>NC_046184.1:101758791-102383791 GCF_011004875.1 Balearica regulorum gibbericeps
TGCAAAGATACGTGGTCAGGGCAGCTCTGGGCCATCACTGAGCTGAACAGTTTATTGCTGTCTCAGCCTTAGGGCTGGAGTTGATGTTTGGAGTGAGGCTTTTAGCACCTCTTGGCTCAGGTCCTTGCAGCATGGTCAGTCCTCCCTTCGTGTTCCTGTGCAGAGGGACTCTTTCCTAGGGTCTGTCTTCTTGCTTGGGGTCTGTGTTTTACCCCTCAGTGGCCCTTTTCATACTTTCTTCCATCTTCCCCAATCCTTAGCACATCTTTGGAAAAGTCAGAGAATGCTGTGAGCTCTAGGCGCCTCATGAGCTCTCCATCCTCTTTCTTCCCTCCCTCCTTCCTTGCCCTCATCTCCAGGTTAATCTTCTCCATTTATCTTGATTATCCTGCCTTGTACTACATTTTTTACTGCTCGCAAGGTCAGGTTGGTGATGTTCATCATTTTAGATTATTTCCCTAGGAAACAGCGTTGACTGGATATGGTCCCTGGAGTAATATGCTTCTTCATGGCACACCTCTGTGCATGCATATGTGTGTGAAACAAAGAGAGAAATCCTTGGTAACAGCTTCCAGAAGAGACCCTCTGTGTCACAGCTCAGGGTGGCCAGGAGGACGTATAAAGGACATCTAAACTGTGCTCTGGCAGCAGGTTCTTCTTTTCTGGAGCAGTAACCATCAAGTGATGCCTTAACAGAACAAGTCATGTAGGTCTCCGTGGTTTTTACCTCTCCCTATCTCCCTGCTGCTCAACAAACTACCGATACACAAATCTTAGCTGTCAGTCCAATGAGCCTTGCATAATGTTTGTGGTTTTATGGCCCACAAGGGAATGGGAGAGAGGAGGGCTCCTCAGAGCGTCGTCAGCACCATGGTCGCACTCTCTCTGTTTTGTTTCCATGTCCTAGGCAGCCTCTGAGAGCAGGTGCTTGATGTTCCCCATAAATGTAATGCTGGCAGTTGTATCAGTGACTGCTGTGATTCTCTCTGGTTTTTGCAAGCTGCAGAGGGTTGTGTTGTTGCTGGGTCTTTGGCTGGATAATCTCCAGAGAGGATCCGGGATGATGTGGGAGGCGCCTTCCTTGGTCACCTCTGAATGAACATCCTAGCGCCCCGCAGTCAGACCTGTCCTGATGAAGCAGATACTGGTTTTCAGATTAATATTCAGGACCCCTGAATGATTGAACAACAGAGAGTGCTGTCAGTCTGTCTGTGACTCCATAGTCACCTTAATCTGACATAACTTCTGGCTGTTATTGGATGCCTCAGTCCTAGCTTTCTCCTTTCCTTTGCCACTAGCTCCTGCCTTGACCCATATGCCAATGCATTTGAGGTGAACTGTCTCCACTACCAAACCACAAAGAGACACGGTAAAGAAGGCTTGTCTGGAGGTCTTTCGGCAAATTGAGCCAGCATGTGTTTCCAGATCATAAGTTGATGCTGGGATTCTAGTTTCCTCTTAAACCGCTGCTCCCTGTTTGTCAGAGTGACCTTTCTATTTGACAGGTTCCAGGTGCAACTGTGGCAATCGATATATGTCAGCCTTTAAAGTGTGTTCAGGTGAGAAAGGTAAAATAGTGGCTGCCTGATTGCTTCATTAATCTCTGCTTCGTGAAATCCCCCATCTTCAAGGGACAGAGTGCTGGAGCTTCTCCTGGTGCATCCATTTGCCATTTCAGTGCTCAGGCTGTCTCTCCTGGGCACTCTTGCTGTGACTAGTGTTTGTAGTTGTCATCCATGCTGAGTGGGAACCACAGAGGTGGCAGTGCTGGTTTCAAATTGCCTGTATTAATGTGACTGCAAAATAATTTCACTTATGGCCAACGGGTAATGTTGAGGAAATGCCAGCAGCTTGAAACACTCCAGCCCTTTCCTACTCCTGGGAAGAAACGAGCAGTATTTGAGAAACGAAACACATAGCTCTTGAAGGAATGAATAAGGCAGGGAATGGCAGCATTCACCCAGCTCTGAAATGAAGGTCTGTAGGTGGGATGGCAGAACTGCCCCACATGGCATCCAGAGCCAGATTTGGCCTTTGAGTGTAACATTCCTGGCCCCGTGGGGGGCATGAAGCCATTATAAGGACTGGCAGCACAAAGAAGAGCCCTATGAAGGATGCTGGCTGTATGTGTGAGAGCTTACGGAGAATTTAGGTATCACGAGGGCACGGTGTTCATGACTTGGTGGTGCGTGAAAACTCAGCAGCGGTAGAATCTGAAGCTCCAATATTTCTCTGTTTCGTGGCCTGCTCCTCACTGTCACACAAGCTGGCATGCACTGAGTTGCAAAGTAAAGGGAGGGCTGTGCGCAGGTATGGGCACGCTGCCCCAAGGTAGCTCCTGTGTGCTTTGCAGGGAAAGAGACCTGCACTGCTGTAGGATGAGTGCTGGGTTTTAACTTCTGCAGGCTGGAGCAGAAATCCAGGCTGGTGTTGGGGTCTGTTGGGCAGGATTGTGGACCAGACTGGTGTGCAGCTAGATCGCCTGTGGCTGTTTCATGTCCTTACAACACAGTGCTCTCCTTTTTACTTCCATCTCTCGAGCTGCCTGTTGTTTCTTTCTCTGTGAGCTCATGTTGCAGCAGAGGGGGAGGAACAATAAAAGTACTGCTCGGTTCATGCCAGCTGCTTCCCCGAAGCCAAAGCTGTCAGGAGGCCATGCACAGGAGCGTGGGCTGAGCTTGGAGCAGGCCCCAAGTGCTGGGGTGGAGATTTCTTCCCACCCGCATCCTTGTGTTTGGGGCCCCCCTTCTGCTGTGGTATCTGCCCTGCCTCCAAAACCCTGTTTTTTAAATCCCCACAAGGTGGGGATTGCCCCGGAGGCTCACCACCCCTTTCTTCTGACGGTTTACCAGCCCTTTCCCTTCTAGAGCCATTGCCTTGCCCTTTGCACACTTGCCCCTTTCCAGGTGGAGAAGAGCATCCTCCATGCAAGCTTTACCGGTTGATCTGCAAGAGATCAGTCAGGACAGACATGTCCTGTCCTTGGAGGGGACGGGTGTGGTGACTCCCTGGCACTTGCTGACCTTGGGTTTTAAGGGAGGCAGAGGTGCAGGCGATTCCTTTTGAACCCAGGTCACCCTGAGAGCGTTTGGATTCGAGCTGAGCTGTTGGTGTGAGGATGCTGTCTGAGCAGTACCCCGTCGCTGCTCTCTGCCCCCTTCCTCACGCAGCGTGGTGGGGGAACAGCGCCTGGGCTGCAGGCCCAGCTGAGGGAGGAAGGTAGTAGATAGATGGATGTGGGTCAAGGGGAGACCTGAGGGCTGCCAGGTGGGCTCTATTCCCAGCTCCTCCTTGGATCTTGCTTCTCGCTGCCAGGTTTTCAGGGATGGAGCGGCTGAGACAGGAGGTGCTGTCTGAGAGCAGCGTATGTCTGTGTGGTCTGCAGGACTCAGACAAGGGCAGCAGACAGTCTCTGGCGGCACGATGGGGACTATGCTGTGATCTGAGCAGGCTAGGACATCTGGATAGGACTCTTGGCAAGGAGGCTTGAGCAGATTTGTGCTGGTGTATTAAATTGCCATTGTCCTCGTGTGTATTACTGCACTTATCTTTCCCCTGCAGCACAAGTGGAGGGTGGTTTGGCAGAGCTTTGAGAGGGCCTGGGGTCTGAGCGCTGGGGAGTCTTGCTGGCAACAGCAGAATAAAAAAGCAGAGCTTTCACACAATCAGGAGGTTGTGGCAAAGCACCCCCCCCCCGCCTGGAGCACTCCCTCATCCCTTTTGTATTCGGGCACAGACCTGCAGGGCACCCACCACCCCACGCTCCGTCCTCGCGTCATCCCTCGGCCAGTTCCTTCATGACTAATCCTGGAGCGGGTGCACCGGGAGAAGCTGCAATCACCTCTATAAATCTGCCCTCTTGCTGCCGGGTTTTTGACAGTAATGAACGTGGGAGGAGAGATGGGGAGGGGTGATGGGGGATGATAACCGAGCAGACGCTGGGGGTGCTGGGCTCCTCGCTGCTTTTTTGCAAGCTGGGCTATGGCAGATTGATTGACCTGGGAGCCATTGAGCAAACAAGGCAGTCAGACTCTTCATTAGAGCATTAATTAGCTTCCAGAGGTTCTCCAGGGGCTGCTTCGTAAAGTTTGGTTTATTAGGAGCTGTCAAGTTGAAACCATCATGCAGGGGGAGGGTGGAGGCTCCTCAAGCTGGCCTTGGAGAAGCTGGGGGAGGCTTGTGCTTGAACCTTACTTTGAGAGTGGGGTGAGCCAGAGCTGTGCTTCCCCTGAAACCCTGCACCCGGGTGGGTGCAGAGCACTCTGTCGCTCTCCTGCTGTCCACGAAAAACCACCGCTCACAGCAGCCTGGCTGTGTTGGGCTAGCAGTGGCCAGAGAAACCTAAGGAGCAGAGAGCAGAGGACCCTTACCTCTTTGTCCAAGCCTGTCCCTGGCAGCCGCAGAGAGACTGCTCGGCATCCCGCTCATCCTTCCCTCTAAAGACTCAGAGAGTGGACAAGCAGGGGATGGTTGTGACCCTGCGGGCTGGAGATGCTGGGAGAATGAGGAGGGGATGAGGCAGAGGAGAATTGGAAAAACAGGCCGCTTTACAGCATGCTTAATGCTGGGAGAGGAGGACTGATTTTCAAACAGTTGCCAAGACACTTGTGGAGTATAAGGAGAGGCTTTCCCTAACAAATGGAAATCAGATATTACTATTAATGCCTTTCTTCTGCCTCATTTCTTAGTACTGTCTGCATGCAAGGAATCCTCTCGTGGATGGATGTGAAAGATGCCTTTTCTGCAGTGGGCAGCCAGCGCAGTACTGACCAGACTCTTGAATGGAGGCTCAAACAAGTGTTTTCAAGGGCCACAAAGTGCCTACTTAAAAACCTGACACTTCTTGCTGCTGGCAGCATACAGCAATAAAGTTAAACAAGGAAAGCTAATGAGCTGGAAACTTCCTTATAGAAGTGAAGTCTGGAAACTGAAGTTTGCTGCTTGCTTGATCCCAGAGTGGTTTTTGCTCTGTAGATTAGCACTGCTTCCCTGCTTTACAGCCGCCTGCTCCATCTGGCAAATAGTTGTACTCTTGCTTGAGTGATGAAGGAGTTCAAGGAGTGCTCAGGAGAGACAGGAGGCTGTTCATCAGCAGCTGTGACTGCGGACTAGAGCAGCCTCCCCTCCCCTGGGTGCTCTGGGACTTGCTCCTTTCCCTTCGCTACCAGCAGGGTAAGACCTGCTGTTCTACCTCAGAGCTGCTGCTCTTTCCTATCAGCTTCCAGCACACTGAACAGACAAAATGAAGGAGTTTAGTTTTGTGTGACCCAGGGCTGTCCCCTTGCATAGACCTCCATTAGTGACCCAGCTGGAGCCCTTTTTCTTTTCCAGGTAGCACAGGTAGGTTTGCTTCTTCCATCTCATACCCCTGGTAGTGTCCTGCCCCTGCATGTTTGCCTTGGGGAGGCAACTCTTTCCCCACACTTGCCAGGTCCTCTGGGACAGCTTCCCCACTTAGATTTGCTGCTGCCTGCTTGGCACAGTTATTTATCCCAGGCTGGCACCCGTGGTGCTTTTTCTCTACGCTCAGCTATCACACCCTGCTCCCAACATCCCCGTCCCCCATCTTCTCCATGTACTGTCAGTGTCAGACACATCTGAGAGCCTCCTCTTCTTGCTGCTGCTGTGGTGCATGACATACCCTCTAGTATTCAGGCACTGGTTTGTAAATACAGATTTGAGGTGGGGTTTCGCCTCTTGAGGATGCTCTCCCTGCCCTGCTCTGAGCGGGGCGCTTCCTGGCTGGCCTTGTCAAGCCAGCTGTGGTTTTGCGCTCACAGGTATCAGAGAGGTTCTCCACCACATCACTCACCCAGGCAAATCTGACCCAATACAGGTCACACATCAGCATGAGGTTACGTTGGTGTCAGCAGAGCTGAAGCACCCAGAGCAAATGCCATCTTGATCCCACAAAAAGACTGCCACGTTGAAACAAGCCCATCAGCGTGAGCAGCAGGGGAGGGAGCTTGTGCTGGATGCACTGCAGCTTCCCAACCCCGTGCTAGGGATGCTGGCACTGGCCTTGCAGGGTCAGAGCTGTGATTCACCTCCTCCTGCCTTTGTTTCCCATTTGGGAGCAGTGATACTTGGCTCCTCCACAGGTTGCCTGTGAAATGTTTCAGTCGGACTCAAGCGTGTTGAGCTGATTGCAGTCAGTTATGTTCAGGGCTTCCCTTGGGGCTTCAGCCTGGAAGATGCACCTATAACGGCATAACCTGAGAAGCTGGATTTTAAATGTATGAAGCATCTTGGATGTGTTTCACAAGGGTGAAAGGGGTGAGAATGCATCCTTGCACCTACTGGGACCCTAATGCGGCTCAGCCTGCTCTGTGTGTGCCCATTGATCTTACTGCAGGCAGTCTTGCTTTTCAGCCCCTGAACAAGACTGACAATGCCAGGAGACCTGGGCTGTATTCAGAATGTGCTGCTCTGTTCAAATTAACTCTCTTCACGGTTACTTTTTTAGGAGCAATTTTTTCACTTCGATTTCAAAGCACTCTCTGCTTCTCTCTTTGATATCTCCTGAGCGGTTTTCCACTCCCATTTGCAGCATGCATATACAGAACCACGGTGTCAGCCTGTTTGCAGTCTGTGCACATGCAATTTCTTTGATGTTGTCTTGAATGTCTTCTCTCCACACACTTTAGCTTCTCATCGATTCTCTGTGTGCTCTCCTTGGACTAAAATACTCTGCAGTGAACACTACTTAGACGTTGTCCAGCTCTAAAGCTTTGTGCATCCCTCATGTCCTTGAAGTCCTCAAAAGCAGAGTCAGCAGGGGCAGCCCTTAGGGAAGAGGGAGCACTGGTGATGAGCGGGTTTCCAGCCGGGCATTGACCACCATTCTCCTTCCCCAGTCCATGCGTGGAGCCCCAGCACCTCAGCTGCCCTGCTGGTCTCCACAAGGTGGGTGGCCTTGGGGCCAGTAGGCTCAGTGCTGCAGCAGCACCATTTTTCTCTTGCTGTATTCTCAGCCCTCCAGTCTGGTACCCAGCCCAGGTGTCCTGAGCAGCATGCCCAAGCAACAGCTTTGGCTGTCCATCCTTGTGCATGGGACCTGTACCATTTTTCTAGCTTCTGTATTGCATGGGACGCTTCTCGTTGAATGAAAAACTACATTTTCCCCATCAGTCTTCTGTACAGGCAGGCTGTGTCCTGTTTTGAGAAGAAGAGTGCTAAACAGCCAGGCAGCAAGATGGCCCATCCCTAAGTACTGTAAATCCCCTGCCTCTAGCCTTCATGAGCGTTGGTTGGATTGATCGTCTGGGGGTGTCTTCTGCTGGTGGGACACAGCTGGCTGGACACAGTGGCTTTGCTCTTCAACGTGACAGTGACCTGCAAAGCCAGGTGGTACAGCAATGCCCACATAAAGGAATCAACTTCAGTAAAAGAAACCCAGCCATATCTTCCTGTGGCAGTATTACCTTTTGAAATTAATTCCTCTGTGTCAGCAGAATAACAAGGGCAAATTTTATCTGAATGCTTTTCCAGAACTTTGGTTCATAAGGGGCTGATTATTTTGGGGTTTCTACCTGTTCTGACATTGATCGAAGACTAAATTCCTGGGTTCACTGAACCTGCAATCTGCTTCCTTACGGTGAAATGGCTGGCTCCAGACATGCTGAGCCTATGGCTCAGAGTCTTTTATCTTAACGTACATACATAAAAGTTGGCTCCCAGGGCCCACTGACTTGCTTAAATAGGAATTTGGGACGCTGTTAAAGAAAATTCCTGCAGTTTTCCCTGTCCTCTATAACAGAAGCAGGGAGTCCAGATAATGATGGATCCGTAGCCCATCCTGCTGTAATACTTCCTCTGTCCTTAAAAAGTTCAAGATGATAATTTCTTGAGAAACGACAGATGGCTCATTTTGCTTGGTTGTTCTTCCACACAGTAAATGGATTCGCGGGTTAATGTATGAAGGCAGCAGCCTCATGAGCATTTAGGGTGCAGGTGGAGCTGATCTAGCACTTGGTTGCGCAGCAGGAGATGATCCTCATCGCTGATGTGTGCATGCTGCTGGCTGCATGGTCCTGTTCCATTCCTTGTGCCAGCATCGATCTCGCTGTGTGCCAGCTCAGTTTACTAAACCTGCAGAAAATTAATCCGGTGGAAAGGAACAGTTAAAGGTGGGTGGAGTGAGCAAGCTCTTGGATGGATTCAGTTGGGTCTTTCTCAGGGGGCTTTTATCTTTGCACAGAGGGCAACACTGGCAGCCTGGGGCTGGCAAGGCTGGTGTGAGCAGCAGCCAAAAGGTCTCCTGATCCTGCCTGAGGTCTCTCTGGAGAGCTTGCTCTCTGGATGGCAAGAACATGGCATTTCGTACCACCCTCAGCATCTCATCTCTCTCTGTGTAGCAGACAGCTTTTCAACAGTAGCTGCTGAAAAAGCTCAAGTCAAATCCAGTGTGTGCAAAAGTCAGCCATGCACGACAGGGTGCAGTTGTACTCTTAGTGTGCACCTACACAAACTCGTTAAGTGTTTTTCTGACACCCTGCTAGGAAATTTGGCTATTAATGGCCAGCCTCTAGAATGGCATGGGAGTTAGTGTGTGGTGCTGCTGTATGTGTTACAACTTGCTCTTCGGGTACATTTAATTACTTTTTTTCCTAATTGACAGAGCGCTCCTTTGTTTGAAATGTTTCTGATGAGCGTTTGATTAAATATCTCAGTATGTTATTTTTTTCTTTCTTCATCCTCTGTGGCTATAGCTTGGTACTGAATCTATCTTCAGTGATCCTATCTCCATATTTTAATTTACAAGTGATCAGTGAGCCGTATATTGTTTTCTGACAGCAGGCACAACTCATGCTGGGAATCTTTTATTCCTCCCTCCCCTCCTCTCCCTCCTGCAGAACTTTTAAATTCATTTTGGGGTTTGGCAGGAAGGTTTCTGGGTTTAGGTTTGTGGGGTGTTTTGCTTTGGAGAATAGTTGTTTATTTCTTAAATTGGCCTTGAGTCCTTGCTGTCCTTCAGAGAGACTTAGTTTCTGCTTCTCAGGGAAGCTCTTGCTTTTCCCAGGCCAGCAGCATGTCCCAGCCAGTGGTCTCTGGGTTAGCCGTGACCAGATCTGAGGGCTGGGGGCTACCCAGCTTTCTCCTCCCCCACAGCTACACACACGGCCTTCTCCATATATGCTCACAGATGTACGGCTTCTGGGTTTTAAGGAGACTTTCTGGGTCACATATGCGTGCTTCCCTGAGGCCTCGCTTGCTAACCTGCTAGTTTGTTAGCTGCTCTGCCGGCTCCAGTGCGACACGGCTGGTAATCCCGGGCTGTCCCCTAGCTGAACAGATGTCCTTGTCACCACCTGCAGTCTTCACGCCACAGCGCGTGGCGTGCAGCGATGGACTTGACCCACAACCTATGTGTTCGGTAGGTCGGCAGTCCGACTGTGCTGCTTTTGGGGAGAGTGGGGGGCATCGGGCTGCTTGTCAGTAGGTTTGGTTGATGCAGTGCTCACCTTTGGTGGGGCTGAAGCTGGTGTGGGTACAGCAGAGCATCTGATGCAGGCAGGTCCACACAGGGTACGAGGGGAGATGCCCTTTCTGCTTTGCCGCAGCACCCGCGGGCAGCATTTTGAGTCCGTCGAGCTGCACTTCCCCATTACGGAGTTATGGTAGTACAGTGTGCTTCAGGGCTCGTGCCTGTGCTCGGGGCTCAATTTTGGGCTGGGGCTGTTGGAATGGGGGATGGTCAGCATGGATGTGCACAGCTACTTAAGTACCCAGCTCATCTTGCTGCAGCAGCAGGCTGTGAGACCGGGGAGCGTCTGCGCCTGCTGGGCTATGGTGCGGCAACTTGCTGAACATACTGGAATGCGGGTCACTTGGTGGTTTATTCCCAGCCTCTCTGTCCCTGAGAGGAGGTGGGTCACAGCCAGCTCGTAGGCTTGCTCCTGGGGCTGGGAGCACCCACCAGTCCGTGCTGCAGGAGGCATTATTTGCGGCATTCATATAAGGAACTGTAAATTTGGGAGAGAAGCGTCATGTAGCGGATTTTTATGAAAACATGAGCAGTACCTGTAGGGAGGAAGAGACCAAAGGCAGGCAGGCTCAAGCCTCTCGAACCCCAGGGGAGTGGGGGTAGCATTTGGGTGGTACCCAGGGTGATACCAAAGGGCATGGCCTGGGTGGATGAAGGCATGCCCGCTCCTTCCCGCTCTGCGCAGGGGCTCTGCCCTGGCACAGCCCTCTGTGGAAGGGCCATCGCACAGTCTCTCCAGGGGAGTCGGGCAGGGCAGAGCAGAGTCGGATTAACAGCCTGTCTGATTGCAAGGAGATGGTACTGTCCCTGCGAGAGGGGACGGGGGAAAAAAGGCGACCCACATCCATCTAGACTAGCAGTCAGTCAGTTTGGTGGCTTGTCCCAGAGACCGATCTTTTCTATAGGAGAAAAGAGCAGCGTGCAAAAGTGAAGATTTAGCCTTATGGAATTAGTAGGCTAGTGAGGTTGCAGGAAGACCTGCAGATAGGAGAGCTGCAGCTGTGTCTCTTTATCGCTTTTGCAGACAGACCTATATTCTACTTTTGTTTGCATGTCCAACCCAGAGCAACCCACTTGCAACCAGGACCTGAGCGGTTTGGGGACCGTAGACGCTTTTGGCATTGCTCTGAAACCAGCACTGCTGAAGGTCAAGATGGCAGGTTGGTGTTCAACGTTGAAGCCTCGGCTCTTTTGTCTGCCCGCTTGGAAGGGGGCAGCAGCTGAGCCTTCCTTAGGAAAGCGTTAACATTGTCTCTCCTTCCCATGGAGCTGCTCTCCCAGTAATTCAATCATGTCAGCCTGTTTGCAGGCAATAATTCATTGTTATAGGAACACTACAGTAAAGTGACAAGTTAATAATGGCAGTAATAATGGCAGGCAAAGTCTAATGCTATTTCCCTTTCTTCAGCTCCTGTTGCACCAGCAGCCTCCCATGTTGGCTAACGCAATTTGCAACCTCGCTAATCCAGTTTCAGGAGGAATTGTGTTCTGTTAAAAGAGAATAACAGGAGTCGGGAGCTGTGCTGCCATGTTCCTGTTGTCTCCAGGGAGGCTGCCCCAGCACTGGAAGTCTTTGTCTTTATTTTGCTGGGATTTCTATGCCACAGTTAAGCCTAATGAGCAAGGTCCTCATAGGAACATCTCATCTTCCTCCCTTCTGCTAATGCCTTTTCTCTGATGCCTCTGCCTGTTCTCTGAACAGACTCGCACATCTTTCCCTTTTGAACATTGGTTTGCTTTCAGCTAACCTAGGAAATATGAGTCACCCACCCCTCGCCACGCTGAGTCAGAAGGCTGCTTGACTCCCGTCGCCCCAGTTCCCCATGGTCATTAACGCGGGTGTCCTTGCAGTGCGTGCGGAGGTGGAGGACGTTCTTCAGCCTTGCTTTGTGGAAGGGAGAAGGGCTGGCAGAAGCGCCGAGCATTAGTGCATGTCTAAGCCTGTGGCAGTGCAGTGAACCTGCACACGGGTCTCTGAATCCCAGGCGAACATCCCCTGGGAGGAATTTGGGCCCTGAGTGCTTTTCAGGCCCTAGTGAGGGAAATGACGTGGCACCTCTGGGTTGTTACCCAGGCTGAGGGGTCTGCTGAGTTCGTGCCAAAAGCCCGGCCAGTGCCCTTCAGGGTTGTACACGGAGGGTGCCGGGGAGAGATGGGTTCCTTGCAGGAAGAGCTCCTTGGGGCCATGCTCCTGGAAATGAGTCTCTTCTGATCAGTGTGCTAAACCCCATGTATGGTGTTAAACTGTGACGGGGTTCGGGTCGGGTTGGCCCCGTTTCTGCTCCCCCCACTCCTCACCTCAGCAGAGTGAAATCCCGACGGAATCTTTTAAAAGTAGGACATTCCCCAGGAAAACTGTTTGCAACACTTCATCAGTTCTCTCCAAGTGAGAGCATCTTCTGGAGGAGCTCTCCCCAGAGGGCAACAGCCTCCAAAGTGGGACACTGCCTTCCTGCTACAGTGACAGGGCTCCCCAGGGACTCTCTGGGCTGGTGGTGGCTCTCCTCCTGCCCACCCCTGCTGCGCCACGGCCGCTGGCTTGCGCGGAGCTGGCTCATTCCCCAGCCAGCGGCCCCCTCCTCCTTCGCTGCAAGGCAGCACGCAGGGGTTTCGTATGGGGCTTTTTTGCGGGGAGGGTATCTTCAGCTGCAATTAAACATTGCCGTTCCCAGAACTCGGTAACAGTGGCTCCCAGGTGGGAAGTGAACTCCTGCTGTTGTGTTTTCTTGCTGCCTACAAGGAAAGATGATGTAAAGAGTCTGAGACAGGGCATCTTTTTATCACAGCATTTTTAGGTACAGATTGCAAAGTGCTGTGGTAAAGTTAAGTGTTGTAACCCCTGCTTGATGATTAGGAAACAGAGGGGAGGGAACCAAGTGGCTTCACCACACCAGCGAGTCAGCAGAAAAGCTGTGAATCACATCACTGCTTCTGTCCTCCTCCTCTGATGATGATTGCTTTCCCTTCCCCCAAATATTTGTATAACTGTGCTTATCAAATGCCCAGCTTGGGGAGACTGATTACCTGCTTGACTGTGTGTGGAAAAGCCCTACTGTATATATCTGCATGTAGAACACCTAGCCATGTCATAGCCTGCTGTGGTTGTAAGGTGTGTCAGACCTGTCCCCCCCAGCCCAGAGGTGCAAGCTTTGAGGACTAGAGGCTGCCGCAGGTATCCTGAAACAATGTGTGTCCTTGCAAATGAGTGAGGACGTTTTCCTCAGCTTGGGAAGTAGTGCGAAGGGACTGTGATGCTGGAGGACGGTCTGTAAAGTGAGGTATCTAGCAAGCATAGGGGCTTGCTGTGGACGCCTGGCGTCTTTACCAGCTTCTCCACCCTAAGAGGCACATAACGTCCCCCGTGTCCTGGCCAGGCTCCAGCGTAAGTCATCACCTATTGAACCTCCTGGAGCTCCTCCAGCAAATGTGTCGGGATGCCCTCAGTGGTGCGGGAGAGCCTCTCTCTGTGCCATCGGAGAGCTGATGTCTTCTGTCCCACCACTGCCTGTGGGGCCCCTGCCTGAGCACCACTGTGCCTGCACGCGTTCTTCACAGGGGCTAGGAGACCAGGCTGGCTTAAAAATAAAATGAGGGTTGTAACCATGACTTGTTGCCAGTGTAAATTGAAAGCCTTAATAGCGTACGTAGGACCAATTACAGTACATCAAGGTATGATATCCTCTTTATTGGCACCCTCCAGGGAGCCAGGAGACATTGTGGCAACACGATTATGGTTTGCAGATGATATGCACAATAACTTCACCTAGACACACGCACCTGTTTCCCTCACTAAGCAGATGTTCAGGAGGCTGTTAAGAGAACATCAGCCTCTTGACAGCGCAGCAGAAAATGCCATGTAACCGTGCCCATTTTCATCACTGCTCCCACCGCCTCCGCTGCTTGACGGAGCACTGGAGCAATCCTGCCATGGCACACCGAAACCCAGCCCCTGGGGCAGACTGGATCAACCCAGCAATTTGAAGGCCGAGCCCTTTCCTGGCTCTCTGCCCAGGCAAATCCCCAAGCCAGCAAAGGGAGTTTCACCCATGTCAGGAGGGTGCGGTTTGGCTGGCTCAGTGCCTGGGGTGTCAGTCTTCTTGCAGTCTCACTCATGCACCAGCAGCTATGATCATTTCCGTGTCATGCAGGCATCTTTAGACATGACCTGGCAAGCTGCACGGGGCATAGTGAGACCTGCTTTGCACTGGAGTAGACTAACCACCAGGATGGAAAGAGATAGACTCCCTGGCAGTGTATTGTACCATTGCCATCACCATCACCCTGGACCACTGACTTCAGCATTTGTTGATTTGGGGTTTTTTCCCCCTTTTAAATTGTTTTTCCCAAATGCAAAATGAGCCTTTTGGATTAGTTTGCCTGTCTGTGAATGGTGGCTGATGGTCCCTCCTCTTCCACTCCTGTGGGAGAGCAGAAGTGGGAGCAGCCCCACAAAGCTTCCCGTGTCTTCACCAGAGTGCGGACAGAGGATCTCTGCCCTGCATAAGCAAGCAAACCAGCCTGCAGCCCGAAGGTGAAGCTGCCCCAAGGTAACCTGTGTGCCACGGTGTTTCCACCTCAGCAGTTTTCAGCCTGTGGTCTGTAAAAGCTGTGAATTATTTCCATAGGATCTGCAAAAGGTAATGAAGAGGAAGGTGCACATTTACTATGCAGGAGCCAGTGCCTGGACGGGGAAGCATTTGGTGTTCACAGATGGGAAAAGACTAAGTATGTCCTCTCTAATTCTGTGGGAGGGAAGCAAAACCTGCACTTGCATCTTTCATGGTGTGCCTCAGTTAGGAAAATAAGTCATGTTAGATGAGAAGTGCATTGGCAGGGGTGTCATTATATATCACTGATACCTCTAATCTAGATGAAACTTTGCGCACCGTGTTAAGAACCTGTGGAAGTGCATGCAGTCTAGCAAAGGGAAGACCTGCAATTCCCTGTCAGGGCCGGCTGCTCCAACTGGTAGCAGCAGCAGAAGCAATCACCTCATCAAGATTTGGGGGATTCTGTGTATGCATGGGCAAATGCCTGACCGCTGGCTGCAGTAGCTGCCAGGCAGGGCTTGGAGGGCTGGGTTGCCTGGGTGGAATTTGAGATCTCATTTCTGCCAGAGATAGTAAGATTTCTTCCCCATCACCCCCCACCCCCACAAAAGAAGATGTCTTCCTAAGTGTCGAATGAAAGCAGGGGGAGCTGCATGGAGGTCGTCCGAGGGCTCTTGGATGACCTCAAGGGTCCCTGCTGTTTGTACACAATGAGAATTGCAGTGATTATGGTCCGAGAGCGAGCCCTCACTGCTTCATTGAAATACATCTGTCACGTACAAGGTGTGGGTCTGCTGCCCCGAACACCAGGCTTAAAATTACTCCATGCCCGTCCTCCTCATTTCCAGCTCCTGGAGGTGCCGTGCTGTGGGAAAATGACTGGGAGAGACGTTTGGGTCTCAGGAGCTCCGGTCTGTGCATACCTTGGCTCCCTCTGTGTGTGTGTTGATATTGAGCAACCCTGCCACACGCAGCATGTCTATATACTGCATTTTAATAGATATAGGGCTACTGACTTAACATACACGGTTGCTATAGTAACAGAGGTTTCCTTAGTAACGGTTGCAGAAAATAATCCAGTACCAATTAAAAATAAACTGTTTGGAAAGGGGGCTGGGGGAGAAAGGAAACTGCTGAGAATCACCTTCCCCTTTATTGCTTCATCTCCCAGGGACTTGGAAGATTGATTAATGCTTGAAATAACCTTTCTTAACCAACACTGAGCCAAAAAGGTGGGACGAGTGTGGGTGGGGTGGCTAAGGCTGCTGTCCTGAAGTGAAACAAAGAGCATGTCTGGGGTACAGCAGAAATACAGCGGGATGATGCTAAATCTCTCCATTAGGTTCTCTCCCTGAAGTCCCCAGGGAGGAAAAACAAGGGACTATTTCCCTCCTTTCCTCCCTCCACTGTCTGCATGCCATACCCTTAACACAGCCATCGAGTCCTTATTAGCATACTGATTAAAGCGAGGGGCAATCCAGACTCCAGGGGATGCCTATCTCTGATGCTGTGTTAGAGCAGAAAGCCTTGCTGTGGTGGGGGTTCCTCCCTCCCATTTGATGTTGTTTGCCTGTGGTCCTCTCCCTCAGCCCTGTCACTCATCGGTTGTGCCGACAGGCATCCGAGACCCTGGGGCCCAAGGGAAGCTGGAAGCAAAGCGAGGAGCCCATGCCTTGATGAGAGAGAGGAGACAACGTTGCTTCCTTGCAAACGCAGGATGCGTGGGACGGGTTTCCAGGGTGTGGATGGGCACAGCTCCCCTGGCAGCCTTCAGTTGTTCGTGCCTGTGGTGCCACGCTTCTGTCATGCCACTCGTGCCCAGGGTTCTCGCTAGGTTTTGTTAAGAGATGTACCAGTTGTCAGCAGAATCCCTTCACCCAGCAGCAAGACAGCATGCCCCCCTTTCAGAGGGGAGCTGCCACATGAGGCAGCGGGAGAGGTTGGGAATGGCTGGGCTGGAGCAGGACTGGGGTACCCACCTTCTGCCTCTCGGCCGTTGAAGACCCATCGTTTGTCAGGATACCCTTTATAAGCCATGCCGGAGCAGCGGTGCTCGTCATCACAGGGTGCACTGGGAAGGGGCTCTGCATGGAGGGGTGCTGGGGGGGAACCTGCTGCCTGCCAGACCCCCTCGCACACTGCCTCCATTCCTGGGAACCTTCCCCCCTGTTTTCCTGACTGTGCTTCGATGTCCTGGATAATGTATTGTGCTTCACACTCAGCCTAGGGCTCATCCCTTTGGGCTGTCAGATCTGGGCATCCTGCGTCCTCGTGTTGGAGAGGAGTTGCTGGTCATGCAGGAGAGGCAAAGGAGGGGAGGTGGTGGCAGAGCTGCTAGGAGGAGGTGGTGGCAGAGCTGCTAGGAGGAGCGGTGTTTCTGGCTGGGAGCTAGTCCTCTCCTCAGGTCTGTAGCTGGCAGGGCTCCAGGGCACCCCAAGCACAAGTGTCACAGGAGGGCGCTTCATGTCCTCCCCTGCAGATGGCAATGCCCTGGGTCAAGGCTCGGGCAAGATTTATCTCCTGCTCCTGCAGGGAGAGAGGAATCGGAAACCGTTGTGCCTCTCTCCCTGCAGGGACAAGAGCTAACGACACTGTCGTGTCATCCTCAACACTGTGTGACCACTTAGCCACCCGTGTAGGAACTGCAGTCACGCTTGGGAAGCTGAGGGAGGTGATGTGCCTGTGCCTTGTCCGGGCTATGCAGTCCATGGTGGACCTGGAGCCAGAGCTCCTAGCTGCTGGAGCAGAGCTTGCCTCCCTGCTGATCCTTTCCACTCTGATGCTCTTTTTCTTTTCCAGTTGTGCCCCTGTTTGCTCCCCTAGCTATTGCGTGTCTGTGGGTTACGTGTCACTGACATGGCTGGCATGTGACAGCAGTAGAGCCTCGTTTAATTCACTCTTCCTGGAAATGGTTTTCTCTGGAACTGGTCAAGAGCTCATTGCCCCGAGGCGCAAGTGGTATGATTTCACCATGAAAAAACCCACTGAATTTGGGTGTAGTCTTCTTGCTAGCTTTGGTGCCCTAGACCATGGTGAATTAAGAAAGGGAATCTTTTAAAAGACAAACTGTGAAAAAGCAGCCTCTTGCTGAGGGACATGGTGGGACGATCCAGGAGTAGAGCGGGAGGTGAAAGAAAAGAGAAGATTTGGTAGGAGAACATCTAAATACCTTTGTCTTAAAGGTCCAGTGCAAGTGGGACCCAGGCAAGATCAGCTATGCATGCAGTTGGGAGGACTCTCTGGTCCTCCCCAAACCAGGTGAGTTTCTTTTCTGTGTTAATGACCCACCTCTCCTCATCCTTCTCTGTTCCTCCCTTGCAGTGACCAAGCTGCAGGTGAGCAAGTCGAAGCGGAGCATCACTCTGGTGGAGAACCGCCCTATCCCCCTCAACTGCTCAGTGAAATCCCAGACAAGCCCTGACTCGCACTTCGCTGTGCTGTGGTATGTCCACAAGCCCTCCGACGCCGACGGCAAGCTCATCCTGAAGACCACCCACAGTTCAGCCTTCGAGTACGGCACCTACGCGGAGGAGGAGGGGCTGCGGGGCCGGCTGCAATTTGAGCGCTCGGCATCAGGGGGGCTCTTCAGCCTGACGGTCCAGCGGGCAGAGGTCCGAGACAGCGGCAGCTACTACTGCCACGTGGAGGAGTGGCTGCTCAGCCCCAACCACGCCTGGTACAAGCTGGCGGAGGAGGTGTCGGGACGGACAGAGGTCACCGTCAAGCAGCCAGGTACCATGCAACATGCCAGTGGGGTCCTCTTGGTGTTGGCTCTCGTGCATGGCTCGTGAGCTCGCTGAGTTTTCCTGGGACAACAGGGATACCCTGCTCTTCTTTCTACTGCAGCCTTGCCACCCTCACCTTGCATCCTCATGTCTGCATATCCCTACACAGAGGGACTTTTTCCCCCTTCAGTGTGACCCTCCTCCATTTAGGCTGGGTTGATGTGCATTTCAGTATCCCCACATGATGGTTGTCCTTCCCCAGCTATCTAGAAGGCCACTAGATATCCTGCCAGGTTTCTTTATCCTCAAGAGCATCATGTAGCAAGAGTGTCGACTAGTGACCTACTGAGAGAGAAACAGTGTGTGCCTGCCTGGGAAAGCACTTTTATGTTTTGCACACAGTTTAATTTTACTCTGTGCCTGTATCCTGGCTGGCGCAGTGAGCCTTGTCACTTTTCCCTCTGCGCTGTGCACATGAGATACGAGTAACAAGTTTAATGAGGTGGGGAGATGGCTGCCAGGAAAGGAGAAATCTGCTCTGCTGGTTGTTTCCGTGGCAGCAGACATCACTGGTAAAGATGAGCTGATGGAGGAGCTAAAGATGGCCCCCTGATCTGGGGACAGAACCCTCATTTCATGCAAAGGGAGGATGCAGGGAGGCAAGCGCTGTTTTTGAGAGCAGCCTGGAGCCCATATGTGCTGCTGAGGCAGAGCATCAGTACTTTACAAGAAAGCCTGCCTTGCTTGCTCCACCTGCCCGTTTCTGGAGGATAAAGTCCCTCAGGCAGGAGGGACACACCTGGCTAGCCGGGCTGTACTAGGATGCTTAATGCATTTTCTCTGTCTGGATTTGGCTGGCCAGACACAGGCTTTGCAGACAGGGGTGCAACAGGGATATTGTGTATGGTCCCCAGCACAGCTTTGCCTGGTCACACAGGGAGTGCAGCAGGCCAGAGCGTGCCACTCGCTGCCAGTCCCAGCTCCTCGTTTCTGTCTCCAAAGTCCCAACATGGCTGTGGGGTGGTCAGGGAGTGGGGAGCTGTGATCTGCCCGCTCCGTTGCATTGCCCACATCTCTCTGGGAAGTACAGTGCCCATCGCTTGCTGCAGCAACTGTACCAGGGAAGTCCAAACTGTGCCACTGGAAAGAAGTTGTGAAGGAATTAGGAGTGTACGACACGTCATTTCACATAAAAGAGCTGCCTGCAGTCTCCCCCCCATGTATTAATGAAATTGTGGAGCACAAACCAGGGACATTCCCAAGGCAGCAAAACACTGTGTGACTCTGCCCCTCATGCCACTTCTTGTTTTGCAGTGGTGGTTCCCTATAATCAGCTGTCCATTCTCCACCTTGATTTTTTTCCCTTTTCGCACTGCTGGAGGGTTTACTGGTCGGAAGACCCTAAAAACCACAAGTCCTATGTTCTTTTCCTCCTGTTCTTTTTTCCCCCATCTTTTTTTTCCTCCCCTTCCTCATTTCTTTCATCACACCCCAGGACTGTGGCCATGCAGGAAGGGCTTGTGGGGAGACAAAGGAAGCGTGCAGTCCTCAGTCACCTTGTATTTCTAATGGTCTTTCCCCATAGATAACCGCCTGCAGGTGAACCAGACTCAGAAGAACATCACGGTGCTGGAGAACCAGTGGGTGACCCTGGAGTGCCTGGTCAACAGCCGGACCAGCCCCTCGTCCCAGCTCTCAGTGGAGTGGTACGTCTGGCGGCCGGGCCACCCGGAGAAGGAGGCGGTGGCCCAGCTGAGCCGGCAGAACACCCTGCGCTATGGTGACCTGGTGGCACTGGGCGACCTGCGAAGCCGGCTGCACCTAGAGAGCCCGTCCCCGGGTCTCTACCTTCTCTCCATCCAAAATGCCACTGTGCGGGACAGTGGGGCCTATGACTGCCGTGTGGAAGAGTGGCTCCTCGACCCCAGCGACCGCTGGTACAAGCGGGCAGAGGACCTCTCTGGACTCATCACCCTCACCGTCAAGCAGCCAGGTGAGGGAGGATCTTGTGCCAACAGCTTTGAGCAACGCTCTGCCCTCTTGGACCAACCACATCACCATCTGTCTGTTATTGACAGCAGGTCCAGCCAGAGAGCAGGACTGCTGTGCTAGAGACCATGCTGATGCTTTTGTGCCTGTCTTCTTGGGTGCACCCTTGCTTTTCTGGAAAGAGCATGAAGCAAGCCCTGCAAACACAGCTAGATGGGCTTGGGATTTTGTCACTACCGCATCTGCAAATTTATTTTTTTACAGCTTTTTTTTTACAGATTCGATAGGATAGGCTTCCGATTTTGTTCACATTTTGACTGAGAATGAGATGGGAGAGGCTATCTGTGCTTCCCAGGCGTGTGCCCCAGGGGCAGGGTCCTTGCATGAAAAGAGAGCAGCAGAGGAGGTCGAGACCCTTGCTGGTGTCCAGGCAGTTTCTTATGCTGCTGCTCCCTGTTCTGCAGGTGAAGAAGCAGATGCAGGGTGTGCAGCTCCAGGGGTTCATCTGTTGGTTGGGATGAGGGCTTCTTGATGGGGCAGGAGTTGGCTATGACGAGCCTGCCTCTGTATGGACAAGTTGGTTCGTAGAAGCTTCCTGGCCACCCTCTTGCCAGTGACAGTAGTTCAGGTGGATCCAGCTGCCTAACACCACCATTTTGGCCGTGCCGAGACACAGGGAGGCAGGCATCAGGAATCGCTGCAGGTGTTTCTCATTCTTTCCAGGATGTAGTGGGGAAAAAAGTCCTACAGAAGTTCAAACCAGGGAGCAAACTCCAGTTTGAAAGGGTTGGGGATGGGATGGAATGGGAATAGACTAGACTAAACTAGACTAGAATAGAATAATTTCAGTTGGAAGGGGCCTACAAGGATCATCTAGTCCAACTGCCTGACCAATTCGGGGCTGACCAAAAGTTAAAGCACATTATTAAGGGCATTGTCCAAATGCCTCAAACACTGACAGGCTTGGGGCATTGACCACCTCTGTAGGAGGTCTGTTCCAGGGTTTGACCACCCTCTCAATGAAGAAACGCTTCCCGATGTCCAGTCTGAACCTCCCCTGGTGCCCTGTCACTGAACCATTCCCACGTGCCCTGTCACTGAATCCTGGGGAGAAGAGCTCAGCACCTCCCCCTCCACTTCCCCTCCTCAGGAAGCTGCAGAGCACAGTGAGGTCGCATGTCAGCCTCCTCTCCAAACTAGACAAGCCCAAAGTCCTTAGCCGCTCTTCACAGGACATGCCTTCTAGCCCTTTCACCAGTTTTGTTGCTCTCCTCTGGATACATTCAAGGACCTTCGCATCCTTCTTAAATTGTGGGGCCCAGAACTGCACAAAGTATTCAAGGTGAGGCTGCACCAATGCTGAATACAGCAGGATAATCCCGTCTTCTGACCAGCTGGTTACGCTGTGTTTGATGCCCCCCAGAGCGCGGTTTGCCCTCTTGGCTGCCAGGGCACACTGCTGACTCCTACTGAGCCTGCTGTCAACCAGCACCCACAGACCTCTTTCTGCAGGGCTGCTCTCCGGCCACTCCTCTCCCAATTTGTACTTGTGTCCAGTGTTACTCCATCCTAGGTGCAGAATCCAGCATTTGGACTTGTTAAATGTCATCCTAATGCTCCAGTCTATATAGATCCCTCTGCAAAGCCTCTTGTCCCTCAAGAGAAGCAACAGCACCTCCCAGTTTGGTATCATCAGCAAGTTTGTGGATGGTGCATTCAACTCCTGCATCCTGATTGTTGATAAATGTATTGAACAGGACTAGCACTAGAATTGAGCCCTGAGGAACATTGCTGGTGACCAGTCACCAGCCAGATGTAGCCCCATTCACTACAACCCTTTGAGCTCTACCCTTCAACCAGTTCTCCACCCAGCACACCATGAACCTGCTTGTCTCCCAGTTGGACAACTTACCCAGAAGGAGGCTGTGAGGGACAGTATCAAAAGCCTTATTAAAATCCAGAAAAACTACATCTACCGCCTTCCCTTCACCCGCTAGGCAGGTGACGCTATCATAGAAGGATATCAAATTAGTTAAACAAGACTTTCCCTTTGCAAACCCATGTTGACTCTGCCTGATGATTGCATTATTCTTTAAATGACTTTCAATAGCACCCAGTGTAATCTTCTCCATAATTTTTCCAGGAACTGAGGTTAGACTAACAGGTCTGTAGTTCCCTGGGTCTTCCCTTGCACCCTTTTTGTAGATTGGTCAATGTTAGACAGGCTGCCAGTCAGCGGCGACCTCCCCAGGCTCCCCAAACCTTTGGTAGATGATCAAGAGGGGTCCTGCCATAACATTGGCTAGCTCCTTCAGAACGCTGGGGTGAATCCCATCAGGCCCCACGGACTTGTGAACATTCAGCTGGTGCAGCAGGTCCCTTACAATTTCAGTATCCACAAATGGAAAGTTGCCATTCCCACACTTATGAACACAGCAGGAACAGTTATGGTCCTCATTTGCTGGGTACTTTCCAGCATGTAAAGCAAGCGCTCTGCAAGTGCCGCTGTGGTGCTTTGTGCTGCCCATTCCAGCCAGGTGTTAGCCTCATAACTCTGCAACGGAGCTGGCTGAGAATTGCCAGCCCTGACGGAGTGGGGAAGGAACAGCAGGGGAAATCCTCGAGGCTCATTTCAAATTGCGGAAGGATGTGGAGTGGGAAGAAGAGAGCAAGTTGGGGATGCACTAATTCAAGATAATTTTTTTCTAAAAGTGCTTTGTTGTTGTTTGTTTTTCTTTCATAGCAGCCAGTACTTAACAAAATGACTAAACTTGCTTGTGACTCATGTCTCATTAGTGAGGATCTCCATGCTCATCTTTCAGGACTATAATCATGAGCAAAAGAGGGAAGAAACCTCACAGCACCTTCAGACAGCAGTTCTCTTTCTACTGAACCTGCTGAGGTGGGGGGGAGCTTTGTGTTGGTTTTGACAAACCGTTTCCTTCCCTTCCTCCTTTTTACCTCAGTAGTCCCCGAAACCTCAGGACTTAGTTCATTCCTGTTTCTGCTCAGGAGTCTTCCTGAGGAAGATGTGAACTGAAAACACTCGTGTTGCTGACGGCCTGAAGAGCTCTGGCCTTAATGAAGATTTTTTCCTTATGGGACCATTTAAGAAGTGTAGGGCAGGTGCTATAATGAGAAGCCCCGCTGGGCACAGCAGCCCAGCAGCTGATGAGAGCTGGGGGACAGCAGCCCCCTCCTGCAGGGACACCCGGGCTCTGCGCGAGGGAGGGCTTGCCCTGCTAAATTTGCTGGAGGAGAAAGCGCCTCTCTCTTCGGTGAGCTATCGGCTTGCCCTTCCTGCTCAGCTCGCACGTCAGAAAGGGCTTTTTAATCTTTAAATGATAGGTTAGATCCAGACTGATTGCGATCCCTGGAGTATGTGTTCCCTGGCAAGATGACTAAACCAAATGTTAATTGCTCTTGAAGTCAGCCTTTAATCAATTCATCTTGGGTTCTGGCTGCTGTATCTCAGTTAGGTAAAAACATCTCTTTAGCCTTGCAGCAAGTGCTAGAGAAAAAAAATGAGAGAGGGAGTCTTTTGGAAGTGTCGTTGCTGTGTCTGTGCTGAGGACATCTCCATGGAGGAACCTCTTACCTAAATAACTTCCCAAATTGCTGGAAAATATTCTCTCATCTTCTGTCATACTGATTTTCAAGTCCTTTGAACGCTCTCAAAGTTATAAAAAATAAGCATGCTGTGCAATGCTCTTTGCACCGGTAGCTGAGGAGCAGTAGTACATTGCTCCTCAGCACGTGCAGCAAGCCTTGGTATTTCCTGACATGTTCTTGTAGCGCGTCTGGATGAGCTGCAGCAGCTTTCTCCTCTCGCACACGTGCCCCTTAGTTGGTGCGAGGGTCTGCATGGACAGGGAGATAGCACGGCACTCGCAGCCAGCTCCTGTTTCACCCTGTGCCCGAGGGTGTGTGGTGAGGTGAGGATGCTGTGCCTACACAGCCTGACCACAGAGGTACCCATGGGACTTGGCAGGCTGCGTCAAGCCTTTGGGATTTGCTTGGATCGCACCCAGCACCGGAGTCGTGACAGTCAGTTTGTGCTGGGGCATGATGGCTTTGATGGCGTTTTGCTCAGCACTCACCTCTCCCTTTTTGTCATCCTAGATCCCACCTTGCAGGTGGACACGTCCACTGCCAACCTCACGGTGCAGGAGAAGGAGTCCTTCCCGCTGGACTGCAGCATCCTGTCCCGCTCCAGCCCAGAGTCCCACTTTGCGGTGACGTGGTACAACCTGCGGGCCAAAGAGGCGGGCGGCCACGCGGAGGAGGACAACGAGGAGGAGGAGGAGAGGGAAGCGGTGCTGAGCGTGGGCCTCGATGCCATCTTCAGCCCCGAGGCCGGTCGCTGGGAGGGCCGCCTGCGCTTCCAGAGGCTCTCAGCGGTGCTCTTCCGTCTGACAGTGCTGCAGGCCGGTGGCGCCGACACAGGCAACTACTCGTGCCGTGTGGAGGAGTGGCTGGCAGACCCCAATGGTGTGTGGTACCGGCTGGCGGAGGAGGAGTCGGGGACGGTCGCCGTTCACGTGCAGGATGCAGGTGAGAAGAGGCGATGACCCTTGTGGGGGCCTGGGCCTGGCCCTGGCATCCCCTGCATCTTCGGTTCAACCAAGATAAAAAGGCCAAGGAGCTGGTGGGACTGGGACTCACCTGCACTGGGGCAAGTCTGTGGTGCCGCTGCTTTTCCAGTTAGCTTGATGGCTCGTAGCCAGGCTCTTGCTTGGGCTTGAGCATCCATGCTCCACTTAGTTCTGTGCTGGGGCTGCCGTCCCCCACCCAACACTTACAACCTGGTGTGTCCCGAGTCAATGGGGACAGACATTGCCCCCCACTGGAGTCTAACACTTCCCACTGGGAAACACCCTAGAAGTTGGCTTAGCTCTGCACAAGGGTGCAGGCTGTGGCACAAGGGTCTTCTCCCAGGAACTCTTGAAGTCCTCAGATAGTTTAGAGGCCCCAGAGATAGTTGAGGTCATAAGAGTTTTGTGAGCCCTTAGGGGAGATATGCTGGGGTGCTGCCTCTGTGCACTACCACTGAGGGAATGAACATCTTGCAAGGCTCTCCGCTATATAAGATATCGTAAAAGCTACACCAGGGAGGACTCTCTCTAGCACTCATGAAGTTCTTCAGGGGATAAAGCCAAAACATGCCCTGCGATAACTTTCTGCTGCTGCTCTGTTTTCCAGTATTGGTATTTTTCTCAGAGCCACACCTCCTGCATTGACACAGATTAATGAGCATCTGGTTTTTTTATGTTTCTGAAGAAGTTTGTAGGCCCAGCATTGCAGAGAAGCCATGAAATGTGACCATCCTGTGTCTCTTTCCAGGCTCCACCCTGCAGTCTGTCATCTGCTCCAACGATGCCCTCTTCTACTTTGTGTTCTTCTACCCCTTCCCTATCTTCGGCATCTTGATCATCACCATCCTCCTGGTGCGGTTCAAGAGCCGAAACTCCAGCAAGAACTCAGAGGGCAAGAACGGGGTCCCCTTGCTGTGGATCAAAGAGCCTCACCTCAACTACTCTCCCACTTGCCTAGAGCCGCCAGTCCTCAGCATCCACCCAGGAACCATAGACTAAAGAGGCAGAGGCACCCCAGGGGATGCGCAGAGAGAGAGAAGCAGAGACACACCGGGAACCCTAAGGAACAGAGTGGGTTTTGTTGTTCTTGTTTCATTAGTTTCAGCGTCTGTGCTCCGACGTGGCGGCCGAGTTCTGCAGAGCACCCAGCCAGCGGGGACAGGAAGGTCTGAGGCTTCCTCCAGCGCCTGTTGGAGCGCACCCCTTCACCCCGACAGACGGAGGGTCCCTGCGCTTTGTGTACATAGTGGATGTTCCTCTCGGATTAATTTTGCTCCCATCAGTTGCTGTCTTTTGGGCCGTTACTTCTTTGTTGTCATTTCTTTTTCGGTCTCTCAAAGAACTGTAGGCTTCCCCCGCCCTCCACACAGAGAGGAGTTCCTAGGGGTCGTTTGGGATCCTGGGACGATCTCTTTGGAAGTAAACATTATGTTTTTCAAAACAGACTGGTTCTCCGCTTCAGACTCGGTGCCATGGTGAAGAAGGTCTTTTCCCAAGGTGTGCTGAGCTAGCTCCTCCCTCTTCCAAAACAGACAAAGCCAGGTACACCTCTGGAGGTGTTAGCTGGGCTATCGGGAGGTCCATCTGAAAGACTCACTGTAGCCTCAGCATCTTCTTGCCTCCATCTAACTGTTCTCTCAGGAGGGAGCAATTCACCTTTTGGGAGTGTTCCCAGGTCTCGGAGAGACTGAATATTCAGTGCGCTTGCGGTCAGGACAAAAGCAATTTAGTTTGTCTCCAGGAACTGAAGGGGGGATAGAGGGAGGACGCCCGAAAGCCCTGACTTTGTTGGTAGCAAAGAGGGTCATTGTACGGTCCAGCTTACCAGAGTCATGCTCCTCCCTGGTGTCCATGCTGCCACCTCTGATGAGGTGGGTCCCCTCTGTGCCCCAGTCGCTTGGGGATGGGTGGCTGGATCCAGTCTCTGAAGACTTCAACATGACCAAAGTAATGACTCTAGCAAGGGGGAAAGGGGAAGCTCCGTGGGTTGGGTTCACAGCCCCTGGATGGTTCAGCTGAGGAGTCCAGTTGTAGCCATGCCATGCAGTGGGGACACATTAATCACCACGAGGCACAAGTTTCCCTGCAGCTTGTACTACTTCCCGGCATGAGCTTGGACAAGGCAAAGAGCCTGCACCATGTCGGGACCTCGGGGCCTTTCCTGTCCCTTTGGGCCGAGACATATCTTCCCCTGCGCGTGTGCGTGCGTCTGCCATTTTTTTGTTTCTGGGGCTTTAGGAGGAGAAACCGTTTCTCCGTAAGCTCCCCTTCCTGGCAAAGTCACCTGCTCTTGTCGTAGGCAGTCGCTGTGGCAAGAAATGCTGTTCTTTCTGTGAAAGATATGGCTCTTGCGAACCAAACCAGGGCTCTCGCCACGTGGGGCACCTGAGCGCCCGTACCCTCTAAAGCCAAGTACCCCTGCCCTGTCCTGTGGAGGAAACCGCCTCCTCCCCTATATGCCCGAAGTGTTATGTCTGGCGGAAGAAAATGTTTGCCAAAAATGGCCTTTTGTTGTCTTCCTTGATGTCTTCCCGGCAAATCCAGCCATTTATTTTTTTGCAGCATGGCTGAAGCCAACCAGGGCGGACAGGCACAAACCTCCCTGCCTCGTGTGCGAGAGGTGCCGTACCCACAGCCGTTGTCCTCTTCAGGAGGGTTGGACTGCTCTTTGTGAAGAGAAGGGGACCTCAGCAGATGCTCTGTAGCACTAGTCGGTTAGACCCTGATGCCTTGATGTTTCAGAGGTGATGAAGCCTCGCGTGGGAAATCTGCGCTGTGTATCCTCTCTCCTGGCCGTGGGAGAGGACCCACGTGACCATGGACTGTCCCACGCTTGGGCGTTCGAAGTCAGCCGCCTCTGCTCCTCCACCAGAACGGCATTGGTTTCCTCTTCTGCTGGGAAGCCCAAATTTCACTCATCCCTCCACAAAGTCTGCCTCCTTGAGACGTAACTGCTTACTGACCCCAGCATATGCGTAATACCACACTCCTCTATATATATGTATCGCACACCCACACACTTGTCTTCCCTTTCTGGATAAGGCGTCTGCAAAGAGAGGAGTGGGATGAGAAGTGAATGGAAATGAAGAACCAAGGCGCAAACAGCAGCAGCTGCAGCCAGTGGGTATTGTTTCGTAAATGTAGTATCTCCTGTACATACTGTGCGCGGCCAGGAGCTGCAACTCATTTCAGCTTTAAAGGAAAAAAGAGAAAATGCAGTCGGCAGGAGCTGTTCTTTCCCGGGAGAGCACTGTGCTGCGTCCGAGCCACATTCCTTCTGTCCAGCCTGTCTGCCCCAGAACGGGGCTCTCCTGGGGGGCTGTCCTGTGGCCCCCGTCCCCCTGGCCGAAACGGGTCCCTTCCCAGCCTGGCAGCTCCTGTGCTGAGCCCAGGCTTTCCTGGGAAGTAGCTCCCACGGTGATCCCTGAATGTACCTTGATGGTGACATTTCTCCATTGCTCTGGCAGTGTGTTGCCCAGTCTCAATCTTCTGTTTTTATAAGGCAGACTCTTCCTGTAACAAGTTTTAACACAAAGCTTTTCAAACCACTCTCTCCGCTGTAACTTTCTGTAACGAACCCGAGAAGAAAGAGAGATACCCTATCCATGCATGATGTGGAAAGATGTTTGGGAATTTTTAAAAAAAAAAAAAAACAAAAAACCAAAACAAAAAAACAAAAACTTTGTACTATGTTGCACTAAAACATGTTTTATACAATACACCTGAGAACTGTAGTAAACTGTGTTGAAATTGTGAATCCTCTTGCTGCTGGTTTTTTTCAGATTTGAGCTTTCATTGTGCCTTTATGCGCTCTCCCTATGCAAAGCAGTGGTGAGCTCCTGGGCCCACTCCCCCTTTTAGGCAGCCTCTCCATCTCCCACCACCCCGTTCCCTGATACAGCAGCTCTCCTCCCGCCCCAGCAGCGTGTCTCCTCTCTCTTGCAGGCCGGAGCTTGCAGACACCTTGCACCCTCAGGCTCTTCATACTTCTCCCTCCCATCCCTTAATTCAACCCATAATAGAATACAACATTTAAGAGAGGTGTGTCAGTTCTATTTATTGAATGGGATACACCATTTTTGAAATCACTCTGAAAATATTAAGTATTTTGCTGTGTCATAGTCTGGACTTAAAGAAAAAACATATTTTTTTATAGAATTATCCATAGCAAATGTTAAGCAAATATTCTTTAGTAACCTTGATGCCAGCAGAAGAATATAGTTCACTACAGAAATTGCTTAAGTTGATATATAAAAAAAAAAAAAAAGCAATCTTTTATTTCTCCTTACCAACTTGTATCTTGAATAAGGGTTTGGTCAGTAGTCTTGAACCCCCCCGTTAACTGAATTAGAGAAGTAGAGTTATACAGTCTTAACTCTACAGCAAAAATGCTGTGAAATTGTGCAAAATGCACTGCCGACGCAGCTGTTGGGTTGGGTTTGGGTTTTTCCCATATTCATTTAAACCAAAAAAAAAAAAAAAAAAAGTTCTCTGCTAAAATAATTGTATGAGAAAACTCTGTTGTCCCTGGACACAGTATGCATCCCCCAGCCCCAGTAGGTTGCCTTGGGTCACACCTGCTATAACCCCTCTGCCAAGGAGCAGAGGTTTTAGCTTTTTTTTTGAGGTTTTAGCTCAGTGCTAGATGGGAAGTGGTGTCCCTGGCACTCCCCATCAGCAGTATGGGGCGGCAAGCACGGGCTAGCCACCCACAGGTTTGCTGGGAGGCATCTCTGCCAGCCCACGTGCACTCCCTGTGGCCAGGCGTGCGTCCGTGACCCCCCCCTCTGGCATGCTCCATGGGCAGGACCCTGGTTTGGGGTGGCCTGTGGGGATTTTGCTGCCTGTCCTGCTGCTGGAGCATCGCCAGCAATGCTGCTGTGGGTGCTCCTGCTCCCCTTGAGCACCAAGTGATGTGCAGCCATGCTGGTGAGGAGGGACGTCTCGGGGCTCAGCTGCTCAAGGGACAGACGCACATTAGGTGTTTGTATCTGCTCCCCCCCACCCACTGCCCACAAGCCCCAAGCTGCTAGCTGCAAAACGGCCTCCCCGCTGAGGCCAACACACGCAAACAGAAAAAGAAGGCCTGGCTCTGGCATACGTTCGCCTGCTTCGATCCAGCAGCCTTGCAAACCAAGTCTGCAAAACCTCGAGCAAGCGAGGGGCGGCAGGCGGGGTAAGCGCGCCCCTGGGAGGCAGTGCCGCCCCCCTGCCTAGGCGATGCTGTACAAGTCCTTGGCCACCTGCTCCAGGCGGTCCCTGTACTCCAGGTGGGCATAGAGGGAGGTGTTGACCCCCCGGAAGCCGTGCATGGCCCCCCACCAGCAGGCCGCAATGGTGCCAGTGGAGTCACTGTCGCCCCCGTGGAAGAAAGCCCGGTGAGCCAGCTCTGCCCAGGAGTCGCCCGCGCCCAGCAGCGCATCGTAAGCGATCATGGGGGCGTCGTGCCCACTGCTGCCTCCCCAGCCGTCATAGCTCAGGGAGGTGTAGAACGAGTCTCTCTCTTCCACGCCGTACTTAGGGGGGAAGGTGGGCTGCGAGACCCCATCTGATATGCCTCTCTCCGCCAGGTATTTTTCCCATTGCTCTTCAAAGTAATGCCTGCAGAACACAAGATGGAGGGGCTGTAAGAGACGTCCCACGGCAGAAGCATACACCCAAGCTCCCCGCAGGCGCTCTGGGCACCAGCTGAAAGTGTGCATTGTCAAGAGCCTGGAGCGATGGCTCAGCAAAATGGAGGGCATCCTCCGTTTGTCAAACCAGGGACATGACTTACAAGAAGAGGCACAAGGACATGTTTTAGTGAGTTAGATTTCCCCTTCCTCCAGCCACATGGGAGAAGGCAGCCCAGCACCTGCTGCTGTCATGCTGCACAGGATTCAAAGGCTCAGAGCAAGAACTGAGTCATCCTCCCAAATTCAGAGTACCTCTGCCCCTGTGTGTGAGTGCCCCTGCACACAGACCCGCACTGAATCTGCAGCCAGATTTGGTTATAACTTTCAAACTGAGCTCAGCCCTCAGCCTGGTGCTGTTCCCCACCCTTGCTTCCCATCTTTCATCAGATCACGGATGCTTGAGATGACAAGTCTAGCTATCTCATACGGGATCCAAAAAATGTCACAATTACATGACCCAAACACAATATGACCTTTTTTTTAAAAAAAAAAAAAAAAAAGTTAGAGGTATTTTTCCCCTGGGGGACTTCAGAGACTTTCTGAATCGATTCAATCCCACAGCAGGCATGTGCTGCCCTAGGAGTTTACCATAATGTGATTACTGAAGCTGAAGTATAAACAGAGCTCGCACTCTCATACGTGAGGTTTATTTTAACAAAACTCAGTGCCAGGAGTGCAGCTCACCATTGCTCCATGTTCTCCTCCACGAAGAAGCCGGTGTCCCGCACGTAGGCTTTTGCCTGTGGCAGCACATCCAGCAGCTTCTTCCCCCAGGCTGGGGGGGGGACACCATTCACTGCAAAAGCCGTGAAGAGGGCTGAAGCCAGGGACCCCAGGTAGCCAGTGGGATGGTGGTGGGTCATTCGGCCACTCTCGATGCTGACTTGCACCAGGGTGTCCAGCTCAGTGGGGAGGCGGAAACGCAGCCCGATGCACATAGAGCGCATGGCAGCCCCGCAGCCTCCCCCCCTGGGGCTGAACGGGGCCCTCCAGCTGTCCGGCCGCCCCGGATCCAGCTTCAGCGCATTTTCCATACACGTGGCACCTGGACAGGAGCAGCACAGCCCGACAGAGGAAGAAAGGTGAGAAAACAAAGAAACAGAAATGCGCATCAATGGGCAACAGGGTCACGTAGCTCAAGAACTGAGGGAAGACAGGCAAGGCAGCAGGGAAGGAAGCATTACTCTCTGTAAGGGATTAAGGCCTCTCTGTAAGAACATCAGTTGTCTGCTCACATACATTTCTTGCCTTAAATTGCCCGTGCACCCTTCGTATTCCCAAGCAGACCTGACAATTCCTGTTTGTGAAAATAATTAAAAAGTCTAGGGGAGTAAAAAACATTCCACTGCTGATTTATGTAGTTTACATTGTTTATATTTACATTTCATGTTATTTAATAACTTATCTATTAAACATATATACTATATATATTAGGTATAAGATGTACACATATATCTAGATAGACCTATATAAATATAAAGGAGGTTTGGAGGGCCATCATATCATGTCAATCCCTGATCCAAGGCATGCCGAAGTACCTCTGCATTTTTTCCTGACAGTTGTTTAGCCTCTCTACAGGACCCTTTAAAGACAGTGACCCCACACGCTCTTTCCCATTGCTTCGCTGATACAAAATGTTTTCCAGACCTCCCTTGCTGCAGTTTAAGTTTGTCAGAAAGCGATAAATGTTGTATCTCCCTAACCACAACATGGTCTGCATAACTGGCTTTACTGTACTCCTCTTCAATAAGCTGAAGAACAACTGTATGAGGTCAGACCAAAGGTTTGTCCAACCCACTAGCTTGTCTCCAAACACAGCCACTAACATAACTATGGAAAGACTATAAAAAATGAGGCAAGTACAATGTTTCCCCAAGAAGATCTGCCTGGCGTCCAGCAGACAGAGGGGCACAGCCTGCTTGAGTCAGAAGATGGATCCATAATGCTGTGTCTAATAACCCTCAGTGGACCTAGCCACCAGGAACTGGTCTCCTTAGCTGCAACCCATGCGTGCCTTCAGACTCCTTTAACACCCCACGGCAACCAAAGCCATGATTTTGTTATGCAATGCATTTCCTCTTGTTTTAAACTGCTATTTGCCAATTTCCTTAAATTCCCCTCTAATTCTTACATTACAAGAAATAACGACTTTTCATGCTCTGCACTATTCAAGACTCTATATACTTTGTCCCTCTTCCTCAGTTTTCTCCTGCTCCGAGCTGACACCCTAGTCCAATTTTGCCTCTCTTCTGGTGGGAAGCCACCCCATAACTCTTCATTGCCCACTTCCATCTCTTTCATAGTTCTGCTATTTACTTTTTAAAGAAATTACTCTGCTCCTTCCAGTGCTGCTTCTTCAGAAACTCATTAGTTAGACCAGCACATTCATAGGATAAAGCCATCTGCACAAACACACCCAAATTTCAGAGCCCAGCCAGCTTCCCCAGCCAAGACCATGAAACAAAGTTTTGAGAGCTAAGCCCAAATACTTGCATGCAAGGAAGAAGACGTAGGTTTGAAACATGAAATTATCTTTGATTCTCTTCTAACGTGCCTTTTTCTCCTAGTCTTCCTTTCTGGCCAAATCTTAAATACTTCCTTTCCAGCAGAAAAGTAAATCAAGGGCAAGATTCAAGCAGCTTCATTTAAGTTTTAATGTGTTGGACAACAGCAAAAGTGGACTCAAAAGACTAGTCTTCCAACCACAGCATGCCTAGTCCTCTCTCAGACAAACGGGGTAACAGCAGTAGCTGACATGCTCATGCACCCAGAATTAGACCGTTGCTCCTATACGTTGCTGCCTAACCGGGACAGGTAGCTGATGAACTTGCAGGTGCTTTGTTTCTTTAAAAGTCAAACTAAGTAGAACAGAGTAGCAAGGAAGAAGCCTGGTCTAGAAACTTCACTTAACTCTACAGTTCGATTACCTTTGGTGCAATTTGATCACTATGATCTGGGAGCTTGCTAATCACAGCTAGGTACTGCACTAAGTACTCTGCAGAGCTGCTCACTTCTGCACTTTCACGTATACACTGGCAGTAGGATTTGGTACACGGCAGTCTGTTTTACTCGCACACAGCATTGACAGCACCCTTGCAACCAAAACACCTCCACATCCAAGCACAGCTTTAAGATTGGCTTCTGGACGCATGCTAAAAATAAATAACGGCCGGCTGCTGTCAGGAATAAGGTCACGTGGATCCTTTTCATAGTTCTGGTCTAAGTGTCTTTAGCGTATTTCTTTTCTGACAGTGTTGTTACATTATAGGCTTATTAGATCAGGGCAGGATACAGCCCTCTGTATAGTATGAAAGGGTGGACCAGCTCCCCATGAATGGTTGTCTCAAACTAAAAAAGCAGCTCGGTCCTGTGGCTGTCAGGCTATTTGCCCCGCAAGCCTGTCAGCTGAAATCAACTTTGAGAATGGAAACAGCCTATGCAAGTCTCCCCCACAGGAAAAAAAAATGGGTTGCTGATCAGCACAGCCCACAACATCAAGCCACTTTGGCTTTTGTGAATTCCCCACAGCATGACCCAGGCACAAAGCAGACCTACTATTTCACCGGTCTCATCCATGCCTGCTGTACCGACACACCAGCCTCTTGCATGACCCCACCATCACACCCTTCCCAGTAGATGAGACCTAGTGGTTTTGCGGTGCCACACGGTCAGGCAACCCCTGGATCAGTCCAGACGTTCCTTACTCATCCTTCTTCCCAGTGATTTACAGAGTGAAAATTGTGGGGCCGTGTTTCTCTGCAGGAAGAAGCAGCAGGCAGAGCGTTTGGTGTGGGTAGCACGGGGCTCTGCCAGGAGTGATCGCCACCAACCTCCAACTGAGCTGCCAGGGAGACTGTTTTTGTGGTGTCTCAAAGTGGGAATGTGTGCAGGCCTTTAAATCTGCTTTTCATGTAGTTTATTAATTCAGTGCTGGCTGCTGTGTATCATAGAATCACAGAATCAAAATCATTAAGAGTATATAATTTCCAGCTTTATGATGACTAACAGAAAATTAATGCATTTTTTCAAAAATCTAACTACACTAAGCATTGCACTTCTGACCTATAATAGGACATTAAAAAGAACCTGTCGAACAAAGCCATGTTTTTCAAAAACTGTGCTGACTACACTACTCGTATGTTCCTGGTAAAAGAGACCTTCTGCCAGGAAGACAAGGGGAAAGGGAGAGAGCAAAGGGACTAGGGTAGCTTAAAATGAAAATCTGCATAACAAAAGCAAAACGAACTCTGTAATCTTGCTGGAACTGTGAGAAAGACATTTCTTCAGGACATGTTTGAGCAGGTTGAGAGCAGGCAACTCAGTCCTTGATAAAAAGTGAGATTGTTCTTGTATTAACTGTAGTCAAAAGTAAATGAGGAAGACAACAAGTCTTAAACTGTAAGGAAAGAGTGGTTATTTTGCAATAACAATTTAATTGCAGCTTTAAACCTGTGCTTATTACCATAGGAGATGACTAGTGATAACCTGGAAATGAAGAAAAACCATGTAAAACAAACTAGTATAGAACAGCTAAAACTCTTGTGATTTATGAAGTATTACAAGTGTTATCCTCATGCTTTTAAACAGTTAAAATATTAAAACATTTGAAAGCCGATTTAGGAAGACTAAGCTGAAATCACATTGCCAGGTCTTTTTTTAAAAATGGGTTTAAAAAAAATAACTGCTGTAGGAGTTTTTGAATCAGGAAATTCTGTTCTGGAAATCCACCAAATCCTGGTTAGGGATCCTTTGTACTTACAATAAGAAACTAAAAGTAACCCGAGGAGGGTAATGGTCTAAGGAAAGAAGACATATAAGCAAAAAGCAGTGTGAGAAGAAAGACAACCTGAGAAAGTTTCAAGTACAACTGGGTGCTACTTCTGGAATAGCCTTCCATTCCGCTTACTTAGACTCTTCATGAACACAGACAGTAACAGTTGTTTGGGATCCGTCAATACATATATAAAAGGTCAGCTAAAACACCACCACAGTGGTAAATAATTCCACAGGGAGAGAACTTGGACTGAAAGACAGAGTTTTGAAACAGAAGGTTTCCTGGAGAGCTGCGCAGGCAAATGTAGTTGTACCATGAAAAAAGAAATATTGCCATGCTTGTGTTACTTAATTCATTGGCTTCATCATCTGCAATGAACAATGAATTTGGGGCTGCAGCACATCACGAATAGCAATAATGGATGTAGGGACTAATTTGCCATTGAATTAAGACAGTGAGTTCTCTCCTGGGGCTGAATGCTTCAGGGACCCTGCCGTCGCTGTCTGGTGACTCAAAACGTTGTGGGAATCCCTTTGTTACTGCGGGTTTTGGTTTTCAGGTCTGGACTCCCTTGCGTGGGTGAGCAATGTGACTTTCCCCCACTGTTCTGGGGGAATCTCTTTGCTGCATGAAAGTTGCAGCAGCAACTTTCCATTCTCAGCCTTAAGGGCTGCAATTCCCTGGTGAGTGCTTGCTTTGGCCAGAACAGCACCACCTTGGGTTATGTTCTGAGTTAAAATCCATTTACTCTGAACTGCTAAAAGAAGTTATTGACATGCAACTTCTATCATTAGGATTTATCAATATGGCATGGAGACTCCAGACTGCAGACAGCTTTTCAGGATATGGATTAGGTATTCCCTTCGGTAGCACATCAGTGGACATTTAACTGTTAAGTGTCAGGATTTAAGCTCTCAGAGATCTTTCCTGTGGCTGCAGCAGGAGCACTACAGAACACTGTTGCAAGAACTTTCCCAACAGACTTCCATTTTTCTCCACGTTAGTTTCCCCGCTTCCCCCAAAATTTTAGAAGGTTGAGTGTCTATGGACCCACTAAGGAAGTTGCATTTCTTTGTTTAGCTAGACAACCTGACCTTTCCTTGTCACTCTGATTAGTGTCCTTAGCAAATTTACTTTAAAATCCTTCGCTTCCAAATGGGAACTGCTTTTGGGCATATTGCATCTCAGTTACTCACGGAAGGACTGCAGCAGGTGTGCTATTATCCTTAGCTATGAATTACTAACATTTAAATTTTAGGTTCTGCTCCTTTTCATCTCAGTTTCAGTCACCAAGCTTAGATTTCTGAAGCAAAAACAGGTTCCAGGTGCTGTCTCACTGCCAGCTGTGGTTAGTCCACCTTGGCAGACTCCATCAGCTGGGAGAAGTAAAAGATGCTCTTTTGCCAAAACAGCAGTGAGTCTCTCAGAAGTTTAACCTGCCAACTCCTGCTATCCTGGCAAGCATTGTTACCCCTTCCTAAATAGTTTATTAATTAGGCTACTCCAACAACTGACACTATCTGTGTTAAAGAATACTGACAGTTTAGTTTTTTACACAAGGGTAGGAGGTCACTGTGGAAAGGTAAGCAGAATAAATTCCTGCTTGAGTTTCCAACCTGGTTTACCTTGGAAATGCACAGTTGTCACACTGTGCTCAGTGGCCCTAAGACAGCAATGCAGGATTTGGCCTTTCCCATGTTTAAAGTCAAGCCAGAACATTCTTGATATATTCTGGCCTCTCCAAATAAGCATATCTAAATAATTTATTTTTGATGTATAAACTTTGCATAGGATTGCTGAATTTGAGTGTTTCCTGGGTACTTCACACTGCCTGCACCAGTCAAATTAGAGGCCCAGCCTCAGTAGCTCTGATCTAAGTTGAATTCTAGCATCCAGAAGAGGCTGGGCCATGAGCGCAGAGACAGAAGGGGTCTTTCGGGAAGAGTTGGGTCAGCAGGCCTGGGTTTACTAGGAACTACAGGAATATGTTGCATACAGCTTGGCTAGTGCAGCCCATCAAGGCACGCTTCCCAAATACTGCCATGCACTGCTGGACCCCGCTGCCTGTGACCCAAAGTCGGCACCTGTCCTGGTTTCAGCTGAGAGGATTGATTTTCTTCATAGTAGCTAGTGTGAGGATATGTTTTGGATTTGTGTTGGAGACAGCATTGATAATTTAGAGATGTTTTTGTTCTGTGGACCTATTGTTGAGCAGTGTTTATGCGGGGCCAAGGCCTTTTCTGCTTCTTGCACTGCCCTGCCAGCGGGATGGCTGAGGGTGCACAAGAAGTTGGGAGGAGACACAGACAGGACAGGTGACCCAAACTGACCAAAGGGATATTCCATACCATATGACGTCATGCTGAGTTTATAAGGAGCTTGGGGGAAGGGGCGGGGGGGGAACTGCGTTCGGAGTGATGGCGTTTGTCTTCCCAAGTAACTGTTACACACATGATGGAGCCCTGCTTTCCTGGAGATGGCTGAACCCCTGCCTGCCCATGGGAAGTGGGGAATGAATTCCTTGCTTTGCTTTGCTTGTGCGCGGCTTTTGCTTTACCTATTAAACTGTCTTTATCTCAACCCACAAGTGTTCTCACTTTAACTTTTCCAGTTCTCTCTCCCATCCTGATGGGGGGGAGTGAACGAGCGGCTGCGTGGTGCTCAGCTGCCAGCTGGGGTAAAACCACGACAGTCCTTTTTGGCGCCCAATGTGGGGCTCAAAGGGTTCGAGATAATGACCATTGTGTCTATGCAGAGAAAAGAGAGATAAGGAAGTACAGGGTTCAGAACGTGGCACAGAGAAGTAGACATGTGGAGCTAGCTGAAAGTAGATTTTGTGTTTAATAAACTTAATTATTCCAAGCAATGATCTTCGTGCCTTGAAATATATTTTATGTGTAACGGATGGCAATTATGAGAAGTTCTATATTAATTCTCTGTTTCAATGTGTTGCTTTAACACAGCATCTCAGGGCGTGCATTATACACGGTTTAATTTGCATTTTTCACCCCTCGAGTGCAGGAAAAGACACATCCCCAGTGCAAAATCCATCATCCTTCTCCTGAGTTCAAGGCCAGGCCTCAAACACGCCTGTAAGAATGTTTTGTAAATGTGGGCAAAACAATCATTTTTTCATCTAGTTCAGAGAAGCCCAAACCACTTCAGCTTGCCTTACTCTATTCTCCTTAGTTCATCCTGAAACAGGTACTGAGTGTGGAAAACTTTTGCCTTTATATGAAATACAATTAACGCTATAAACAGCCACAAGGAAATCGAGGGTCAGCCTCCAAGCAGCAGGAAAGGGAGGGGTGTTAGCCAGAGGACAGCCCTGCCCAGACAGCATTATAGAAAGGTTACCTGGAGCTCTGCATTTCATGTAATTCATGCACTCCTTGTAGTTCTTTGCAATCAGGGAATAGAGGTGCTCTAAATTTGGGGTTTTCCCAGCAGCTACCAGGGCTTCAGCCGTGGCCAAGTGCATCACCGTATCATCGCTGACTTTCCAACCTTGGATGCTGAGGTTGCCAAGTCCCCCCATCTCCGCCAGCTCCTTGTGGATGGCCAGGCCACTCTGTAGGAATTCCCATTTCCCGTTGTAATAGCCCAGCGTGTCACCAACTGCGCTCAGCACCATCGATGCCACGTAGTTTTCCATCGCCTTAGGACACAATTTTTGCCCGAGGACTGCTTCAATGCAGAAAATACTATGGAAAAAAAGAGAGTGAGATTGAAAATAAAATACTTCCCAGTTCAGTACCAGCCTCTACTGCTAAGCTCCAGGAGGCTGGATACCTGGCCTAGCACCTGCGTCTTGCTAAGGAGATATATTCCTTCAAAGCACACGCTTCCCCACAGGCCTCTGGCTGCAGACATCCACCAGTAAGTGTGCACCAGTTCCTGGGCAGCCCAGCCCTGACGATGCACATCGTAACTGGGTCAAAGACCAAAAAGCTAGGGCAGGCCTGATGAAATACACACAGGTTACGTGACCGCACCCATGTTCACCACTTTTTGGAGTGCAGGCCGCAGCATGAACAAGGAGGTTAGATCAGTTCCCGGTGGCTTTTGTTCACCGGGGATGATGCGAGGCTGAGCTTGTCAGTTTTAGCAGGGCTTGGCAGAGGCCATAAGCACAACGGCCCTGGGCGCTGCCTGGCCTTGACCCACAGCCTTGCTACAACAGCGGATGCTCGTACAGGCAGAGCCACCTATCCCAGCGGGGATTTTCAGCGGTGCCCCCTGCCACACTCCTCCTCAGGATTTCCTGCGCCTCACGGCGAGGCCCTTTGGCTTGGGAGAAGCGGAGGAAGGGAAGGACGGCGGGGCCGGCCGAGGCCGAGCCCAGGATCCGGCCGCAGCGGGTACTTACGCGGCCAGCCCTTCCAGCAGAGGCCGCCGGGGTCTGCCCCGCCGCGGGAGCAGCAGGCGGCTTCCCGGGGACATCCGGTGCGGCGGGGGGGTCCACAGGCCTCCGACACCGGTGGCTGCGTGAGACGCCTGCGCCAGGCCCTGCCCCTCCGCGGCGCGACCGGCCCGGCGGCGGGCTAGGCCCCTCCTTGCAATGCGGAGCGGAGCTGAGCCTTTATAGCCGCCGGGCTGAGGGGATGTCGCTCCCACGGGAGCCCTGCACGTCCCTCGGCGGGTCCCAGCTCTCCCTGTCGTCCCGGCCCGCTGTTTTTTTGTCACGGCCACGCTGAACCCTGCGCAGGCGGAGGGTTTGGTCCCCGGGCCGCAGGGCTGGGAGTCCGGGAAGGAGGTCGGTGTTTTCCTTCATTTTCGGGGTTGTCTCTTTCTTGGCGCTCTCAGAGGCACAACAGTCAACTCGGAAATGAAGCAGGCACATGGAAATGAAGTCACCACATGGCAGTGAAATACTTTATTACGAAAAAAAAAAGTGAAAATGAAAGGCGCTTTCAGCATTTCCCCTGCTTTTTCTATTGAAACTGTTCATTAGTTTCAGGAGCAGCCTCCCTCCTCCTGGCTGGGCCCCCAGCCGGGGGCAGCCGCCTCCTGGGTGGGAGCCTGGCAGGTATGTGGGCCCGGCTCAGGGTCTGTGCCCCGGGGGAGACCTTGGGGGGCTTTCCCCAGCCTTTTTCAGCCCTGGTTTCTCTTTCCCAGCCTTTTTCTGCATTCATTCACTGCAGCCTGAGGTGCAGCCTCCAGCCTTTACCTGGAGTCTTTGCCTATGTGCCCACCTTGTCCCTCCGTATTTTGGGGCAGTGGTCTCCCCACAGCCCCGGGGTGACCCCAGCCTCTTCCAAACCAGGACTAGTCTTTGCTATGTCCAGTGGTGCTGCTTTACAGGGCGTCTTGAGGTGCTTGATGATGCCATTGCCTAGCTTTATCCTTTATTTTTAATGATGGTGGTGGTTAGGTGTTTGAGGGCATCTAGTGAATGGGCAGCGGAGGGGACAGCAGCAGGAAGCAGGAGCAAAAAATGGGATTGAGCATGGCTCAGGCTGCATTTCGTGGAGGCCAAACCTTTTTACCGACTGGCGGTCACTTGACACCAGGTCTCCAGAGCCCCGGTTCACCCCAGAAGGTACCAATGCCTGTTACACAAAGGGAAAAAAAAAATCCCCCCCATGCCTATGAGAAAGAGTGGTGGTAGTTTTTGATCTGCAGCCCTGGGGGATTTCAGGGCAATCATGAATGTAGCGCTGGGTCAGAGCAGAGTCCCTGGGGAATTTGGGGGCAAGTGAGAGCGGGGGGCTGGAGCCAGGCCCTGGGGGATTTCAGGTAGCTGAGAGCACAGGGCTGTGTGGGAGCGTCCACCCCAGCAGCTGCAACGGTTTGGTACACAGTGCCCATTCAGGTATCTGCTGCTCCTCTGCACCTCGCTGCAAATGTGGAGTCTGAGAAGCATCTGGTAGAGAAAATAGTAACAGAGAAGGAAGTGGGAAAAGAAGCTGCCGGTGTCTCGGCACCGCCAGCAGTGCCTGCTGACCTTTTCTGCTTCTCTGCTTCGTTCTGTTTTATATAGATCAGCTCTGAATTTACTCAGGTTGGTGCAGCACTTAAAAGCAAAGCGGGGTTTTTCTCTCCTAAGGTTTGGGCCTGTGAGAGGGAAAGCCCCTCCTGCTTTTGGCTGGCTATCTGTGAAGAAGGGCCACTGGTGCAGCCCAAAGGGCAGAGGAGCAGAGAGGAAAGTTGCAGGGTTCCCCAAACAGGCAGGAAAACGGGAGAACGGCTCTGCGTCAGCACAAAATGTCTGCAGCACTGAGATCTTTGGATCTCGTCATTGTTTCCTGAGCTCTTTCAGCTTCCTAAAAACCAAAACCAAGGCACGCATTGGAGTTAAGTGGCTTCTGAGATGTGTCACTGAAAAACATTGAGGGCTCCTCGCTGATAGATGGCAGATGATGAGCCAGCAGTAGGAGCCATCAGCAGGAGCCTGCAAGTGTGGGGTGGGGAGGGCAGCAGTTTTCAGGCTTCAATGCGTGCATTAATTTCAAAGGGATCTCCTTGTGCGAGTCCCACGGGATGCCCACAAGGTGGGCAAGAAGAGCGTTCTCCATCAGAGAGCACCTCCAGCTCCAAGATGGTGCAGGGCAGCGTTGCCCTGACTCGCCCCGTGGCATGGGGAGGGTGGGCACGACTGCTCCCCCTTGGCAAGGATGACTTTCTGGTGCTGAGCTGTGCAAAGAGTTAAAGACTCACCATGTTGCACCTTTCTGGGTTTTTTGTTGTATTTTTTCTGAATTAAAATTTAAGCTGCGGTGGACCAATGGCCAGGATATGCCTCCTGGAAAGTACCACCTTGGAGCAGCTCACTGACATGCCCCTGCCATGTGTTGGACACTGTGGTTAGCACTCACTTAGACTCAGAATTTTCCTTCATATTCATCTGGAAAAAAAGGGTAATTTCTTTCTGACTAAAAAAATGTGCTTTTCTAGATGAGCCCAGGTTTGAGGGCTCCTATTTGGAGGGGCTGTGAAGGGTAGCATTGCAGCGCTGGAGCTACGTACTCATTTAGATCCTGTGGGACATTTCCTCAGAACTATAAGAGGCCTTCAGAGAGCTGGAAGAAGGTGAGCATTAAAAATACACGGTGCATCCTTCTTAAACATGGCAGTGCCCCTGTTCTAGACCCTACAGCTGTCCCCAAAACAGGACTGCAAGGGAACATCTGGTATTCTCATTTTTCAGCTGTCCTATTCATCTTCTCTTTGCCCCCCAGGTTGAAAGGTGACTTTTCACAGGATCTTCTGGGGCCCTCAACCATGTTCATTTTGGACTAGTGCCAACCTCTTAACAGTCTGCCATTCTTTTAATAGCACTTTTTTCTCTGTAATGACAGCAGGCATTTTTTTGAGTGGGGAATATTTCTGGGCTTACCCTAATTCTCAGTCCCCAGGTGCGTGTCTGTCTTTGTCACTGGCCGATAAATAATAATACGCTATAACGAGGGGATTCAAAACAGGGGCAGCAAACATCACGTGAGGTCTGCTGGGGACCTGACCGACTCACTGCAGGGAGCCCAGGCAGCGATTGCTGGTGATGCAGCGGTGCATGACCCCGCGCGCACGTGCGAGGGAAACTCTTGCTGTTGCAGGACGCTCGGGGCTGCTGCGCTCGCTCTGGCTGGGTTTTTGCAGCAGGGGATGGGCACCCAGCAGCAGCGGGTGCTTCTGGCTCTGCGTTTCCTTTGCCCTAGGCACGGCAGGGTGCCTTCTGCCTTGGTTTCACCGGCTAACCCTGGTGGGGCGGTGATCCGCGCTTGTTGCCTGACTTCCCATGGTAATGAGGTGGGGGGCCCTCGCATCCCTTCATCCTGTCCAGGGAAACACAGCTGAAAAAGGTGGTGAGAGCCTTGGCTGCAAACACAGCCTGTGCCTGGGGCAAAGCCAGTCGCAGAGATGTTTTTGCCTAGACATGGGATCATGAGCAGAATAGCGAGAAAGGTTTTGAAGGGCTTGGCTGAAGCAAGTTTTGGAGATGGCAGCAGAGGAGGTGACTCTGGGCAACTGACTTCGTTTCAGGGAATACTGGACTTTGGCCTCTTATTCAAGAAACCAGACTTCATTGCAGAAGTATCCACCTCTTTCTTTCCAGGCTTGCCTCTTTCCACAGACCGTCCAGGAGTGGGTCTGGCTCGTTGCCCAGGGTGAAAGGGAAATGGTGGAAAATTATTGTGATCTGTGCACTGCGGCACCTGCTAGTCTCCTCAGGATGCTTCCAAAAGCCCTCTTTAACACAGATTTAAAAATAAATTAAAAAAAAACAAAAAACTAAAACCTACCAAGTCTAACGTTTTCAAATAACCATAATTCTGCAGGATGGAAGATAAGCAGGATAATTGCTTTACCACAGAGAGAGGCACTGCAATGCTGATTTGGGACAACCAGCATGGTCAATGACACAGGAGACAGCTCCTGGGTGAGCTGAGGGCTGTGATCATCACTCCCACGTCCACATCTAGCAAAAGGAGCTGCAGACGCATCTTTACTGGCCTTCCATCAGGTTTATAGCTGGCATGTTGGTAAATGGAAGTGTGTGGGGACAAGGACCTCACTAGCAGGCTGCAAGTCCTGCTTTCAAGCCTGGGGACATCAGTGAAACAATTTTGGCCAGCTCCTATGGACCTGGGGTTTGGCTCGAGCAGCGGAGCTGAGGCTCCAGGGCCGGCAGGCTGGTTATTCCTTGATGAAAGTCAAGTGACATTTTCATTTTCATTTGTGTGTCAGTGCTGGCACTGTGGTCCCCACCTGCAGGGTGACGGCATCTGCGGGCCTGTGTTGCTGTGCCTTCTGCCCCTTTCTTTCCATGAGCTCCTGGCAGTTGCATCTGTGTCCTTTCTGAGCGTGTCAGGGGGACCAGAGAAGCCCATCAGAGGGGTGTCGTGCCTAGGAGCAGAGGGGCCCATCAAGCCTTTCAGCCACTCTCCACTCACTTTACAGCCACAGACAGGCTAAATTTCGAGGTTCTTGGCACTTGTTAATGAAGACAAGTCCTAGTGGGATGTGATGGGTTAAACGTGGCCAGCTGCTTGGTGATGGGAGAGGAGGAGGTTTCATCATGCTATAAGCTTTGAAATGTGGTGTTCTTCCTGCATTGCAGAAGCAGTGATGTTTAAAGTGTTAAATGTGCTTTCCGCTTTGAAAGCAGATTTCTCCTTTCTGTGTGAAAAGATACAGTCTGGGGAACATAATTGCAGGCTGCGCTGTGGAGAAGATGTGTTGGGTGTGAGGAATGTGAAGAACAGCCACAGGAGAGGGAGTTCGGCCTTCTGGCATAGAAAGGGCAGTGCGTCTTGCAATCCCAGCCCTAAGTCTGCTGAGGCTCCTGGTGTTGCAACAGCAGCAGATGTGGCCAAGCAACGTGTGCTTCCACACTACAGCAGAGGCAAATTAACTACTGGGCCCCTCCAAAAACTACTGCTCCTCCTTTTTTCCTCCAGCTTTCCTTCCTCCCAGCTGCATGCATCCAGCTCCTGCTATGAGGGTCATTCTCCTGCAGCGCCAAGCCCGTTTGGCCCTCTGTCCTGCCAAAATAAAGTTAGGTGAAGGTGAGAAAGAGTGTAAAAATAAAGGTGGGAAAGGAACAGGGCTGGGGAGTAGGGTCTTCTCTTTCTTCTGCCAGCAAGTTGCAAGTGTGTTCAAGCTGTCTAAGGAAACCATAGGTTTTGTACGGGCGTGAGAGCTAAACTTGAGTGAGGAAGAGGTGGAGGCACTAGCTGAGGTCTGGGAAAGCAGGCAGATGGGAATGGTGCTCAGAAATTCCCGTTAGCTTATCGGGGAGCACTTATAGCACCAGAACCTGCCAGGCTGAAGGATGACTTTCCTCAGCTTGAATGACTTAAACTGAGACTAGGCAAAATCCTAGGTATGGTAGGTTAGGAAAAGCCCTGTAGTGGCTTTGAGTTATTTGATTGGGTGGTTATTTTCCACCACAGGGATTTCTCTGATGCTGGGTTGTGACCTGAGCCTTCTCTCCTGCCTTTCTCTTCTGGCTGTTTCTTTACCAGCTCCCTCTAAAACACTGCTGTTCCTGGGAATGACTCCTACTTTTGGCCCTATGCTAAAAGAACCAAGGGGCATGAGAATGAGTGGGAAAGGGCTTAGAGACAGCAAAACACGAAAGGTTACTTCTGCATTTCATTCTTCATGAATTGGATTTCAGAGAATTGGGAAGTGCTAGTGTGTGACAGAAGAGGAACATATGAACAAGGCCACTGAATGCTCTGTTTTATCTAACAAGGATTAAAAATATCTGCCTGCTTCCTTTCTGTACTTACGCACTTTGTGTGATGCAATTCAATGGTGACACTGCTGTGATGTGTGGAGAAGTCCTCTTGGAAGGAGGAGCGGGGAGGTGTTGCAAGGACATCAACTGTTGACCTCCCCTCTTCCGGCTTCACCCTCACTCCGTGCACATACCCAAACTCGCAGGGGAATGAAGCCTTTGGAAGGGGCCACCAAAGACACTGCTGTGCTGTGGTTAGCCCTCTGGTGTGTTCCCACAATGGCCCTGGTCTGGCAGAAAGGACAGGCAAGCTCTTGACAGCAATTGGTAGGCAAAGGAAGCTTCTAACTTGTGAAACCTCTTGCTCTTAAAACTGAGATAGCATTTGCGATCTGAGAGGACATGGTCTGTCACTGATCTGCCAGGTATGTGGCTGCACAAAGCTGCAAGACAGTGTAAGACAATCTGGTTTGGGGAAAAAAACCAAACATATTTGATTGGTGATATATGTCAGACCATGTGTTGTCAAAAGTCCATTGAAAGTTAAGAAAATCACAGCTCCAGAAGAGAGAGGGAGGCATGGGAATAAGGATGCTGCCCCTCCTGTAGGTCCAGTATTGCTGCAGTCCATACCCCCAGTAACAGTGGCTCTGTACCACCTCTGAGCAGTCACTTCTGCTTGGAGCAGAGGAGAAAATAACACTTGCACTTTTGTTCTGTATCGGAGACCCCTTCTCCGTGTTCCACCCCAAACCCTCAGCAGCAAGAGCGCAGGACAGCTTCTTGTTTGACATGGATGTGACAAGAGCATGAGCTTAGGGGTCAGGATTTGTGTCAGAGCAGGCGTTTGCTGGGTGTGGGAAACGTGTTGGTCTCCAGTCTGTCAAAGCAGCCGTCACGCTGCAGTAGCTGGGGGGCTGTAAGAGGCAGAGGAGTGTGAAATCTTTTCGCATGCTGTTCAGTCATCTGCTTGCACTGGGACCGGTGCTTGGGAAGTGAAATGTTGCTTATTGCATCCTTGGTCTCCAGACCCTTCCCATTTTTTCCACTGAATATCCCTGACTTGCCAGCCACTTTGATGTAACCTAGCCATGCGTGGCTTAAGTTGTCTTGGCTGCGATCGTGAAACCTGTGAGGCAACACTTGGACTGACACAAATGTCTCCAGCCCTAAACGAAGCTGGTAAGACGAACCCATAGGCGCCTTGTGCCGTGGCCAGGAGGAAGCAAACCAGAAGACCTGATTCTGCTCCTTGCTGAAAAGGGGGCAGTTGTATGTGTGGGTGATGGTAGGGAGGAATGAGGGGCAACATAATCCCCAAGTTCAGGAACTGGCATGTGAAAAAATGGTCCAGTGGTAAGAATTTCTACCAGCAGAGAGGAGCGTAGCAAAGGTCATTGCTATCATTAAGAAACCGAGGCTGGAGAGGTATGTGAGCTGGGATCTCCAAGCAGCCAACTAGCCTGACCTCAGTAAATGGGAAATGAGATAAAGTGCAAAATGAGTTTACCAAGGCTGTCTCACACCAGGCTATAGTAGTAGGTTTATTTTGATAAGATAATTGACTATGTAGACAGAGGACTTCAGAAAGGCAGTCCTTACAGTGCTACAGGCAAAGCCATTAAGCTAGAGAAACAGGGGATTAATGTGAGCGTTGTAAGGATTTACCTAAAGAAAGGATGTCAGGAGGTTGTGCCTCAAGGGAAGCAAGCAGGGTGGAAAGGGGTTATTAATGATGCTCTTCAAAAGGGTGATCTTGTTTACCCAGCAGGAAAACAAGCTCTAATCACATTCGGTCAGATTCGAAGGGCTAGTCATTGCAGAGATTGCTCAGGCTACAGCACCAGAAGAGCTGATGGCTCCAAGGACTGCAATAGGGGAAACAGGATGACAGTCAGCAGCACGAAATGCAAACTTGCGTGTGCAAACAGTAGCTGTAAGATGTTTTGCTCCCAGCTCGTCCCCTGCCATTTGAAAATTACAGAGAAGGGGAGTTTTGATTGATTGATGGTGAGTTCTCACCACAGTGTAGCCGAGAAAAAGAAGGTGGTGACCACAGATGAGATCTCCCCAGCTGATTTAAAGGCACCTTTGGGTGGCTCTGGAGGTGCAGGACCTCTGCAGTGGGCATGCAGGGTGGCTCTGGGCAGCCCTGCCAGGCTGCAGAGGACAGGGCAGAGATGGCCAGGCTGGGGGGAGAGCCCGCTGTGTAGGCTTCTTCTGAAGGTTGAAAACTTCTGAAAACCGGGGCTCGGCTGTGGGATGCCAGGGAGGGAACCTGTGAGTATATGGGCACGGGCAGCACACCTGCCTAACAGGCCAAACACAGCACCTGTGCCATGGGATTGCTTTGTCTCCTCTCGTGGCTTTTCATGAGTACGTTTAGATCTCGAGCATCCCCTCGTTCTTCGCCCTCTTCCAAGTGCCCTACGTGGAAGACGAGATATATTGGCGGAGGAGCTGAATTCAACAGATAGGCTCACCTGAGCCCCACAGTGAGTGGACGGTGCCTCTGAAGGAAGGCACAACCAAGTAAAAAGTACCTGTGCCCCAGAGGTCCGAGGGTTTCCATCAAAAAAGTGTGAAACCCATGTAAAGGGGGAAGTCCCACGGCTCGCACTTACAGAAAATCACTCTTTTTTAGGTTCGAAGGGAAAAGAAACAAACCAAAGCTGGACATCATATTTAGGTTTGAGGTTCAAATGTTTTCAGGTTTGGTTCTTGTTTTAGTCTTTGGGGGCTTTTGCTTTTGTTTGTTTTCTCCTGAACTCCCCCTCCCACCTTCAAATGTCAACCTGGCAGGTTTCTGGAATTGAGTCCTTTTGAGCTTTGCTTCCTGAAAGCCCTGAATTTGCACTTCCCATGTTGCCATCCGATTTGTGTGTACGCTAGTGAGCTACGTCTGCAGATGCATCAGCAAGGACAGACACATTAGCTGTCTCTAAATAACCAAATCTGCCAAAAAAAAAAGTGTGTTGTTTGGCAAGAAAACTACTCCAATGTGAGGAGTGGCCAGTCCACAGGCTGCCAGCACAACCTTGCTGCAGATGGAGGTTTTGGAGGCTTTCTGTACTGATCCCTCTACTGAGCACGTGTAAACTGAAACCAGCTAATACTTTTTAGCACACATATGAGTATATTTTTTCATACGGTTGGAAAAAGCAGGGTTCCTGACAATGCTCTTCTCATCATTTACTTTCTTATTCCAGTGCAGAAACAAGCCAGAGGCCAGTAAGGATACACAGGCACAATCTCAGCACAAGGAAAAAAAGCTGCTTATTTTCTTATTGTTAGTCTTAGAAATAGATGTTTCTTTTCTTTTTCTTTTTCTTTGCGGATTTTTTTACTAGATCAGTCTAAACCATATCTAGTATATAAAATTTCATCCCAGCAGAGCTAATGCCTTTGAAATGAAGCCTAACCACAACCAAAGCAGAGGATAACAATGCCTAGCAGCGCTGATTACAGGTAGTGCTTTCAGCTCTGCTTTTAACAGAGGGTATAATTCTGCTCTTCAGGCGTGACTCCTATTGAAATCAGTGTTGCATTATATATACAAATCTGTGTTAGAATGGTATTCACACTTACAAACACTGTGCTTGTCCATATGGGGAAATTGCAGGTAGGAAGCTGGGCTGCCAGGTAGCAGCATGCTCATGAATTCTCATTAACTCCTCATTTGCATGCTCTTAGTGGGCACGGGGTGTGATTGGCCTTATTCCACTCTCAAAGACAGGAGAGGTCAGAACACAATGGTTTGGGTGAAATTATATACGACAGTCAGAGCTGATTTAATGCCAAGCTTTTGCCAGCAGAGAGCTGTTCCTTCTCTCTGCCCTCAGCCCACCACATCCTGCTGCTGACACTGGTTCTTGGGCTCGTCTGATATTCCAGTAAATTGATGCAACTCACAAAGATGGTCAAGAAAAGCAAGTTGTTTTTACGTATTTTCTTTGCTGGGTTAGTGTGTTGAACCAGATTCCAAGGGGGCATTGAGGGATAAATGTTCCAGGGTGAGATTTGTCCCTCTCTCTGATTGACTGTATGGAAGTAATTCTTGGGATTTCTACAGGCCTGCATCTTAGAAACCAAGCACCATGTGAATCAACTGTGGATTACTAAAATCAAAACAACATTCTGATGAGCAAAACCCATTTACAGGTTGTCAGCCCTTAGTCGTATTGACAAATTCCTCAAGTCGGCAGGACAAATGCCCAGCAGACCTCATGTAAAAGGCAGATCTAAAGAGCTGCTTCTCAAACAAGTTACTTCTGGCCTTGATTCATTCATTTTACACGTGTTTTCATATCTGCACGTCACTGTGTGAACACACATGCTTAAACATTTAGTTGCTTACATTTGCACTGTGCCAGTTTCTCATTGTCACTGTGGTTTTCTGATTAGGACAGCTTGAACGTCTGTGGACCTCTGCAAAACCTCTAGGACCAACGTCCTCAGACCTTGCCTCCATGCGATCCACTCCGAAGCTCACTCAGAGCCTTACACTTTTTTTCCCAGTGAACACAAGGGCAGGCTCTGTTCCCCACGTAACACAGAACAATACTGTCCTATCTGGATAGGAACCAGATTGAGAATCATCTTCCCCATGATGCAGTCACTTGTGCCAAATAGCAAAATGCCTGATTAGGCAGGCTTTCCAGGGACCTACCTCACTGTCCTCAGCTGCACTCCGGCACCACTAACACCGGAGCAGGGAGAGCAGGTGCCATGCCTGCCGGGAGGACAGGGCAGGGAGCATGCTGTAAACGTGCATACCACGCAGCAGCAGCCCTCTGAGGTCAGGCAGGTCCTTTTTCAATGCTTGCTCATTGCTGCAGTTAAATCTCTTCCATGTAATAGCACACAAAAAAAGGAAAATACAGCCCAGCATGTATTACCAGGTGCTGTGTTTCAGTGGTGTCTACCTGATTGCTCGCCTGGTGCAGCAGGCAGTGCTGCTGAGCATGGTGCCATGTTGTCCCTGCTCTCTGTCCCCGGACCACAGGGAGGGTAGTCAGGGCGATGCCGTCTCAGGCCATCTCAGGCACACATCTCCCGCCCAGAGCTGCCATGCGCTGACAGCCTAAGCTGCTCGTGAAAACAGGACTGAGGTTCTCAGCCCCGTATGAGCCAACAAAAGCCTACAAAGCAACCAGCACAAATAGTAACTTACAGCACAGTACAGCCAGCGACAGAGTTTGAGCCTCCCACGTGCTGAAATAGCTGATGCAAATGTTAAACAAAAAATCAGCCTGTGTCTTTTTTGCAGCCTGCTACTACGGAGGGCTGTGACTCCCTGGCAGGGAGGGCTGGCACAGCCATTGCAGACAGTGCAGCCTGCTTTGTTGAGAACCAGCGTATCTGCTGCTCTGTCTTCACACACTGGGGTGGAAACCATGGGAGATTGGGTTCTCCTTTAGGAGCAGATGAATCACCTCTGCTGCAAGCGAAGAGCTTGCAGGAACTAGCCTGGGGGGGTGGTGTGTGGATGAGGGCAATGTGAGTGCCAGCTTGCATGCTGTGGGGCAGCCACCCACTTGCTCTTTCCTGCATGGACCAAGTGAACAAGCTGGGCTTCTGCATGATGGGGACACAAACGGTCATGCCTCACAATAACAGTGTACAGCGATCAAGTGGGTCCAATATACCAGTTTGCTGTGAGTGTAACTGAAGAAGGCTAATCCCAGATTATTAAGGCAACTTTGTTTTTCCCAAGAAACTCTGATGCTTTGAGCAGTAGAAATCAAATGTCCACTCAGTAATCGGGATGAAGTTACACTTGCCAAACAGTGTGGATGCATTTTGCATTTACCTTACTTGTATTGATTTCCCACATTTCCCCCTCTCTGTTTCTGAGTTCAGAAGATTTTTTTTAACTTTATTTGTCACTCCTGACTTACCATGGCACAGCAGACACACTACCTGGGCTTTCTAATGCACCACATCACCAGAGCACGTTATCTGTCAGTGCACGGCCAGTCCAGTGCCGAGCAGTGCTGCATGCCCTGCGCGTTGCTGGACTCCGGTCCCAGCTGGGCACTGTTCTTGTGATATTTGTCCTGTCCCCAGCACACTTTGATAGCAGTGACTCTCTGCCTTGGTCTTATGAGGGCAGAGTTTGGTCCTTCAGATTACTAAGCAAAGAAATCTGTGGATTTGACTAGCTGAGTGATAATGGGAAACGGAAGCTGTCTGCTAGCTTGGCTGTTAACTGATTGCAAAGCTCTTAGCCCTCTGAAAGGCCTGCCACGGCATACAAACCACTCCTGAAGGCCAGAGGACCGCTGACCTCTGGAGCATGCATCACGCTGGATGGGCTGCAGAACAAAGGGGCACCAAGCCCAGAACACTGTACAGAGGAAGGGTGCAAACACTGGCTCTGAGCCCATCTCCCAGGTTTAAAATGGCTTTTACGGGTGCAGTGAGGACTTTCTTGGGCCTAGGGTGGTGGAGGAGCACAGTACCTAGGGGATGATGCCAGGGGAGGGATCCCCAGCAAACACATGCAACCTTTGCTGAACACAGGGAGAGGACAGAGCCCAGCACGGGGACACTGCCCCAGGTTTCCTCCTTCAATTGGCCTGAGCACCAGTGCACATGGAACCCCAGACTCCTTGAAGTGGGCCATCACCCAGCAGCATCTTTGGATTAGAGCAGTTTTGAGACCTCACAGTGAATGGTCTTAGGGCACAAGAAGTTCAGGCTCCCTCCCATGCTCGGAGGGGTTGGTGCTGTCTGTCTTGCCATGCTGAAAGTAGGTTGCACAAATGAAACCTGCCCTTGTTTCCTGAAAGTCCTCTTTTTATTTTTCTGCAAACAAGACCATGCTTGAGCTCTAATCTGTGCTGAGATGAAGCATCTAACTTCTTCAAATCTTGCAAGCTTTACAGTCTGAAGGTTGGGGATGGCTGAGGGAGAAATGAGAACAAGAAATGTCTTGAGCTATGGGGGTTTTGTTATTGTTATTTTCCTTTGTAAGATGAAAGTGATTTTCTGTAACCTGAAACTGTTGGATTTTCCTCTTTTCCCACAAAGTTTTTTCTTTTGTTATTGACATTGTGCAAGAGACAGTCTATCTTTGTGTGATTGACTTAACTTCTCAGGATGCTGGGAGATGCTGGGACCTCTTTAGTAAGGCTGCCTTCTGCCCTTCCTTTACAGGAAAAAAAAAAAAAAAAAGGTGTCATTTACTTCCACTGATGAACAGATGAGTGTTAACATGAATTGATAACATGCATTCAGTTCATTACTCCATATACCTTGTATTACACATGCTGGTATTGGAGCCATCAAATGCTGACAGAACAACAGGAAATAGTCTCAAGTTGTGCCAGGGGAGGTTTAGATTGGATATTAGGAAAAAATTCCTCACTGAAAGAGTTGTCAAGCACTGGGACAGGCTGCCCAGGGAAATGGTTGAGTCACCATCCCTGGAGGTATTTAAAAGACATGTAGATGTGGCTCTTAGGGATGTGGTTTAGTGGTGGACTTGGCAGTGCTAGGTTAATGGTTGGGCTTGATCTTAAAGGTCTTTTCCAACCTAAATGATTATATGATTCTATGAAAAAACTTCCTAAAAATGTTACTCTGCTTTGCAATCAGATAATTTCTCTGACAAAAATGTTTTTAGGGCACTTGTGCAACCATTTTTTGGTGATGTACATCTCTGAAACACATCTTGGATACTTCCCATTCAACCTGGACATTCTCGTATTAAAAGCATATGCATGTGCTTTTAGTTCAGATTAATGCAGATGGGAATGTCGGTTCACATTAAAACCAATAAAAGGGATCCCAGTTCTGTAGGAGGGAATGTGGTTGTGAATCTTCACCAGCGAGTAGGTGCTGTGTTTTGGTTTTCAGTATTTATCACAGTTCTGCCCTTTCTGATATTTCTCTGAGTTGTTGACTGAGAAACAGAGAGAGGTTGGTTTTTTTGTTTGTTTTTACCAATCCCTAAATGTTCAAAATAATGATGTTTGACTGCACTGGAAGTGTGTTTCTGCAGCAGAGGCTCTGCCATTCGGATAAAGTTGGTAATGTCAGTGGCTCTACAGGAGAAATATAGCAGCAACATATTTGAACAGCCTTCCCTTTGAGTACAAAGGATTTCTACCACAAGTGCTGATTAGTGAAATTAATTTCCTCTACATAGCACATACTCTGCAAAATTTCACTTGTCTTTTCTGCTTTTTTCCTAATGGTTTTGTTTGAAAGCAAAGGAAAAATGTGGTGTGTGTGATGCTCTCACATCTTCCTCTTTTCCACAGTAATTGTTTTTAGCAGAATTTAAAGGCCCCTTCTTATTAAATCCAAGCTTCCCTTTTCAGGCTGCAATGCTGCTTCTACCCGTTTAAACCTGTTTCTGGAGCACATATAGGTGAAATGCTGAAAGCCTATTAAAGTGTATGAGAAAGCTTACTCCTTATTCCTGTGAATTAGTGGGCTTATAATACCCACTACAGTGCTCTTATAAAGGAGTCCCTTCTGAACTGTGACTTCAGTATGTAGGAGTCCTTCAACTTTGTTAGCATCCTAAGGATGCATAATATCTTTTCCCTTGAAGAAGTGGCTTCCAAGAATCAAGGACAGGGGAGCTTTAAGTGATGGAAAAAATTATGACTTCTGCCTCTGAACAAAGCAGAACAAAGCACTTGGCCACTACGCTTTCTCTGTTATGGCAGTCTGCTTGCATTCAGGGAGCTCTCCGAAGGGGAAGATACCAAGAGCCATGATACCTAGAAAAAGAGAAGGAGCTCTGACCGAGAATAGCATCTGTGAGATCGGCTGTCTATCTAAAACCTAGGCAGCCTTAATGAAGCGATTAGACTGGCAGCTGATGAGCTCAATCGCTTTCCCTGGGACTGCTCATTGAAGAGCAGGGTTAAACCCCAAGCAAGAAATGCAGATGTGGATGTAACAGGCTGGGGTTTCTGTCTAGTTGTAATATGCTGATGGCAGAAATATGAAAAAAAAAAGAAAAGCTTGAATTTAAAATGAAAGTGAGACAGTAAGCTGTACAGCTCTAATAGGGTTGCCAGTAACTATAATGATGCAGGATACGTGATTAGACTAGAAGTAGAAAGTGCATGGGCCCATCTGACTTGTAGAGAGGTACGGTCCGTTTGCCTAAAATGCTGCACAGCTGTATGGGACATGCAGTGAGGGGAGGATGGATCGGTGGCCTGAGAGCTGGGACTGTGACTTGGAGAAACAGTGGATGAATGACCATAGTCATGATATTTTTTTCTTCTCTGAGTACCATGAAAACACTTGCATGTAAACACACAGTTGTAGTGTCATCTGCATTTGCAAACCGTGCCAGTGGTCCTGATAGAATGTGCGTGGGTAGAGTATAAATTTACAGGATTTAAATCAGAGCCTCAATCAGCAAACACGTGCGCTAGAAACCCTGCAATGGAGAGGCACAGAGTCCCAAACACCTCTCTGCCGTTTCATGCGGAATAACTTTTTTCTCTATAGAAAAGTTGTAACCTGTTCTTGTTCTGCCATTTGATTTCTCTACAGAATACCACCTGGTTAGTTATGTCAAAATAAAACTGTAATTTGTATTACAATTCGATAAGCCCAATTCACTTCCACATCAGTATATCTACTCCATATAATCCAAGGCAGTTATACTGAAGAACTGGAGCAACATAGTGGGGAATAATTTCTGATAAAAAAGGATGCATTCGTTTTACATCAAAGTAATTTAAATCAGCGAGCCAGAAATCTGCATTTAAATAAATGATTTTAATCTTTGATTTCCACTGTATTTTTTTTCCTTGAAGAAAATCAGGTTTCATTGTTGTATAATCCTCTCGCTGTGATTATTACAGCTAAATATAACCCCTTACACTATACCAGGGCTCTTATTTTGCAGGAGGGTGTGCAATATCTGTACAAATCTACATCACTTAGCACATGTTTACTCCCGTGGGCTCTTATTTACTAAGCAGTTTGTTTTTCTGCTTAGGATTTGCTTCAGACTGGTTTTGTTTTGCTGCTCGGGTTCATGAGGGCTCTGCCCTTCCAGGCTTTAGAGCAAGGACTGCCCACACCTCTCCCCTGACCCATCCGGAGCTGGGGTGGGCTGGGGAGCAGGAGGAAGGGGCTGGCGGTGGGTGCCATGGGCGAGCAGTGGGTGCTTCCTGGAGGAGGAGGACCCGGGGTCGGGAAGGCAAGCTCTCCCTCTGCCTCTCCTGCCAGGGTGGATGGATGGGTGGGTGGATGGGTGGATGGATGGAAGGACACTCTCCAGAGCCCTTTTGGTCTCAGGGGCACATCCGGAGGCTGATCCCTGTGCAGGTGCTTGGCCGTGACGGCCGACACGTGCAGCTTAAGCAGTCTTTCCTAAATTTGTGTTATGTAAGTGAACTTGATGGATTACATCCAGCAGGGCCTGAAGTGATGGTGTGAGGTTTTTAAATTTCAAATAACATTCTATAGGATTATTCCCACAGTAGCGTCAGGTGTTTAACTTTGTTGCATTTTAAACTCCAACCTGAGAAGCCCCACCGGTGCCGGCGCTGCCCGACACTTGCACTCTGTGCCTGCCGGTGGCAGGCAGCGCCCTTTTCCACCCCCTCAGCCCCAAACCCTCCCGCCCCCTTGCTGGAGGCGCATCCAAACTGGCACCGAAGGGCAAAGGCGACACCCGTGCCCCATCCCTGGGCGGCGGGGGCGGCGGGCCCTGCAGCCTTGCACACGCCGCACCAGGAAGCCGTGGGCGGGCGTGAGGTGACTTATGAAGCCGAGCCCCCACCCGCCGCTCGGCCTTCCTCCCGCGCCCCGGCGGGAAGTGAGCGTCTCGGCAGCCCTGCGGCAGGAACCGGGCACCCATGGCTCGGCGCTGAGCCCCCTGCCTCTTCCCTGCCTCAGGGGGTGGCCTCAGGGCCGCTTGCCCACAGAAGCCACAGGTATCCCGGGGCACCGGAGAAGGAAGTGAAGCGGCCCGGGCTTGTGCTCGTGTTTTTCTGGGGCGGCAGCGGGCAGGAAGGACAGGGGCGCGGCGGCGGGCGCTGTGGCTCCTCGGGCGCTGTTCCCCTAAACGTGTCCCCCTCTCCTCCCGGCCCAGGAGCTACAGGAAGATGACGTGCCTGCCCGTCGTCCCGCCGGCGCTGGCGTTGAGGAGGTGGCTGGGGTTTGGGCTCTACGTGATGCTCTGCCTTAGTTTAGGTAAGCAGGAGCGGCCAGCGTGGGAGTGCGGGAGAGGCGTGTGGCACCCGGTCTGCTGTCTTCTGCCAGGGCCGAGGCTGGGCCGGGGTTTGTGGTGGCTGGCTTGTTGACCATGGCGGTGAGTGCTGAGGAGTGGAGAGCTCTCAGCTCCCCAAGCTGGTCACGCTGGGCTGTGGGCTCCCAGAGGGGCCAGGTCATCACCCATCCCAGCTGAGATGAGAGGAGGGAGGGTGGTTTTGGGGTGGCTGACATCTGCGGGAAGCACACGGCGTGGCCCCTCGGGCTTCAGCTGTGGTGGCAGGGAGGTTTCTGCAGTTTTTTGGATCGCTAAAAGTGAGCGCGTGGTGGGGAAGACAGGGCAGGGCAGCGGGTCGGAGGGCTCTCCGCCGCCTGGGCGGCACAGCGCACAGCGAGTGCTTTCTCCAACACCACAAATTCCTGTCAGAGAACTGTAAGGGCTGTCCCCTGTTCTTCTCCGAGGACCTGCTGCAAAGCTTGCTGAAGTCCACAGGTCACCCCTGACCTCAAGAGGCTTGGGATGAGTCTTCTCAGATGTGTGAAAAGTTAACCTTGAAACCACACAAAACTCACTTCTCAGCTGGGATTCGTTGTGAATGCAAAACAGGTTGTGCTTTTTGGCAATTTTAGTGTTTCATTGCAGCTAATGATACTCTGGAACAGACCTGGGCTGAACTGAGGCTTTGCTTAAAAACCAAGTGATACAAAATCAGGTTTTCACACTGATGTTGTAAAACTGGGAGATATTTGATGCCGAGTTTCATTTTGAATTTCAGTCTCAGAATCTTAAAACAAAACTCAGAGAATTTAACAGGGATTGAATTGCAGAGCTCGCTTGTAAAGAAAGTCACCACCTCAAATGCCGCTTGTGACATCTCTGCTCTCCTGCCTTCCTCTGGTCTCCTTCCCCTAACGCTGCGCTTGTGAAGCACATGTCAAGCACAGATGTATTTTGTCCGTGCTGCAATGGGCAAACAATCAGTCATGTGCAGAACTGTTTCTCTCTCCATACTGTAAGAGCTTGTGGTATGTTATTAATGTAATTATGAGCATTTGGTAATTAGCCAGTGATGTAGTTTCTCAGAAAAGGATGCTGGTTCCAAGACCGAAGACAGGCAATACTTGCATATACAGTCTGATGCATGCTAATATCCAGTACTAGAAACAGGAGTTTGATAATAGAAAACTAGGTGTTCCTATAGTTGTCTTGGTTTCTATATGGCTTACTAAGGGAATGATCGCTTATCCTGCTTTCCATCTTTCCATCTGTTTCTTTAGGCCCCTGCTTGTAACGTTCAAATCCCCTGCCCAGTTTCAACCGAGTGTGAAAGGAAGGCAGAGCTGGCAGAAATGTGGCATCCTTGCCCACTGCATGGAAGCCCCTGGGTAGCCACAGGCAGCACCCAAGCAGCCAGAGCCTGCGCTGCCCCTCCTGGTGCCCAGCTGACAGAAAGGGCAGAAGGCAGCTGTGAAGGGGCTGTGAGGAGTGTGGTGGCACAGGGGGCTTGGGAACAGGCTGGGAGGCAAGGGACGAAGTGCCTGGGCTGGGAGACACAAGGCACAAATCCATATACCAGCAGGGTTTGGTCATCCTGTTGCTGAGAAGACTTACTTCTCCAAATCTGATCGATTACAAAATTCTGGAGTTTAATTCTGCAAGAGGTGGAGTGGGGAAAAAAGCACTTTTTAAAAAGCATTATATCATCTGTTAGGGCATAATTGTTAGATGCTTCCCACACAACGAGTCTGTGGAAGTCCTGGTGCCTTGGTAGTGGGTTGCCTGGCAGGCTGACAAGGACAGCACATCTGGTGCGCTTTCTTTCTCCCTCTGTATGCAGGCGTACACACCCTGCTACCCTTCTCTCCAAAAGGAGGTATTCTTACGTTAGTGCCCCTTGAAAATACATGCTACGGTACCCACAAACGAGTGTTTTTAAAAGCTTTACTGGGACTTGTAGGTGATGCCTGCCCTAGGACACCCACAGGAGTCACCAGGACCAACTTCTGACCTGGTCATGGCAAAATGATGAAGCCCAGAAAGGGAGTCTGCCATGGCCCTGTCAATGACTTCCCACACATTGCTAACTGAGTCACCAAGGCTAGCATTTACAGAACTAACCTCATGTGGGACTGATTATGACCACATCAAGGCACAGCTGGTGCTTTCTGTATGCCCTACATGAGCGAACTAGTAATATAGGGAATGCCAGGCTGAATTTTTACATCGTAGCAGAAGAAGGTTTTAAGAGAGTCTTAATTAAAAAGGATCATTTGAAGTTTGTGTTTGGTAGGAAAGTGGGTATGCCCAAGTTGTGTAGATACATTTGTTTCCCCTTGAATTGCACTTTGCTACTCTGGGATTCACCTGAGGTGACCCACTGAAGTGTCAGTGTAATTTACAACTGCTTTTGAGATGTCATCTGCTGCTGGAGACACTGATGTGCATGAAAACCCTGCTGTCTCAGCACAGTGGAAAAGTGGCAGAACAGCCTTGATTACAGCCTTGATTACAGCACAAACTTATTTATTTACAGTCTGAACGCATTGCCGGTATCTCCATGGGCTTGTTTTTCTCCTGCCATTGCACCTTCATACCTACCTACGAGTATCAGGATGTTCTCAGTCCCGGTTTGTTGTATTAGGAAAATGTTGCTGGCAGTGTTCAAGGCCAAGTTGGATGAGGCTTTGGGCAACCTGGTCTAGGTGTAGGGTGTCCCTGCCCATGGCAGGGGGGTTGGAACTAGATGGTCTTTGAGATCCCTTCCAACCCAAACCATTCTGTGATTCTATGAAGTCACCCAGTATGACCTTTCCCTGCCCTGTGTGTAAATGTGGCGTAGGCACTGGTTGCAGGGCCCTAGCGAGCCCAGTTTTTGTCCGTGGAGTATTCCTTTTAGACTTCCCTGGAGTCTTTTCAGCTGACTGGGGACAAACTAGTTCTTGGTTTCTTCCCAGTGGTGAAATTTTTTGGGAAGTTTTCAGGAAAATCCCTACAGATTTTCTGAGTTATTGGAGAGCTGGGAGGGCGGGAACAGCCACTTCCCTCCGCATTGTGAGCGAGCGCTGGCTCACAAGTAACTCACTCCGGGAATCCCCTCTTGCATGTTACTGCCAATAAAGAGCTCGGAGTGGAGCTGGGTTTTAGAACGGGACAAAGAGGGTTGAGAACAAGAAAGATTCCGTTTCATGGCCACACCCAAATATTGAAGTGTCTAGCAATGAGGTTTAAGGTGCTTTGTGTCTAATTTCTGTCCCAGCTCCGGTATGAGTTGTGCCGAGGGTGGATTTCATGATGGAGATGGCAGAAATTTTCCTTTACGTACCAGATTTGCCCACTTGATCACTGGATGCAAATTGAGTTTCTGTCTTATTCTTCTGTAGGCCCTTGCTGCCTTCAGCTGGTTTTTTTAATTTCTTTTTCGGATGAGTTTCTGTCTCCTCCTGTTCCAGACATGCAGAAAAGAAATGTCTTTTGTTCAAAACATGATCAGCGGAACTAAGGAACTCCTTTTTCTGTCTGTCTCTCTGTCCAGAGTGAAACCTGATGTAACAGCTTGTTTGGAGAAACAGAGACCCAACTAAAGGCTCCTGCTTTTGCTTATAGACTCTGTTTTACCTATTCTGTTGGGGTTTTGGTTTGTTTTAAATGAAAGAGTTCTCCTAAACACAGAAAATTAAGCATAGATAAGTTACATTCTTACAGTCAAAATACAGTTATACGCCTGCATACTGAGTTTGTAAAGCTAGCGGTTGAACGTTCCTTTCCCCAACATCATTTCCTTTTTCCAGCTAGATCAGAATGAACCCAGATAACTCCCGTGAGCTCACATTACTCTGAGGGCAACAGCTTTTTTGCATTTCTTGGATCACTGAGGCATTTGTAACCTTTTTGCAATGTGAATGTCAGACATTCCTACATTTAAACATGCAAAGTTTGGGGCTCAAGGTTTTACACACTGCGGTAGGTTACCAGCAGAAGTTGTTACCCTGTACGCCCTCACACCTTTCTTGCTCATTGCTGTCTCAATTCTGAGTTATAAGCGTGGTTTAATGGGTGTAATTAATCTGACATAAATGAAGGCTGCTACTGACAGAGTTATCCCTCTGCCTCGCTTGTGATGAGTTAGTTTTTTGTGCGGGTCAGCCTGCTCTCTTCAGTGCCAGTTTGCTTTTACACCCAACGCTGTGTACCCTGGAGGGGGATGCAGATAGGCAGCACAGCTGAGGGGGCCAAACAGGTTATTGCCACCGAAAGGTGCAGTCTTGCTCCTCTCTCCTGTACTTCTTGCTATGCTATCCTCCTCTCCTTTGCACTGGTTGCGTGGTGGCGTAGTGAACCAGCCTCTGGAGAGCCCTGCAAGGAAAGCAGTGGGAGCACCTGGGGTTGGAAGGGAAAGGGGAGTCAGATCCCCTCTGCTCATGTGGGAAAGGGGTGAGATCAATGCCAGTTTGTCATCTGGCTGCTCCCTGAGGTTGTGCCAGGCTGGAAGATAATTTCCATGTTCAGAGAAACTCTCCTTCCTCTTAAACATGTGCTTCCTACTATAAGCGCTGTGCACATGTAGATGTGGTATTTTACATGAGGTGGCAAAGCAAGTGTGCTGAACGCAGTGAAGTCTGTTTGCTTGGCAAAAGGAGGCCAGTTTGGGTTTTAAATAGATGAACTTTATGTTTAGTTGTAGCTGTTCTGTCCCCTTGGAGGGACATCACCATCAGGAGTCTCAGGAGGTCATTTCAGAATATGTAAATCTTTCCCAACGCGGAAATGCCACAGGCTTTGCTTCTGCTTTTTCACTGTTATGCTTTTAAAATATCATGGGTCCCAGGGGACTCCCTGGCTGAAAATAAAAGTGCTGACTGCTGGGTAATAGTGGCAACACTAGCTATGCTGCGCTCAGAAGACATTCGCTTTTTGGCGAGCGCAGAATGCTACCGTATCATATAAAAAGTTGTTAGAAAAGACCATCGAGGGAAGTCTCTCTGTGCACTACTGCTCTCGCCATAGCAGGTACCCTCAGATGTAGTTTTAAAAGCCCAGCAGACAAGGATTTCATCCCTGTGCCGGGGGAAGTGCTTCAGTCTGAACAGACCTCGCCGTCAGACAGACACTGCTTCCTACCAGCCGAGAGAGCTCCTTCCCCGTGCCGCCCTGCCCTGCTCCCCGCCGGTGCCTCCAGCAGCCCCTGCCCAACTCCCTCATTTCACTCTCTCTGTGGCTTCTGCAGCTTTCAGTCACCTCTGGACCACTTTGGTCTCGTTTCGTTAGTCATCCTTCAGTTAATTACCATTCGCCATGCTGCACTCTTATATAGGGCTGTTTAATTTCTCCTCCTGCCAGTCCTCCAGCTGTGGGGTTATTGTCAAGGTTGTCATCTGCAGAGTGTTCGTGAACTAGTGCCTGAGCAGGGACCAGGTTTTTATAACAAGATAATGCCTGGCAGGCCTGTAGTGTTGTTAGCTGCACTGGTGAATATTGCTATGGCTGTGGGCAAGTACTTTAGAAGAAAAAAAAAAAAGGAAAAAAATTTGTAATTTTTCTAATTTTGAGTGGGCTTATGTGAGAGAGATCACACTTGATTTTCCTGGTTACTGGGCACTTTCACCTTCTATTAGGGTCAAGAGTGGGCTGGTTACTTGGCGAGCACACGACATTTAGCAAGCACTGAAGAAAACCATGGCCTTAAGCAGCGAGGAGGACCTCAACTTCAAAAGCTGTGCTGCAAGGACAGCAGTATGCATGGCAGTAGTACTGGAGGAATTAGGAAAATTATCTGAGAGCATCTTCAGCTGGGAGATAAATATAGAGGAAGTACAAAGTGATCCAGTCAGCAAGGGACAGAGTCTGCAGGGGAAAAAATTAACAAATTTATTTTCGTCTTTGTGTGCGACAAATCTCCCCCAAAGGCCTGTCTTACACAACTGCCACATCTAGTTTCTGCCCCAAACTGGGAAATTGTAAGAGTGCTGAGCCAGTTTCAGGAATTTGATCTTGAAAGGAACCAAAATATGCAAATCCTCCAAGGACATCCAGTTTTAGTGTTTCCCCTGCTCTTTTTTATTCCAGTGGGATCACCCACTCCCCATGCTGGGAAGGGAGAAAAGGAGAAGGTTCAGAAAGACTCTTCCCTTTGCTCCTTTTCCAAAACCAAAGATGTCCTTCTGTCCCCATCACCGGTGTCCCTGCCGGTATGCAGCACGGGAGATAAGCAAGCCTTCCTTCCTCTCCTCCCCAAGCAACACCCATGCGAAGGGCTCCGCAGCAAAGGGGAAGACCTTAAGACATGATATTGTCCCCATCCTACCCCCAAGGACTTTGGCATCTCATCTCCAGCTCCTTGCTTGGATCTCACCTTCTGGCTAGTGCCAAGATTAGACATTTGCCAACTGACTTGCAAAAAGTTGCAATCTTACTCATGTTACAAACAAAGCAGACTGGACATACCCAGGCGGTGGGCTCGTCCCAGCATGGGGAAATGGTGACTCAGAAAGCAGTAGATCTTTATCTCAAGAAGTACTGAAACACAAGCTGGACATGGCTGGAGCTCCCCCAACAGTGCAGCAAGCACCTTTACCAAAATATTTCAGATTTCCTTTCGTCTTTTCAGTTGCTCATTGCCAATCGTGGAACTTTTTCATGATTAATGGAGTTTCCTTCCCTTTGAAGACAGGTTTTTGACAGGGTAGTGACTCAGTAACAGCACTTCCTTTCATTCCCCGTCTGGCTGGGTCGCCTTGCTGGCTTTTGTGGCAAAAAGGCAATCAGGGGGGCATGAATCTGCTTTCTGGTGAGCAGTGATTAAGACTGGAGAAAGCAGAGTCTTCAGGTCTGCAACCTGCAAAGGAAACCGTAGTCAGAAGGAGGGCTTCAGCAGGAGTACTGCGTGTCTAAGTAACTGGGACCACATGGGACACCAGCATGTGTTGAGAGCGTCCTGTGAACTGCTCTAAAATGAGTGGTACCTACGGTACATCACTGCTTATCAAAGTATGCTCAGGGAGACAAATAAGATCAATAATTTCATTTGTCATCAATGGGCTTCAAGTTAACATGCTGCTGAGATAAATAAAGGGGGATTAGTGCACACCTGCAAAGATGGGCTGTCTTTCTCTCTATAGACACAGGAAGGTGTCTTACGGTTTTCACAGCTGCTTCATGATTTCAAGGATTTCTTAAAAGCCACTGAAGGCTTTTCATGTGAAACAAAATAACATTAAAATGGAATGAAGGCTGCTGAAGGAGTGAGTCAAGCACCAAAACCCCATGGGGATATTATTATCATTGCCAAATCACACAGTATAGAGCTGGGTGAGGCAAGGTTACTGTTTTGTTTGGGAGCAATGCAGCAATGTGAAGATGGGAAGTGCATGAAGCCACGTAAGGGGTGCCATGTCCTTGCTATACTGCTCTGAGCAGGGTGCCCCGAGGTTACAGTGCAGAAGCAAGCAGAGCTGAACTTTTAGAAAAACCTCTTTAAACTGTTTCCCTACCTCAGGCAAGCCATGACATCATTGTAAACTAGGATTAATCCCATCACTTAACGGCCGTGGGCACACTTGACTAGCGTGAGTGGGGTACAGGGAAGCGAGACTGGGTGGAACCGCTGCCAAATGAGGTGCATTGCTGTTTTTCTTTGGGACGCCTTCTCTTCTGCACCTCTCTCTCACCACATTTGGGATGAGTAAGGAAACATGACTTCGCAAGAGGTCACTGTGACATGAACGAAGCAAACTGGGTTTGCAACTGCTTTGTTTGCCAGAGCAGCCTAGAGCAGCTGAAGGGTAGCAGCAGGCCTGTGGTTTGTGACTGGAAAGTTGGGCTTGGGGTTGCGCAAGGGAAAAAAGCCTCTCCTCCTGTCTCTGCCTGCCGAGACTTCCCTTTGCATGCCTCCACTTGCTGAAGTGGAGCTTGGGTAGAAGGAGCCCAGGAAGCTTGCCAGGCACTTGTGCCCGGCTTCGTATGCAGTCAGAGACTCCTTAAAGAGGATGGCCAGCAGGGCCTGCCAGCACCCACTTTCCTCTGTTTCATCCCATCTTTCTTATTGCACGGGGTGCCTACAGCAAAACGCAGAGGAATGCAGTGTTTTAATGTGCTGCTGAAACACCGCAATGTCTCCACACAGAAGTCATCTGGGCATCTAATGGGGTCTTTTCTGTGATCAGTGCATTCACAGGAGTCTGTCACAACGCTGATTTAAATACAAAGCATTTCTTCATATAATCCCGTGCAGCACAGGACATTTGCTGAATTTTAACTCCATGGAAAGCTTTGGTAGAATCTGATTGCTCACTGGTAAAATCACCTGAGATAAAGAAAAGACAAAGGGGAAGTGTCTAGTCCTTTAAAGACTCAGCTTTTCGAAATTTCTCAGTTTTTTCAACTGATTATCTGTCTTGCTCGGAAACCCCCATAAAATACTGCATTGTCCTCAAAGGATAAATCCTGCAAGTTTGGGGCGAATGTGCTATTCACAGAAAATGAGGGGCCCGAGCTGCAGAATTACCCAGGGACTGTTGGGTATGATTCCCACATTGACCCCAGGGGATGGCCACCAGGAGAAAGCTCCAGCTCTGCAAGATGTATTTTCGTCAGCTGGCCCAGCCCCAGTTACCAGAAGTGCCCCTGCCTCACCAGGACATGATGTGCACCTCTTCCCAGAGCTGCCCCAAGCTCCTTCTTCCAGCCCACGCACAGGCCGAGAGCAAGAAGGTGTTGGTGCCCTGGCAGAGCCAGAGTCCCAGGTGTGTGGTCCTAGCCAAAGTCAGTGATGCCAATAATTTAAGAATAGAAAGACCAGCTGTTGTTGCAAAGGTAAATAAGGAACCTGGGGAGGGTGGGAAGCAATGCAAGGCTGTTTTGACCCTCCTGGTTTTGGAGGGCCACTGACAATTTGCCTCAGAGCTTTTTGCATGATTGTTGGTCAAAAAAATGTGCAGATGCACTGTCTTACCTGCTGCTTATGCAGGGGCAAAGGTCTCCAGGCCCACCAAGAAGGACCTGTTTGTTCACATGCGTTGCTTTGTGGGTTGCATACAAAGCAAAGTAACACAAGGTAAGACCAAAAAAAGGCAAAGCAGTTCATAATGGCAGAGAAATAGAGAATGGAGGGAAAAGAAAATGGCTTTGGGAATGGCTTTGGTTCATCAGGAATTATCTGCAGGTTTCCAACAGTTCAATGCCACTTCTCTAGAGTGTTGCATGGTCTTTTACTGCCTTTTACAGTCAAACGTCTCTGCAGAACTTCTGTCCCAGAGGCAATCTGCTCTCCTGTACTGCCTGACTGTAGGCATGGTCAGGATAACCAAGCTTTCTGTGGCTGGGGAATTTATGAAACATGGCTTGGGCCAGGAGTGAAGGAAATAGGGATGCGGGCTCAGCAACTCTCCTGCTTGCTGACTCTCGGACCAAACAAGAAAGGACGGTTTTCCTCTACACTCACTTTTCTGTTCTCATTAGCCCTGCCATGTGGGGTATCTGTGACACGGGCGTAGTTTGAATGAAACATGTTTTTCTGCCCAGGGAACAGAAAGTCATCCCTTTCATTGGGTTTGTGTTGCCACACGCCAGGGGCACTCAGTGACAGAACGACATGCGTGCACAGCAAGAGAGTGAGTGAGCTTCAGGTAGGTAGGAAGAGGAGGGACTTTATTTTTCTAGAAAAGTCATTAAAAATTCTTTCCATGGTGGATACCTCCCCCACAGCCTGGTTACGGAGAGCATTCAGCACAGAAATGGGACAGAACTGAATTTTCATTTTTGCTTTGCAGTTCACCTTTAAAGTGAAAGGGGACTTTTGTGGGGCTGAATGACTCTTCGTGGACTTTGGTTCCTTCAGGCTTGCAGCATTCAGGTTGCAGTTTCAAGGGTGCAGAGCCTTTTAAGGGTAGATGTGACATCAGCAGGAGTTTCCAGCCCCTGCACATGTACTGCCAAGGAGGTTTTTGTTCTCCTTTTGGTTGCAAAGGAGACTCTTAGGGGCAAGGCACAGAGAACCTCATGCAACTCATGATGCGATGTCACCCTGACATTTATCTACGCCTACTCTTCCCCTATTGCTGCAAAAGAAAATAGAAAATTACGTTTATCAGGCTCCAGAATCCCAAAGTTTGACTTGCTGCTCTTGTCAGTCTCTCCAGCAATAGCAAGAGCTGAACTGTGAGAACAAGCAAAGATGTGGTCAAGGGGAAAAAACACACATGCACACAGAGTTGCGTGCAAACACACACACACACAAATGCATGCGGACACGCAGGAGGAGGAACGTCAAAAATCACAGCCTCAAGTGGCCTGCTTTTGAGGTGAACAGAAGGAAATGTTTTTTCACATAGCATGTAATCAAACCATGTAAGTCATCGTCACAGGATGCTGTGGAAGCCAAAAATATGCATGCGTTCCTGAAAGGGCAAGAACCCTTCCTGAAGGGTAGGTCTAACAGTAGTGATTAAATTGCCAGTGTCAAGAAATCCCTAAATTCGTGACTGCCAGAGGTTGGCAGGGCATGGCAGTTCTTACCTTGTGGGGTGTGGAAGAGCTGGTATTTCTACCATTTTGCTACCAGTTGCTGGCTGATACACGTCAGCGGACTGAGTAGGCTCCTGGTCTGCCCCAGTCTGGTTGTCAGAGTCCGCGATGCATTATAAAGAGAAGTACAGGTAGTGGTGGGGGGGGGAAATTGGGTTTGAATATTTCCCATTGGAAGACCAATGAGGTGGCTGAGTGGAGGAAAGCCAGTTAAATGAGAAGTTGTTAATTTAAATTATGTATTCTATTGTATTTAATTAATGTTAAAACATTCCGTAGTGTTGCCAGGACCTCCCTTCCTGGTATTTTTCACTGTTTCCTACAGATTTAATGTAAAGCATGCAAGTGGGGCAGGGATAGGTATGCCACAGGGGACGGGGGGGTGAAACCTTGTTTCATGTTCTGTCCCAGGCTCCCCGTCTGGGTTTAGTTTTGGCAGGCAGCTCCCAGTGGTGCTCCAAGACCCAGCTGTGCTGGGGCACTGGCTGAGCATCCTCTTGTCTCCCTCCAGCACCGGCAGCTGGAGGATTGCGCAGCACTTCATCGGGGTGTGCCACTGGACAGAGGTCAGTACGCCGCAAGGGTTGTGCCGCTGGTTATGTGACAGCATCTCGAGGGTCTGTGAGTCACCACTAAGCAAATGAGCCCTGGCAGGCAATAAGGTTGTCGCTGTTTTGGACACTTCAGCTGAATCTGAATGTCACGGCATCCCAGTCACACCCCTGAAGGCTGCGCTTGGTGCCTGTGTACAGCATGGCTGCGGTTAGGCATTGGCTGTGACAATAATGTATGAGCCAGCATCAGCCAGACTTTGCTGGAGGTGGGTGGCAGTTCTTAGGCTCAGCTTTGTCAAGCGTGCAGTTCATGCTTCAGGCAGAGGCTTTGCACATGGAGTCTCACCTCCACCAGTGGGTGATGCTGCACTCTCCACATCAATGACACACCGCCTGATCAGGACTTTCCTGCTTTCTCTCTCAGACATGTTTACTGATATCTGTTCTGCAGGGAAGGAAGAGGGAATTTGAATCTTCTCTGTCCTGAGGCCAGCTATTTCCTTGTTTTTCTGCTCTGAGTCAATGGAGTGCAAGATCGGTATCCCCCTTAGACTACTGGAGACGGGTGCTAAAGTAGTGAGGCTGAGGCAAGCAGGGCAAACATAAAGCAACCCGACCTTCTGGACTAACAAAGCAGGGTGCGCAGGGATAATCATCGTCCCGAAGGTTGCACAAACCCAGGCAAAAGCCCAACCATCTGCCCTGACCTTGCTGCAGTGCAGGACCGTGCGTCAGTACCGTGTCACTCTTCCACCAACAGCAGGAGCTCCTTGCTAGGCTGCTCCCTCACATGTCAGGTCCTGGCCCCTGAGAGCAGCTACCCACTGGAAAGAGGAAGGGGAGTGGGAAAGCGGGTCACAGAAACGACGTGCATAGAAGTCACAGTGCAAAGCAGGGGGAGTACTGCTAACCCGGTCAGAGCTGTACCTAATTTCCCCTTTGCGAGTACCTCAGCTTGTTATTGCAGGCACATGCCTGTATACTAGGTATGGCACCAACACGGTCACTGGACAGGAGTTGGGGAATGCCTGTGCTGGTTTGCACGTAATCCCAAGGGACAGCCATGGATCTTCGTAAATAGAAATTTGTTTTAGCTAGACTACGCAAAATTGTTCATTTGCTAACACTAGGAGGCTGATGACAGTGTGGCTGTAACCTTTGTTTGTCATTGTAGGGTTGCTTCTAGTTTCTGGGATCTTGAACGGTTTGTTGTGTTTTTTTTTCTTTCCCAAAAAAACCTTAAAAAAAACCAACCAAAAAACCCCAAACAAACCCCCAAACTAATAGTCCGTTGTGGCCCTGTTTGGCATGCAAGGAACCCACCAGATGGTGACACAAACTTTCCAAAGACTGAGCTCTGAAAAGGGAGAGCAGAGGAGACAGCAGTTTGGGCATGTATGTTTTTATCCATTTACATGACTAATGGCAATTCTTTACTCTGAGGTGTGGGTTTTTTAAGGGGCCAGCAAAACTTCTGTTCAGGCAGGTAACTCTCCTGCCTTTGCCTTCAGTTATCCATGTAGAAATCCTTGTGTGCCCACTAGCGCAGGATCCTAAGTAGGACTGGAACATCATGTAAAAGGCATTGCCAAGGTAGGCCTCCCCTCAGTGCAGAGCTGAAGTTGTAAACAGCTCAGCAGGTGATAAAGTACATTGGCGGGCACAGACAGAGCCGAATGAGGTGAGCTCTGTGCAGCAGGTCCTGGCACAAGGCTGTATCACTGCCTCACTGACTTTTGTTTGCCCCCTACCTACAGGCTATGCGAAGGAGAAGACAGTCAAAAGCAAAGTGGGGGAAAAAGTTGGCCTGCCTTGCTGTCATGAAATTCCCAGCTCGGAAAGCCTACATAATTACCGGGTCTACTGGCAGAAGAACACCACGGAGGTAGTGCTTGCCTATGCAGAGGGGAAGATGATCTCCAAGCACGAGCGGTATGAGAACCGGACGCAGATGGACTCCAGGAACCTCACTCTGTGGATCTCACCCGTGGAAATCCTGGACAATGGCTCTTACCAGTGCGTAGTTCAGCGCCTCAATTTTCCACAGAACCCAGTTGTTGTGTGTGATGAGCGTGTCACCTTCACTGTTACAGGTAGGTGGATTGCCTCCTGACACCTGAGGCTTTTTCGGTGCCAGCCTCTGGGAGTAAGAGAAACTCCTCCAAGCTTTAGTTATAATGTAGCAGATAGACTTTAATTAAGAAGCCTAAAGAGTGCTGGAAGGTATGTTAAGGCCCCTGTATTTCCATTCCAGAAGCCTCCCTCCTTACTTTTTCAAAGCTATGCCAGGTACAGAAAATTCTGCTTTCCCACCACCAGCCCACTATCCTCACCTTGATGCCCCCTCCCACTTGGGCAAGGACCCCTCCCAGGGTACCTCCCCAGGTGCCACTGCTGGTGGGTGCCCTAGGCCACCTCTGCCCCTTGCTGTCTTTTGGGCAAAGCAGAGACCAAGCCCTTGGTGCACGGGAAGCACCAAAGTCAAAAGAGGAATGGGGTGGCATTGCTTCTCTGTGGCCACAGCAGCATCCTAGCATTGCATCCAACCTCTCCAAGGGGGGACTGGCCAGCTCACCGGCTGTACTGCAGCTCCACAACCTAAGGCTGAAGTCAGGTGGAGGTTTGAGGCTTTTTACCTTAAAGAAACAACCCAAGTTCCTTTGCTCAAAATGAATCTGAATCTTTTCTTGGAGGCTACAAAAAGTTCCGTTGACATTATTTTCCATTTCCACCACTGTTTTTGTGGCGGTTGGTTTCAACCAAAGGCAGAGATACTGGTAACACATATAAATATATACATACATCTGAATACCTTTAGCAGCAGAGAGTTCCAGGAATCTTCCAGACAAGCCAGTGGGTGAGCATTCCCCATCTGGAATGACATTCATCAGCAAAAAAAACCCAAGCTCTTGAGGTTTGGCCATTGCCGGCTTGTCTGAGGGCATGGTGGGCATATGTACAAGGAGACAAATTTAGTGATCTTTCTGGGAACTGATATGAAAAAAGGGAAGTGCACTGCGAGCACCCTCTCTCACCATGAGGGCTGAGGAATCAACTGCTTGAAAAATGTGAAACAACGGATCTCTTTATTTCCCCACAAATAGTCCAGTTTCTTTCCTTCCAGAAATCTCCTTGCTCTCTTAACAGGCCAGATGTAATAATTGTGGTAGACTTCTGCTCCCTTTGGAAAAGTGGGATCAGTTATTGTGGGGATCAGGAAAGGGAAATCGTCCCTTGCTCCTGCTGGAATTCGGCTGCCCTGAGAGGTGGAAAGGTGTCACTCACTGGTGACTGATCAGGGAGCCTCAGTGAAGCCGTCTGGGAGGTTTGAAAGGACTTTCCAGACTAGATGTCAGTGCCATATTGCTCAACAGATAGTGGACCTGGAAGGAAATCCGTGTCTCTCCTTATCTGCCACTGGTCAGTTATGCAATGTTGAGTGTTTCTTCCACTAGTTACCAGTTACTTGCTAGCCTAGACCATGGGTTCATGGTCAGCAGAAGCCACGGAAGACATGCTACAACCGCAAGGCTATCTGCCTTGTGTAGATCCCAGCAGTCGTGTGGTCAAATGGTGAGTCAGGCAGGGAGCAATCGCAGACAAAACCTTAGCTGCTCTGAAAAGGGTCATTTGGCACTGAGTTGAACAAGCTGCTATAGCTCTCTGCTTGGCGTTGCCATGGCTGGGGCTAGTGCCTGAGGGGGTGGGCAGGCTACAGACCTACAGCTGGCAGGGGTGGGAGGGAGAATTTGGTCCCTTTGGCAGCAGTGGTGTTTGTGTGACTTACACCCACCAGGAAGCCACGTGCCGAGTTTCTTTTTCTGACTGATGCTTCTCTTGCTAAAGATGTCATCCCACGGAGATTTTTCCAGTTGGACTGTTGCCTTAAATAGTTCCTTTGCTACCCCTTGCCTCCTCCTCCTCACCCTGGGCTGTTTATTGCAACCCATAGGCATCCTCGGTTGTACCAAGGCAACTGTTTACAGTAACACGGAGAACCAGATTGGCAAAGGGAAACAAGCTAAAAATGACACCACCTCTCTTCTTCTTCACTCATATTAGTCCTCTCATCCATTTCACCATGCAGCCTCACAAACATTTACAGTAATACATTTGATTGAGCGGGAAGGCATGGAACAAGCTGTGTGGGTGGGAAAACTCTGAAAACCAGCTTTGGCAATGAGAAAAAACTCCAGTGAGAACTGGAAGTCCAGTGGTCTGGGAGGACCTGTGTATTGCTATGCAGTTTTGCAAAAACTAGCATGACTGGGTCTTGCTCCCAGCGGGGCCTTCTGGAGGGGCTCTCAACGTAATTCGGTATCTTGCTGGCCATCCTGGCTGAGACGCCAATATGTGACTCACCTCTGTTCCCACCAGAGATGGGCCCTCTGTGAGCATCTGGCTGCGAAGTGACTAATTAGGGAGGGGAAAGGAAATTGTCTACCATTGCCTTTTATGGTAGACAGGTGTTTTTTTTTATTGTCCTGTATTTTTCCTGCCTGTTTTATGATTCCTTCAGTTGTTCCACAAACTGGTGTATGTAGAGAGAGATGGTGGCATTGGAGAGGTGGGGTCATGAAGTTTGTGTACTGACCGGGGAGGAGAAGCAGCAAAGGCCAAGGCCATATCCAGTCAAGGCTGTGGGGAGAATGCTAAGGCACAAGAAACACCAAACAGATTATGACAGAGGAAGAATACGCTGTGGGGGAGTCTTTGCTTTGACCGTGGGTGATCAGGACTGAGGCTCTTGCTGTAATCTGACAGAATGGTAACTAAATCTTTCTTGCTTCAGCTGACTTCAGTAAGCCGAACATAACAGCAGAAGTATCCGCTAATACTTGTGAATCAACTGAGATGGTGGTAACGTGTTCTTCTCATGGAGGTTTCCCCAGACCTGAAATGTCCGGAGCCCTCAACAACAAGTCCGTGGTGTGGAATGCCAGCTGGGTGTCCGAGTCCAGCCTCAGCCCATACAACATCACTGGCAAACTGTTGCTCAACATGACCAAAGACGTCAGCATCACTTGCTCCATTGAATACAATGGCTTTGCCAAGTCCACCAGTTTGCTTCTGAGTAGGTTTTATTAATAGTTTGTATTACAAAACCATTTTGTTGAAGCTGCTGAGTTGCCTCTCTGAGAAAGTGGTAGATTTTGTGTATCTGTTCATGCCAGTATCACCCAATGATCCTGCCTGTGAGCTGCACACCAAAATATTTCAAAGGATATAAGACAGCAGGGGTGGGAGAGGAGAGTTACGACAGTGACTGACAAGCAGAGATGGTTCTGGCTTTCTGCCGCTCTACCGTGAGTCACAGCGGGGCTGACAGGGCAGCTGGTTCCTGTTGTGATCTGGTGATGTCAGCCTCAGTGGCTCACGCAGGTCGGGGTTGCCACCATTCAGTGCCCCTCTGTACCTGTACGGTCTCGCTGCCAGTTGCGTGACACAGACCTGGTATTCGAATGGAGGGACTTGAAAAATGTGTATGCCTTAAAAGTCACAGGTTGCGCTTAAAAAGAATTTCCTCATTTAGCAAGCATGTTTGTTCCTGCTTCAGTGACAGAAACTGTCAGCTGGGGTCTAGATAAAATTCTGCTTTCATACACATATTTAATATAGGGTTAACTCATATGGAAAAAATTCCATCACTGTACGTGGCTTAAAAGTGATAACATAATAGATAAGTCTGTGCTTTGAAAAGCTTGAGGCACAAGTGGAAACAGCATGAGGGAAAGCAGCACACTACAGTCCAGATGTTTTGCAGTGGAAAGGGATTTGCAAGAAAATTCTTAATGCCAAAAGGATTTTTTAAATTTTTTTTTTAATGTTGTTACCAAAATTATTCTGAAATGTCTCTGGGTCTGATGTTTTCACTGCAGAGATAAGGGCACCTTCAAGGGAAGCTAGAAAAGCACTGTTTTTCCTAGGGAATGATACCTTATTCATCAAGGTACCTTATTCATCAATCTTCCTAAAATCAAAGGGGCTCGTGAGGAGAGGTGCCATTCAGCTTCAGGACGAATGCCAGAAGCTAGTGCTTTATGAATATCGGTTATTGCTGCATGTAGTGTATAATGTCCCTAGAGATGGTAATAGAAGAAGGTTATGAATATCATATTACATAGAAAAGGAGGCAACAAAAAAAGTAGTAATAGTAATACACTGTTGTCACACAGATTCTCAGAGGAGGGTGCAATCACCAGTGACAACAGCAGTCACAAAGCCCCTGCTTTTTGATTTTTAAGATGTGGAACCACTCCCATTTTCCTATGATGGAAATGGTCCTCCAATCAAGTCTTTCACAAACACGGACTTTCAGACAGAATACAGCCTCTGGTAAACGTAGGAGACAAACCCTACGGTGGAGGGGAAGATTGTACAGCAGATCAGGCTAGTCTCTTAGAAGCTGGATGTTGCTTAATTGGGCCAGATGGTGAAAATCTTAAGATCTGTGAACATGCACCAAGTCTGTCCCTCCTGTCCCATACGGTACAAGAACAGCCTGACTCTAATGTCCAAGTGGCAGAAAGGTCATCTTCAGTGGTGAAAAGCCAAAGGCTCCAGATCCACTGAAACTGAACTCTGCCACAATGCTCTTTTACTGTCATGCAGAAACAAGTCTTTTCTAGTCTATTTAATGCATCATTCTCCGTCACCTGTGAATTCAGAAGGAAAAAAATTAGGCATAAATCTGGTGAAAACAGTAAGAAAAACTGCAGAGTACCTTTGAGAATGGAAGTTTTCTAGATACAGACTCAGATTTTTCCACCAAGCCTAACCAGTTTCTTTAAAAACAGATTATGTGTTTTTAAATATTGCCTGTCTCAGTCCTGTTCTGGACAAACATCCAGCATTTCAGATCCTGTGGATGTGTTAAAAATTTCAGCACATAGCAAATGTGGGGGAATGGAAGAAATTTAGGTGTCAGCTTTGTTTGTTTTTTGAATAGGTAAATTTTCAGGCTGAGTATCTGAGTGAGAATTTGGTCAGAACTACCCAAAATTCATGCACTTGCTCTTACATGAAAAATCTAATATGTTGTTGGGCCCTTTATTTATGTTTTATTTCATCTGTCTCAGGAAAAACAAATGACTGTGTTGTCCCTACTGCGCCTCCATCTTACAATGTCATTACTGCTTCAAGTATCATCATTATCATCTTCTTTTTGGCTATCACCCTACTAGCAAGATACCTCCCAAGGCATGGTAAGTGTAGTTCCTTTTTCAAGAAACAGTCTCTTACTGCTTATGGAGTTTCTATGTAAAATACACATTTATAGAAACTGTACTGACACACTAGGTATTTTTGTACCTTCTTCTCATTTCCTTTTTTTTTCTTTTTTTCCATGCAGCCTCTACTGTCAAAATCTAAGTCCAGCTCAGGACTTTCCTATATTTTGTGTGCAGGCAACAGTAGGGTTTAGGTTTAAGAGTGAAGGGGTGATGGGGAGTTCTGACAGTGGACCAGAATATTTCCAAAATCAGGCATATACAGAATTGAAGAGATTCACAAAGGGCCATTTTTATGTATTAAGATGCTTGAAGATGCCAAGAATCTTGGTTATCATGATAGATACAGCTGAGCACTGACAGTTTCAAAATGGGATCTCTCTACACACCCTACTTTAGACAATCCCTCAGAAAAGTCACAGAGCCAAAGTTACAAAAATACATAGTGCTAGGGCCACAGAAAAGACTTAAGCATAGCAATGTCCCACTTTTAGGAGAATCCCAGTCATGAGAGATGGATTTGTCTTCTTTGTGTGGCCCAAAATGGCACAGGTGAGGTGCCTTGTCCCACTCTATGAAGTCTTCAGTAACTCCAGACATGTCTCCAGGAGTTTTTCAATGGCAAAGGGCACGTCAAGCATCTCGGGGTTAGCTGGCAGCTGAGTAGAATTTTTGTTGTTGTGGCTCAAAGAAATCTCATCTTTTAGCTGTTGCTCCTAATCACGGGTAAGTTGAGCTAGCCAGAAAGCTCCTGAAGATGTGGGTAGACATCTAATGGCAGCTAGGCATCCAGCCAGTATTGAAAGTCAACAGCAGTAGATGTCTTATCCACACCCTGTTAGCAGCATTGAAAAACAGTCCTGGAGAAAGACAGCAGGCCTTGCAACACGTTATAAATATCACCCAATCAAGTTCTGTGAGATCACCGGAGAAGTCAAGTCTGGAGACAACAATCCCACACAGAGAGCTCTATGTTCAGCCCACTTAAACCGAAAGCCACCAGTCTGATCGTCTTAGCTCATCAAGATTGCTGTGATATCCCCTGTCAGAAAGAGGTTACTTGCTAGGCAGCAGGGACTCAGTTCACTTAGGGACACTTGTAATTTTGCTGTTCTTGTGTCTTCTGCTACCTCTATTTCAACTTCGGACAAGTCCACACCCAAGTCAGAGGTGTGGAGGTAGCATCACTATTTTTCTTTTCCCTCCTCACCAGTCACATTCTTTCAAAAACCAATGTGAGCACTGAGTCAGGCTGGGCTAATTTTCTTTTTGGTGCTTTATCACAAAGAAAGGAAGCTTCTGGAAGGCAGTGACTCTTTGCTACACCTGTGCCCCTCCTCATTTTCCACCCATGTGCCCCTATGACACCAGTGCTGGTTCTCCCCAGCGGTTCCCTGGGGCTATGTCAATGGGAAAGCAGCAAGCAGGTTGAAACCAGTAAAATCACAGCTGATCACAGCCTGTGCTGTTAGCTGCATGGACAATGACCTTCTAATTATAGAAGAAAATGAACTGGAATGGGAAGATTTGGCTCTGAACAAATATAGACTGGAAATTAAAAGGTTCCTTACCATTACATTAGTAATATTCTGGAGCATCTTTCATATAGAAACCAAATTGCTGTTAAAGTAGATGTAAAAAGCATACCAATATGGTAGAATGTGATCACCTGCAGCAGCATGGGACATGGCTGCATAAGCTGGAATTTCCCTTTCAGTCCCGTTTTCCTAATATGCACAGGGAGTAGATTTGCTGAGTCAGGTGGTACTATTTTGTACAGCCGCTTTCCAGACCAGGCCTATACTGTAAGAAACTGAAGCTAGAGTTTCAATCTAACTTCCCAGTTTGTACAGTTGATGCATTTCGGTGCTGCTGTGCATTGCCACCTGTCTGGGAAGGGAAAATATCTGTCCTAAGAGTGCTTCCTGCTGGTGTTGCTCCAGGACACCTTTCAAGAGCTATTGTGGGAGCTCAGAATAAGTCTGAGAGTACCTCTGTTGTTCTGGCATACGGAAAGCTGAGTCGGGAGCTGCCTTGATGCTAAAAGTGGTTTCTGAGCTCAGAAAGCCATGCTTCAAAGAGCTGAAGTGTGGGAGGAAAGCAAAACGGAAATAAGAGTTCTCAGATGCGTGATTGTGGTGGTGACCAAAACATGTAGATGCTTTGTTGAGGTTCACAACCGCCTGCTCTGAGGAGCTCGCAGCCTAACTTGCTTATCTTCGCAGTAATTTAAGAATGGAAACTCTAGATTTTTTTTATTTTTTTTTTCTGGCTCTTCAATTAATTTAACACAAAGAACCAAGATTACAACATGGATCCTAAGCTATTTAAGTGACCTCTTATCTTGGTCTAAAGTTTGTGCAAGTACAAGTTGCTGTCATAATACAGAGAGATTCAGCTTGAATTATTAAAACAAAAGTCATTCATAGATGCTCAGATACTAAGGGGACCTGCTTAATCTGAACTCCTTTTAAAGCCCTGAAGGAGTTGGTTGGCTGGTTCTAACACCAGCATTCTTTCACTCGCTTGGTAAACTGCATTTAGTGACACGTAACTTTTACCATTATTTCTCTTCTGACCTTATCTTAGCATGTAGCGACCTGTCTTTGTGCCAGGCTGAGGTCCTAGCCCTGTGCTAGTGAGAACTGTTTTATCCATATGACACTATATAGGTAACATTCACATATAAGAGCTTTCTATCAGACCAGACTATGGCTATGGGCCAGCCATGTTCAGATGTACTGCAGGGATGAGTCCGGCCAAGGAAAAACAGAAGTAACTAGACTTAAAAGATTTCTTTTTCTTTAATTTCTTCTCTCCTCTCTCCCCACTCTCAGTTATTCTTTACTTTGTTGAAGACGACATTTGTATTCAGCACTTTCATGTCTTCTGGAATTCCAAATACTAATGAGACATCTTCTTTTTCAGTCTGTTCTCACTGCTGTAAGCCTCAGGATTCAGTGGAAGAGGGCGTGAAAGAATGTACGAAGCTACCCCTGAGCTCTAAAGTGACATCTAAAACATCATCTCTATGACCAGATCGTATTTGCAGGTAGTTGTCTTCACCATTCTTCTCTTGGCAAAATAGCTTCTCAAATACTATTAGATTCTTGTGCAATGTTAGCTCGCAGAACCACGTATGGCTTTTAATATGAGTGTGTGCTGTCCTTTAGGGTAAATAAAAGTGGTAGGGCCCTATTGCCAATCAGACACATTGTGTTTCCTGGTGAGGTAACTAGAGGAATGATGCTCTTGTTGCTTTATGGGGCATTTATTTATTTGGGTTATTTCAAATTTCTAGAAGTTAATCTAGTGAAAAAAGTGAGAGGACTAAATTTCCTGGGCTGCTAAGCTGCTTTCTCCATAGAATGGGCCCTGCATGGGTGGCGTGAGCCACGTGCCTGATCTGATGCATAAACATGGGAACATCACTGATGATAGAAATGATGGGTGGTGAGGGAGAGGTGAACGACGAGAGAATGACTCCAGCTTTCCCAGTAAGATTAGCAACACCAGTCCACTTCTGAGATATCTCCATTCCCTTCAGCAGCTGGGGAATGGAGAAGGAAAAGTTTCCCCTCTGAGTGGCCCAGGAAACACTCATATTTTAAAAGGAGTTACTTTCGAAAATGAAGTGTTGTAAAGGATGGGCTGGGGAAGTCTAGCTTACGAAGTTTTTATGACTACAAAGCATTACATTCTTTTTGGCTTGAAAGCTCAGCTGTGTTCAGGGCTGTGTCCTCCAAAAATACATTTTTCAAGTCAAGAGACTTAAGGAAAGATTAGCAGCTAACTGTTCTTATTCACATCATTATCCAGGTGACTGCATTTCCTGCTCTCACTGCAGCATGCTGAATTGCCAGGGTAATGCCGTAGAGTAACAGCTGTAGAGTCCTAGAAGTCATGAATTTGTCACGCTGTGCATTGCAGTAATCTAAAAGCTTAACATTTTTGATATGGAAAGGAGGTGAAACTATCATTCAGGCCACTGGTCTCATTTCCAAACTTGACCACCCACTCATGTTTTCCTCTGGGGAAGGCCCTATCTGGAACAGATACTAGAGCCTTGGTTAGCATGAATTCTGGGGGCTTTTGTGATGGGAGGAGCGGGAGTTCACCTACTGAATAAATCCATTCTGCCACATTCCTCTTTTGTTGTAGAAGTTTGCCAGGCTTTTTCTGTAAGTGGCTGGTGTTTCACAACTCCAGTGCCTGGACCGGCTGCTGTCTGTGGACAGGGATGGAAGCTGTGTGAATGCATTGCTTCCTTAGTGGCTGACCATCATCTCGTAACCGTGTGATGCACTGAGCCATGTCCTATTGCTCCTTAAATAGGGTAGCACATTCATTAGTCATCCTCGCATCGCAGAGGGGTGGCACCTCTGTACGGTCCACAGGTTTTCACAGTATGCGTTGAGCCAGTCTGTAGCTCGCTGTAGCGCCTGCTTTGAGCTGTCTCTCTCTCTGAACAGCCCTGTCTATACTGTAGCAGGAGCCCTCTTGTGGAGAGCTATCGCAGGTGATCCCTGTTTGTTTCAGCTCTGCAACGTTCTGGCTTACATTCAGGATTAAGAAGAAAGGCAGGGGGGAAGTCGGTAAAATCTTTTCTCTCTGTCCCTCAGGTTTCTTACCCTGTGTATTCTGCACTGCAGTCCCCACTCTTCGTTGTACAGCAATGCTTATTGTGGTGACCCTTTGGCGCTCTGAAAGGGGGTGACAGCAGTAGAAAACTCCGCTCAAGAAGACTGACAACATAATCTTGTGTGAATGAATACAAACCCCCACCTATGCCACAGAAGCTGTAGGGTGCTCTCGTTACAATGGGGCCGCTGGGCTTCCAATTGGGATGACCTGCCATGTTCCTGCAACGGGGCAGAAGAAAGTCGTCAGCATGCTGCTGCTCCAGCACACAGTTCCAGAGTTTGGGATCCTCTGGCTTTGATGCCACCACTATGAAAATGAGGGGGCCTGCAACGGCCTAGCAGGTAGCCCACGCCCATCTACCCCTTTGGGAGACCCCAGATCCTGACACACAATCTGAACTCAGGCTGTGCCTCCATGTTGCGACTGGAAGGAGCTAAAACTTCTTTTATCTTCAGCCTCGCACAGGTATCTACCAGTACCGTTCTCTGTGCTGGAAGACTTTGGATTTGGACTTGACTGTGACAGAAACGTGTCCCTTCTCCTCTAAAGAGGCAACAATGCACATACTTTTCATGAAAAAGCACCTTGAGGTGGGACTATATGCCTCGTGCTTATTTTCGGTGCGATGAGACTTTTTAGGAAATGATACATACTGATGGCACACCTAACAGGTAACTAATACTGCTTATCTACAGCAGTGGCAGAAGTTCTCGTAACCTTTCTCTCCTGAAAGGACGGCCTCACCAACCTAGGTACCACGATACAGCTCCTCCATTAATTATTAAATTACTCAGAGATCCAGGGCACATCTGACACAGCACAGCCCACTCACTGGTGGTGGTGCGTGTGAGCGCACACATGTGCATACATACACACCGGCTTTTACACGCATTCCTTCCTACCTGCACTTGTCATAAAGCCCTGTTCAAATTTCTGTAACACTCAGTGGTTATATCTCACATGTACCTACTGTGATGAAATGTAACTCAGGGCCTTGCTTCATAAATATAGGTCTGCTTTTGTTTGTACATTTGCCTAGGAATACTTGTTAGGGTAGGCTCTCGCTTCTTGGGAGTCTCTCACAGCAACATAGGGATTTACTTTGTGTTGAAGACTGCTGCTTTCTGCCAGCATTCTCTCTACCCAGCCAGGACTTGAAGGAAGTTCCCCACAGCATGCTAACATTGGATAGGACTCATCGGATCTGAGTGATATTCTTGCCTACTGTGTAGGAAAAAGTGGTTTCTCATTTTAAGGGGAAAAGAGGAAAAAGCCCCAAGCCCCAACAAGCTTCCTAAGCAACTCTGCATAGTAACCTAACTCAACACTGCCCCAAGTTTGACAGGTTTGTTTTTCGCTTTTGCTGCGTCCCACTGCAGTCCGTACCCATTTCCCTACGGCTCTGTCCACGTGTGTAGTTAGCAGGGCAGGCCAAAGTCTGAAAGCACCGTGCCGTCCTCTTTGTGGGATGTTTCGTTGCTTGAGTTGTTTATCTTGCTGGGACACAGCAAAGAAATATTCCATCCATTTCACTTTTTTCTAGTAGGCACATATTGGGAGAGAACTTGCTGGAGGGAGGAAATAGTAGCACTAAAAGTGGTTTATAGAGGACTGACCTATGAGAGGCTAAGGGATCGAGTCGTTAATGAAAAATTAGACACTGCTCCCTTCCCTACTCCTGCAGAGTCGTGCTGCCCCATCAGCTTTTTTACTGCTTTCCCATTGCGTAAAGTAAAACGGGAACTTCAGAACATTCTTATGGAGGGATTTTTTGACAGAGAAAAGGAGATAAGGTGGGTGATAAGGAAACAATACTCTTTGCACTTGTGCATATTAGTAGCAAGCAGAACACAGCTGGCACAGAAGGCAGTTTTATCAAAAGGCAGCCTGACCTTATTGCAGGACTTGGTGTATGGGCAATGGTGTCTCGTATTTACGACATTTCCTTTTCTTTCCATCTGTGCTTATTCTTTCCAGCACAATCTACTGACTTCTTGCAGACTCGACACCCTCTTTTTTGTATTTATTTTGCTCATTTTCAACATTGTGTTTCCTTCCCTGCTATAACCATGATGCATTACCACCTTACCAATCACACCACAGCTCTGACAGTTCTACCGACACGTTTTTCCCTCTGACTATCCCATGCTCTACGTCTGCTCCTGACTGATGACTGCACAGCGTTCTGGAAAAGGGTTTGTCTTTTTCACTGTGCCAAATCTTTCCACACCACCACTGACTCCTGTGACACTTTAAGTAATTCCTAAAGGAAACAAATATTTTCACTGACAAATATATCTAGCATCAGTTTGGTTTTATATTCTTGATGGGCGGGTTATTTGGTTTATTTTTTTCCTTAAGCACTTATACTATGAATCGTGTTTTCTATTGCCTTATGCTGTATTCAGTGAATTGCACACAAATGGTTTCTGTGAGACCTTTTCAGCTTAATATCTGGGTCGTTGTACCAAGTGAACTGCTCTGTTTATCACAGGTATTTTGTATATAACATTTTTTCCTGGGGTTCCTCCTTTAATGGTATTAAAAAATAAATAATAAAATCCATTTCCTTTCTTCAGTAATAAAAGATACCTGTAGTATGTGCTGGGAAACAGTAGAGACTTTCAATTATTCACGTGAGCCCCAGCCACCATTTCGCAGCTGCTAAAAACACAGGCTGGGTAGCATCACGGCAGGTGATGCAGCTGGTTGACAAAGCCACCATCAAGACACAGCTCTGGATGGCGTGCTCAACGGCAATGACAACATGGCACTTGGGTACCCAGTTCGTAACTTCCACATAGTTCATGTCTGTCAATTTGCCAGGGATTAACTGAGCAGTACAGCTACGGTGTTCAACACTGACTTTGCAACAGGTCTCCCTTCTCCCTCCCAAAAAGGGAGGTTCTCTGCAAAAGCAAAAATCCAGTGTAAGACATCCTCACTGTATCCCTGCTACTTGCATTACCTACTCTGAAAGCAGAGGATCGATATCTTCAGTGCTGTGCTTTTCCTGGGGTGGGGGGGCAGAGTGGGGGTGAGAAGAATCCCTTACGGTTGCATTTAAAAAATAAGCTCTGAACTGATGCTTCGCTCCCTGTTAGGAGGGTGACTTTGAATACAAGAAATGAGGAAGTGCAGAGAACTAAATTCAGCAGGAAAGGGAGCAAAAAATGGCTGCTAATCTTCAGCGCAGATGGAAAGCTCTGCTTCCCCTTGCTAATGTGCAGCATAGGGACATCTAGCAGCCCTTCCATCCTTCCCTGAAGAGAAAATCCACACAACTGCTACACCTTGGTTCTGCCTACTCTCCCATGGTAGAACATCCCTGCATCAATGGTCAGAGACACAAGAAAATGAGCATTCATTAGACATCGCGTCAAACAGCCACTAAAATAGGAGTAGAGAAAGACTGAGCAACGACACAGCTAAATATCATCAGAACTGTTGTGTGGGCTATTGGGTGAGGCTGCAACGGCAAAAGAAAAAGAGGGAAGAAAAAGCTAAAGCATCGCTGTGTAACCACAATGGCAAAAATGTGACTGAGAAAGGCCTGCAATTTTGTTCCTTGAGGAGGGCAAAGGACACCACCACTACTGTCACCAACATATGCACAGCTTAAAACAGGAAGGGGGAGAGACATAGCCATACCTCTGCTTATTCAGATCCTTCACTTACTTACTTACACATAAAAAAGGAACATCAAAGCTGGTTGATGACAACCCTGAAACACACATATTTCTTCAATGGAAAAAATGAACTACACTGAGGTGTTTAAAAAATGAAATGCTTGTTTCAGAAGTCAGAAAACACGACACCTTTTGGAAGCAAGCTGAGCCAAAAAAAAAAAATCTGCTTTGGGTGGGTGGAATACGCTCTGTGGAATCAACTGTTCATATTTCAATCACCAGTACTCAGCTGTAACAGAGGAAAGCATTCACCCAGAACAGACAGACTACTCTTTTCTTGTGGGAAGGTGAGCCAACCGCCCCCCCCCCAGCCTGGATGCAATTCACTTTAATGAGAGAGAAAAAACTCCAACAAAAAAAGGGGACCAGAATCCCGACCTTCTGCTTTAAGGGAAATGGTGATGGGGCACCTGGCCCTTCTGGGTACCGCCCATTTATTACATTAACTTCAGCCCTACCCACAGGTAACAGCTGTGACCTAACAGTTGATCTCTGGTACAAAATAATAAACAGAGCTGGCACTCTCCTGCCTCTTGTCTTTGTTACTGCCTGGATAGTGGAATGTCTGACACCGCCACCCGACTTCACTGCTCGCTGGTGGGATCTTAGAGCTCTTCTCATGGGATATCACTCAAGTAGATTTCTCTAATGCAAACGCTGTATGAACATAAAGTACATACTGTACTAACATAAAGAGCTTATGGACACAAGCACCACTGCTAGTTGGCTTTATTGAGTCTCTTGAACCACATTTCCCCCAAAGGTAATCCCCTAATTTCCAGCTTTCAAATTAAATTAGAGGCCTTTTTATTGTTGTTAAAATTGCCCATAGTGCCAATTCTTCCACCGCCACCACCAGAAACAAGTCATCCTTTCTGTGGCCCCCTCAGCCACACCTCTATTGAGGAACCCAAACCACGTCTTTTTTCAGGGTATTTCCATATCATTCCCAGCTCCTCCACCCTTCCTCAACACTGATTGCAAAATACCCCAAGTACTGTAGGAACCAACTGTGTTTTTTCTGCAAAAAGCCTGAAGAAACCACCATCAGCAAAACAGAATTGGTCCCAGCCAGGCCAAGTCAAGCTGTGTGAGGGGGATGGCAAGAGGAGCAGAACCGCTCCCTCCGGGGCTCCCACAGCAAGTCCTTCAGGTGCTGCCTGAAGAGCAGCTTTCACCAGAGCACAATCAGCTTTTGGAATCAGGGTACCTTTAGCATCCAAACTATTCATAGGCTCCTGTACCTGGAATATTTCTGCATCGCTGGTGGTTTGGCTGTTTTCAGGAGTGAAATGGGTTCTAGAAGAGGCTCTGGGGCTGCCCTCACCCCCTGCCAAACCTAGATGACACTTTCTAGTCCGCATTTCCACCTTCTCAGGTGGAACAGGTCTGGCCCTTCCAAGCTCTTGTGTAGTGATACGCATCCATGAACAATGTTTTCAGCAAAATGCTTTTTCACAAGTGCACAGGGTATAACTGCACTCACAGAAGACTTCCATGACCCCTTGACTGAAGCCTTTTACCAGCAGACCCAACATACACTGTAGCCGCTTACAACGGAGATCTGGGAAAGAGTCAGTAGCTCCTAGATTCTCCGGCTATCTCCGTCTCCGGTCCTCCCTGGGTGTTGCTTTCCGTTTGGACTAAATCTTCTGTCACACTGAGCCTGGACTGCCTAATCAGAGAAGAGAGAGAGCAAAGTAATTTTATGCCTGTACCCCCCTGACAAAGGCATCACTGCAGAATACCCACTCTTGAAAAGTTTCTTCTAGAACTGGCAGTATTTGTGAGTTTTAGTAAGTCACGCAACCAGTGCCACAGCCCTTTCTTCCCAAGGCCTCCAGGTGTCCTCCTTCCTTCCTCTCTTTAACAGGGGTGGAAGGAAAGCAGCAATGAAGGCAAAGCCAGAGTTCTGGTCTCTCTCAATTTTGGTAAAGAAATACTAATGTGCTTGTCCTGCTTGTCTTCTTGGCCACCGTGAAAGTGAAAAATGGCTGCAGAGTTACTGGGCAGGGGGGACATGAATTTTAAACAAAATAGCTTGTACCAAAACAAGCAGCAACACCTAATGCTGGGAAGACTACATCAGCAGTTCTCAGACTGGTACGTGAAACACACCAAAAACTGAAGAGCGGAAGAACCAAGGTTTAGAAAGTGTAGTGTGTCGTGGCTTCTTTAAATGTTTGAACCACACAGACCTAGACATGCCTCTAGTCAAAGGCTCGAACAGGCAGAGGTGTTCCTTACCACTCTGCTAACTTCTGTTCATACAGCTCCCTGCGCTCACGGTTTCTCTTCTCCTGCAACGTCTCACCAACTAGGTTCTGCATTAGCATTAAGAGGCCCCCTGCAGGGATCCTAGAGGAGGAAGCAGAAAAGTCACAAGTCACCCAGGGGACACACAACAGTAATAATTTACTGGCATCACCAAAAGGAGCATGCGGGGGCCAGCCACCAGACCAGTGGAGCGTGATGTTCCCCAATACTTACATCGCACCACAGCCTAAGGTACTCCTACTGTCAGCTACCAAACACAGCCTGTCTTCAGCTGTGACTCACTGTAGCCCCTTTGATAACGTATTTTGAATTTACTTATTGACAGGCATCCACAGGGCAAAGGGGTGGAAGGATTTAAGGTGGATATTCACAACTCAGTACTTTGAGAAGAAATCCCAGTTCTGCTTGAAAAGTCAGACCTCTCCTGAGTTAAGAGGTCACTGTCCTGATGGACAGAGCCCCTGAGAGAGAACCATGAGTTCCTCCATGCCCCGGGGAGCTTTAGGAGGTACACGACTGCAAGACATACACAAAGAGATCTGTCACCTTACAGCCTTGGTTTGTGCAGCCCAACCACACAGCTACCTCCTCACCATTTCCAAATGGCTGCTGCTCCACATTTTGGCTTTGATGAGCTTATTTTGTAAAAAAATCAACCTAGGGGATGGCAGTTCCCAGGGTGGACTCTTCTTCAAAAGGTGTCACCGTGACATCCAACACCCTTTGTGCGCCCTCTGGATTCTGAGCTGCTACAGGAGCAGTTGCTGATGGAGTGGAGAAGGGAGCCCAGAAGCTGTGTCTTACACTCTTGCCCTTGCCCACAGACAACACAGTTTCTTAAAACAGATGTCCTACGGTTCTGTGCACAACGACTGGGGTCATCAGTGACCACGCCAAGGAAGGGGGGGGACAGGAGACATGTCTATGTCTAACCCATCCTCATAATTTCCTACTTAACAGTAGTTAGGGTCTCCTCTAATAAGCAAAGAGCAGCAAGTAAGATGTTCTGTTGAGAGCACACAGTTGTTATCACTGAGGAAGCAGCAAAATACAAATCAAGAAAAAGAGAAGGAAAAAAAAAACCAACCAAAAGAAGTTTAAAGGTTGGAAGAAAAGTCATCATCATGAGGTCCCAAGAGAGATACAGAAAATCCCTCAAGGCAAGAGAGGAAGGGAAGCTTCTGCAGCCCCACCTATGATTCAAGGCTTGGTGTGTGCGGCCACTGTCTAACACCCTTAAAGAGTAGCTGTGCCTTGATCAGCGGCAGTTACAACTCACCCAAATGCTGTTCCGAACACGAAGCCACCTGCCAGTCCCTGCAGGCCCAGGTGCATTCTGAAAAGGGCTCCTGTAAGGGCTAAAAACACCCAGAGACTCACTGAAACCACAAACAGCCCCCCACCAGCCATCACGTACAGACGGAGGGAGCTGCTTTGCTGTGTTCCTCCTCTCCTGTGAGCTGAGACCCACTTTTATCAGAGCAGAAACCAAGCACCGTGGCCAGTGGGAGGGACCCTCACCACACAGCCACCCCAGCCTGAGAGGCAGATGCTTCCACAGCCGGAGCTGAGCGGCTGTTGCAGTACTTCCCCAGGTCTTTATCCACACGGTCTCTGCACTAAAACATCGCACAAAGCTCCTTCTGCTTCAAGACAACTCCCCAAGAAATGCTAAGAAGTAAAAGTATCTATGAAAGTAAAACTGAGCTCTCTCCAGGCTAAGCACGATCCCTCCTTCCTCTCTTTTTTTCTATTCCACAGCAGCTAATAATAGTACCTGCCATGTAAGGCAGAAAAAGATCAGTAAAACACGTATCCAACTGCAAGGGCAATAAAGCCTGTAAAACCGAACAAGCAGATCACTTACCCAGAGCCCTATTGCCAAAAGCGGACATGCAAAACTCAGCGTGAAAAGGGTAGTCTACAAGCAGCGCACTGAACTGCTATAAAGCACGGAAATAAGAAATGCTTTCCCTCCTAAAGAGGTGGTTATGAGAGCAGGTTATGCACCAAGTGTGGCCTTTACCCTACGCAAGCATTTTTTACCCAAAAAAACTCCAGCAAGTATTTTGAAGATGAACTGATAACCACAATATTCCCCAACGGTTTCAGAAGTGCACCGATATCTCGCTGTGACAAGTGAGGGCACATAGCAGTTAAACAAGGGAGCAAAGTCACAACGGCACTCGGTAGAACCTGAACCCAAATCCAGAGACGCAGAAGCTAGAGACCTGCTCAAATCCAAGCGATACGGATTTCTGCTTCTGCTTTCCCATTTAAGACCCTCGCTCATAAAGAGAAAAATACACAAAGATAGAGCAGTCTTACCTCCTGCTGAAGCAAAATTACTGATGGTGGTTTTATTGCGGTACACAGACAAACCAGTGCTCACCGTGCTGCAAAGGTAAGGCACAGAGGGAGTCAGCAGTTGCACATGGAAAAAGATAGGTAGCAAAACACAGCCTGAAATAAAGCTGGAATTCATTAAGCCAACCCTCAGGTTGCCTCTAACCACGTTGCTGCCCATCTGTCCAGAGCGCACACGCGCCAGCCACAAGCACCTTGATTGCTGCGACTTTACTGCAGGCAGCTGCACAGCCAGAGGCCAGGGAATACCAGGATTCCCGGCCTGGATCTGGGATAGTAATTCTTTTTCTTTTTAATCAAAGATTATTTTTTTCCATCGTATATTCAAGGATAAAAGCAACTGAGCAACGAAAAGGTCCCGTCGGTCAGTCAGTCCTGACGTAGCACCTTTACCCCCAGAAGCTGAATCCAAGCATCAGTAAGACCTTGCCTGATGCAGACAGTCCCTGTCCCTGGAGCTAAGTCACACTCATGATGTCAGCAGCATCACCTACTCTTGCAGCATGAGATTTCCTGCCAAGGTAGGTACACCATCTCCTCCAAAAACATCAGTTAAGCCCCAAATTACTCTTTGTTCTCAGTTTGGCAGCCACATCCTCCCCAGCACTTTAGCAAGCCTCCTGCATGACATCCACAAGTCAACAGCGATTTTCCTCTCCTTCCGAACGCTGTAATGGCAGCCTAGCCTTCATACAAGGTAAGATTAAAACAGTTAGGTTTTGAACTACAAAACTCAAAATTTGCAGAACTGCAGGACAAAATCTTCAACTTGGATTTTACAGAACCAATTAAGAGGGAGCAGCAGGTATCTTCTTTCACAGCCTTTTGCAGAGGGGTGGTGAGAAAGGGGGATGATTTGGCTGCAGGGGAGACATCTGGTGGAAGACGACGAGGTTACACGTCAAGCCCAGGAAAATCTATCAAAATCAAAAGCTCCAGGAGAGAAAGCAAATGGTATGCTAACTAAACTGAAGAAAAGATACTAAACAGAAAGGAGCTAAAAAAAACAAACCCAAGAGAGATGGAGGAAGAAATTCAGAAAGGAATAAAAAAATTAGGGAGACAGAAATACAAAACAATGCTAGTCAATACTTTTAGTATCTTAAAAGCAGAAGGAGAATTTAAACAGAACATGCCTGCAGGTCTAGTCAACGCATATTTAAATTTACACAGAAATTTACCATTTTTGAATGTCAGGAAAGGAGATATTCCTAGTTTAAAGGGCTTTACTCAGGAAGAGTGTGTTTAATTTGATGTTATATTGTCAGAAAAGCACTGACACATCTGTGGGAGAAAATAAGGGAAGCGGAACACTACCTCTTGCATTGGTTGTGCGTGTACAAAAAATTTGAAGGCCTAAAGAGGTACATACAACCAGTAGGTCTGATGTTCAGCAACTGCTTAATAACAAGATGATCACCTGCAAGCATTTGAGGACAAGAACAAAGAATGGTGAGTAACGCTAGTGTATACAAACTAGGGGTAATGAGACATAACAAAAAGGAGAAAAATTAGCATGGGATAGAAAACTGTTCCAGACACAGCCAACACACTGTAACACTCCCAGAGAAAAACGCAAAATACAGCAAACTGAAGAGATGAAGCAAAAGCAGAAAGAATCTATGAAGTACAGGGAAGAACTGTATTCGTGTCAATAACAGCATGGATTAGAGGTAAGGAACAGGGCTTTTCCACTTTCAGTTTTTGTATAGGTTCATTAGAAGACTCGAATTCTGCATAATTATAGAAGGTTAAATCCTCTTCATATTCACACCTTATCAACCAGACTCACTGATAACAAGCCACTTTGAGCCTCCGTCAATCACCAGTAATCTCTCAAGGAGCTGCAGCTACGAGCAGTGCCGGCACAAAGGGCTCCTCACCACTAGTGCTTAAGCATAAGCCAGCTCTTCTGCACTACCATCAGGAAACACTTACTTGAATACTGTCACGAAAGCGGCAACTCTCCAGCTCCAGCGCCAGCCGTAGCGGATGAAACTCCTGAGACCGGCCCGGTGCGCAGATTGCTGGGGGGGAGAGAGAAGACAGGTTACAGATCACAGCCCCACTCTTCCTCGTCAGCACCACCAGCCCACTGCAATCCGGGGTACTCGCAACGGGTCGCGGGACTGATGTCACTTGGGAATGAGATCCTGATCCTTAGGGATCAAGTCGGCCATCTTCAGAGGAGAAGCTGCTCATGTTTACCCCAGCCATCAACAGGAAAGCCAAGAATTAATTCCAGTTTGTAATGTCAACTGGTCTTTCTAATCCCAGTGCTGAAACCCATCTGGGGGGACAGGGAGAGCTTTCTGAGGACAGTACAGGAGAGTAGCAGAGAAGAAAGGGGGGATGAACTAGAAACTGGTTCTCAATTATTACCAGTTTATAAGCATTAATAAATAATAACCATAAATAAATAATAACCACCTAGTTTAAATGTTAAGAGACCATCATGCTCTGCAGTTTAGCACTGGTGCTTAAAAGTCTGGCAATAAGTGGCTTTTTAAAAGATGTGATAAACAGAAGCTTCATAAAAATTAAAAATATTCCAGTTAATACCATGTAAGAAAATAAATTCTCTCTTTCAGTGCCTGTGGTGTAAATGCTTAGCCCAGGTGCTGATACAAAAGAGTCCGCAGAAGGACAGAGTGAAGCCAGGCACTGATACTCTGCAGGCCGCTACGTCGGCACCATATCTAAATAGTGAATGATGTAAAATTAGGCAGATTTGTAAAGGGGTTTTTTTCTCCTAATAGTTCAGGTAACCAACATTTGAATTGAATAACAAACCTCTAAAAGTTCAAACGCATCTACAAAAGGTCACAAATGTTCTTTGTTGTGAGGTGTAGTGATAAGCTAGAAGAATTTTAAATGGTCTTAAAAGAACTCACACGAATAAGATAAGAGGACAACTATGACTTGACGCTATGAAGTCTCTTGCCAACATACTAAAATTTGAAAGTCAAGACTTTTCAAGACATATTGTTTAATCAGCCATGTAACAGAATGGTAAACCTTGTCATCAACCTTTTCTGTAACCAAGGACACTCTGCTTCAAGTTGACGGTGCAGAATCACACAGGTAACACGGGACAGCTAACTTACACGCAGACGATCAGGCAGACCGTACGCATTTACACACCTACGGCAAACACCTGGGTACTTTGGCCCCAAACAGTACCAAAGGTAGGCACACACTCCGCGCTGCGGGTCACGCATCTTACGAGAACAAGGTCATTCGGTCTCCCAAGGGCTCCTGTACAAGCCACCGCAAACTGCCGGCCCCAACCACAAGGTCTTCCACAACCGGAGCCTTCACAGGGTTCCTCTGCCCGCACGGCTGCGGAGGCTTCCCCGGCAGCCCCGGGGACACTTCGGTCCCGCTCCCCGGACGAGAACCCCGGCCTCTCCCCCCGTGTAACACCCCCCGCCGCCCAGCTGGGCTCCCGGCTTCGCGGGGCTCCTACCACCGCATCGGCGCGGTTCTGGAAGAGCTCCCCGTGGCTCCTCTCGACGAAGGCCTTCCGGGCCTGGTAGAAGGCCGGCAGCCCGCCGTACAACCAGCCGACGAGTCCCCCGGTGAAGGCCGACTTGATGATGTTCACCGTTTCCTCCGGGTACCGCTGCCGCTCGCTGTAAGAGAAGGGCACGGCTGGACTCGGGCGGGGGAGGCATGGGGGGGGCCCGCGAGCAGCGCCGGGCCCGCTGCCTGCGGACACCCGGAGAGGCCCGCCCCGCCCCGCCCCGGCCCGGCCCAGCCCAGCCCAGCCCGCCCCGGTCCGGTCTTCACTCGCGCTGCCAGAGCTCGCTGAGCCGCTCCCAGCCCGTCTGCGGCGGCGGCGCGGGGCGGCCGAACTGCGACTGAGCGCCGACCCCCTCCGCCATGGCCCTCCCCGGCGGCGGCGGCGGCAGCGCTGGGCGGGCGCGGCAGCGCCCCCTACCCCCCGGCGGGGCACGGCACGGCACGGCCCGGCACGGCACGGCGGGACCGGGCCTGGCCGCGCTGTCCCCCTGGGAAGCCCGGCTTCCCCGCAGGTAGAGGCTCTCTCCACAAGGAGCAATGGGCCAGGGCCGGTTCGGCAATGCGAAACAAGAAGGAATGGGACTGAAAAGCCCCCAGCTCACACAGGCGAGTGACCTGTGACAGGGCACCGTGACCCGGGACTGGAAGTAGTGGCACTCTGAATGTTACTGTGACAGAGATAAAACAGAAAGGCATGCCTCACAGTCTTTGGGAAAACAGCTGGGGGCTATCCACATCTTTTATTACAATTCCGACTAAGCAATGATGCATCCAAGAAAACTTCGTTTTCATTTGTTTTATTGCAAAAGCACTTCATTATAAATGGTTTTAAAACATTATACATAGCTGTTTCAGTTTCTGAAAGTGGTGTTTCTCCATTGACTAAAAATCCCAAACCAGAAAATCCCTTCCACGCTTGCACAGGTCTTTTCCTCAGAAACCAGGCTATTTTAATACCCCGATTTGTTTCCTTTGCCTGCTGGATAACCCAGGCACCGGTCACGTAACCGGCACTTGACGAATAGGGCTGGCAGTTACGTCCCAGTCCCAGGGCTGGGCAGTGCTGCCAGGCCTCTGTGAGCACATACGTGCGTGCACGCACTTAGCGTTACTGTTCCTTGTAGTGTTTTCTTCTTCTCTGTTCCAAACTGACTGCAGAGGAGACCCTGAGCTGTTGTATTGTTCTCTTCCATTAATGCGCTGCTTCCTACGCCTCAAGGCCGCTTTATCATCAAGGGTGCTCACCTGGGAGGCAGATACTGCTGCCCACACTCTTCTGAGCGTCTGTTTGGATGCCAGAGAAGATGCTGCGTCCTACCAGGCCTCTCAACTCAGGGGCCACAGAGCATTTCAGAAACCGCACTCCCTCTGAGCTGAGCAGCCTGTAATGGGCATAAATAGAGCAAGCACAAGCAACCTGTGGCTGGACTCAAACCAAGTAATGTGGAGAGCAGCTGCCGCTGTGTGTGACTGAAGACATTCCTTCAACCAGACTGAAAGAGATGAGGAAAGGAATGCAACAGCAGTGGGAAAGAAAAGTGAATACTGAAGTGAGCAGATGCGTTACCAGCCTGAAAAAAAACCAAAAACCCCACCAACAAAAACAACCCTAGAGAGAATACAGAAGGGGATCAGAGCAGAGAATCTGTGAACATCTGGAAAAAAAGAAGAGCTCTACCTCTGCGTATACTTTCTCTGAGTTCTTAAGGATGTCTGGCCAGCCAGCCGGTGAGAGCTTGGTACCAGGGGTTCAGTTCTGCACGGCTGTGCGGGCACCCAGCTCATCTGTCGGAGGATGAACCGTCTTTATCCCAGTTGCCAACTGCTTGACTGTCTGCTACTCAGGCTGAGCAGAGTGGCAACATCATTATGACCAGCCGCTCCCCTATGAGGTAGGTAGTTTAACTGTGCAAGGACCATTTGTCCTTTCAATGGCACATCAAAGCCTTACCATCAACCTCTTTAAAAACCTGACATAAACATCAGAAAACTAAGCTCTAAGCTATCTAGAAAGGTTACCCCAAATCCCAGTACCTGCTTCTGTCAGAGAACACCTAATATCCCAAGTGAGAAAACAATGACCACCTACCAAAAAAAAAAAAAGGGGTGTGTGTGTGTCATGTATCTCCCAGCTGAGTGGAGCTGACAGTCTGTGTACCTTGCCCACAAGTACAGAGGACTTGGTAAAACGTCCAGTAAAATTAACAGAAAGGCTTCTCATTGACTGAATGGGATTTAGGATCATTCTGAGACAGGTAGTAACTAAGTCCCAAATGCTAAGAACCCTCTTCCAGCGACGAGCACAACTACCCCATTATAGCCATAATCCAACATGCTACTTCACGTTCTTACAGTGACGGCATAACCGGGTCTCACTGTATGGGAGCAATTTCAAAGTTAGCCTATTGCCGTTCTCTGTCTTTCTAGTGTGAAGGATAAGAAGTCTGAGAGAACAAGAAAGAAGATACACTGATCTTCAGATTTCCACAGAGATCAGTTTGAGCTGAAGAGAAAAACAGAGAAGTCTCTACAGTTCTGTTTTCAGCCGTTCAGAAGTGATCTCGCTGTAGCTCTTCCTCCTTTTCACTTTGTAAGTCAAGGCTTGGGAATACTCAGACAGCAGATGCTCCCAGTAGCAAGAGACATCCTCCATCTGCAAGTGCTCGGTGATGAATTGGCGTCCCCTAGAGACACACGAGGCACAGTCAGAGCGAATTTCCAGTTCCTACAAGTCTTTAGTTTTGTTTTATATGTATATCAACTTTCACTCTTCTGTGTTTCAAATGAAAAACAACATACACTGCTCTGTATCGTCTATTTTAATTTCACACTTCTCATTCACGCTCACAGCTCTGACAGTTGCAGTGCTTTTGTTATCCTCAAGATGGTATTTGTTATCTGGGATAATAAAAATCAGATTTCACAGCTCAGATACAGCCTGAGCAGCACTGATGCATGCTGCTTCAGAAGCCAGTCGCTGCCAGCCCGGATACATAACGCTTATAACGCAGACACAGTTCCCGGGGGCCAGCTTGCCTCATACCGAGACTAAAGCTCTCAACTTCTGATAGCTTGCAGTGGGGTTCCTGACATGGGTCACACCTGAACCAAAGACCTAAGCATACAATCTCGTTCTCTGGTTCCCCCTGCTTGTTATGAGTTCTCCAACCCTCCTGCTGTTATTGTAGAGGATCAATTATACTGCACCCTACTAATACTAGGCTGTCTTTGATAGGTAACCCCTTCGAAAGCTGCGTAAGAAAATGCTTTGGAAGAAGACTGTCTAGTAGCCAGAAAGGACACACAACTTACCTTTCTGAAATTTCTTGTGCTATGGCATCATTTTCCTTTACAAATTGCAACAGCTCCCTAAAATGAAGACCAAAAAATGCTATGAAACAACTAGCTCAAAGGAAAACATTGACCCTCAGCTAAACTATTGCAGCAGATGAGATTAAGGATCTACAACCAAGCAAGGGACTGGTGCTCCTCATTTCAGAGCACAGAAGCAGCCTGCCATTTCAGTTGTTGTGTATCAGTTCTGGACAGCATGCTGAAAATCTGGGAGCTAACACATTTTTGGCCCAGTGATACGTTCCTCTTTCCCTCATCTGTGCTGCTGCACTTATAGATTTAAGTGCCTAGTCCCTGCTGATTTCAGCAAGGGCGACAGACCTCCATAGCCCAATGAAACTGTACTAAGTAATACGAGCAAAGGATTCTCTGGGGTCAGTAATAAAGAGAAAAGAACATGACCTCCAAGAGCCTTCGCCTGACGCCTGGGAGTGCAGGCACTTCTCAGTGTAACACAAACCAAACCGCCTTCCCACCACCAGCAGTGTTTTCCTGTGGCATGCAGTGCTCTGCTGAGCACGCTTGGGGTCTCACACCTGATGTCAGACAGGTCTGATCGGACTGGGATGTAGTGGACCCAAGGCTTCAGCTGGGGGTAGAAGAACTCCAACCACTCTTCTCCAACATGAAAGACAAGTGAACCACACAAGAAAAGGTGTTTCAACCGGAAACTGGCAGCCACTCCACGGAAATTAAACAGATACCTTTAAGAGGAGAAGCAAAGAGAGGGACCTGATTACACCTGGCATTTTGTGAGGAAATGCACTAAGACACCAGGCTTCAAGTAGCCTTCCCTCACAGGTAGCAGCTGAGGGGTCTCCCTCACCCTGAGCCAAACACCTGTCGCTAAAACAAAGGGAAGGCATCTGTTTGAAGCTCCTCACAGGAAAGCCGAGATGAAGTTAAGGATGTGCTAGGTGAGTTTCCGCTGCCTGTCAAAGCTGAGGGAGAAAAGTCAAGGTGTGTTGCTTTACCTCTGATAAAGACAAACCAAAAGAGGCCTCATGGACAACTGCCAACAAGGCACGGAAGGTCACAACATGGCTGCTGATCCTGTGACTCTACTCTGTTACCATGAGCAGCTTTTTCCCAATTCTCTGTTGTCCTGCAGTGAGCTTTTTTGTTCGTTGTTCTGCTTTGACACATCTATCTCAGCTGGGTTTTTGTTTTTCTTTTTTCCTCTAGGATCCTGCTTTAATCTGAATCTAATTGTTTCATATTAACTTGGGAATGCAACCCTCGGAGGTTAAACAGGCTAGCACACAACAGATGGACCTTACAGATAACAAAGAATCCACAATTTTGTTTTCAGTATTTTCTGCCAAGTTAGTAAAGTGGGCTTGACTGGGGGGGGGGATTTCTCTTAGCAAACTGTACCTCAGAGGGATGTTTGCTTGCTTGCTTGCTTTTTCAAACCCACATTTCCCCAATTATATGGAAAGCTGTTTTTCCTGTGGGTAAAACCCCTCAGTACATATAAATAATCTTTGAAGTCAAACATTTTGGGCTGGGGAAAGGGAGTTCTTTAATTAAGCTATTTTGGGTGAGATGAGGATTATATATTATATATTATTTTGGGTGAGATGGGAATTACAGCTAAACTTAGTTCAGCAGTAAGTGACAGGGATTAAATCTGAAATTATTTTGTATTACCTAGGAGCTCAAGGCAGGGACGAGGAGCTCGTTGTATTAGGAACTCCACAAATACATGTAGAGATGTAACAAGAACAGTGGTCTGGAAGCGAGGAAACGCCTCTGCCCAATTCCAGACAGAGCTCCCACCATCCATGACCTCAGCCAAGTCACTGACGGCTGCTCTCAGACAGCCTGCTACAGCACCTGCACCAAAGGAAGCACCGAAAAGTTCATGTTGACCCTACCAGACCCTGGGCTACGACAAAGGTGTGTGAGAATGTCTCAGCCTGTACTGTATGAGGGGCTCAGAAGGCATCAGGAGTTGGGAAGACTACGTGTAACAGAAGGGAGAAATCTGGGCAACAGTCTAGTGAAATATAAAATGAGACAAGTCAATCACATTTGCACAAAAACACAGATCCAGCCAAATGAGTGAGTTCTTCCATCAGTGGATTCTAGCTGATAGAATTGTACCTAGGTAATTTTAAAGCAAAAGCAAAACATCAGACATACAAGCACATACACACTAAGAGTTTTTTTACACAGAAACCCACAAGAATACTACACCAAAACCCCCTCCCTAAAGCAGTTAAAAGATAAAAACCTTTGTAAATCAAAACCACATTCTCCCAAACATGATATAATGTATTAATCAATACTGCATCTGCTCAACCATAGTTCTCTCTCTTACTACCTACATCCAGTGGCAACACTTGCCCCAGAATGCATATTAAGACATGATTCTTTAGTTCCTTCTGTTTTTGAAGACAGTAATGCTATCACTGTAGTATGGAAAAAACAATTTTGAACACACAGCTTGGTACAGGAATATAAAGAAAAATTGTTAGAAAGCCTTTTTGATTAAAATAAAATAAAATTTTCGATCTGTACATTTATTAGTGATCCAAGACCTTTACTTTCCCCAAAGCACTTTATTTCTCCTGATCTGACAGGGAAAAGCTGACACTGAAAGAGGCCATGCTAAGCTCCTGACTTTTCAACTGCCTTAAGTCTGTGCACAAGCTTTCTTGCCTGCATCGAGCTGGTTACTGGAATTAGACCTTAGACTGTGCAAGGCAAGAAATAACCCATAGTCCTTGAACAGCTTTACTAATCAAAACTCTTACTTGTATTTGCAGTGATCAACCAGCGGAATTTCCTTTGCAGGAGGCTTTCCCAAGGTGTCCTTAAATTAAAGAGAATTAAAAAAAAAAAAAAAAATCAGTAAACTTTATATGGTGATTTCGTTTTTTTTTTTTTTCCCTTCTCAGTTAGAAACAAAGTTGAAGTCTCCAATCCCTCCATTCGCAATTCTGCAAAAACATTCTCTGGTGGGCTTTTGTAAGCATTATGAAGAATTCCCAGCCCTTCAAACAAGAAAAAAAGTTCAGTAAATTACACAGTGCCTGTAAGCAAACACCAGCACAAACACATTAAATGATAATGTTTAGTTGGCAGCTACAGAATTGAAACCAGCTTGGGACAATGGGCTATGTGAAGCCAAGTGTAACCAGATTAGCCAAAACTGTCTGGAGAGAGCTGGACTGTAGACTAAGTATGGAACTAAATAGTTATCAGCAACAGTTATCAGAAAGTTATCAACAACAAGACCAAGAAATAGAGATGACAGAAAAGGGCTTAAAAGACTGACACCACCACACAGACATCTTGGGGATAGAAGGGGAAGAGTTGGCTAATTTTGTTGTAATCGAAGAGGAGGAGATCGGCACTGGTTCTTTTTCTTACGTGTGCTGGTTTCCTTGAACAAAAAGTGTAGACAGAAGAAAAATGTTTGGCCTGCCAGGCTCTAAAGACTCCTTCCTTTCATCCACCAGAGAGATGTAGCCATCAAGGGAACTACAAGCCTCCCCTACTCTAGAGGGCCACCCACAACTCTCCAACAAGACGCATCTCAATCATCAAAGCCATCTCGCAACGCTACCCTTTCTGGCCTTCACACTCAGGAGACAGACAACACCCACACACCTTCTCAGATTTCCAAGCCTGGTTTTTAGTGTACTCAGCATCAACGAGTTCTGGGTTTTCTCGGGACAGCAGAATGAGGGGATCTCTCTCAGGGCTCGTTCTGCAAAAGAAATGCTATCAGTAATTGCCAAGCCACATGACCCAACACAGCTAACAAACTACAGGACTCAAGACCCTGGGGTCTTCATGAGGCTAACCTCCTTATGCGCCCCGAAAGCATTTTGAAGTGCCTACTATACAGTGTATTTCTGGGCAAGGGTATACTAGCAGAAGAGAGTGAATTATATGTCTTGAAATTATTTAAGGCCATGTTTCTCTATCTCACTTACGAAATATTTAATAGTATCATTTAAGCAATACCCAGGAGAGATCAGCAGAGATGTTGTTTCCTTCAGGTCTTATCTTCATGGGTGCCAAATACTTTAACTCCCTTCTAAGTCAGAGAGCGAGCGAAGAGATGCTAAGCATCTTCAGCACTCAATCCCTCTGACACTAACTTAAAACACTACTGATAAACAAGGTTGTGACATCCCTGAGACTCACTCATCATCATCATCTCCTGAGCCTACCTAGTAAGATATCAAACCCATCCCTATTGGGGATGGAGGAGGAACAAAAAGAAATAGAGTTTAATACTGTTTTCAAACTGTCGCTGGAGAGACAGCAAAAATAATCTACTCTCTTGTCCCCCACCACTCAGGTAATTTAACGCAAGAATACTTGTTGATTCACTTGCATGACGAATAAAGTATTCACACTGGCAAGAAGCATACACATCAATATCAAATCTTTAAATTTGTATCACGCACCTGCAGTTCCCTTCACAGAAGAAAACAAGCTGGTTCCTAAGTGTGACAGTTTTACTCATTGAGCAATAACGTAGCAAATCCACCACAACTTCTGTTTCCAATATTAGATTTATAATAAACTAGTTGCAAATGGCAATTCTTATGGAGAATCACTAATGGTGAAATGCTGCTGTACAAAATATCTTGCTTTCCTTACTTTTAAAAAACACATTCAGGGTTACATCTGTTTAGGTCTTGGAGATACAGAAACTTCTGTATACAGACAGCTTTCGCATCATTTTTTGCTAGAATCTCCTGCTATAGAAAAATATGCTCACCTGGATCCTCGGAAATATCCTTTAGAGATTTTTTTCATCCACGGCCATTTTTCTGCAGATCTGAAAATATTGTTTATATATAGCAATAAATGATTTAATATAACCATGAAACAGTGCTCTCATCAGTTTTCACAGCATGATCTCTTTTTATCATTCTTCATTTTTGATGGAAATCACTTTCTTCATTATAGCAGAAAAAACTCTCAGCCAGGTCCAATGAAACAGGTTTTCCTGTGAATATTGTGTTTAATGCAACATGACATAGGCTACTTTTCAGAATATTTTTCATTCAAAACAATGAATTACACACAAGTCCCTCAGCAAATCTTTAAGGGTATTAAAGTTTACCTAAAGTTTGAATCCATTTTTTGCATTGTTGCTTTATTTTTCAGTACTTCATTGAATATGGATAGTGCAAAATGACTAGTTTCTAACCACTGTCATTTCCCATTAAAAAAACCCCTGAACTATAGCAAACAAAAAAACCTGCCTAGTGTTGTGCATTTAAAACACAAGGGTTCATTCTTTTCCCAAATAACTTTGATTTTAAATCTAAAAAAGTCCTTCAAAACAGCTGTTCATGTTTTATTTCTGTCAGTGCAGTCACCTACCTCCCTTCAGGGAACTTTTTGTTGCACTTTTTTGTTTCACTTGGCTTGATTATGTCAGTCCTGATCCCCAAACTGATCTGCACAGGTCAAGCTCTGCATCTGCTTGTAACCAGTGACACAAGTGGGGCTCACTGGGAAAGGAAGGATAACTAAATGCTTTGGATCTTGATTATATTTTATCGCATTAGGCTTCAGCTATGACCAATCCCACAGATCTTCAGATTTTAAAGAGGGAAACATTCAGCCTCGCATTCTGATGGCAAGTGATTGACATCAAGGTGATTTTTCTTCTTGTTACTTTTCTACGTTCACTCACTGTCACACACCTTGTCACTCTCCATAGGAAACAGCCCCTTATTCTGCTAATAGTCAAAGATCCTGCCAAAAGAAAGACTCCCAGTCAGAAACATCTTCTGTCTTGCTCTCAAGCCCAGTAATGACTCTTGATTCTTGGGAATGAGTCCAGGTTTCTCTATTGCACAACAATACTCAAGTAAAAGCAGATCTAAAGAAGGCTTTCCTTTACCCTTCCAGAAGCTTACACAAACATCCTGGCTCATCCCTGCAGTGAAAAAACCACAGCTCTTAGAGATGTAGTTGGAAACAAAGGAAAATATTTCCATGTGTCGGGGAAGATTTCTGCAGGCAAAAGATAACTGCTGCTTTATTGACAAACCCTATCCCAGCAAAAAATGATAGTAATCTGGCCCTGACAGCATGAAGAATGTGCATACTTTGTCCTCTGCATTCCTTACTAAAGTGTTGGAAACAGAGAAGCTAATTATAACTTCTAGTTACATCATCCAAGGTTTCCATGGAGAATTTTCATGCAGCAGTTAGGCTGTATGTAGTTAATGAGAGGCAGCAGGACAGATCACAGGCCAACAGACCTGTGGTCTTAGACTTTAATGTTGCCCTAATGCTACCCAGTGCTAGACGGCTTTTACTGTGAGTTTGTCTTCCATTAAATCTTCCCTTCCACATAACCATTTCCAAAACATACCTCCTGAGGTCCTCTCTCATGAGGTCCCAGCGTCCTAAACCTGTTGGGTAAATTGGCCAAACAGCTGGTCCTCCTTCCCAAAACGTCCAGGCAGGATACATGATATCATTGTATTCAGGTGTCTAAAGAAAAAGGAGAGTAATGTAAGAATAAGAGTAATACCTACTTCAGTTTACTGACTGAGCTCACCAGTAATGAACGCCCCTTCTGGGAGTTCTGTCAGCTTTCTCCGTTACTGTCCTATGAGCAGCCAGGATAGCTTTCAATAATTTAAAAAAGGCTGTGTCTTGCTGTGTGACAACACGGGACTTTCATGTTAGAAAATAACAAAAAAGTTCCAAGGATCAGTAAATAGCAGAAGACCTGAGCTCCATTCACCTTTCTAAAGACTTGTGTCTACGTGTAGCTACCAATGTTTTCTACTGATCATAAGTCGAGGCATTATTATCTCCTCTGAAATAGAGGCACTTCTGGACACTTTGACATTTAGACTTTCAACACTTCAGTTCATTCCAGCCTTCCTAAAGTTCACTTAAAAATTCAACAAATATTGATGTCATGCAAGAGTTTCAGTTCCTCAGTCCTATTTGGATCCTTAAATTTCCATTTAATCAGAGGGAATACCAGCACTTAAGACTAAACTCTTTCATGAAACAAGACTACAGGTCACTTCCTTATACTAGTAATAAACTTTTATCCAAATTATCCATCTATCTGTCACCTGAAGATACAGGAGAGAGTCCAGGGCCACCAATGTGATTACAAGGCTGGTGCCCATGATCTATAGAGCGTGTGCTTCTATGATCTGCTCCTTCTCAATCTTGCTATAAACAGGCATTGATAACAAACCACGACAGCTCCACCACCACCCCAGGGTCAGCCCTGCAAGATGCAGAACTGGACAATCCTGCAATCCTTTATGCTTCCAGCCTTAGAAAGCACCCTGGACCAGCGTCCTGGAGCCTCGCTCAATTCTGGTAGGGACTAACACTGGCTGGTTAAATGTGAGCTGTGCTTGGGTCACCAGGTGTCAGTTAAGGTTAGGGCTGAGGTTACAGTTCAGATGCGACCATAGAATTCAGAAGGCACCCAGTGGCAGGATGATGAATATGGCTGCAAAGATTAAACTCCTGCAACCTGCTCTGCATCAGTTTGGGTTCTGCTGGCTAGAGTTAAGGCTGTGCGATGGTCAAGGGGCAAGACAGCTAGCTCTACTACAACATCTGGCAGTGAATATGGTTCTTGAATGACAGTGCTTGCAATGCTGTACTGAAATTCTAGAGAGAGTTTTAGGATGGCTGGGGAGTAGCCAATAGTTACAGATTGTGTTACGGTTCAGACTGCATGAGCTGAAGACCTGAGTAAGATGCTACTACAAGTTAGCCAAAACAGAACAGGGCCTGAACTAGCAAGAGCAAATGGTTTATTACTTCTTTTTGCAACTTACTGTCTGCTGGGCTTCCTCCAAGGACAGAATCACGATCAGGGTTAGGTAACGAGGGTGCAGGATTTCTGCATGTTGGGCATACACTAAGGCAAAGCAAGATTACCTGAAGCTTGAGGCATAATGATATTTTGTTGGAAAGGATAAGACACTACGCTACAGTCAGGTTTCACAATGGGAGGGCTCTCCAGCATGGGAACAGAGACACAGAGAATGAACGTCTCTGTGTGCATGCCTCTGCATGTGTGTGCATGTTGGGAGATGGAAAAGGGAATCCAGGGGAAAAAGGTTCACAGGAGACTAATATTACAGAAAAGAAGAAACACTTATCTGTGCTACCAAAAAAGAGGACTGAAATATCCATATTAAATGAGATTAACTGTATGACAGCTGACTGATGATCAAAAATCCTTAACAATGCTGATAAATTACAAATACGATTTTAACAGAGGCATTGTAGCAAATGACAGTGATGCTGGCACGTGTCCCATCCAGCTGTGCATCATTCCACTGTGGCAGAGGTACATTTTTTGACCTAGCAGAGGAGCTAATGGGGAGAAAAAGTGTTCTATTGAATAAATCTGCAAATCTGTCTGCCAGGAAACTGGAAGCGAAAGAAAACAAAGAGCAATAAAGAGCAAGCAATTTTGACACACAGAAAATCTGTGGGGAATCATCCTCAAAAACACATTCCCAAAAGAAAGGAGGACATGCATGTCTCAGCTCTTAAAGGTGTGCGCACCTTACTGAAGGAAAAGATTGGAATAATGGGTTTCATCCACTTGGGGACCTGGGGATAGTCTCGCACATTGATCACCATTTCCATGTCAGGGAGGCGGTTGATGATCCCCAGAAGGAAGTGCTCAACTCCACTGCATCTATGGAGAAACGACATATGGCAAAGAGCTATAAGAAGGCAGAACCCTGCAGTCTCCTGCAGGCCTTTCTCTGCACAGGAGCAGAAGAAACAGTGAGCCTGAGTCATACCATGATGCAGGCTGGGAACTGCATACAGCAGCCTCTAAGCCCCCACGCAGTACAGACACCAGTGAAGCAACCCCTCCTGTTACGTCTGGCCTGACCTGCAGCTTTCTCTGGGATCCCACAATCAACCAACCCGTGGTAGTTGCACTGCAGTGCAACAATGATGCTTACCTCTTGCTACATTTAAGCCTCATACATAATTTCCTAGGCTTCTGCTCTAGTAAGGAATTCAGACCTCTGAAATACCATTGTGCTCAATCACTTTCAACTTAGCAGAGCTGGCAGTACTTCTGAGTCCCAGCTAGGAACACAAGATCTTCTGCACAGCTCTTACCTTGCAGGGAACAAGCAGTCCTGCTCACGGTACAATTTGTTCTTAATGATTTGGTAGTGCGTCCCAAGCTTCCGGCTCACCACATCTGATATTGTCTCCTTGGAAATGCCACCTCGAAAAGGAGCAAGGTCCTGCTTCCAGACACTGAAATGAAACAATCAGTCATTATTATGTACAATAGGGAGGATACCGTGCATTAAATTACTGCAGTATACAGAACAGACTTTTAGCTAAATCAAGCTCCATGTAGCTTCCAGGAGTTCTGCTGCATGTGGCATAATAGAGAATTTGATTTAAGTCACTTGGAAGAGCTGTTACTCAGAGACTCAAAGGTCCAAGCTTCACTCTTTGAATATCTATGGGCTGCATGCCCAAACAGAAAGCCCAGCACAGGACTCTGCGGCTAAATCAACATGGACAACTCTAGTTACTCTCCCAGAAAGCACCTTACATACCCTGGGCAAGTTATGGATAAAAGCCTTCAACTCAGCCTTTGAGTTGCAAAGCTTGTGCTCTGGCCTTCCACAAATGATGGGCCACACCAAGACCAAATTACTCACACAACATCATGCTATTTAGATATTAAAAAAGAAAGTAAGAGCCTAGTCACAAGGAATAGCATCACCCAATAATGCTGTCTGCGGTGAAAGCCAGCCCAGGAGGACAGGCCTATGTAGCACGTGTTCTGTGACAGCTGCACGGCACCAGTGAGCTCCAGGAATGTAGTATGAAAATATAAACCTAATGAATATAAGAACATACAGAAGGAGGATGCAGTTTATATAAATTTAGTCTAAAGATCCTCAGATCTAACTGCTTGGAGCATTTAACAACACTGTCAGATTCTAAGAGCCATGGTGACATCGTCCCCACTTTTTGATAGCCACTGCATCAATGCCTTAGTTTAATACAAGGCTGTTGGAGTGATCCCACTGTGAGGGTGCTCAAACACTGGCAGAGGTTGCCCAGAGTGGCTGTGGAGTCTCTATTCTTTGAGATACTCAAAGCCTGACCGGACACCGTCCTGGCAACCCTGCTTGAGCAGTGTTGGACTTCATGATCTCAAAGAGGTCCCCTCCAACCTCCAGGATTCTACTGTTTTGAAATCAGGTGGAAAACCGTTAAACATAAAGAATTGCCCCTGAAATGATGGGCTGACCACAGGACAAGCAGTCTGGCAGAGACACAAAAGTAATGAGCTTGAGAACAGGAAGACAGTTGCAGTTTTATGGCACATCCATGTCATTGTAATCTAAGCAACAACGGAAAGGTAGTAACAAACAAGTTAGGACCTTAAGTCCTTGGCCATTGAGTCACAGAAGACTAGACATAAGTAGAATATGTTATATGGGGAAAAGTTTTGTAATGTCCATCACTATAGCAGTGCGCCTTAAGAACCCATTAAATGAACTACCGCTGTAGCAAAAATTAGTTTTGGAGAACCATAGCAACTGTAACCTTGTGTTACTATTACCTATCATGTTCTGAAGCAGGTATGGAGGTTGTAACCACTTGGGAAGATGTCCTTCCCAAAGGTGAGGAGGAGATGGTGGAATGTATGTTTAAAGATCAGGAGATATCTTCAGGCTGTATCTGAATTGGAACTGAGGAAAAAGACTGGAAGGCTAAACTAGGAGAGACCTTTCCTCATCAATATTTCAAGAGCAATGAAGATCCAAAACTCCAGAGTGTACAGTTGCCTGATATGACTCATATTAAAATCTGATACAGCACTCATCTCACCCCCAAAATGAATGAGCACATCTAGTATTTATTAAATAGGAGGCTTAAAATTGGGCATCTGTGTTCCTGCCTTTGGAATCCAAATCCTAAGGACAAAAGGGTATTTTGACTCTTCCCTGTATTCCCTCTTCCCCTTTAAATAGAAACATTGCTTAAAGATATCAGAAAAACCCAGTTCTACAGTCCCTACCCACATTACAGTGATGACCTACGCACCTGTAATATTCTCCGTGCTGAAGTCATGCTCTACCAGTGGGAACAGAAGGGAAGTCTGGTCTGGCTATGTCTAACACTTGTACCGCCTACAGTGGTTTTGCATCCATGTGTAAGTCTCTAGCTCTCTGCATTAAATCACCATAGGAAGATTAGGCAGAGTGCTGGCATTTTGCATAATGCTCCATAGTTATACTAAAAAAATAAACAGGACTTGTGTCTTCCTGAAAGAGCTCCCCTTGGATCATACTTTGGTCATGTGAAGATCAGGTATCTAAACATCCACTGCCACTCCAATTCTCACAAGCAGTGAGCTATATTCCCTAGAAAGAGCACTTCTTCAATTCTCCCCTCCCCTCTTCCACTGGAAGCCCTTTCCAAGCACAGGGAGTGAGTAAAGTACAACACACTACCACACCAAACAAATCTGTGTTCTTTAATAGCCTTTCTAATCTAGCTGTTTTTAAATATTTTGCACATACTCGATTTCTTCAACTTTTAAAAGCCCCGGAGAAGGACTTGTTAGCAACATTGCACTGAGAGAGAAGGCGGAAGTGGATTGTTAACAAAGAAATATCATCAACTGTGTATGAGTTTATTGTGTGATCATATATGAAATGCTGACATAGCATATGCTGCTCTATCATAGAGGACAACAAGAATGACCAGTTTGCAGGTGGACACACCTTCTATTGGAACTATGGAGGGCAATCTGTTTCATACACTGCCATTGATTACCTCCCATTTGCAAGCATCGTGAATTCTGATGGCTGCAGATGTGACACTTTAGAGCCCAAATATTCTATAACTAATTCCCATCCATCAGTGCTGGCAAAAGTATTCCCTGCCATAGCCAGAGGCCTGTGCAGTCAAAAGGAAACCGGTCTCTCACCTTTGGTGGCAGCTGCAATTCTCCTTTACACATGGCTTATAGACTTCCACAGCTTTCTTAATTTGGTCAGTTATAGTTTTCCATTTAGCATCTAAAATACACAGGAAGGAAAAGTCAAAGGAATTAACCCATTAAACTACCAGAGCAACTAGCGGGAGCTGAACATAATTTCTGGTCCAGCTGGCAATAGCAACACACCAAGGTCCCACAACACCCTCCAGTGCTGCTCCAGCCCATGCAGCTCAACGAGAGCGTGTCTAAAGCAAGCGGGGGAAAGAAGAGCCATCACGGGCAAGGAGAGGGGCCACCCAGCTGAGGGGGGGCCGGGGAAGGGGCAGTGGGTCGGGCACCCCGCCACGGTCCCCGGGCTGAAAGGGAAGCCGGGAGGAGCCTATCGGCTCCTCCCGGCTTCCCTTTCAGCCCGGGGACCGTGGCGGGGTGCCCAGGATGCTACCCGGCCGGGCGGAGGAGGAGGAAGCGGGACCCCCTCAGCGCCCTCACAGGACATGCAGGCTCCCGCCTGGGCCACCAACCCTCCCCGCCGACGGCGAAAGCGCGTCCCGTTCCCCTTCCCCCGGCAACACCAGCACACACCCCGACGACACGTAAGGACCAGAGCGTCGCTCACCTCCCGGTCCACCCGCCACGGTTGGCTCCAGCCGCCACACGACGGTCACCGCCAAAACCCACAAGGCCAGAGCCGGCCGCCCCATACCGCCGCTGCCAACACCGCCCTGCGCATGCGCGACTCTCCGCTGGTGGCGGGGGCGGGTGATGCCCTAACCAAAGATGGAGGCCGTTGCTGACAGCCCCGCACAAAGATGGCGGCGCTAGCAGCGGGCGTTATGCCGCGGTGCTTGATGGGAACTGTAGTTCTCGCTCTGTGGCGGCAGTGTTCCTCCCCACTCAATGGATGCGTGTGGGGGGACCCCCGCGGGAGCCACGTCGTGACCACAGACGGCTTTTGTAGCTTACGGAATAAAGGTATTGGGGTGTGGGGCTACAGTAAATGGGGACTGTGCTGCAAAAATATCCACTGCCCAGAGAAGGTCTGAGTGTGCATCTGTGATAGTGCCTTCAAATAATCTCCTAGCCACACTTGTTTGCAGCTCAGGAGGCCCACGAGCCTTATGCAGGTGTGGCCCTCACTCCCTTTGAGATTGTTTGGTTTTTTTTGAGGGGGAACTTCCCTGGACACCTGAATTCATCAGTTTGTCCAACCTGTAAGAGGCTCCTTCTCCTGGCCCAACCTCTTGCTGTTGCCAAGGCCTGATTCACATTGATCATTTAGCATTAAGTCATGAATCAAATTGTTATGGTATAAAGGTTTTGACTGATTTGTATAAACTTCTCTGCAGCTTCAGGGATGTGGACTGCAAGAAAGAAAGGAAACAGCAGGACTGAGAATTGGAGGTTGAGTGCCATCAACATAATGCGTAGGACCTTCTCTTTGCAAAACAGTTTCTAAGAATACAGTCTTCAAAACTACCTTCCGCTTGGTGTTTGAGTCAGCCTTCAGGAGACAGGTTCATTAACCCAGTGCTGGATGTAATAACTATGCTGATAAGCAGCCAAATTAACGTAAGTAAGAAAGAATGGGGCTAAGCAGACACTGTCCTGATGTGAATCCAGCCCAGTCGATTGATGTTTTGTCCCTAGGTTGAGTGTGGGAAGGCCTGTCCCCTCTTTGTGAGGTCTATGTATTCAAATGTGAACACTAAAACTTCATCTTTCCTAGCCCAGATCCAGCTTGGTGGTTTTGGATTCCAGGAGGAGGTGTTGTGGCTGCTTGTTAATAAGAAGGAGCCACATTTACGTCAAGTTTGTACCTACAGCGTGAAAGCTGAGTAATTAGCCCCAAAAGTCACCAACTCAACTTGTCTTAAAGGTTTCTTTTGTGTGAAACTGAATTGGTCCTGTAGGCATCCCCGTGGGTTTAGATGGAGAAATAGTTACTAGAAAACAGACCAAAGAGGAAAAGCATGTGCTGAGAAGGAGCATGAAGGTTTCCTGAAGACTGATAAATTCTAGAGACTGGTAGTCCTGCAAGAGCTGATAAACTCTGGGCACCAACTGTCTGCTCAATCTGTGCAAGGCCACAAGCCAATGCTGGTATCAACCATGGATCGTGTGACTGTAGGGCAGTGGCTCCTATATGCAGACAAAGACTGCAGGATTATGTTGAAATAAATGACTTTGAGGGACTTTCTGAACACCCACTTGGAAGCTGCCAGTGTGTCAGCACAACCCTCTACTGAGTATATATACAGCTGGGGTTGTCGTCCAACTGGGTAACTGGGTGACTGTATGAGTGAACTATGAGGGAATAAGTGAATCTCATGTGTATTATCTGCTATTAGTAGTAACAGTTTCCTAGAGTGAAAATCTTGAGTACTTCTGGCTGTCTCATTCTAAACTCCTGTTGCACAGCCAAAGAATTTTTAAGCAAATCAGGGGAATTAATCCTTTCTTTCCATCTTCTCCTAGAGTCCCTCTGTCTTCCTTTTGCTTTCTGCATAGGGTCTGCTTTCTTGCTTTTCCTGTACAGTCTCTTTCACAGCTGCAGTAGTCATAGATCCAAAACTGGATGCTGGTCCGAAGACTCCCCCAAAAGTGTGAACCTTAAGTAATGTAAAAGCAAAAATTGCCCATATGCTTGTATATCTATATTTGCCTCTACATGGCTAATCCAGCCATTATTTCTAGCACAGTCTTCCCTCTCAACTTCCAGACCAGATTTTCCTGCTTCTTTCCTGGCTGACTGAATAGAGACATCAGCGTGCTGTTCCAACACTGTTTCTGGTTGTTTCTCACAGCTCCCCACTAGTCTCCTACACAGCCAGTAGAGCTGTAGTAGTTCGCTCTGTAGCAAAGGTTATTTCGGGTGCTTTCTCTGAGGCAAAGAGTAGGAGTGGTAGTCAGCATAAATGTTTAATAGGCCCTGAGAGCTAAGACTTTAAGATGAAGCTCCTTTTGAAGCTACATTTACAGCCTCTGCTATCCCAGGCTTTGTATAATGAAAACACCCCGGGCCACTGTGGTGTGGTTTTGGCATGCACTGTAGTTCCCCCTGAGCACCTTGGATGGTTGTAAGCTTCAGAACCCCTTGACTCTCACTTCAAACACAGCCTTTGCCTCACCTTCTCTACCTTCTTAATTTCCTGCAGATCCAGAGCTCTGTGCAGGAGCATCTGGCTCTGATCTTTGATACCCTCCCTCAAACACAGTCCCTCCCTCATTTTTTTTCTCTGCCAAATCAAGCACAAACACCCACAAATTTACTTTCATCATGTTCCATGTGCCTGGAGTGGAAAATCACTTGGCTGTGAGTCTGGTGTCCTTGCTTTACATATTCAACGTAGGTTAGAAGAAGGGTGCTTGGGAAAGAGTTTGGTTGTCTAAGCTGGTTATAAGACTGAGCTAAAGAAAACAAGCTTTCTATATCTTGCATTTCTCTCAGAGCTGTGGTCTGGCTTTTCTTATGGCTATTGTCTGCTTGTGCAGTGGTGCCAATGAGGGCTTTTCTCCTTTAATTCATCCTTTTGTGCTAAATGGAAATCCCAAGTTTTCTAAATTTCTCAAATAATGGTGAATTTTTCATATGAAGAATGGCCATCCTACGTGCACTGACATTCTCCAGAAGTATGGACAACTAGAGAAGGTGGTTTATGTGCAGCTGGGAAAGGTGGTGCTAGTAAAAGGGGAAATATCCAGACATTGTAAATGAAGCTTCCAGTAGTTGCGAAGCAGCCGATGTATGGCTCTTCATATAGCTTTCACGCTTGACCATCAGTGGGGCTAGGCTGCTGCGAAAGGCTTAGGTAGTCTCAAAGCTCAGTGGAGGGAGGAAGAAAGCTACACAGGCTGCTGAGGCTCACAACCCATGATTGACGTTACCAGGGCTTCTGGGGCTGAGCCTGGTCTTTCCCATAAGAACCCACACGGCTTCTAGAGAGTCAAGACCGTTTCCTGTTGGTGAGCTCCTCATGGAGCTTATTTTCCCTTTGGCTCTGAGCTGTGTCCAGTAACACTCAGCCCTGTGGATGTGTTGGACTGCGGCTGGCAGCATTCAGGAACGCTGGCTGCAGCTGCAGTACATGGCTTGGGGATGTTTGGTATTGAATATTCAATTATTTTATGCAAAGGAGGCTAATTATGAAACTGTTACAGTGACTGGAGCACTGCATGAGAAGTGTAGTGCCAGAATATGACACCCAGTCAGGACTGGGTCATGAACTAAGGCTCATACTAAGACTCTGCAGGGCCTGCAGAACAGCTGAGTCGGACCGGGCAAAAGATGTGCAGGAGATCCCAGAGTTCGGTTTTGATGAAACCCCATTCGAGTCTGCCAGTGAAGAAAGTCAGTAACTCAGCCCTCAGCCCAGCCTGAGGGTTTGCGAAGACAATGGAAACAATGGAGAATCCAAGAAAAAGTGGGCACCTGTAGCTCAAGCCTGAGGTCAAAGTTTAAGTACTTACGCGTGCTGTGGGAGCAACACAAACCAACTACATCTGGTGCCTGAGAGAAGATGCAAGAACTCAGTGGTTTCATCCCTTGAGGAATTTGTATGTGCCAGGGGATGCCTGTGCTCATGGCAGTGATGACAGTATTGTAAAGAATTTTTCATAATGGCAACAGAGTGTAGCAGCTCCAAAAGGGAAAAAGGACACCTGTTAGTGCGACCTGTATGTGTAACTGCACAGATAAGCGTGGTGCCAGGACTATATTTAAGTTTTTTTATTTGTAACCCTAAAAAAAGGGAACAGGCAAATCCAGCTTTCTCAGAGGAGTTCAGAAAATGTAGGATTCTTGTTTTGTACAAAAGAATGAACCGAGGGATTAAAAGTCATCAATACCCCTGCACAAACAACAAACTGGAAAAGGCACAGATTTGTAATGGTGGAGCATGGGAGGATCTGGTAGATTCGGAAGGTATCAAGCCCTTTGCCTCATCAAGAGGATGTATTTAATATTTGTACCCATTTACCTTTGCAGTTGCGTCACAGGGCACCAACACAAGCTAAAATTGAGTATACTCCTATAGAAAAGGCTTTGGCATTAGGCCAAAAAGGCTATAAATTAGGCTGTAAAGACTTTTTAAAATCTGTTTGAGAGGCCATGTTAACTAAAACTGATCATAAATAACTTTTTGCCATTGCCAGTGGGGATCTGGCAAACACCTTCCTGCAAACAGAACGTCTCTAGCTACAGTTGTATAACTTGCAAATTGAATGCGAACCTGAGAAAGATTTAGTAGTTACAGGCACTCTCTAGTGCCTTTGACAAAAATGCTGTGGAACAAAGTCCCAGGCTAGATTATGTATATGTCAATTGGGGAAAACAAAACAGAAAAACCCAGCCCTGTTGGTTCTCAAATGAAATGCAGACTTTTATTGCTAGTGGTTTGCTGAGGACGAGACACTGCAGGATGTAATTAAGGTTCTACTAGAAAATGATTTGCACAGTTTATTCTGTCCCTGTTTCAGTTTAAAACGATTTAGATACCACTTCTCTGAGGCATGAAGAAAACTGATCCTTGAAGTGTTGCAGGAAAATAAAGATACAGAAAGCTACTGAGAGCCTGAAGGCAGCGCGAGACATCTCTGCTTCCCTCAATAGTCAGAAATACAAGCGATGTTAAATGGAGGAGCACTTGGTGGTGGAAAACACTCACCCTCTAGAAGGAAGTTAGCGAAGTAGGCTTGCATCAGCTTGATGTGGGAGTCCTGACCAGCCATTTTCATATCGCCGAGTAGTCTGTACTGGAAGGCACTACAGCATTATAAGGGAGCAGGTTGCTTGTATCTGCTATCAGTAGATTTCATATATATAACAATAATGTCTGCCAATGGACTACAGTTTAGTACAAGCTTATGTGCATCACAGCTAATCCCCAGTGCCTAAACCTACCACACCGGAGGACAGAGATGCCGAAATACTGCTAGAAAGGGGGCAGTGTCAATCTGCTGCACTTCTGGCACTACTCAGTTGCAGTGGATTGTCACATCTGTGCTAGCAGAGACTGGTATCATAGTACGGGTAGGTTGGTTGAGATAAGTAAATAGAAAAAGTGGAACAAAAACGTGGTATGATTTTGTAGTCTGGAATTGGCAGTGTTTCACAAGTGATATAGATGCATAGTAACACCAAGAAACAACAATTACAGATGGGGCACTCGCTGTGGAGACTCCGTGATCATGTGAAGTGGTTGTTGTAGGCAGTGTGTGCTGTGGAGAAATAGATTCAGATTTCCCAAATTCCAGAGGGCAGTGGGAGAGTGTAAATTGCTGCCTTTCACAGTGGTGGTGTCAAGTTAGAGTGGCTGTAGTTCAGAAAGGCAAGCAGCTAGAAGTAGTGGGCTTTTTGCTAATTAACCACAGTACAGGTTTTCCAGAGGACACAGGTGACAACACAGGACATGTGGGACAACAGGACATTTATTAGGGGGAGCAGACAGCTTGTATGTACCTGCTGTTGTCCATTAGATGGGTGTAGCTGGCTCCCCAGGGAAGCTTTGGGGACCTGTAACCTTTCAGAAGCTCTCAGAGGAGGTGCCGTTGTGCAGAGGCTCACCCTGAACAGCACCGATCAGCTAGAGCTCAGGGATTAATGCAAAGCTCTTTGGGGTTCCTGGTTAGGAGTAATTCCTGAGCAACGTGGAATATGGGAGCTCTTACGTGCTAATTCAACTGCCAAGAAATGGCGTGTTCGTGTACAAAGTGCAGAGTGTTCAGAGGACTCTAGTTCCTCCTAAGGTCCCAGCACTTGCCACCACCAGCATCATTGCTTCAACTACTTTGTTTCCTGAAGACCATCTTCGCTGGAGATTTCCTAGAGGTTTGTGACTCCATAGACCTTAAGTCATTCAAGTTGTTAAATCATTGAAGCATTGAACTGTAATTGTGAACAGCTTTATTCCAACTACTTTTTTTTGCAGAGCTGCACAAAAAATGTGCTTTTCTGTATCTTAACATTGCTTGAATGTAATAGAATTTCCTTCTGCTAATAAACTGAGGCATTAAGTTTCTAATTTAAGGATGGGATAAAATGAGTTGTGCTGTGATTTCTAATCATGGGAGAACTCTTCTAATGTGCACACGTTCAGTGTTTGTCTTATAAAAATGGTTTCTTAACAATGCCCATTGCAGCTAATTTGTAACTACATAGTCTAAACATTGATTTCTGAAGTTTTTTTAATAGATCCCCAAGCTACTTAATTATCACTTACTGATCCTTGTTTTCTAATGATGATTAGTTTAGTTTCCTCAAACTTTCTAAAAGCTGGGTCTCAAGTGGCAGTAAGATGGACAACTTCTTATTCCATACCTAATAAGATAGGAAGGTCTCCAAAGCATTACTAGTTTGTGTCTTCCCAGGAGTAGGATCTTCCCTTCACAGTGATACCCCTCTTAGCTGAATATCTAGAATGTTCTTTCTGGTTCAGCTAAAGCTTGTATTAAAATCAAGGAGAAGCAAATTCAAATCAGAACTTCTCTGGGATTTAAAAAATCCTTCCTTCCTCTCACTAAGCCTCTTGTTTGTGGTAGGTTTCTTTCAGGTCTGGCACACCTTTTGCTCTATGAACCAGCTGAATTCTTCAGTATTCGTGTCTATGTGAGTTGAGGGGAGAGAGCAACCTGCTTTCTGAGAACAATTTCCAATGAGGAAAGTCTTTAGGTTATCTTAATGCCTATTACAGTTCCATTGACTTGAACAGGTATCAGAACTGGACTTCTCTTTTAGAGATTGAGTCTTCCACTGCAACTTTGCATCCCACTACATTATTTAAATGACTAGCACATTGTCTGTAACATCAGAGCATCGCATCTTACTCTGATGTTCTTATAGAGCAGATGGTTAGAGAGCAGTTCAGGGACTTGTCCACCTTGAATGAACTATCATCAACAGCAAAGGGGATGGTTGTAGAAAAGATCGATCAGTCTCTATCCGCATTTGGAAAAATAAAAGGTGAGACACGTGGAAGGAGATTGGGAAAGGATAAGGAAATTATAGAAGGGTCATCAGAGATACCAGAAATTTCAAAAGCTTTCAAGGCCATTGCAGACCATAAGCTCCATTCTTTATTGTCTGTGTTTTGCTGTAGACTAATCACCAATTTGTAGCGAGCACTAAGGTAGCAACTCGAACACATGACCTCAGGGTACCCCCTGCACTGCCTGTGCTACAAAAATAATAGTTGTACTTTACCTGTCAGATAAACCCTACAGTTTAGAAAGGGTGAATAATTGCCAGCTATTAAAGATCTGAGGAGAAGAGATGTGTGCATCCAGAAGAGATTTGAAACAGTTGGCACAGAGTTCAACAGATGGCTTGTCCTCCTCTACAGCAACCTGGGACATCTTGTAACAGGACTGGAAAGAATATCCTTGGGCTAGGAAGACAGGCCCTTGGACCATGTACTGCAAGCAGCTGTGTTGTGTAGAGTGCCCACAAGTCTAAAAACACTCAGCTTAGTCCTCAAAGCAAGATAAATCCTGGGCCTAATCATGTTGTTGGTTACTGAAATATATTGAGAAGACTAGAAGAGAAGTCGAAAGTGTGGGGGAAAGTGCTAATTAAAGTAAAGGCATAAAAGAGAAAAGGTAGACACTGATCTTTTTAATGGTCAGAAAGCAGAGCTTCTGGAAGAGACTTCCAAAAGAAGTAGTTATTATTGGTTGCCTTGTTACCTCCTATTGCCATAGGGCTAGATCTGTCTTAAAAGGGATACTGAGATGGTCTGTCAGTGATGACAGGGCATGGCTCAGAAACACTCACCAGCCTGAAACAAGCAGTGAAACTTTGCATCTTGTCAAATACAGTATCACTGAAAACTCAGAAAATAAGACTGAAAGATGCATTGGGATGCCTTCTAGTCCTATCCTCTATACAATAGCATGGCTAGCTATATCTGTCATTCTTGACCAACATTTACCCTTCCCTTAAAGACATGCAGTGATGGAGCCTGCTCAGACTAGTAGGAATTTTTGGCTCATTTTAAGCTTGCTTCCACGGTAAGTCCAAATCCTGCCTTCCAATGCTGGCATTGTAGCTCCTGTGTAGCTAGTCCTACCCCTGTCTACTACATTTGAATAGCTGATTTTTCCTAAGTAACTGTAGAATTTTGCATGTCTTTTTTGAATAACATCTTTTTTTTTTCCCCAGATTTTCTCAGTTAATCAAAGCTGTTTTGAATACTAAGTCTGTTTTCCAGCACATTTACTGCCCCTCCCAGCAAGTTGCTGTCTAAAAGTTTAATCAGCTCAGCCTCTGTTCCTTCATTCTTGTCATTAATGAAAATATTGAATAATACGAGTTCTGAGAGAGTTGTCTACAAAAATCTAGCTTGATGCATCTCTCCAGTTTGATGGAGAAGTAGCAGTAACTTCACTGGGTATGTAATTTTCCCCTCCTCCAAGTGACGATCAAGAACAATTTGCTTTCACAGACTATGAAATCTTCCAAGTTTAAAATCTGTTATGAAGAAGTCTCCAAAGGCTGGGGAAGCGTGGAATATGCCTAACAGCAGAATTTACTCATAGATTGTAGAAGACCCATGCTCTAGCTGTAAAATCCATAAACATTTAAAGAGAGACAATCTGCTCAAGGAAATTCTTTAAGTATTTATGGCACCCTGCCAGACAGCTACCAGGCCAAGACACCTCCTGGCCTTAAAGCTGGAGTGTTACAGAAATAGTCTCCGCAGATTGTTGAAAAAAAATCCTGTGGATTTAAGTCTTTTGGAACAGGTATGACCTCTGTAGAAAGCCTGGCAATTCTTTAAAGGTTTATTTCTTTGAAAAAAGCTCTCATGATATGCTACTTTGACTCTTGAGTCATACAGTGATCTCATACTGATGGTACATTGATCTGCCTGTAGCTAAGTACTTCTCAGATGTACTTCTTAAGGTGCTTAGACATTCAAATGACCAAGAGAAGTACTTGAATTTTTCAAAGTAATGATGCCTTGTACCTTCAAGATTTAAGCCAACAACTTTTTGGCATCAGGAAGAGTTCTCTGCAGAAGGCAGATTATTCCAAATGGTTGTGCTGCCATTCAAAGGGACCTCAACAGGCTGGGAAAAGTGGACCAATGGAAATCTCATACAGTTCAACAAAGGGAAATGCCAAGCTCTGTTCCTGGGCAGGAATAACCCCCTGCCACCAGTATAGGCCAACATCTGGGAGGCTAGGAAGCAGATTTGCAGAGAAGAATCTGCGCGTCCTGGTGGACACCAAGTTGAACGTGAGGTAGCAATGTGCCCTTGTGGCAAAGGCCAACAGCTCCTTCGTAAAGAGCATCACCAGCAGGTTGAGGGAGGTGATGCTTCCCCTCTGCTCAGCACTGGTGAGGCACATCTGGAGTGGTGTCCAGTCCTGGGCTACCCAGTACAAGACAGACATGGGTTACTGGAACAAGTCCAGCGAAGTGCCAGAAAGATGATTAAGGGCTTGAAGCATTTCTTATATGAGGAAAGCCTGAGAGGGCTGGGACTGCCCAGCGTGGAGAAGAGAAAGCTCAGGGGAATCTTATCAATATGTATAAATGACCAATATGGGGGGGGGGGGGGCAGTAAAGGAGACAGAGCCAGACTCTTTTCCGTGGTATATAGTGAAAGGACAAGAGGCAACAGGCACAAGCTGAAACACAAGAAGTTCTGTCTGAACACAAGAAAACTATTTTTTTTTTTAATTATTTTTTACACTAGAACAGGTTGTCCAGAGATGTTGTAGAGTCTCCATCCATGAAGATATTAAAAATCTGACTGGACACAGCCCTAAGCAACCTGCCTTAGTTGAACCTGCTTTGATCAGGGTTGGACTAGGCAGTTTTCAGAGGTCCCTTCCCACGTAAATGATTTTGTGATTTTGGGGGACACTCTTACATGTTTCTCTGGGGCATCCATGTGTGGTACCACCATAAACAGGGCACTGAATTGAGTCCCAGTTTGTACAGCAGTCCAAAGGAGGAATTTGCATTTTGATGTAAGGGAATGAGTGAAAGGCGTCTGTTCCCTGTGTCTCTCACACTTAGCAGAGACACCTCTACATGTGCCAACTGATGCCAAATTAGCATTTTACACAGTTAACTAACTCTGGAAAAGCAAAAGAAAGTGGTTAACACTAACCCTGTGTGATGTAAGTGCAGACCTTTCTACATGTACATAATTAAGAATGCTTTCACTCAGTTATACACTTTATCCATTGTTTTTATTGTTAATGTTTTCCTATCATTATCTGGTTTTAATTACAGGCAAAGATGGCTACGTAAATCATCCCTACTCTGACCTAATGATGAAGCAATTGCATTTTCTTTCCTGTAGTGGGAGAGGACACAGATGAAGCCAGTGCCCCAAGCCAGAGCCCTGAGCACAAGGTAAGACATTAGTTTCAAATGACCTGTTTGAAAAACAGAAGTCAGGGAGCTGGGGAGCAGCCGCCAGGAAGGTCCATGGGAAGACCTGGGAGCATGGCTTGGCAAGGGACAAGAGGCAGTGCTGGCTCCACAGGCAGACTCCAATTTCTGCTCATGGAAACCACCTGTCTTTGTGTGTTTCCACAGCATGTAGGGAAATGGGACTTAAACGAAAGACAGAGGCTGTGTATCAAGAAACGCTTTGCTGATGCTTCTGATTTCTTCTCCATGTGGAAACAACCCAGCAGAGTTTCAAAAGCTAGGCAATGAGCAAACAGCATACTGGATTTTTCTGTGTAGGTATATTAACAGTGTGTCTTTTTCTCAGCTTTTCAGGTAGACATTTTCCTCTCCTATCTCTTATTTCAACATCCTTTTTGTCCAAGTTTTAAAGTCTGTGCGCACTGCAGAGATGCTTCTGTGAATATAGTCTGTCCAATAGGCCCCTGATATGTACTTAAATGCTGCTTTCTGAAGGCATTTATAGAATCCTGAGAAAAAAATAATTCTTTAGTTTACAAATATGTCAGAGAGCATTACCTATTGCTGAAATGTAGCATTCTTCTCTTACTTTGGAGTGCAGAACCTGGAGCTCTGCTTGTGCTCCGACTTCAGGTTGTTCTGTGACAGAGCTGCTTGGGTTACCCTATAACAAAAGTAAGGCAAACATTGTAAGAGACATTTTGATGGGTACATAAAGTCTGACTGGTATTTCCATACTGCTTCAAGCAGTAGTGGTCCAATCTTCCTATACTAACATCCACTAATTCTGGACTGAATTTGAGGTCTGGCCCATTACTGGGATGTAACTGGTGCTGTGTGAGGGGGAGTATCAGAAGAGGCCATTATATCACTGCATCTGGATACATATTCTGAATGACCTGCCATCAACAGCTGGCCTGCGTTAACCAAGTCGTTAGAACTGGAATTGCAAAGTGCTGCCATGATGCTAGCATCAGCAAGTTCTGGCTGCAGAGGTGTCAGCCTCTTGAGTACCACCTTCTGTGGAGCTGAACTGGCTTTCTGTGATGGTTTTTTCAACAGAATTCAAGATGCTGTGACAACAGCTGTCTGCTGCTGTGATGCCCAGACAACGTAGCATACTCTCTCCCCGGTACAACTAGCTGCTAAGCTCTCTGAATCCAAGCCCTGCCCTCCTTGTAAGACTTCTGCAGTAAAATAAAATGGCCTGCAGGCCTAGGGTGAGGCTGCTGGAGCTTCTATTATCCCAGATCTGAGGCTCCAGGAAGAAGGAAGAATTTCTCCTTCCCAGAACAGTGTTTCTCATTAGCCCTAGTTTCAGGCAAACAATTTTTGGACAAACTGGTATCCTTCAGTGGGACAACAGCACCTTAAATGCGCTCTGTGTGCTTTGTGCATTAGTCCCTCTTGCCTTGAAAGAAGAGATGTCTGTTTTTACAGGTTTATCTAGACGTATTGTCATACCCGTGTGGAGTAGCATACACTGAAACTTTAAAATGTGCCAGACTCCCTGCCTTTTTTTTCCCTCTAAGATGTAGGTTGTTTCTGATTTGTTCTGTACTGTGCTCTCCTCGCAATGGGGGGAGTGTTGTGTTGCTGAAGTGGCAGCTTTGGGCAAGATGTGGTATGTGAATCCTCTCACCAGCTCTGGGATTAAGTGCCAGCATTGGGGTACTTTGCCTTGCCCTCCCCTCCTGTCCTTCCTTCCCTCCCAAGAAGCAGGGAGAAAATGCTGCCCCTACCATTAATCCACATCCACTTGGGACAACAGGGGCTTCTGCCTCTGCCTGCAGGAGAAGTGGAAGCAGCCCCTACTGCTGGAGCATCTTCAGCTGCAGCCCCACTGAGGTGCCCCTCCTGCTGCTAAAGTGTCAATCCCCAGTAGCTCTTTTAACCACCCTTCTCCTACTACTTGAAAAATAACTTTCTCTTGTCATTAACACTGATCTATAGCCGCATTAATGTGTGAAATCACTGGGTGTGAAAATAGTGTACTAACCGCTACTTAATGTAATATTACCACAGTAATGTCTCTAAAAATATCTTGTCCACTTGATTGCTTTCATTGTGAACTAGAGATAATGTACCACTTACAGCTGATGATTAAAATTCATAAAGCTTTGGTTCTTAATTACAGCAACTTGCAATCAAAGTGAAATGTCAGATCCTGAATGTTGTTTATCTGTATACAAATTCACAAAAACAAGAAAATATAAGGACCATCTACACAACAAAAATGAGCTGCTTTGCTTTAAAGTAAAATACATACCCATGTGAGTATTTATTGGGACAGGTTGGAATTGGTGAGCGTGAGATCTTTGACGTGGCAGAGCTCATCTCATATGAAACGCACATCTTTGGGAATATTCAAACATTTAAATTATAGAAGAGATTTGGAAAATATATTGATGAAGATGGAAATGTAAACTTCATAGAAAACTGTTGTGGGTAGATAGAAGTAACTAATTAATGTGCTATGAATAGAAATTTTGCAATTCAGGCTCAAGGTTAAAGCAAAGATGGAGATACATGAAAATGCAGAGACAGATTCCCACAGCCATGGGCAAATACCGTGGTGGCTGGCAAGAGAGGGTAGGGTCTTTGTCCTCAAACGTCAAAATGACGTAACTCTAATCATGCTCTTGCTCAACGGTGGCACTGTACAACAAAATGACATTCTTTTGGGTGCCCTTAGCTCTGCATTTCCAGAGCTATGGTATTTCCTGGTTTGTTTGTGTTTTGTTTTTTAACAAGTTAATGCTAAGCTCTGAGGGTTTACAGTGATCTGGGATGTATCTTACCCTAAATTTACTAACACATACTCTCAGTCCTAACTCCATGTCAACATAGCTCCCCCCCTTGCCCCCCTTTTTTTTTTTTGGTTCTGGTATGTAAAATAGAGGCATACCTAAGTGTAGAAACTACAGTTCTATTTCATTTATAGTCCTACTGGCATTCTTCATTTGTTGTTGTATCTGTCCTGTGTCAGTCTGGAAAAATCCAAACCAGAGGGAGCCTATTTCTCATAACATCAGTAAAACAAAATAACATTAGAACAATAGGAACACTTCCTTACTAAATCTGAGTAGCTCCATTTCTTTCTTCTGATTAAATGTCACTTTGAAGGAGATCTGGCCCATTGTTTGGAAATTTCTTTAGAAAAGCTAAGGTTTTTTCCACAGGATATTCCCACTGTCTACACACTGATTATTTTTTGCATCCTTTTTGCCAGTAGATTGAAAAAAACCCCAAACCTTTGCATAAATGGGAAATCAAACATTTTCCTAGGCTTTCCACATCACCTGTCCCTTCAGGTGTTACTCTTCCTGGTGGTTTTGGTCATCTTTGCAGCGATACTAATGAGGAAAGTGCTCCATTTTAGAGCTGATCCAGTACACCCAAGTGTTATTCCCTTGGAAGTTTGTCTCGTAGTCATTTGCTATTTGCCTACCTCTGTTCCAGCTACACTGGTGAACATTTTCAAAACAAGAAAACCATTTCCTATGCTGGCCACATCACCCAGCTCTGATTCACTGTGACTTATCCTGGCATGGAGTCTGTCCTGCTGGCTGTCGTGGCTTATGACGATTTTGTAGCTGTCTGCTGATGTTGACACTACTTGTATATCATGAAGAGCATGCCTAGTGTGCAGTGGGAAGTATTTCTATGGCTGTGTGGCTTGGTGAGCTCCTTGGTACGTGCTCTCCTAATGTCAGCCTTAGCCATCAGCCATTCCTAACAGCCCACCTAACTTCTGGGGTGCCCCGCTGCTACCGAAGCTCTCCTGCTACTGCAGCAAAAGCTGCTCTCCACATGGATCCTGCTTTGATTGGAGTGAGCCTGTTCCTTGTGCTCTTCTGAACCGGTTTCACAGGTGCCATCCAGAAGACATGCTCAGACACAAGTAGAGCAGAATCCTCTGAGCAATGCAGAGGCAAACTAAGTCACCTTCACTCCCCATTTCTGCCCCTTCGCAACTTCAGGCTACCCGCTTTGCCTGGGGCATGGTATGAGCTTGCTGGGATGTCAGCTTTTTGTAGCAGCTTCAAAAGGTCTCTCACTGAGTCCTTCTCAGAGCTCTCCCCTCCTTAGTACCTGATCTCTGTTTCAGTGTATAAGGTGTGTGCGGCAGAGTCCACGCCAAAAAAGAAGATTCTCATAATGAAAAAATACTTTCTCGTTCCTGCTCTTGACATCCCAGCCAGAAAACTAGTAGGAAATTCAATGCAAAGGCCCTGTTCATCTTTGTGTTGCAGATAACTTGGCCCCTCACATCTCAAGCAATGGGTTTGCAATATATTCCTTCCTGCAAAATGTGTTATACAGTTACCCATCCTTTCTAGTGCCAAATGCACCATGTTTTATGTCAAGTGGCTTGCAGCTGCAAGCAGCATCTGTATGTACCTCCTAGTCTGCTTCCAGAGCTCCTAATCTGCCTCCAGAGCCTGAACAAATTCATCTTGATACTCAGGTATCGCTCCCCTCCACAGCAGCATGCACTGTGGACATCCCCCTCTCAGCTTACTTTTCAGTCCCACTCTTGGGGGTGTTCACAGTTCCTGGAAGGTTTAGGTGCTTCTCTTGGGAGTCTGCAGCTGTGGTCAGGGCGTGAAAGCTAGCTCAGCTGTCTCTGCACTGAGCACAGAGATACAGATAAATGCCCCAGTTTCCACGGTGCAGTTGCAGCAGGCAGAACCTGGCACAGCGGTGCAGAGATGGGTAACCAGGAGCTGCCTGGCTTGGGGGAGGAATCCAGGATTTTCTGAGCAGCCTGAGCCCACCGAGGAACGTGTCCTCAGGAGGCAACGTCTGACAGCTATCCCACTCGCACGAAACACCACATGTCGAGGAATTTAATGCGAGCACAACGGGCCAGGTTCGCATTTTGCCTGTTGCCTCTTCACACTTCCCGAACGCTGCAAAAAGGCCCAAGCGTCAAAGGGAAGGCAGCCCCTGGCAGTCGTGCTTCGTGCCACTGGAAATCCTGCAGGCTCCCACTGCCATATGCTGCAGGTTGCTTGGGGAGGGAAGGCTCTCTTGTGCCTCTCGTGTTAGCCTTTTATTCTGTGTAACAGGTTTAGGGCTGGTGATGACAGCTTTGCACCCAGGGGTAAGACAGTTACTTTAGATCGGGCACCTGTTGCTCCCTTGTCCTCTCTGGCTGAGGATAGATCTCCTTTAAATACTGTATTTGTTACCTACTCTATAAGCAAGAAATCAGACTATGCAAAGGAGGTGAGGAGGTACAACATGTAAAAAACATGTCCTCCCACTCTCCCTTTTCCGCAGGATAGGCGATGTTTGACTTCACACTCCAGGAAGCAGCTGAGAAATCCTTCAGATGGTTAAACATTTAAAATGGTTTGGATGGGTAAATGTCCTAGATTTTTAAAATTTCACAGCAGTACTTGAGTTACAAAGTGGACCAAAAGATGTTTGTTGGGATGTTCTTACCCTCCTGCGACTGACATCAGAACAAATAACAGGGTCAGGGAGGGGAGGTGGGAATTTTGGGGCAATGGGAAAGGAAACGGGTGATGCTAGGTTTCAAAACTAATTTCTCACCCTTAGAAAGGACACGCTACACTTGCCTGCTTCTGGTTTCCCTTGTTTCAGAGAATATTTAATTTCTGTGAAAATTTGCCATTTTGGTTTAATAGTGTTGATGTTTCGAGTGATGCTTTCTGTCTCAGAGGACTGTGGTTCTGGTGACCCCGGGCTGAGGCTTGAGCTAACCAATGGTCACCGGGGAATCTGAAAGGGAAAATTGCCAGTGCTGGTAAATTACCATTTAGTAAAAGGAAAACGCGTATTCTGGAATACATAATAGTGCTCCTCAGCAATGCTCGGCTTCAGCTTCTCATTCAGCAGCACGGACGTGAGGGATTTGTCTTTCACTCTGCAGTGAATATGATGTTGGTGAAAGGTCCTGGCCCGACCGCCCTGGGAATTGGGCCCTATGTAAACCCTCAGCGGAGAAGCAAAGGATCCTGGCTACAGGCTGCTCTTCTCATCCGGTTTCAATGATGGAAGAGGAAACAGAGTTTACACAAAACCTAGCCCAACCCCCAGAAACATCTTGCTTTGTTTATGTTCCGAGCTAAGCCTGCGACTCTCGCTGTTTGGAAGAGCTATCCAGACATTTCTCCATCTGACTGACTTCACATCTATTCCTTGATCTCATCAAGAGATCTGGCTTTTAGCTCCCGCTCGTGACGTCCCACTTTTCTCTCTCTCTCTCGCTCTGCTCTCCAGCGTCTGAAAGATCCCTGTATAACGTGATTATGCAACCATGCAAATGGACACGGTTCTTTTCATTTTACTGCAAACCCCGCTTCAGGTCTCCCGTTATGAAAATAAAATTGTCAGCGAGACACATGCTGTAGAAGGTAGCAGGAAGGGAGTTTTATGTGGCTGGGTTTGAACGCTTGAAGATGGTATTAGCGACGGAAACAGACTATTTGAAGTAAACCGGTGTGCCACCATCTCTCCACAGGAACCAGCATCAGTTAATAGACTGAGACAGTTCTCCTCTGAATCCTTTCCCCCCAGGAAACAGCAGATAGTCGCCTTCCTGGTTGTTTTCCTCAGCTGGAGGTCTCCCCCCTCTCCCTGCCCAACCCGGAGCTGCGGGGAAATTAGCAGCATGGCTCTCCCAGAAGGCTAATTTGCACCCTCCCACTGTAAACAGGCAGTTGCCTTCTTCACTTTGCACCCAGGCGGGAGGGCCTCGGGGGGCAGTTTTAACCACGCTGCTGCTGCTGGGGTGCCCGACCCTCAGCACAAGGGCACCCAGCACCGGGCGGAGGGCGATTCTCGTCCTGCGGGGACAAACCGGCTTCTCAAATTACTCATGTTGCTTGCAGGAGCTGGAGTAGTGAGGAAGTCCCTTGCACAGAGGTGGAAAAAAATAAATACAATAAAAGGCACAAAGCTTGTACTACTTGGTTAATGATTGAAGACACCTTGGCCACCTCTTGTTATCCCTGTAAGTGAGGATGCCCCTCTCCACTGTGGTAGGAGTAAGACCTGTTCAGTTCTGATGGCCTTTCTCCACCCAGTGCCCAAGTCCCTTGCTGGGGCTTCATGGCCCTTATCCCACGGATGGTCCTTGTGCTACTCGTGCTGAGAGCACAGGTACAGGGCAGGCTGAAGTCTGCCACTGACGGGGGCTGCAGGCTTGTGTCTGCCTTTCTCAGGCAAGCCCTTCCTCTCTCTCTGGTGGTGGTGCTACATTGCCTGCTTAGTGAAAGGGATCCATTAGCTCTCTCCAAATCTCTCCAGAAAACCTGCTTTTCCATTTCGCTACCCTTCAGGAGGGTCTTACCTATCCAGAAGTTCCCCTTACTGGGTAACCTGGGCTCCTGTATCCATCCAGTTCCCCTTACTGGGAAGCCAGGGCTCCTGATACTTCCCAGATTTGGGCAGCCATTTGCAGGTACTGTGTTCCGAAAAAGCGGCGGGAGGTCCCCCTGTGGCAGGTGCTGCAGGAGAAGAGAAGCCACCAGCCCTTGGCCTGGAGAAGCCATGAGGCGCAGCTGAGGCAGATGGGCAGAACGAGCAATGGGGCGAGAAGGCAGAAAGCAGCGGGGCTCCCCACCCACGCTCGGCCGAGGTCGGTGCGTGCCGGCGGCGGGGCGGGCCCGGCCCGGCCCGGCCCGGAGGGGCTCCCCGGGATGGGGAGGGGGGGCTCGGCGGTGCCGCCTGGCCGCGCCCCGCAGCCCTGCAGGGGGCGCCCCGTCCCGCCGCGCCGGGGCCGGCAGGGGGCCGGCAGGGGGCAGGCGCGGTCCCGCCTCCAGCGCGGCGGCGGGGGCCGGGGCGGCCGGTCTGAAGCGGGCTGGGGGCGGCCCCCGGGCAGCCCGCCGAAGCTGCGGGCACCCACCTGGCCTTTCCTTTTCCCCCTCGTCTTTCCTCCCCCCTTTTTTTTCTTTTCCTTTTTTATTTTTTTTCCCTTCCAATTTCCTCCCCTTTTTCTTTATTTCTTTTTTTCTTTGGCGGGGAAGGGGGCGTCGTTGTTTCTGCCTCTCTCTCCCCTTGAGTTGCATTTGTCTTTCGCTGTCCTCTCCGCCTGCCTCTCCATTTCCCCCCGCTCCCTCTGTCAGCTCTGTGTAGCCTGGCGTGTTTCTCTGTTTCTCTCCCTGCCACGCAGCCCTCCCTCTGTGCAGCTCTCTCCATGAAATGGAGCTGAACAATTGCACCGGAGCAGCTTTTTCTGTTACTGCCATATGTCCGTGTGCCGAGGCACCATTTCTCTTGCGGTATTTTGAATGCATTTGTGCTGGAAATACTAGGACAATAACAAAACTGTGAATTTCTGCCAGTGCCTTTTTGGATCGTAATGAGATTTGAAATCCAGCGTGAATGAGGTTTGATGGATGGTTGTACTGCTATTTTGAGCTGATTTAGTTCAGAGTTATCCGAGATGCCCAGGCCGGATACTGGTGGGAGGACCTTTCAGGAGGAAAGGAGACCACCCCCTGAACATTACCTGCCATCCAAGCACCAAGGGGATATTCCAAGTCACTGAAGTGGCATCTTTTTTTTTTTCTTTCCCCTTTTCTTTTGGTGATAGATATGGTTCTGTGATCAAAGAACCTCTAGTAATTGCCCAGTTCCTTATATATGAAAAAATGATGCCTACCTATGTCTGCAGGGTTCCTAAACCAACAGTAGCTGTGCTCAGAGCACGCTGCCCCATTCATCTGACTATGATGTTAGCTGAGGCTGCCTCTGAAGCACAGGACTCTATCCTCTTGTCCCTGATCTGCCCCCTTGAAATCCCTGTTGGAGCTCCCTGTAGGTCCGACCCCTCTCACGCAAGGGGAATGCACAGCCCTGTCCCCCTCCTCCTGGTAAAAAGGAGCTTTGAGACTGGGAGCTGTACTGCCCTGTAATTAATGTACACTCAGCCTCAAATACGCAGTGACAACAACCTAAATGTCAACATTCCTAGTTAATCCCTTGCTAACAAAATATGCCTGGAAAGAGATGGCTCTGCATAATCTCCAGTGAACAAGATCTTATTTTAGCAGTACAAGCACTTGGGAGATTTCCTCAGTTTGACCAATGAAACCAAAAGATTGGCTTTGATAATCACAGCTGTAAATGATGCATTTGATCCCCTCAGTGAAGAAACCCGCTGCATGTGGCTGAGCATACAAACCCTCCTCTGCCCAAGCCCTCCTCCAGAGCAGCAGCAGGCTGGTCTTCCTGGGTGGTGTCTGTATGACAAGGGATGTGATTTCTGTTCTCTGATGTTCACTGCTCTTCTCTCTGCTCAGCGAGATGTCCACAGACTCTTCCTGAGTCATGTTTTCCAGCCCAAACCGCTAGCAATATTGAAAAGGAAGTTATGGGGGGAAATTGATTTTAGTACCCTCTCAGGAGCATTGGAGCAGGGCCCATGAACATGTGATGGTTGGATTCCTCTCCTTATGTGTTGCGGCCAGCCTGGCGCTTATCCTGAGGAGCCCAGGTGGACCTTGAGTGGTGTTCATGTCATCTCCCTGTGCCTGTTTTAAGCCTTCAGCGTAGGCGAAAGGCAGAGCACCCAAGGTGAGAAGACGAAGCTCTTTGCTGTTCAAAGCAGTCCAATGTTTTCAGCATCCTGGCTCCCCACAGGCAGGATACTTCCAAGGCTGGCATCCGCAGTCGCAGGGCAGCAGCATCCATCCCCAGCAGGCTGCAGAGTCAGGGGGCACCAACACACGGTTTCTTGCCTGGGGTGGATCCGTGCCTGAGCTCCAGGCCCAGCACAAAAACACATAGAAAAGATGGTAGGCCATGTTTCTGGGGATCACCCACACAGCCCTTGCATCTCCTGGTTATTTGTGTCTGTGATGTGCAAGCACGTGTTGGGGAATTTCACTGTTGTGCCTGTGGTTTTCAGTCACTGGGTTCCTGCACACCAGTGTCACCTTACAGTCGATGATAAAATGATATCCACTTCTTTCCCTTGCATTTTATGGGTTTATTCCTTTTTTTATCTTTGTTACTTACTTTCTGAAGGCTGTCTGAGGGGTGCTCTCCCCACCATTATTTCAGCCTGACTCCGTTCACGCTCTCTTTCTCACGCCTCCTCTCTCTTATATATTCTGCTTTGTTCTTCCACCACTACCTTTCACCAAAGCCTTTTCCTTCTCTACTGTGTTATCTTCGAGAGACCTAACAATCTCCCTTTTCTCCATTCCTAATCTCTCCTTTCCATTATTTTCTAAAATACCTTCATCTACCTCTTTCCAGCCACCCAACACTTGCCCGTGCCTCAGCCATCCCTGCCCAGCTCCCCACCACAGACCCCTAACCTCACAGTCTCTCCATGCCTGTCATATGCCATGACCGTGCGGCAATGCTCCCTTCCACGGCACTTCATCCCCGCTCGCGTTCACTCGGTGCCCTGCCTGAACAGGCTGCACACCCGCTGCCGCCCCTGTTGCAGGCAAACAGCCATGGCTTAGGCTGGGAGGACGGGCAGCAGGAAGGCTGCTTGCCCAACTTGCTTGTCCTCCGGCATCTCCTGCTCACAGCAGTCAGAAGCAGGCTACTGGGCTGCTCTCAGCTGTAACCTGGCCACAGCACAGGTCCGCTTACGTGTGGAGCTGCCTCTTCTCTGAATGTCTGTCCTGCAGCCTCTCATCCCCCAGAGGAGTCCTTCCCCAAGGATGTATTTGCCCCGGCATTCTCCATCGCTCCTCTGTAGGGGCTCTTGGGGGCTGCAGTTGTTGCCCCTCTCCACCACCCCTGCCTGCAGCTGCCTTCCTCTGCCTTGCCTGCCCCTTGCCGCTGGGGCCCCGAGCCTCGCTCAACCCCCGACGCTGCTGGACCTCTGGACCCTGGTGGGATGGAAATGGCAAGAGCCTTGTTCAGCTTAAGTCAACATGGAAAGATGTGACTTCTGGGCTAGGATGTGCTCCTGAATTACTTTGGAGTGATTCTAAGGTGCTCGAATCCAAATAACTGTTAGAGATGGCTTTGTGTAGCCCTGAGCCATCTTCTTTACCATCTTGCTGTGCTGAAACAAGCGTGCGGCACACTCAGGCTCTGGAAATAATTGGAGATTTTCGAAGCCTCCATTCTTCTGCAGAACTTGCAGTGCTCCCATCTTTCCTTGCCCTCGCCTTATTCCTGACTCTCTTCCCATCCACCGCGACTGTTTTCTATTTTTACTCTTGACAAAGGGTTGTGGGCTTAGAGGCTGCTCTTGTAGCTGTAGATGTAAAATGCCTGCTGCGTGGTGTTTGTAATGAAAGAACCGCTCCTGGAAATTAACTAATTCACAGACCTAACTAATTAACTCTGCAACCGCATGGAGCTATGGAGGAGTGTCAGTGTGGTTTCATTGCCGAGGGCGCTGGGCTTGGGGAGAAGGGGAGAAGGGAGGCAGGGAGACCCATGTCCGTGATCCCAGCTCTTTCCCTGGCCCCTGCCACCGTAAGCAAGTCGGTTTCCATCCTTTTCCCCCTTCCCTGTGCCCTCAGTCTCTTCTTCAGTTGAGCTGCTCAGGGCAGGAGCTGTTTCTCATTATGCCTATTCAGTGCCTTGTGCAGGGAGGCCTTGACATTGGCAGGGGCACTAATCGCTGCTGTTGTACAAACAATAAATACCGGAGAGACAAAGAATTATGGAGCCAGATAGCTCCAGATGTCAGTTTGGCCCTTCCTGGATTTTCTTCCTTTGCTATCTCTGCCTCCAGGAGAACAGCCGTACAGCTTTGACGAGGGCAGGTTGATTCCTCCATGGTGGCACTGCATCCCCTCTCTTCTTCCCTCGGCCCCTAACCCAGTCCAAATTCCCTGGAGCCAGTGAAGAGATTCCTGTGGAAATACACTGGAAGTGGACGAGGCTCTTCCACTCTAAGCAGCATAGTTTTGACATCAAACCTGCCAGCGTTTAGAGTACACTGGGAGCCAGACAAGGTTGCCCATACTATTTCAAGGCTAGATGTTTGACAGGAGAGGTTTGCCTCCATGCATGGTCCGGCGGAGGTTTGGTATGTCCACACTACCTGCCCTGGCTCACTCTCCCCTCCGGGCATGCCTCTGGAGCTCCCCAGGGAGCTCCACTGGGCACTTGTGTGACGATCACTGGCAGTACGTGGACAGGGCTCTCCCTCCTGCTGAGAGACTGCCAGGAGCTCCCCTGACCCACAGGAGGGTCACCCCTTCCTTCTGCCCACCGCTGGCCCGCCCAGCAGGCAGCACAGTAACTGAGGCTTGTCCTTGCTGGGATGGTGGTTAGGACTGGGGCTTGCTGAGTAATGCACAGCTCGGATAGGTTTCTGAGGCTCAGGGTGGCCAGAATGCATGAACTAGAAAAACCTCGTTCCACCGAGTCCCAGCGGGTCGAGGCGGTGACAGCTGGTGCTGTTTGGGATCAGGGATCATGCCTGATGTTGCGGCTGTGTGTGCTCCCAGCTGACATGCAGGGCTGAGTACTGCTGGGACCGCATCCAGCGTGCGAGGAGGCAGAGGCACTCAGGCTGGGGACCTAGAATGAGGAGAGGAAGCAAAATAATTGCTGGATGAGGGAGGAGATATATTCAGCTCCTCTACTTAAGCGTGCCTTCCCACAGGATCACCAGGCTGTGCTTGCCAAAAGTGAGCTCTGGCCACCAGAGACAACAGAGCAGGAGCTTTTGTGACGGTTGATGGAAAGTCAAGGAGAAGGCTCAGAGCCTGGCAGTGCTCGTGGAGGGGGCACATGACGATGACTGCCAGGCTGGGAGTATGTGAGTGTGTGTGCTGAGGCATACCTGGCACTGGGGCAGGTGACAAAACCTACCTGAGATCACTTTGGGATGAGCCCTCTGGATTCCCCCATCAGAAACAAATCTCCTGACATCACTCATTCCTCCTTTTGCTCCCCCCAGATATTGCAAACATCTTGAGACTGTGATGCAAAAGGTGGTGCAAGGATGCCCATGCCAGTGAAGACCCAAGTCACTATGCCTGTGCAGCACCATGAAGCTCTGGCTTTTATCCCACGGAGCCGTGGTAGCTCTTTGAAGCTGCGCACAAAGTAATAAGGGTAAGGCTTGTTACAGAAGGCACACGGCTGAACTGAGGCAGCAGAACTAGTTCTGGACCCAAGCCAACTCATGTCCCACCAGCTCTGCTATGCCTGTATGCTCTGGTACAGTTAGCAGCAGCAGAGCTAACTCTCTGTACTGCATAGGTGTCAGTGTCACCAATGTGGCAAACGCTGCAGGACCATGCAGATTGGCTCTTCAGGGCATTGGCTGACCTACCAGATGCGTGAGGGGTAGCTTTGATTAAGGATTGCCTTGTCACCACGTGTCATCCCCATCACTGTAGAGATGTATCCATCTGTGATTCCCAGGTACTTTCGGACCTGCCCCTTGTTTGACAACCCTGCCTTGCTTCATAAGGATCACTCTGGTTATTGTTATGGTCGGTGACTGTGAACCTGTAGAGAACCCAAAGACAAATGGAAGTAACTGGAGCATTGAAAGCCTCCTCTTTGTCATTTCATCCTGCAGGACTTTAGGTGTTTGTCAGAGCAGATGGTCAGAGGTCAACTACGAGGGCAGAGCCAGAGCTGAGATGTAAAGAATAACCTAGCAAAACCACTATCTGCAGTTCAAGACCACTTGTGTTTCAAGTTCTGCCAGGCTACCAAGGCGGAAGGTTATGTCAGTCTTCTGTACCTGGCTCGCACGTGACGTAAAGGCTGCGCTCCTTTTCACACCAGATCTGCCAGAGGTCTGGAGAACCAGCTACTGCGCTGGTCCTTACCATGCCTACACAGGTAGGCTCTTTCTTTTGACCTGGCGGTGCTCAGCACCATGGGTTGTGCCAGTCTGGGCTTGCACCTTAGCACCTCTGCAGTCACCTAGATGGTCTAGATACCAGCTCATGCTGAATCTGGAGCAGGTAGCTCAGGCTAATGACAGCAGAGAGCCATTACTGCAGCAGAGTTTTTTCCAGCAACTGCGTTTGTTAATTTACCTGATAATAGCAACAGATATTTGGGCGGGAAAAAATCAGTAATAAACCACCAGTTAGCAGCTTGGAGTTTTAATTCCTCTACTGTCCCCACTCATGGCACCAGCCTCTGCGCCCTCTTACTCTGGGTCCTAGCTGTATGCCCCAGCTTTGCTAGCTTTCTTTGAACCATCACACACACAGGTACATGCCATTCCTCTGCCTCATCCCAGTCCCTGATCCATTGTCCTGGCCTGATGCATGCCCCTGAGCTTGCTCTGCAGCACTGTACCATCTCAGGGGCTCCTGGGTGAAAGGTTGGGCTGGGGATCATTGGGGCTCGTGAGAGGGGACACGAGGGACCCTCCGACAGCACAAACCGTTCACTCGCAGGTGACTTTGGAGCACTCTGCCCCTTCTCTGAGAGCAACTCGGCAACTGGTTTAGCGCTGGAATTTGATTACTGGAAAACCTGTCTCTGGTTAAGAGCTGTGGTCTACGCTCATCCACCTGGACCCAAGCACTGACCTCTGCCCGTCGTGTAACTGCTGCTGGTGGGGTAAGTGCCCGTCACACTGCGAGCACCCAGGCACTGCACTCAAAACATGCGCAGCCCTGCCCGAATCCCTGGCGCCTGGCATGTCCCTGCCTCATGGAGCCCGGCGCAGGCAGCGGTGTCGGTGCTGGTTGCCTGCTGCAAGTGCTGGGTGCAGGCAGGGGAAGGCGGCCGACGGTTCCTGCTGAGCAGAGGGCTGGGAGCGGGAGGACTGTCAGCTCCAGCCCCGTCCCTGCCGGCGGAGACGGGGGCGGGGGGGTGTGCAGCTGCGGTGTTGGGCAAGAGATGCTAATGGAAAACAGAAACAATTCAAACTGCATGGTGGTGGGGGAAACACTAACAACGTTATGAGCCTGGAGCGTGTAACAGTCCTGTGAGTGAATTAACTGCCGGTGAAATAACTTTTTTTTCTTTTTTTCATTAGGACACAGAAGTTTTTCAGCTTGTTATGCCGGGGCCACCAATATTCTTCAGTGTCAACAGGATCTTGGGTGAGCCAACATTTTTCCTGCTAAGCGCTGCCAGAGAAAGAAGAGCAGCACGTTACATCCCCTTCCCAGGCACTAGTCACTAGGAGCGTCGCCTGGCTCCTCGGCCCGCGGGCAGGCAGAGCGTGAGGGGGGTCCCTGGCAGGCCAGCAGCGGCTGTCAGGGGTGTGCTGTCCCTCTTTCCCAGCCAAAGTCCACAGGGCAAGCCTACTGCACATGGTGCCCTTTGAGGAGAAAGACTGGGAGGGCTGGAGCAAGTCTTTTTTTCCTCTGGGAGGTGACAGAGCACATTCTGGATAATCGTTTCAAGCTGCTTGGGAGTGGTGTGTAGTTTGGTTTCTCTTTGGCTGTGTTAATTGTGTGGTAAGGTGCCTAGAGCCTTCTATTGGCATATTTATTTATTTAAATACAAATGAAGGTGGCATTAAATCAATTGTTCATTTTTCTTTGCTCTCTCTTGTCTTGTCATTGTTTCTATCACATAGTCTTTGCTGTACCAGGCTTTTGCTTTTTCTGCTGAATCAGGTACACTGAGTGAGAGTCCCAGGCTGAATTTCCTGCAGACTGGGGGAGGCTGCACTGAGGGAGCAAGCACACATTACATTGCTTGCTTACCCTACTGCTATTTCACTTATATTTCAGGGCACTTCCTAACCTTATTTGCTGACCAAGGCTTCGATCTGTGACCCCCTGCACGCCTAACCCTCCCACAATGCCAAATTAAACGAAGACTAGAATACAGTTCTCTTACCCCTTCAGCTACTCTGCCTTTATTCTGGATGGGCTATATCTACGTGACTCAGTCGGCCCCTCTGCTCTTTTAACCTCTGGGTCCTATAGCTAGGAGCAGAACTCAGGATTCCTGGGTTTGATCATTCTCCTACTATTTAGCAAATAGTTTGTAACCAAATGGCAAACTATGAGTCGAGGCCCTCTCTCCTCGCCAACTCCATAAAAGATAATTACTCCTGGAGTTCAAGTGGTGGCATGTTTTGCGAGAGATCTGGAAGCCTAGTATGCAGCTTTCGGATAGACATTGTAATTGTGCCTATGACTCCCCCCCTCCTTTTTTGTTCCCAATGATTTATTAAGATCGCAGATTGAAAACTTGCTGGAAAACTAAGATGTCTGTCAACAATCTGCTTGTCGCGGTGTGCCACAGATCAAAATACCTGGATGCTGATTTGGGGGCATTTGTTAGGCGTGTGGACTGGTAAAATCAGAAGCGCGTGGTCCTAAGGGCTGAGGACTCTGCGTCTATCATTATATGGCAGTAGCAGGACGAAGGCAGACTTGGTCCTTCCCAGAGGCTGTATGTCTTTGCCATGCAGAGGTCAGAGCAAGGGATGCTCTTCATTAGGGACTGGGTCTATACGTTTTCTTTTAAAGTTTGACTCCTCTTTTTCTCTGGCGATATCTCCTGCGATGGGTGCTGGCTTCTTTGCTTGCCCTAAATTCTGTTGTACTTACCTCATTACTCTCCTAACGACGAGCTGACAAATGCTTTCGCTTGATTTACTGGCTGTGTTACAGGTGTGTGGAACACTTGTCAGTACCTTGCTACTACATGCCTAATTTTTCAAACGGCTGGGTGTGCTAGCTTCCTTTGCAAAACGTCCCTGCACATTTACCCGGTATTATTCCCCTGCTGTGGGCTTCATCACATACCCACAATCCAAAGCTTCCAGAGCTATGTCCTAGGATTTCCTATCCCCCCAAAAACCACGCCAGGCCCTACGTGCAGGTGTTGATGCAACTGGCCTTCTGATAAGGAGAAGTGAGCAGAGAAATGGCATAACAGAGCAGCCCTCCAGCTGGTTGCGGGCACTCCGAACCGAGGGTGAGACAGGCAGCAGGGCAGTGTGCATCCCTGCTCCTCCTGCCCTTGCAAGGAGCTCCCGGGTGCCGCAGCCCACAGCGCAGGTTTGCCCCCCACCTTTCACCTCTCATCTGTTTGTCTTTTTAAAACAGAAAAAGACGTTTTCACTTGTCAAACCCTAGAAAACAGACCTTGCCACACCTGCACGAGCACATCACTGAGATCAAACTGTGGTTTTGGAGCGAGGGAGCAGGGCAGGTGAGAGGTCTCCAGGCATCGCACGGCAATGGAGCGGGAACTGCTCGGGAAGGGAGGAACATCAACATTTTGCGCACACATTTCTTCCCCAGTTGGGCAAAGCTCTTCTGCTCTTCTTCTGGTTGTGTTGCTAGGAGAGGAGCGCTCTGCCCTCTTCACAGCTATGAATAGCTCACTCTTGTTTATTCAGCTCAGCTCCGCCTGCTGGTTACAACCACAACCGGCACCAACTCATTGCATGACACCACCATAAAACAATGCAACTGCAAGAGGAACAGTCCCCCCTCCGGCTGAGAAGACTTCAGGATACCTCTCCAGAGCTGCCCTTCTCTTGCCCAATCCACGGCGCATCCTTTGCCTCCAGCAGAAAGGTCTAAAACCAGCCGAACAGTGCACTGTCACCCCCAGAAAACAATGCTGAGAGGCAGGACCTGCAAATCAGGGCATGAGCTCAGAAATCTGTCTTGAAAATAAACACACAATCACTTCAGAGTCCTTTTCTGCTATTCCAGTGTTGGAGCCTTTCATGAGCTGGAAAAGTTACTTTTCCTTTTTTAGTGAAAGCTGAGATTCTTGCATAAGCCCATGAATCCAAGATCAGGGACTTTAAGAAAAGTAACAGATGGCTTGAAAATTGGCAATAATGGGATTCCCAAGATTTTCTTAAGAATATTTTGTCCGAGGTCTGACTGGGAATGAAGCATCTCTGGCAAATTAATTAGATGGGCTGTATTAACAATGGGAAAAACTAATGGGGCTGAGCAAAAGACTCTCCAAAGTGCTGCAAAATGTGACCAAGCACAGCATTTCAAAACATCTGCTCCAAGGGACAGAGGGACAGGCAGCAATTACAACCAGCCTACACATTATAAGATGGGATGTATGTGTACGGGCAACCACAAAGATCCATGCAAGTTCAGAGCAGCAGAGTTAGACACAAAACTCCCATCTTTCAGAACAGCCTGGGCACTCGACTAAGAAGAAGAACTGCTAGGCAAGGCAGAGCAGCATAGATCAGAAGAGGTATGGACGGTTGCTGCACAGTTACAGATGAACCACCCCTCCTTTTTCAGCATTGTGAGCTTCCACGTGTGTGTATTTCACTGGACATCTTGTCTTTCTCCACCTGGGAATTTTCTTGGGATAAAATCTCAATGCTACATACGTTTATCCAGAGTTTCCACATGCCCATCAAGCCTTTCAGATGGCTGGGCTGCTGAGCATCCGGAAATTCAGGATAGGTCGACTGCACACTGGGGAGGTGAACTGTATAGCATGTCTAACGAATCCAAGAATTGTCAGACATGCTGTGCATATGCTGTGCAGATGATCTGCATATGTACAGTATGCCCAGTGCGCTCTAAAGGTATCCGGCCTACCCTGCATGCGCAGAATGTCTATATGGTGCAGGTGTATGTATTCCTGCTTGGGAAATAGGACAAACATAGGGGTCTTTTTTTATGCATTCTTAATGTATTTGTAGAGGAGGGAACAGCTGAATTCTTCAGTGCAGTAGACAAGAAAACTTAGGTATATTCCTATGTATGGAGGCTAGACTATCCTATTACATGCTACTTGTTCTACAGCAGCCACCTAAACAATACAACTGGGGTCGGAGCCCTATTACACAAGACAATGTACACGCACATAGTGAAAAGGTGTTATTTCCCTGCTCCCCCCAAAAATACTGCACCATATAATCTAAATTAATAGAAGTGCAAGAAAGGGGCATTGTAATTCCTACCTGACAAATGATGCGCCAAATAAAAGGAAGCTCTTGGTCTCCTAAAGCAGGACACGGGTGAATTTTAGACATCTGAGTGCAAATTAGGATCCTGCAAACCCTTGTTCAGCTGATGCCTGGTGCTGGGGATGCCCAGACTCCTCAGGCCCACCAGATTTGACAGTGAGGCCCCATGGCTTCAGCAGCTCTGCTCTGCACCTACGTGGGAAAGCCTCCCACTTGACAAGGCTAAGCACAGCAGCAGCAGCAGGAGGAGCTGGCCACAAAACGCCGAATGGACTCTGTGCAAGCCCCCAGAGAGGCTGATGCTTCTTTTTAAGGTGCAGTGTCCAAAGGGGTTAAAGCACCCATGGAGGATATGGAAGACCCAGCCTGCACTGCCTCCTCTGCCCCAGGGCTTTCCTGTCTGCATCTCCCATGGACCGGATCCAGCTCCCAAGCTGCTGGCTCTTTTGGAGAGAGAGGGCATACTCACCTCTTCTGCCAAAGGCGTTATGATTTTCTTAAAAGAGTCGTGGCTTCCTTGAGCACACACACACACCCCCCCCAGAGAGGAAGCATTTGCAGGAATCACCAGCCTGGCTGTTCAGGGTTTCAGCGGAGAGGAGGGGGAAGCCCATGTTCCAGTCCACTCAAGAGACCACTCCTGACTTCTACCTCATGTCTCTTTAATGTAAAATTCATAAGCAGGCACTGGGCAAAGGGACTCATGTTTTCCTTCGTACATGGAGTGCCATGAGATCAATGAGATTAAACATGTGCTTACATGCTGTCCTGAATTGGGGCCATGAGGAGAGCAATGGGAAAGTAAACAGAAGAGAAACGTTATGGAAATGAAGGAAGAGGGAAAATCCACCCTGCCAAGAGCAGCAGCTCTCATCAGTTGCAAGAAGATATGGCCTCACCCAGAGCTGATTAGGCATTAGGAAGTCCAGGGACTGGAAAGGACAACCAAGTCATCTTCATCAAGGTTCAAAAACGACCTGGAAGAGTGAGACTTGGAGCAGCAGGGAAAGGCTATCTATTGGGTACAGCCTTTCCAGAGACGGTGAGTTTAGCCCTGGGTTGTTTTTCACCATTAGCACAATGTGGGTACTTGAAATAATCAGGCTTCAACCTGTGACAATACAGAGAGGCTTTTGTTCTCCCTTAAAAGAGTCGGAAATCTTGAGCTGGATGTTAGGCTCAGGAGAGGTGTCAGAGCCCTGCTGCTGAGAGCATGTACTGCTGCAGACCCTGCTGCCCTGCATCCCATTGCGGAGACTGCGGGAGATGAAGCTGGATGTGATGACCACTCTGCATATAATCTGCCTTTGCTTTCAACCAGATGAGTGTGGCAGCCATCCTCTTCTGGGGACTCACAGCGCCGTGCTCCCAGTGCTTGCCAGGCTGAGAGTCCTGTTGAGGACTCTGTGCCTGCCCCCACTGCTCCCCACAGCCTGCTCAGGGGGGGTTCACCGACAGCTTTGCCCAAAGCTTTGGTGAAAGCGCACTCTGCCAACTCCCAAGCACCCGACTGCAAATGTCATGATTTGGTTTTCCTGCCTGTCCAACTCTAGACTGTACGTTCTTCCACCTTTTTATATTCTCCACGTTGCCTTCAGTCCTTTCATCCAGATCTCTTGGCGCTACCCTGTTCTTCAAGCTGGAAAATTTGTAAGATTGTCTCTGATTTTCCAGCCTTCTCTCCTGACTTTGCTCTTCTCCTCCCTTCCCAGTTATTCTTGGTTGCAGTCTTCCTTCCTCACTTGACCTCTATTTCTCTTTCCTGGGAAGCACCTCATTTGCATCTGTCCTAGTATCCAAGCTACAAATTAGACCTGGTTAACATTTCTCACAGTGACACCCTGAATCCTATGAAACTTTTGAGTTTGAGGGGATTGTAGGAGCTCTATTTTTGGGAAGTGGCTTTTCTGTTGAGCTCTTGAGTTGAAAAATGTGCATTCTCCCTTCTGAAACAGGTTCAGAAGATAATCTTGGGTAGGTCACCTCATCTGCCTGAATCTGTTTTCCCACTTGTTAAAGATAAAAATACTTGTCCAGGTTAGTAAAAGGTCTTTGAAATCATCGGACAAAAAAAAGCTATCCAAGTGGTATTACGATTATTATAATTATTTTTATTAAATGAAACGAGCTGATGCTTGTGCAACACTCTTCTGGGCTCCGTAGATCTATTCTGCTGAGACTCACAAAAAAAAACGTTTGTTGTCCCTGGACAGGGATGTGTTTTTTGAGATTGAGTTTTGTGGTTTTGTTATGAAACGTATGACAGTCGGTCATGTGGTTTGCTTTCTGGGCCGGGTGAACCTTGCTGAACCCGCACGTAAGGCAGCACAGAGTTTAATGATTCACGCTGGCTATGTTTTGGTTTAGCTTTTTCTGGATGGAGGGCGTACAAACCCCAATGTCCAGGGAACCCTCTCAGCCGAAGTCACCAAAACAACTATGGCCAAATCTCCACGAGCCCAGACCCAACATGGCCCTGCTGTTGGGCAAGACCCTTTTTGGGTGTCTCGGGTCATCAGAGCCAGCCATGCCTGGAGACACCCAGACTTTCCCACTGGACAGCTAGGCTTCCTTGCCTTACAGTGCCAGGGGCTGCAAAAATTTTTGGGAGCCCACGAGGCTTCATTTTTTGTGATTCCTCTCCTCGCCCTTCTCTCCCGCCTCCTGCCACCGCGTTGCGGTGCAGAGGCCTGGCAGCTGCGGGATGAAGTTGACCCAGAGGCCTCTGGGGCTGGGTCTCCACCATTTGGTGCGCGAGGTTATTCGTGTGACCTTGGGGGGGAATCCGACAAATTCTCCTTCAGCTCCTCTGCTGATAACGACCTCCGAGGAGCCGGAGCCCTGGAAAACATAGTTAGCGGTGGTGCTTGGGAGGGATGCGGTGGACCTGTATTATGTACTTCGCAGATTTCCTGTTCGTTTTTCTGCCGGAGCCCGGCATGCCGGCTGAGGGAGGCGGGAGGCTGGAACCCCCCCCACCCTCCCGGCGAGGCCCGGGGCCGGCTCGGCGGGGGGCAAAGCGGGGCAGGCGCCTGCCATTTTCCCGGGGAGGCAGCGGGCGGCCTTCTCCCTGCCCCTGCGCCCCGGCGGGTGCGGGTGCGAGGAGAGGCGGCGGCGAGGCCCGGCCCGCCCGCCTGTCACCGGAGTTGGGAGTTCGCATGGAGGAGGCCGGAGGAGGAGGAGGAGGGAGGAGGCAGAAGCAGGAGGAGGAGGAGGAGGAGGAGGGAGGGGGACGTCTTGTTTGTGGCTTGTCAGCAGCCGCTGGAGACAAGCCTCCATGTGTGAAAGCCGCTTGGCATGAATGCCTGGGCCGTACCAAGCGCCGCGGCGCCCGCGGGGGGAGGCCGCCCCGCCGCCCCGCCGCCCCGCGCAGACAATAGGCCCCGCAAGGGTTCCCCCTAAGTTGCCTTGATGCTGCCCTAGCGCCCGGCGAGCGCAGGCCGCGCCGCCGGCAGGGTCCCGCTCCCCGCCGCCGCCCCCCGACATGCCGCTCCGCGCCTTCGCCGCCTGAGGAAGGTAAGCGCCGGCCCCGCCGCCCGCCCCGGCTCGGCTCGGCCCCGCCGCCCCCGGGCAGCCTGCGCGCCGCGCTGCCGGCGGGGGGCCGATGGCTGGCGCCGCCGCCCCCGGGGCCGCCTCCCCGCCGCCGGCTCCCCCGGTTGGGCTCGGCGCGGCGCGGCCCGGCTGCCAGCAGCGGGGGGCGGCGTGTGCGCGCAGGCATGTGTGCATGCGGGCAGGAGGCTGTGGTGCCGCAGTCAGCCCCTGCACGCTGCCCGGCCCGGCTCGGCCCGGCGGGGGGCCGGAAAGTTTTGCAGCGGGCGGGCGGCGGCGGCGGCCGTCCCCGCGGCGCTGTGCCTCAGTTTCCCCCCGTCGGCGGCGGCGCGCAGGGAGGGATCGCGGTGGCCGGAGGGATCCCGGTACCGGCAAGGCGGGGGGAGAGAGCCGGGACCGAGCGCGGAAGGGACAAAAAGCTCCTTCCACCTGTTGGCTTCTGTCCCGGCGGCTTTTTGGGGGGTGGCGGGCCGAGGATGGGGCGGGGGGGGGGGGGAGCCGGGGACGGCCGCCCTCCCCGCTGCCCTGCGCCAGGGTGAAGCCCCGCGGGGGCGGCGGGCGGTCCGGGGGAGGGTGGAAAGCCGGGGTCTTTTGTCACTCCTCCATCCCTTTGCCTCCGGAGCCGGGCAAAGCCGGAAAGTCTGCCGCGGGGTTGGGAGATGTTTTTTTCCCCTCCTGGATGTTGGGAGATTAAATGAGATGTATTTACAATTGCCGTTTATCAGCAAGTAAATATCTAGCTCGGCGAGAGAGCAGCAGTGTGAAGCCGGCTTGCTTGCTTGCTGGAGGTTTTGTGGCTGTTAACCTACTGTTGGTGAGGTGATAATGTGCAAGAGAAAAAAAAAAAGCAGAGGGGAGAGAAACCCCGATCCTCACGCTCGGCCTCGTTACAGCATCGGCACTGGGTTTGGTTAAAATTTGGAGGGTTATTTTTTCCTTTTGGCATGAGATGCAGAAAGCCTCCCAGTACACTTTGTGCATCCTTGCAAGGTCTTTTAAGTTTGTCATCTGCCATCATTCAGGTTTCATTGATTCTAGTTATTTTGTTAAAAAATAACCTACAAGAATCTGAGCTGCACAAATGTTCGTCATCCTAATGTCCCGACACAACCTAAGCAAGGCAAGAGCTGAAAGAGGGGGAGAGAGTGAGGATATGTGCTTTCCCAGTCAAGGCTGGGAGGAGAGCATCATGTGTTGAAGAATATGAGCAGGAATGGGAGATGGGGGAGGGAGTCTAAATTGTCCTGAGACCCTATTCAATCCAGCAAGGAAGATGGAGGATCTTGCTGCTGCAAAAAAAATGTACGGCAGAAATCTCAGCCAGCTTCTCTCTGACTTGTTACCTCCCTTCAAAAAATAAATAAATAAGCAGGAAAAGAATCAAAGCAAAAGCCCATGATTTGCTGTAACGTTTTCCATGATACCTTTATCCCGCATGCTTTACAGTCAGGGAGTCCAGTGATGGAGGTATGTGAGAAGCAAGGAGAAAGACTGAGGTTTATCGTCACAGGAGGGGGAGAAGTATCAGATCATGTTTGAAAGGAGACTTGTCAGGCAGTGAGGTAGGGAGAAAAAATGCCTGTTCCAGGCAGCTGGACTTGGGGAGGAGGAGGAGGTGGCTCTGGCACCTACGGTTCCGATGCTGGGTGGAAAACCTGCAGAGAGAGGATGTAGACAGATGGGGGAGCGGGGAGGAAGGATGTCCAAGGAAGACCTTGGACCGGCTCCTTGGAGGGCTTTAAAAAGAGGGGAAATTTTGAACTGAATTAGGACACAAGCAAGGATGGAGCATAGCTAAGCTCAACGTGATGTAGCAGGACTTTTTGGCATTGAAGAAAGCCGAGGTTGAGTTTTCTGACTCGGCAGAGTTTTGGGCAGTTGGTAGGTGGAAGAGATCTTTGTAGCCAGCTCAAGGGGTGATAGCGACTTGGGCAAGGGTTGCAGCTGAGGGGATGGGGAGGGAGCATGCGGCTTGTGTTTTTGATAGGTAGTTTCTCTGGTAGGGGGACCTTCTGTTAAAATGTCTCTGTAAATTTCTGTTAATTATGTTGAAGTCTGGCAACAGCAAGGACAAAATACCCATCCCTTGTGAAAATATGTGTGGGGATGCAATAACGCTTTATCGTGAATGCGCCCGCGCACCCAGCCCCTCCTTATGCATGGAAACAGCAAGTTTGTGCAAACACACCTGCTTGTGTAGCATGTTCTTCCTCCTGAGGGGCAACATGCACACATTGTAAGCGTGGTTCCTGCACAGACACGGCCCAATTCTCATGTTTTCTTCAGTTTACATAATAGCTTATTCTATCAGCCTGGTAGCAGTAGTATTTGACAGCCAACTTTGCAATAGCACGAATTACATTGTGAGGCGCAGGGCAGCTGAGACTTAAAACCAGTATGTGCCATGTTTTAGCTTTTCTGTTCACGGCAGCGTTCCTGTGACAGAGCAGGCACATACCACAGACATTGTGTGCACAGGCGACGCCATAAAAATGTTATGCACATACACATGCAGAGGACTGATCTCGGGTCAAACGTACTCAAAGTTGCTCTCTTTGGGAAGAAGCTGAAGCAGCGCCTGCTCATCCCATGCTGCTCCTGCACACGCAGATCACACGCATGCACGCTCCATCTTTCCTCTCTGAGATCAGCTGTTTGAATTCCAGCTGGGCTGGTGGCACGGGGAAGTTTTGCACGCCCCTGGATGGGTATTTGATGCCCTTTCTGTTCCAGCTTGGTGCTGGATGGGCTTGAGCCACAAAAGCTTAACAACAGGGAACACTAATGAGCCCCCGCTTGGCATGCTGAGAAGAAAGGCCAAGGGCTGAGTGGGCATAAAAACAGTGGCATGGAGCCCCCTTGGCCAGAGCCTGAGCCTTGGCACAAAGGCTGGGGAGGGAGCGGAGTCTCCAGAGTGAGGAACAAGACAGCAGCACTGCAGCAAAGGCGTGAGAGGAGACCATGTTGGGGGGAGGAGAGCAGGCTGCTGTTTCCACATCATCTGAAAACTCAACCTGCTGTCAGGACAGAAGGAAGGCTTGTGCATATTTTATGTCACTTTTCTCCTTCTAGGACAAGCTGCTGATCTGATCAGCTACGCGCTTTAAAATCCTCGACGCACCGATCAGCAAGGATGACTGGAGGCCAATAACCAGCCTTGGCCTCCTGGCTCCGCTCCTTTGTGGACAGTCGGTTGCATCCCATGCCACCCTTTTCCCAGAGAACGCGTGCACAATTAAACCCTGCACGCTGCTCCTCAACTACGGCATGGGATGTGACTAGCTGCGTGGAGACAGGGACAGAAAATGGCAACGTGTCAGGGCCAGCGGGGGGGAGGGAGGCGGGGAGGGGAGTTGGCCATTTCTTACGCTGTTTGCTGATGTCTAGAAGGAGACTAAACAGGTAAATTGGTTTCCCTTTGAACTGGTTGTGCATTGCTCCAGTCAGCTGCTCTTGCCTCCGAGATCTTTGGTGGCTCAGGAGTTGGTGGGGCTGGCAGTAAACAAAATGTATTTCACTCCTTCAGCCTGGATTTTGTGTGTTGGGGGCTGTCGGATGAGGATTTCTCCTCAGCAGTTTTTTGGTGCTGCTTCTGCATGGCAGAGCCACTTGAGCCTGCGACATTGCTCCTACCCACCGGAGATGTGAGCACCACTCGCTGATGCTCCCTGCCCTACACCTAAGGGTGCAGGCATCTCAGGCGTCGTAATTTTGATGACAGTCTCACACACACAAACACATTATTCCTGTGTTCTGTAAGCAAACTCATTGCCCTAAACACCATTTTGGGACACATGGGAAAGCAAATATTTCTGCTATGTGATGTGGACTTATGTACGTAACTGAGTTAACGTCATTCCTGCTTTATCCTTCACTTATCCCGTTTGAGAAATAGTGGTCTTGGACATGGAGGTCCTGCAGAACTTGCGATCCTGATGCTGATTTGATGGGCAGCCTTAGGCAAATTGTTTTAAAGCTCGGATCGGTCTTCCTGCTGAAATCTGTAAAATGGGGGTAATGCTTGCCCACCTCCCAGAGAAGGAGCAGCACACCAAATTGCCTGCGTATGGTTGTGAAGTGCTGCGTGCTCCTGTGCAGACACTACGGCGGGCTCGCACACCATCGCACGAACAAAGTGTGCGGTTTTGCACTGAGCGTGACTCACGCTACGATAAATTTTGCTAGAAGTATGTGCACACTCGGCGCTCTGTTGGACAGTGAATTCTGTTTTGTCCTTCCAGCAGAAAACAGCACAACTTGCCAGTGACATGGACTGTACATGTATTCCCATAACAACAATATTATAAACATATGGTAAACCTGGTATAACAACTGCTGTCCGTGTCTCCACACAAAACAAGGAGCCGATTAACAAAAACTTGAGGCTGTCTGAGGCTGTATCTCCCCAGACTGTGATCTCATCAGCTCTCCCAAGCTAACCGCAACCTGGTCACTGCTCAGATTGTAAACTTGGGGTGTGTGGGGGAGAGCAGTTTGCAGGAATGGCTATTTGTGATTCAGTCCGCTTCCTTCTGACTCAGTACTGAACCATCCCTTGGTAGGGTATTTGGGGATAGTACGCTTAGGACGTCGTACATCAGTTTAGTTCTTGGAAGAAATTCTGCAGTACCCGGGCTTGCTTACAGCTGAGAGTTTTGTCTCGGCATCTTTTGTAAAAACAAAACTCTAAAAACTACTTCTGACTATTAAAGACGCCATGGTAATTTTTGCCAAAAGAAAGGGGGTGGGGGGTGGGGGTGGTCTTAGCCCTGGGCACTTTGCCAGACTCGAGCTCAGGAAATTGCAGTCTATCTAGGTAAAACTCCCCTATAGTTTAAATGAAAAAAAGTATTCATCTCTTACTGTCTTAAAGGGTTAGCGCCGTGTTTCTCTGGAGCCTTAAACAGACAGCACATTCTAGCTGGAGAGGTGGTTACAGTTGCTTGCTGGGAGAGGAATTTTTTATGCAAAAACTGGGGCTTTTTTGCATTTTTGGGACGCTTCTAATTGCAAAATGCTGTGTGTATTTTAGGTTCTTGCAAGGCTTGAATGAATATGCGGATCAACATACAAGTATAAGTGCAAGGAAATACACTGGTGTGGTGTTTGCGCAGGGGGCAGGCAGCTAGCAAAGACATGTTTTTTCTGTAGCAGAAAAATAAGGACCAGTCTTTCAGTCTTGCGTGTGTGCATCTGGGGGCTGGATTTTGTATGTTTAGCAGCAATTGCTTTTGTAAGCTGCTGCTAAGGCACGTAACTGGCCGTGTGCAATTGCAGTAATGGAATGTGAAAATGCAACTACACACAGACCTGTAATCTTGCATGCAAAATACTGCTGGTCTAGTTCTCCAGGTACAAAAAATGGTCTGAGATTCTACTTGCCTTTCCATTAAACTGCGTTCACCTGCATTTTTCAGGTGGCAGCTGTGTGCATGGAGTGCTGAATGATTATCCTTGCTATTTTTTCTCCAAGAAGGAGGAGGAAATTAAATCTTTACTAGCGAACGGGGTGGCACATGTGTTGTGGCAAGTGCAAGATGAAGTTGGGCGGGGGGTACAATGATAATTTCATAACTCTTTGAAATCCTAGGAAAATGCATGGGTGAAGGAAAGTGAAGAGGTGGGCTTCCATTCCTGCCACAAACGAGGAGTATTGAACCATTCAGCTGGTCAGTGGTGTCAGGATCTGGCCTCGCCTTCTGCTAAATCCAGTAATTTCAGGGCTTCCCAAAACAGATCACGCATTTGCACACGGATGGATGCAAGGCTGAATATTGACAGCAGTGAGGGCCCGGCTACTTCATCTCCAGCCCAGGGCAGCACAGACTGAAGTGTGGAACAGGTTTCCTCCTCCTCCTCCTCACTCAGAGGGTGCATCTCAGCCACGAGTGCTCTGGCAAGGCAGGGGCGGCCGGGGTGGGGGGCAGGGGAAGGGGAATAGCTCACTTTCTCCACCACTTCACTCTCTGGCTTCTCTGGTGACAGCGATAACAAAGGGCCACTCTCGGCATTAGATGATATGGATCTCTCTCAGCCCACTAAACCTGAGTCCCACAGGCTTCTCACCTGCCCTCGGGGCTTGGGTGTCACTGTCCGCTCACTGCCCGGAGTGGCCTGGGACAGTCCCCCTGGAGATAGAAGGCTGCACCTTTTCCACGAGGTCCAGAAGCATGGATTTCTTCCTACCAAAACCCGTGATTATATTTTGGGATTATTTCTTGCCATCCTGGGTCCTTCACTGCAGTCACTTCCATTTTGCATGCTGCTCTTTGTAATTGAATCTATCGATGTATATTTAATCCACTTGGCACCACAGTTCGTAACTAGGCACTGCTTCCCAGCCTTCTGTCACTTGTTTTCACAATTACCATCTTTAAGTTAGGGTGGATACCTACCACTCAGCTTTTTGCCCGATTGCTATACTGTCTTGGAGGACCTGTGCTTGACAGTCAGGTCCACGGTCGGCACAGCTCCCGTCCTTTGATCTGAATATCAGCCAGGTGTGTAGGACTTGCATAATGGAAGCTAGGCTTGTAGAATTTAATTCTCCTCTCTGCCACTGATTTGCTGTGTGTGATCACGGGCAAGTCCTTTAACCTCAGATGGCCTCAGCTGACTTATCTACTCCAGAAAGGTGTTGTAAAGCTTAATTATTGCCAGCTCTTCAGATACCCCCAGGGGAAAAAAAAATGCATTTTATTCAGAAATGTCTCTGACCTCCCTGGCCTTTCTAAGCCATCTTGGTGGTGCTAGGAGATACTCTCTTTCCTGCCTTAATAATGTTTCTTCAATTTTTCATCTGTACATTCACCCACTCTCTCAGCTGCATGTAAAAATGCCAAGCTGTCTGAAGTCATGGAAATATTTTTATAAACTTGACAGCCACGACAAACATTCCTCCTCGGCAATAAACAAACAAGGTACACAACCTACCATTAACATCAGTTTATAGCAGAGAGACCTTCGTCACTCATTGACAAGGGAATCCTAGACAATTCCTGTGCTAGCAAGCCATAAAGTGGTGGTGTCTGAGGGGAGGAAAATACCGGATCCTTTGGGTTCCTGTGTGCTGTGAGTAACTGGGAAGCTCTGTTTGCCCATGTGTGTACAGGAGTGCAAACAGGCACCGGGTATTTGGTTTATTCAGGGCTTTTACAAACTATATTCGGCTCAGGCGTACGTGGCAGTAGGGGCTTGGTGTTTGTTTGTATGCACAAAACCCCCATTTTCTATAGTAGCAGTTGAAACATCAAGGTGGTACAAATTAAGCTGGATAGATATTAGACACCTAAGGAAAAAAGGTGCAAATGAAAGGTGTTAGTGAGCGTTGGAGGAGCAGAGCCCTGTTGTGCAGCCTCCTGCGCACCCGTCTTTGGTTTTGCTTGCAGCTGGCTCTAAGCTGGTAGAGTTGGCAAGAACCTGAACCCATGCTGCAGCTTCTTCTCCCCGTGGGTAATTCTCCATGTAAGCACTCAGACCTGGCTTGTTTTGGTGTGTTCTAGTTTAATTTACGCTGAATATGTCTAAATCCAGATGTCCAGAGAGTTTGGTGTTGGTGAAAAAGAGCAGGTGCTGCTGTTTCTCCTGTGCTACTTTGGTTTATATCTCATTCTAGCAGGCTCTCTTCCTACCATCTTTGGGTAGTGGGCTGTCTCTTGTGGGCTCAGGAGAAGAAAGTCAAGATTGTTCTTCATCTGCATCTTTGACGGAAGACTAAGTAGGGAGCTAAGCTCCTTTCTACCATCTCACTCTTTCACTGCCTCTCAGTCTCTGTGCCTTAGTTCCTTCCTTCTTAAAATGAGGATGACAACTCTTCGGTCTGCTTTTGCAAAACCTTTGAAAGCTAAGGAGAAAAAAGTGGAGGGTTTTCTTCTTCCTTCTTGGGGAGACCATAAATCCCTCTCCTCTCCTCTCCTCTCCTCTCTTCTCCTCTCATATATTCTGTCCCTCTAGGTCTCCTCTACTTCCACCGCTCTTGCAATCTGTCTCTCTCTGCTGTTCCACATCCCCTTCTATTTGCAGCTCCCTTCCTTCTGTTCATGTCATTTTCTTCTCTCACCCTGTATCTTCTACCCTCCCCCACTATTCATGCGCTCCTCCTATTGCCTCTCTCAAGTTTATTCCCCAAATTCCTCCCTTGTGTGTCTCTCCACTGTGGACTCTTTTTTCTTGTCCCTGGCTGCGTGTCCCTGCAGCCTAGCCACATGGGACCTTGCGACAAGGCTGGCTGGCCAGGGTTTGAATGAGAAGGACGGTGTGTGGGATAGGCCGGGCAGCCCCCCGGTGTGGTCATGGCTCAGCTGCCGGCCAGGCGAGGTGGAGCTTGCCCTCTGACAGGGCAAGGTGAGGCTCCCTCCGCTCCTGTGCCACCAGCTTTGGACAGAGCTGCCTCAGGTCTCATTCTGAGCCACAGCACGGTTGTCACTTCGATGTCTGCATGCTTTATTTCTCCCTGGGAGCCTGATGGAGCCCGTAGTCTCAAATTTTGTCTCCTGATGTCACCTTACCTCCTTGGACACAGCCTCATGACTTGTTCTGGTCCTGGCCCGTTGTCCTACTCCCGTTCCCCCAACTTCTCCCTGGCTCTAGACACTCTGCCCTGAAAACATGGATTGCGTTCTGCCTGGCTGCTTGGAAACATCTGTGGTTGTCAAGAGGAGGGTGGCCATCCCCCTGCATCGCTCCCAGCTGAGTTCAGGGTCCCATGCTCTGCCAGGGGAAGCTGTGATGGAAGGGAGAGAGGACTAGCACCAAACTGGGGAGGCCTCTGCGTCTTGTTGGAAGAATTGCATTGAGCCAGCAAGCCAGCGCCCAGCAGGTCAAGACAGCTGCGCTCTGTTCTGGGACCCCTGTGCTTGACAGAGGATGAGAGTTGCTGTTTGCATGGGACAGGGGCAGCACGGTCACTGCGTTAGGGAGAAGCCCTCTCCCATCTGCACGAGAGCCGCCTGATCCCACACAGTGGCTATCCCGCTATCTGATGTGGGATAGAGTTTCCTCCAAGTCAGCCAGAGTGGATGCAGCCTATTTAACCACCTCCCTGCAGGGACAGGATTTTGGCTGCAAGGATCCTGGCCAGCAGTGACAGTTGAAAGGTGGTGGTTTTTTGAATACCCCTTCATGGACTCTGTTTTGCCTCCCACAACAGGGACATGTGGTGTGGAGAAGTCCTTTCCCCAGGGCAGGGTGAGGTGGCTGCAGCTAGGCTGATGGGAGAGCTGGCCAAATCAGGGCTCATCAGGTGTTCCTGACAGCAAGGCACAAAGAGGTCTCACAGATGGCTGTGTGCTGAAGTTCATTCAGTGTCCTACAGGACAGGGCATGGTGACTTTCTGGCCTCCGGTGGAGTTTAGCTCTGTTTCTGGGTAGCACCACTTTTGCCTCTGCTAGGCATGACTCAGTTCCAGGGTCATAGAAGTCACGAACGTCAGGTGTCCTAACTAGACAGTTCCTGATTTTTCCCTTCTGTCTCTCCAAGAGACTGACCCTTCCTTAGCACGCTGAGGTGGTATCCCTCATGCTCCCTGCAAGGTGCCATACACCTTTTCCCATTTTCCCCACAGACGTTTCTCTCCCTCTCCATACCTGCTTCACCTGTTTTACCTGCTCTTTCCCTCCTGCTCTGCCTCTGGGCTAAGTCTCTCCGCAGACTTTCCAAAATTGTGTTCCTCTGCCTCGTTTGCCTTCCCATCTGGCTTCCTTGTCTCTCTGGTCATGCCATGAACTGTCAGCAGCTAGGGGAGAAGGACCATTGTAAGAGCAGGGCAGAGACAGGAGGATCTCTGGGAGAGCCGAGGGGGGAAGGCAGAGTATTATTAGATGAGGGTCCATCGTTTGCTGGTGTTTTTGGCCTCTCCCAGGTCTGTGCTGTTAGCAGCACGGCAGCAAGTCCCCTTCCCCCAGAAGAGTGATTTTCCCATTGCTTCTATTCACTATTGGCAAGCTCCTGAAAGGTTAATGAAGTCATTCACTGCAAAAGGAAAAAGCACATCTTCCCGTGTTTTGCATAAATTAATCTTTGAGATTATGGAACAGCCTGTGTACAGGGCACAGGACATGCAGCTATGTCCTTGAGTCTTGTCACCCAAAATACAGCTTTGGGAGTACCATGTAGGTGGTACTGTCCACTCCAGTCCTTGAGATCAGCTTAGGTTAAAACTTAGGTAAAAAGCTATGGCCTCGCCACCCGTACTTATTCGTGTTTCACTGCGTTTAATTGGGGCTGGGGAGGAGGTACCCAGGAATGCCCACAAGCCTCCCCTTCCTTCCACTGCGGTGGATCCTCATTTCCCACAGATCCTCTTTAGAAAATGCCCTGTATCAGGTTTCATTCCCACTGGATTTTTTCTGTCTGAGAAGTACGGAAAAAATCATTCAATTGGTTTTGAATCACATGAGTGGGAGCAGGAGCCAACCCCAGAAGATAAGTGTTCTGACCTTTACTGCACTCAGATAACCGAAAATAATAACAAATAAATACATCTTGTTCCTAAACCTCAGACTTAGGGATGTGTCCCTGCCTTGTGCAACAAGAGCCTGAGCCAGGGCTCTTGGGAGGGTTGAAGATACGAACCTGGCAGCTGCCTGCAGTAAGCAGCAACCCCTTTGCTTTCCTTCTGGAAATGCAGCCGGTATCAACCCAGACATTCAGGATGGCAGGGGACAGGGCCAATGTCCCAGCTCTCCTCCCATCTTGTTGCTGGGACCCTGGATGTTTTCCTGTGGCTAGCACTCCAGGAGGACAAGAGTTAGATTATTTCTGGCCTGCGTCACTTTTCATGCACTTTCTGCCACATCTTTTCCCATATAGGCTTGGCCATATAGGGCCATACAGGGCTGGCCACCAACCGGACCCCTGCATGTAGGCAGACCCTGAATGGGAGTATGGGATTTGCTCTGAAAAAGTGTATTAACCTCCTCAAATTGGAGGCATTTGAAAATAACAGAGGAAACTTGACTGGAAAGGGGACATACTGAACTGTGAGTCACAGTGAGCTCCCCAGGACTGGGTCTCAGGTCACTGACTCAGACCTCCATCATACCCTGCAGATGCCCCTGGGGAGGTCCTTCTGAGAAGGCCTCTCTGCAGGCTGCTGGTGACAGTAAATATTTGTAGAGTGCATACTGAAGTGCTGATATGGGACTGGGGTCCTGTTACACAGTGTGCTGTCCAGACACCGGAAAGAGACAGTCCCTGTCCTGAAGGACTTATTGCAGTCCCAAATTAGAGCATTCATGGTGCTTTCTGTAGTGGTTGTGACTTGATGTTCCTCCATCAGGATGTTGCTTCCCTTCCCTTCTCTGTTATGTAGGAAGCTTGTTTGCTTGGTTTCTGCCATCCAAACCACTGTAGACTGAAGAGACGCTTGTGTGCAAAGCTTGGGGAGGATGTTAGGAGGTTTCTGGCACTCTGTCAGTGTAAAGCGTCTTATTTATTAGAGTCTAATGCCCAGCTGGGATGCACTTCTGATCTAAAGCTCCTGAATTCTTCCCTTTTAATGCTAAAGATGCCATTCAGAGAGGCCCCCTGGGCCCTATGTGTGCTTCTGCTGAATGCTGCCCTGATCATCTATCTACCACTGTCTTGCTCAGACTTTGGGTTCAGTGATTTTGTTTCCATTAGAAGATCTCCTCCAACTCGCCTCTTCCTGCAGGAGTTCCAGCAGATACCCAAATAAATATGATTCAGTGGGCCACGGGCTACTGTCTTGCAGCGTATGGAAGCATGTGCATTTTCAACACGCAACTTGATATGTGTATGGATGCTTGCATTCATGTCTGCTAGTGTATTTGGGCTGGAGGAGGTAGCAGCGAAGGCCTTGGCAGCTGGGAAGAAAGGAATGACAGGCTTGCCAGAGGAGGGAGGAGAGAGTTTGGTAGCTGAGATGAGGATTGGGTAACAACTGGAGGGGGAGATCAGATTTAGGATCCATGTTGCTCACTTAAGAAAACAGGAGAAGAAGTAATACATTGTTTACTGGGGATTGTGTTATTCCTGTGCATTATTTATTAATATTCTGCTAATGGTGCTGCATAAAGAAGTGGCACTTCTACAGAAATTTCACAGACAGCTGGAGGATCAGTTCCAGGAGGTATTGTAACCAGGTCAGGTTGGTGTAGGGAATCCTGCTGGGCTCAGTTTTGACAGGCTTTGGAAGAGAGAAGATTGTTCAGGAAGCATTTGGAGGGGAGAAGGAGGGGTGTCTGTGACTCACTGGGGAACAATGATCGTTCTGAGGATAAAGGGGCAGACTGGAAGAAGACCTGGAAACAATGGTGAATTCGTGGGTTCAGCTGCTTCAGAATTCCAGCCTGAAGTATGAGAAAGCATAAGAAAATGAAGTGTTTAGGAGGAAGCTTTAGGAGTAATAAAGGCAGCTGGTAAGAAAAAGCCAAAAGTAAAGAGAAGGCAGGTTTTACTACATGCTGCACCTTGAAGCAGATCCTGGAAGGCTTGAATTTGAGGCAGGAGTTGGAAGAAGGGATGTACAGAGATGGCCTGTGCAGTGAATGTGACCGAACCATTCTTGACTTACCCATACTGTATGGCAGCACAGACCCGCTGGTTTTCAGCCTCAGCAGATGTGGCAGGCTCCGCAGAGGTGTCGAGGTACTCTGACTACCCAAGGACAAGATGCTGTGTAGGTTTGTGAAGTTTGTAGCAGTTTGTGCCAGGATGGGTGCTCGCAGCCAGTTGTTGGATACTAGTCCTTCCTTGCGTTTGAAAGATGTCCTGTCACTTCAAGAGGTGGGGCAGGTATTTTGGTAGGTTGCATTCTTCTTTCACTTAGCCATGAAACTGAAAATGCAAATACTGCAGGAGGAAATCACGCTAGTGGTGCAAACCATCTTTGTGTGAGAAGCAACTGTTGAAATATTGGTCAACTCATAGTCCCCAAAATGCAGTGCTTAAAGGTTTTGTTTTTAAGCTTTGTTTTACTACCAGTTCAGCCATGTCAACATTAGGTGGGGAACACCTTACCTACTGCCAGCGACTGTTTCCAGAAGCCAAGGGCAGGTCTAAATGGTCATAGAATCATAGAATCATAGAATGGTTTGGGTTGGAAGGGACCTCTGGAGACCATCTAGTTCCAACTCCCCTGCCATGGGCAGGGACACCCTCCACTAGACCACGTTGCCCAAAGCCCCATCCAACCTGGCCTTGAACACTTCCAGGGATGGGGCCTCCACAACCTCTCTGGGCAACCTGTTCCAGTGCCTCACCACCCTCAAGTAAAGAACATCTAATCTAAATTGACCCTCCTTCAGCTTAAACCCATTACCCCTTGTCCTGTCACTACACTCCCTGATAAACAGGCCCTCTGCAGCTTTCCTGTAGGCCCCTTCAGGTACTGGAAGGCCGCAATTAGATCTCCCTGGAGCCTTCTCTTCTCCAGGCTGAACAATCCCAACTCTCTCAGCCTGTCCTCACAGGAGAGGTGCTCCAGCCCTCTGATCAGCTTCGTGGCCCTCCTCTGGACTCGCTCCAACAGCTCCATGTCTCTCCTGTACTGGGGCCCCCAGAGCTGGACGCAGTACTCCAGGTGGGGTCTCACAAGAGCAGAGTAGAGGGGCAGGATCACCTCCCTTGACCTGCTGGTCACACTTTTGACACAGCCCAGGACATGGTTGGCTTTCTGGTTGGTCGTTGCCTTGGTGACTTTTCTACCTGAGAATCTCAGTGCTGAGCTGGTACAGGAATTTTGGGATTGGAGGGAAGGAGGAGAAGCTGCAACTTAAACACAGCTTCATGGGCTGTCCTTTATTTTTCTGACTGCAGTGTAAAGCCAACTTTGTTAGATACAGTCCGACTGTGAACATGGGGAGTCTTGTAGTGCAGACAGGCTTTGCAAGGAACTCCATTAGCTAGTCAGCCTCTTCCCTCAGCCATCATGTATAGCACAGCTGAGCCACCGTTTCTAAACAGTGTTGGGATGTAATTTCTAATAATATGCAGCATTGATGCAAATCATGCAACAAGTACATATGGCTATCGGCATGTTTAAGATTCTTTTTTTTAAGTTATTGTAAGTCCTAACAGTGCACAGCACCCTACAGCAAACCTCCTTACTCTGTGCAGCCGTCTTGGCAGTACAGGTAGTGCTAAGTGCACGGAGAAGTTGTAACCATAACACTGTGAGAGTGGCCTGTAGGTTTTGAATGAACCGGGCTGTGATGGGACACACTTCTGTTAATCCACCATGTCTGTTAGAGCAGAAGGTGACTTGGGCTAACCAACTGAAACTCCTTCAGAGAGCATTTCTCTGCCTTGGAAGAATCTGAGATCATCTGAGATCTGGGACTTGAGTTTTAACAGGGCTTATCCATTGGGGAGGAACAGTCCATTTCAAAAGCAAAGTGCTGATGAGTCCAGGAATGATAAAATCACCCTTGGATTTTTTTTTTTGTGCGCGAACTCCTAGAAGTCATCTGTGTTGGTATAAATGAGATCATTTGGCCTAATTAGTTCCGAGCTTAATTAGCAGTAATTATCCCAACATGGGAGTAATACCCAAGTAGGAAGTACTGAGTCCTCGATTAGATAGATCTCTAATTGGTGTTACAATATTGTAATTAAAGCATGCTTATACGCCTCTGCCTCTGCAAGTGATTTGTTTTATGTCTGATTAAACAGGGAGTCCGGCAGCCTCAAGGAGGCCAGGACATCACCACTGATTGAAACAGTGTATTATTCTTTGTTATAGGAAAGAAATGATGAATCACATATACTAGGAAACACTGTGGGCCAAATTAATCCTTTGAGTAATTGCTACTGGAGTTAGGGAAATTACAACAGGGGTGAATTTGGCCTCAAGTGCATAAGCTCTATCTGTATATCACACAGTTAAACAAATACTCATTTGAATGTGCAGTCTGGCAATTACACCGTCAGACAAATGCAAGTAACTTAATCTGCATTTGCGATCACTGGATTGCACGGGTGAGTTTGGCTGCCGGGTGATCGTTATTTGATTGCACATTCTGCTCAAATTTTGGAGGAGGTGGTGCCATGTGTCCCGGGATGCGTTGCACTCCAAAGCAGTTGGCAGAGTTTCAAGTGGCCACTGCTGGCCACAGTGTCCTCTCCTCGTTGGGGTGAGACCCGAAAGGTACCGCTGGGGTCACCAGGAGCATCTTGCAAATGGAGGAGATGGACAGATAAAGTGTCCTCTTTTCTTCCAGCATGGTTACCTTTAATCTAGCTGGTCTGGCCCTCCCTAGCAGAAGACACTTCAGAAGAGCACATAAACAGACGCTTTTTGAAGAAGTTTAAGAAAAAAGAGAGTGAAACGGGAACTTTCTGAAATTAGTCAGCTTCAAAACATGAAAGCTTCCTATGTCTTTTTAAGAAACCACCTCCTTAGGAGTTGGCAAGTGCACTGCATTATTACTTATCTCTTCGCTACATGAGTGGGCGACTGTACTTCCTGATTTGGTTCTTCAATATAGAGAGATCATCAGCATAGGTCTGTAGAGGACAGTAACTCCTCGCCTACAGAAAGTAACAAATAGGGATAAGAATGCATATATCTTCTGGCTGTCACAAACGATTTCAAAGCACATTCGAGTCATATCCGAAGTAAAACATCAGCTTCTTTCCCTTTTACAGCTGAGAAACTGAGGCACAGATCAGTTACTTCTGTTGCTGTAGCTCGTGGAGCTGGTGTGTATGGCAGCACTAGGAATGCGGTGGAGATCTCATCACCTTCTGCTTCACCCACAAAAACACCTTTCTTTCCCAAGCGAGAGAGTCCAGAAGGAGGGAGAGGAATTGAGCAAGGAAACAAAATACGCAAGATTCTGTTAAAGCAATATTAGGGATAAGAATTTAAACACCCCATATACGGGAACTCAAAGCAAGGGTTTCCATAGCAGCATTGCTTAGCCATATTGTATGTACACTATTTTGCATTGCTCTCATGATGTCAAAGGCATATTCTAATATCTGTGTGTGCAATATGTCTGAATCAGAGTTGCTATGAAACTTAAGGCTGAATTATACCACGGAGGCATATTCTTGTGTGGTGCTGGGAGGAAGTAATAGAACTAGGTTTTGTTAGGATTTTTCTGCAGTGATACATTTTTCTTAGAAAACTGCTGATTTGCCAAAACTGTTGCTATTTTCGAGAAAAGTTGATTCCAGTTTCGTGTCCCATCTTGAAAAAAAAAATGGTGAAAAGTTTTGAAGCTGTCAAAATGAAGTGCTTCAAGAAGGTAAAATGAAATCTTGTGTTTAATTCATTTTGTCATAGTTCCTAGGTATAAGATTTGAAAACTACTTTTTTCCCCTGATCAGATATAGAACAGTGATTTGAAATCTCTGAAAATCTTGAAGGAATAAAAAGCATTCCGTTTCACCTTACATAGTCCTGAACGGTCCTTGGGAGTTGGGGGTGACAAGGGAGCGACTGTATCACTCGACACCATGTGTGGCTGCCCGGTGCATTGCAGTGGGAGGAGTGGGAGAGGTTACCTCCCAAGTACCTCTCTGCCTAACTGGTACAGAAAAAAATGCCCTTGCAGTACTGCTCAAATCTTTCACGAGGCCAAACTCTCTCTAAAAACCCCAGTATCACCTGGGTATCATAAGGTTAAGCCTTTGGACCAGGAGGGTTTTGGATCGGAGCCACTGTCTCTCACATCATTTGACCCCCCTTCAGCAGATGATAGAATCTCAGGGAGGGGGGAGCCGCCATCTCTCCCTAATGGACATCCCACACTAGGGATGATGGGACCTGTCCTTCTCACCTCTTGTATGCACAGGCAAAGGGCCTCCTCCATGGCAGCACAGCTCTTCCCTGCACTTGCCCTCCTTCACTCCCTTCTTTCAGAACCTCATCCATGCTCTGAAGGTCTTTGGGGGAAGAGGAGGGATGTTGCACCCAGGGCTGTGAAGGAGTGCTCGCACTCATGGAAGACCTCTGTGAGTTGGTTTGGCGTCACTCTTCTTGCTGGCAGCAATGTTTCCTTGCTGCCAGCGTTCCCAAATGCTGGTGTAGCGTGTATGCCAACATTTCCTTTCTCCCTGCTCCCTCATGTTGCAATTGCTAATTTCTGTGCCTGTGCCTAAAGAGCTGTAGTTTAGACTTGCTTTGCTGTGCATTGAAGCCATTCTTGTTTAGGAAAGAAACTGCAAAAGGGGTGTGGGACAGAGGAAAAAAGAAGGAGAGCTTGTTTTTCCTATGTGGCAGTGATGGATGCTGGGTATAAGAGAGAGACAAGCTGAAAAACATCTGAATGAGTGGAAGAGACTCCTAACCCAAAGGGAGGAGTTGTGGTTTAGGTTAAAGCCACAAAGGAAGTGAAGGAGGTTACCACTTTCCTGTCTGTGGGCAGGAGGTTCTCCTTGTGCTCATTTGAAGGCTTAGCTCTAGCTCATTCTTCCCTAGGAACATACTCATCTGTGTACTTCTTGAAAAGCGTTCGATCTGGCATCTGATCTTGGGAGTGACAAACATCCCCTTTATCCACAGAAATCAGAAGGAGCTGGGAGCTAAAGAACTGGGAATCACAGTCTAATTTATGGAGTCAGATATTCTTAAGTGTCTAGTTAAGCTACGTGTCTTGTGCGGTGCTAGAGCATGTAGTGTATTTCTCCTCGTCTCTTCCTCTTGCCGATTCCACTTGGACTTTTTGTTGTAAATATCTGTACCTCTGGGGCCTGCTGGCTCCCTGCAGATCTCACTTCTCTCTTGTTCCTGAGTGATTGGCAAATTGTGTAGCCATCCTGCCTGGATCTAGCAGTCTCACGTGCTGATACAGGGCAGATTCTGAATGCCATTGGGCTCCTACCAGCACGGCCTGTGATCAGTATTTTCCTTGATTTTCACTGCGTGCTTTTCTTTTAATGGCTCAGAGGCTCTAGCTGTATGCGGTCGAAAAGTTTGTTGTCTCGGCTCTATAGCTTCCCTCTTAGCCTGCGAGGAGAGAGTGAGTGGTTAACCCTGGTGTGCTGCAGAAGGCATGCCAGGAGGGAGATGAAAGAATGCAGGATTGCTCTTACAAGAGAGTGAGCCTTATCCTGCGTCTGAGGAGCACTGGCATGCAAGCTGGCTATCTTAACCCAAGCTATCAATTGGCAACTGTACAGTTAGAACCACTGTCAGTGACAGTGACTTTAGTGTGTGCCACCAGTGCCTTCTGAGCACTGTGCGCTACTGTACATGAAAAGAGCATCTGAAAGGTGGTCCCTGAAGAGCCGTTCTGTGGTCTCTAACCTTCCATTAACAGTTCACCTTATCCCCTAACCCTGGCCTCAGGATGCAGCAGAGTCATTTCATTTACCAGGTGTGAAAATCATATTTTGCCATGTGAGGACAATTGCTTTATCAGGTGTATTACAGTATCTGTTTTGTGGTTTTGTTTTTTTTTAAAAAGGCTTTGTTAGAACTACAAGATATCATTAAAGATTTATATGTGGCAAATGCATCCTTTTTTGCAGAGTGTTTCCTTTTAGAGACCTTCACGGTATTGATTTCAAGTAGATTTTCCTCCTCTGTTTTAAAACATTTCCTTTGCCTATGGATTTTCAACATTACTCACTGGATCTGTGTGCAGTACATTCCCCAGACTATATTATCAAGCTGAAGTCCCTTACTGCTGGCCTTCAGGGACCACTTCTGAAGCTGGAAAGCCCATTCACTTGCTGTGTTCGCTCAGTCCTGAGCAACTATCTGGCATTACATCCTTCTTAATCCAGGATGTATGCTGTCATCTGAGCCACTGGTCTGCTTTCAGCAAGTGCCCGTGGATCCCAAACTTAGTCTCAAGGCAGCAGCCTTGAGCTCTCCCTTGCTTGGAGTGAGCGGTGTTTGGACGTTTTCGATGTAAAGGGAAAACAAACTGTATGATGGGGAATTGAAGAAACCAGAGTGATAAGCAGCTGAAATTGCAAGGTCATTTGGTTTTGGTATCAGCATTTTGTTGCTCAAAATTGTCCTTGTGGCCATTAGAGTGGGGTGTGGGGTTTCCTTTTGGAGAGGGCAGAGGACTCAGCAGGGAGGCTGGGAGTGCCAATGCAGCACAGAGCCTAGAGGAGCAAGGTACTGCTGCCCTTTCAGGGGGAAGTGCCTGTGAGGAGCAGGCTGAGGTCCACCAGCCATCGCTCTGCCTCAGGATGAGGCCCTGGGATCCGTGTTTACCGGTGGGTGAAGGAGCTCTGTGACAGCCAGCTGAAGTTGTGGGTTCAGCCATCTTTTGGTGAACCATTTGTGTAAGACATTGAAAACTTGAATTCAGACCTTAAAGCATCTGGCTTACGGTATTTGGCTTTGTTTACTGTAGTGTTATAGCCTTAGGGCCACAGAAAGTGCAGCTTTATTGAAATCATTGGAGTTGTGCTTGCTTATAGCAGCAGGGAGCTGGGGACATGTTTTTTTGGAACATGTTGCCAGGAACATAAACCCTTTTCTTTGGGAGATGCTTTGTAAGGATGGCTCAATTAAGTGCCTGGAAAACACTGGCCTAATGGAAACAAGACGTGGAAATGATCTGGTCTCAGAACAACTCTTATTTCTTCCTCACATCTGTGACTTAAGAGTCCACCATCCTAAGGCTTGGTCCTTCTCATTACCATCAAATCTTAGTTTTGAACATCATATACACCACCAAGAGCTAGTACACCATGGGTGGCACTGCAGTCTCTGCACACGGGGAACACAGGGACCTGGATGAAGAAGCCAGCTGACTTGCATGGGACCCAGGCAGGCTGAAGTTGCATTAACAGGACAAAGCAGCAGCAGTTGTCTGGTTCTTAAGGGGAGGGTACCTGTACTTCAGCATTTAAATGTTTATATGCTTGTCATGGTTTAACCCCAGCCGGCAGCTAAGCACCGCAGAGCTGCTCGCTCTCTCCCCCTGACACCCAGCGGGATGGAGAAGAGAATGGGAAAAAACCCTTGTGGGTTGAGATAAAGACAGTTTAATAGGATTACAAAGGAAGAGGATGATGATAATAATAATTAATGATGCTGCGATGCATAAATGCAATTGCTCACCATCAGCAGAGAAAAAAAAAACCAAAACCCAATGCCCACTCTGTTTCCCAGCAGCAATCCCACCTCCTGGCTAGCTTCCCCAGTTATATGCTGAGCATGACACCATATGGTATGGAATATCCCTGTGGTCAGTTGGGGTCAGCTGTCCTGGCTGTACCCCCTCCCAACCCCTCGTGCACCCCCAGCCCACTGGCTGGTGGGGTGGTGTGAGAAGCAGCAAAGGCCTTGGCTCTGTGTGAGCGCTGCTCAGCTGTAATGAAAACATCCCTGTGTTATCACCACTGTTGTCAGCACAAATCCAAACCATAGCCCCATGCTAGCTACTGTGTAGAAAATTAATTTTATCCCAGCCCAAACCAGCACAATGCTACACTCTTTGATGCTGGATACCCATATAAAAGCAATTACCAAAAATGCAAGTGGTTCTTAAAGACAGTGTAGCCAGAGTATTGCCTGCATTCCTTGCACGCTGGCTGGGCTGCTGGCATTCATTTTGCCTTGGGTTGACAGGAAGGACGGGCAAAAGGTACGGGTTGTGTGTAGGAACAGCCCATCTTGTAAGCAAGCCAAGGCACAGGGAGTGTATCCCATCAGTTACATTACCGAGGTGGGGCCCCTATGCAGCACCGTCTCACATGTTGAATGGATGCTCTAAAATATAAGGATTTAGACAGAAAAGAAACATGCTGTCCTAGGTGTCTTTCAGGACCTGCATGGCAGGTATTGTAAGCAGATGTAGTCATGTTAGGGAATAAACAGATATGATTTAAAACAAGCTGGCAGATTTTGTGCTCAGATGGACTAGGAACTTTCACACAGTCTGTTATTGCAGTTCAGCTGTGAGAGGCCAACACCTTCAGCAGAGAGGGACTAGCAACATGTTTGGGCAGAACTACGTCCAGTCATGACATCTGTTGCTAAAGTGGTCCAGAGTTTGCACCATAAAAGTGCACAAGTAAAAACACAAAAGAACGAGAGCGAAGCATTTACATAGCCAAAACTTTCGAGTGCCCTCTAATAATGAAGAATCCTGGTTTTGTTGGTATTGTCTTCTATCATCCAGGATCTTGCAGATCTGAAAGCCGCCGATGATTACTGCAGAAGAAAGTCAGCACCGCACTGATGATAAGCCAGTGTCTAAAGAGCAAGGGGGAAATCTGCTTGTTTTCTTTGGAGGGATCTCGCTGTTTTATGTAATCTTTGTACAGCACCTGTAAATCAGTGACTGGTACTTTTGAAATGTATTTCCTTCATCAAAAGCTATTTGAAACAACAGGTAGCACCTATCCATTCAGTCTAAGCTCCCTTGACATTTTTAAATGACAGATAATGAAAACTGTCTTCATTATAACTCAAGCAATTTCATCAGACTGTCACCAGCAAACAATGGCAAATTAAAGACTGAACAACTCTCAACTCTACTCTCCTAGGTACCTGTGCGAGAATACCAGAATACCCAATGTCTTTTCTGCAGCTTCTAGGAAATATAAGAGGCAATTTCTCAGGTGGGAAGGGTTCGGGTATGCAAGGCACTAGAGGTCAACAGGAATGTGTTAAAATCTGTCTGGAAACCAGTGGTCAGATGGCACAAAAATGGAGCACAAAAGCGAGAATGATCGTGGGCGAGAGACACGGCTTATCTAACAGAGTGCTGAATTCTGCACTGCCTTCAGTTTATGAATGGATTTAAAGCATGGTGCCAAACAGACCATATTGCAGTTGTCTAATCCTTAGGTGACAGAGGCAGGCATGATAGTAGACAGAGCCGCATCCAAGAGGATTCATCAGAACAGCCCAGTCAGCCTGGCATTATTGCTACCTGATCTGCGGGAATGGGTCCAGACTCCTGAATCCGAGCTGCCGAAGGGAAACGTAGTTGAAGGAGCAGCTGTTGAGGTATGGTGCTGGCTTATTTTATCCTACTTGTCTCTCCCCAGCCAACATTGCTTCAGACTCTCTTGGGCTAAGCATCAGTCATCCGGGTTCTTCCCCCCTCGCCCCCCTCACCCCCAAATTTGTACACTTAAGCAAGCTAACCCCCCCACTGTTAGATTAAAGAGAGACAGAGAGCAGAAGGGGCATTTCCCAATAAAACATCATTTATATGAGATGGCCGCGGTATGGAAGAGGCTAGCACCAGGGAGTGAATTATAGGGGTCCAGAGAAGAAAGAGGCCGTGGCGGAGAGAGGGTTGTTATTGAGGCACACAGGGAGCAAAATGACTGAGATGAAGAGTGTAGATAAATAGTTAGAAATAGCCGCAATGGTGTGATTTGGAAGGAAAATCAGTCACTACTTCAGTCACCACTGGTGTTCAGTTTAGAGAGCTGAGTGGTAAATTACAGGCAGGTTAGGACTCCAAGAACATCTGTGACCCTGTGAAATGCTGGAGAGAGAAAAGTTGCAGTAACAGTGAGTAAGATTCAGATCTCATCTATCTGAGCATGAGTATCTCAAGGTGAAATAACAGAAGGAGAGGAGGCGGGAATATTGATTTCTGCCTCACAAAACAGACAACAACGCCTACTTTTTCATAGCAAGAATTTAACCATTCGCTTTAATGGGCCAGTCTGTTGTACAGTCGGGGCTTGGTTTCTTCTTTGTGTGCAAGCTAGAGAGGAAACCATGCTGAAGTTATTTTTATTTTATTGTAGCCTTGCAGGAGAGATGGGAGCAAAATTTTCCCCTCAAACACCTGTGCACTGACTGTAGGGGCAGCTATAGCTGTAACCTGTCTGCGCTGCTGCCCTGTTGTACAGCAGGCGGGTACCCTGAGCAGCTGGATGGTGGAGAAGCAGCGCTGGAAGGCACAAAAAGCCTGTTATGCCAAGAGAGCTGTTGTATGTGTTGGTGACAGATGACTTCTGTCTGTCTGAGGGCAGGCTTTGCCTCCTTCTATTTATCCCGTGAGAAGGACGCTCCTAATGAAAGGTGCTTTCTTCAGCTGGTCATGGCTTTCTCAGAAACACTTCTTTGGGAATTAAATTTTGTTTGGTTGGTTTTACACCGTGAAAATGCATGTGTGTGCCCTGGCACTGTGGGGCAGGCATTACAGAGAACGTAGCTGCGTGGCTGTGCAAGAGGGCTTGCCATCTTGGACTAGGCTCATCAGGTGGCTGAAGTCTGGCAATTTTCTGGACTGCTGCCGTGTCTTTTCTCATTGAAATCAAAGGTAGTCATACACATACAAAGGGAGTGTAAAGGCATGGCTGAGGGTCTTAAAAGGCTCAAGGGTCAGGCGATTCCACAGCCAAATTCTCCTGGCGGCACCACAGCACTCGGTGTGTGTTAGCCGTTCCCTGTCAGTGTAATGGGAGCAGTGTTCCTGGGCAAACATTGATTTTGGAGTCTCCCGTTTGCCAAAATTTCCCACCTTTGTTTAGTATGGATTCATATCTTTCATGTGTTGCGTGAGCATATGTTTCCACAGATTCTGTTTACCTGATTTCCCTTCTGATTCACTCTCTCTTCTCTCCTCCTTCTTTTTCTCCCTTTTTTTTTTATCACAGGAGATAAAGCTGAGCATTTATCTCTATGGCTGCGTGGTATTTGCCTGATACCTGCTTATTGACTTGAGAAATGACTTTCTAAATACGGCAAGAGCTTCCTGCAATTGGAATGTTATAATATGTGGGATTTGTTCATCGTGTCAGAGTTTTGATGTGGGATAATGTCTTGAAGGGGGGGCAGATCAACTAGAAGGCTCTCTGGAGATCCAGAAGAGTATTTTAACCATAGGCGCAGCTCCATGCTCCAGCCCAAATTTGATTAAGACTCAGTTTGGATGTTCATGTGCGAATAAGAAAAAACAAGATCAACCGTTTCTCTCTTTTCAATGTAGATAGGAAAAGTGAGAGCCTTTCTTGCCCAGCTGAATTTGCCATCACCTGTACCTTGTTGCCGTAGGGTGATGTTGTGCAGCCAGCGCTGGTCAGATCCATCAGCCAGTCTCCTTCCTAACAAACAGAGCTCTGTGTGCCGTGCAGCCAGTGAGGCAGTAGTAATCGGTATAGGTGAGCTACACGTGGTCTTATGCCAGCAGCAGGGACAGGTAGGGGGGTGTGTATGTGTGTTTTGTGGGGGAGATATATGTGCGTGTGTATATATGTGGGTACTGACGTTGATCCATATATATATATATATATATATGTATTTCCTTCCTCTGCGAGTCTGTGAAGTCCTGCACAAGTCAAGGTGCAGAGGGACTGTTCACCCGAACTGAGTCATGGAAGTTCTCTGGTGTTTGCAGGACTGAGGTTTGGCAAAACTGGGGAGACTCAGGGTAATGTCTAATACCAAAAGACACTGAACTAGAAAGCAAGCCACAACAATGTCTCCCCCTCCCCCAAGGCTGATTTCCTAATCTTTTAGGAATGATTTACAATAAATAAAAGATTTTCTGAAAGAAGGGTTTTTTTCCAAGTTAACAGTGGATGTTAAACTACCCTTCCCTGTGGTCCTCTCCCACCTCTTTCACACTGTCCAGCTTTAGGCTTCATCCTGCAGCAAGATTCATGAAAGCAGCTCCCCTGTGCCCATGCAGAGAGATCACGGCGGTATGCGAACCGTAATCACCTGGATTCCTTACAGAAATAGGTTGTTTCCTTTCGAGAAGGCTCATTAGAGCACGCAGCCATGTAAAACTCAAAGCTGGTAAGAAACATTTCATAGAGCCTTATCTCACTCTCATCCTGCAGCTCCTCTGATCATTTACACCAGAGCAAAAAGAGGGCAATCCCCCCCCAAACCTAAGCAAACAAAGCAAAACATCCTCCTAATGATGTGTGTTCTTCACTTCCAACAGTGATAGCGTTTTACACCCACTTTGCGCAGGTGTACATGAATGCAGAAGTCGGGAGGCAGTATAAGAGAGCAAAGCTCTTAAGGAGTTAGTGGAGCTTCCCTGCTGGAAGGTTATAATCACACTGAAAGAGGGAAATCTTGCCTCAGCAGACAGGAAATATGTGATGCAATTTCAGCACAGAGTTGCTAGAGATAAAATAGCCCATAAACGGAAAAAAAATTGTAGGGAACACTTTTCATGGCCCAAATGTGCCATGTCAAAGCTAATAGCAAGGGATCCTTCGACTGGCTACAGATGCGCATGGTGACTACATCCTTTAAGTGCAAGGAGGAGTGCATATCCCTGATCCTGGGTATAGTAACTGTTGGCAGGTTCTGCTTAATGGTGACAGATTTTTTTGAGGGAAGGGTTTTAATCACTCATGACTGAAAAGGCTCAATCTGCTGTTGCATTTGAGGTGAAACTTGTTTCGTGTGGAATGACTGTGTGGTTGGGGAAGAAGCTCTGCTTCAGAGAGTGGATGGTCAGGAGCAGGGTGTAACTTCAGAAGAGAGTAATGCCTCCAGCCTTCACACGCTAAGGCTCCATGTCGCCGTTTCGCCTGCCCTCAATCCCATCTTCAAAAGTTCCTGTTCCTCAGATGTTTCCACCTCCTCCAGTTGTGCCAGTTCAGCTGCTTGTGGGGATGAAATCTACGTTGGAGCTGGTCTGGCGTTAAGGATTTCTTCTTGGTGGTATAGGGCGTTTAAAACAAAAGTTGGATCATTTAAACAGCTGACCTATGAGTGTGGCTACATAAATAGTTTAAGTGGCACAAGTAAGCAGCAGTAAGTGTGAGAGAGCATGGCAGGATCCTCTGAAACTGTGTCTGCTGCAGATGGAATAGTGAAACGGAGCCACAGCCCTACACGCTCTTAACGTTATTTGCATGAGCAGCTCCATTGTGTTTCAGTGGGACTCTACTTAGATATGTAAAATTAAGTGTTTGCAGGGCCAGGCCCTTAAAGAGAATAAAAGCTGCGATTGGGGTGTGCCATGCTCTGAACCATATATAGAAAGTGTAATGCAAATGTATTTTGCTGGCTGGCCTATCTCGTCTGATCTGTCTGCTCGGCAGAACTGGAGCTCCTGTAGCAACTTTCCTTCGGCTTGGTTCACTGTGATGTAAGAGGACCCTGCTTTTGAATAGAAAGGCTGATCTTCTGTCCCTGCCGCAGCCAGGGAATTGTGAGGAGAGTGTATGCAGTGTGGTGAGAGCTGTAATGTTTCCAAGATGTTCTTGGATTTGCCGGAGTGCTCTGAAGAGCTGGGACAGCTGGCTCCTCTGGGGCAGCTTTTACGAGCTTGGCCGAGGGAAGGCAAGGCCCCAATACAGGGGGATGCTCTCGAGGTTGGCAGTGGCAGTCCTGTGGTCTGGGGCTCCACCACCTGAAATCCTGCCTTTCAACCTGTCATCGCAGTTAAGATCATTTGGGAGCCTGTTGTTGTCAGTTCCCATGGTAAAACCCTTCAAGGACAGCAGGAGGGATTTCTCAGCTGAGAATCCCTGCCTTGGGAATTCACTGCTCGTGGCAGTTTACTGTGGCAGATTCCCAGAGGTGGTGGGTGAAGTAGCAACTTAACTCTTGTGAGGATGCAAAACACCTTGATGGTTGCTACCGGGAGCCCCAAAGAGAGGAAGGAAGAGACATAAAGCCGTTGGAGGGGAGAGGCTTGGTGTGGTTATTTGAGACCGCTGCCTGCAGAGTTGCACAGTCATTTATAACTGTTTGAAATGTGGGGGGATGGGGTCGGGGGGATGGGAGGGGAGTTGAAGGAACCACAGCATCTGCGAACTAGAAACATTTTATGCTCCTTTTCCCCCGTCTAACTCCACGAGGGACAAGACAGCGAAGTACCGGGTCAGAGGAGGGAGAAGAACAAAAAAGGCAGTCCGCTAACACCTTGTATTTTATCCCTGCTGTCGCACATGTCAGGATTGAAGCACAGCGTACGATTTTCAAAGCTACCTTCAGGAAGCGGAAGTTGGGTGCCTGGCTTCCTTAGGCTCCTTAGAAAAATCCCAGTCTCTGCTGCCCAGGGGAAACAAACATCCTTTTAAGCAAAACCACGATGGGTCCCTCTCTGATGTCGGTGAGAGTGGGACTGGGTCTTCTGTCTAAAGCACTGCGAGGCGTATCTCTTCCTTACACAGATCTGGCCGGTCTACTCTGTACAGCTGCTGCTGTTGCAGCCTTTCTTAGGCTCAGTCCACCAAGCCCTCTGTGGTGTGGGATGCGTAAAGGAGAGGGGGAGTTGTAGGTGTTGTGTAAAGACAGACCCATATAAATGTAAAAATAGAGAAGGTTTATACGTCAGGTAAAGGAGTGGGCTGCACCAATGGTGACAAAGGTGGTGGTTCAAGTGGAGCCAATCAGTCAGGTTTCACCAACACTTCAGCTTTAGCAACTGGTGCCATGATGAGTGGAAAGGTATGGGTAGGGCTAGCGTCGGGGGATGAGTTGGAAGCACTGGCCAGACACCAATGGTTTCCACCTCCGGGTCCTGGGAACTTGTTGCCCAAGAAACTTGTCTGGAAAAAGCACCAGAGAGAAGCAAGCGAGTGGCATCAGTGGGCTGACAGTCCAGCGGGAGATGTTTAGGGGCTCTGGCCTACAAGTCAGAAGGGATCGAAAACCACTGTTAAGAAGTATCCCCCTCAAGGAAGAGTATCTCCCTGGGGTAAGAGGTTTCAGTTAGCCACTGTTGCAGTGCTCAGGAAGCTGTAAAGATTTCTTTAAAGGTGTTACCAAGTGGGCATGGACAAGGGAAGGAGAAGAGAGGGACAAAAAGAGGAAAAAGCCTCTTAGCGGTTGAGGGCCGAGCAGAGAGGAGGTGGTTTTATCTGTCAGCGTGAATGCTCGGTGCTGAAAGGGTCTTCTTCCAAAGTGCTGGGTTATTTCAAAGTGGGACAGGGTAAAGAGTGGGTCGTTTGAGGATAAAGGGAGAGGGAGAACACACTCTGCATGTCTATTCACTTCTGTTGTATTGGCAAAACAGGTTATTCAGGCATCGTGGATATGCAAAAATGATCGGCCTGCTTTCTCTCTTTGGCTGCAGCAGTTCTGTGCATCTGTGTGTCACCGGTGGTTTGGAAAGCTCTTCCTTATAACCCACAAGATCGCCCATTTTAAGAACATTTTGTGGAGGTGAAGGAGGATGATTAGTGGATGTTGAAAGCGGCCTTTTCACAGAGTAAGTCGCAGATTGAAAAGGGCAGATTGAAAAGGGCGGGTGATTGCTACAAATCTTCAAAACTCTTAACTGCCAGCCAGTTTCAAACTCCATTTGACGTTTAATCCCCCAAACATGAAGCATTTGTTCAGGATAGGGCCCTTGAGCATATTTAGGAGTTGATAGGTTGTATCTGTTTGTCATTACTGTCTGGTTCCTCCCTGTTTAGTTTGCAAGCTGCTGCTTAGCCCGGTGCTTTCTCTCATCAGAAAAGACCCTCAGATCTCTCAGAGCAGCTCCATCAACCCGCTGGCAGCTGGTGGGCAGAGTCAAGTTGCTCAGCCACCAGGTAGGAGGAACGTGCTTCTCCCTCAGAAGTTCCCTCCCGCTTTCTTCCTGCCTTGCCGATGGCCAGCCGTCCCCTTCCTTCTTCAGCAATACGTGCAAGGGAAATTCCATGCTCGGTGTCAGCGGGCCGAGCGAACATGCCCCTCCGGAAAGGTGCTGCCTGCCCGCCAGCCAGCGCCTCTGGGCAGTGCCCCTTTCGGGATGACGACTGTGCCGGTGGCTGGCTGCAACGCCCAGTGTCCGCCTCGGTTTCTCAGCGTATAGAAGCCCTTCCGCAGGCAGCTGGCGCCTGCCGTGAGGCTGAGGCCGCGCCCGGCGAAGGTGCTATGGGTGTAAGCTTCCCCTAGGCAGGACGGTGCTGAGGTGGGCTGGCCGAGCACCCGCTCTGGGTCCGGCGGCCGCCTATCCCGCAGCTCCCGGGGCCCCGCCGTGCGCCTCCCTCGGGGGCCGCGCAAGGCCTCTGGGCTTGGCGGCGGGCGGGCGGGCGCCCGCCCCCTCTCCCCGCGGGGCCCGCGCCGTTTCCGTTAGGGGTGCCGTTAGGGGGCGGGCCCCGCGCGCCGCCTCAAGGGAGCGAGAGGTGCTCGCGCGCCTTCGGGCGGAGCGAGGCGAGGCGAGGCGAGGCAGGGCGGGGGGCGCTGGCTCCCGCGCCCCGCGCTGACAGGGGCCCGCGCCGGCCCCTCCCCGCCTCACCGGGCGCCTCCCCTGCGGCTGCGGGCACCGGGGCACGCGGAGCCCCCGCCCCCGCGGCGGCGCGGCCCCGCCCGGGGAGCGGGGCGCGGGGAGGGGTACTCTGTACTCTCGGCGCTCGACTCCGTGGAGGGGAGGTGGGGGGGGAGGAGTGCGAGGGAGGGGCGGTCCCTTTAAGAAGCGCCCTGGGCGCGCGGTCTCTTTAAAAGGGGAGGAGGGGGTGGGGCCGCCCCGAGGCGGGGGACAGGCTATGTTAATGGAGGGGGCGGTGCCGCGGCGAGCGGTGGGTGGTGCTTCCCGCGGGGCGATCGCCGCGGCGGGCCTGTCCCTTTAAGATCCCGGCTGCTACCACTGTGTAGGCGAAGGCGGGAGGAGAGTGTGTGCGAGGGGGAAGGGATACAGTCTCCGCCTTCTCGCTGGGGAGGGGCGGAGCGGGGGGGGGGCCGGGCGAGACCACTGCCCGGAACGGGGAGTAAGAGGCGGTCCCGCCGGCGGAGTGAGTAGGGGACAGTACCATTCCCGGGGCGGGGCGCGCGCGACGGGCGGTACCATTCCTCTCTCCGGGTTGCGGGACGCGGCGGGAGGGGGGAGCCGGGGGGGGGGGGGGGAAACCGGTGTGGGGAAAAGGGGGGGGAGCGGGCGGGGGGAGCGGGCGAGAGGGGCTGCGGTGGGCGGTACCATGTGTGCGGGAAGGAGGGGGGGAGGCGCTGGCGGACAATGGAGCCTGTGTGTGTTTGCGGGAGGGGGAAGGACCCGCCGTCGCCGGGGGGAGACGCTGCGCCGCCCCCTCCCGCCCGGGGCTGAGAGGAGCCTCGGCCCCCACCCCTCCCCCACGGCCCGGCGGTGAGTGAGGGGGAGGCGGTGCGGCGGGTACCGGGCGACCACCGGCACCGGCCGCCGCCGCCCGCCCAAAGTTTGAGAGTTGGGGGAGGCCCCGGGGCGGTGGGGGGCCGGGGGGTTGCCGCGGGGAGGGGTCGGCGCCGGCGCGGGGAGCGCTTCCCCCGGGACGGCGGCACCCCGGCGGCTCTGGTGGCGGCCCCCGGGTGCCCGGGGCTCTGCTCGGCTCCGTGGCGTGCCCCGGGGGTTCTGCTGTGCTGCGTGGAGGGGTGTGGGGTGCCCTGGGGGTGTGCTGCGTGGCGAGGGGTGGAGGATGCTCTGAGGTGCGTGGGGTGCCTCGGGGCTGTGCTCTGTGGAGGGCCATGTGGGATGCCCTGGCGTGCAGGAGTGGGCTGAGGGGTGCCTCGAATGGAGGGGTGGGGGATGCCCCGGGGGCTGTGCTCTATGGAGGGATGTGTGGGGTGCAGGGGATGCTCTAGGGGCTGTGCTCTATGGAGGGATGTGTGGGGTGCAGGGGATGCTCTAGGGGCTGTGCTCTGTGGAGGGCCATGTGGTGTGCTTTGGGGTGCACGGAAAGCCCTGGAAGTTGTGATGTATAGAGGGGTATATGGAGTGCTTTGCATTGCATTGTGGTGCATGGGATTCCCTAAGAGCTATGCTACATGGAGAAGTGTGTGGGATGCTCTGCGGTGCAGGGGATGCCCTAGGGCTTCTGCTGTGTGGAGGGATGTGTGGGGTGCCCTAGGTTGTGCCGGTGGCACTGGGTGCCCACATGGCTGTGCTGTGTGGAGGGATGTGGGGTGCTGGGAGGCTGTGCTGTAAGTGTGTGGAGTCCTCTGTGCTGCGCTGAGGTGCACTGATGTGCTTGGGATGTTGTAGGGGCTGTGCTGTATGGAGAGAATGGTGTTGGGTGGATTGGAGGGGTAGTTCTGAGTTTTTAATCCTAGTGAGAGATTGGGATGTAAGAGGGGCTGCAACTCAGGGCTAGGCTGTTGGGATTGGGGGTGTGGGCTGTCCTAGGAGAAAGAAGCTGATGCAAGTGGGGTGAGAGCTGGGTGTGCGAACTCTGTGGTGGAACTGAAGTGAGGGGCTTGGGCACAAAGGTCTATGATAGGGATGTAGTGAGTGGGGTACAAGGTGATGCATGCAGTGAGGGGGTGGGAGGTGGTACGTGGGACACTGGCTCATCTGGGATGTGCTCTGAGGAAGGGATGGGGGGCTTTGTTGCAGGAAAAACTGAAATACGTGTGTCTGCAGGAAAGGACGTGGAGAGGTGGATGAAGAAATGCAGAGTATGAGGTATACTGGGGGGAAATAAGTTGATATATGAGGGGATGGATATAGTGATGAGAGAATGTGAGGAGCTGGGGCTTGAGTGATTGGTAGAAAGGGATATGGGAATGGGATTGTGGTATGGGGAAACATTGGGAGCCAGAATATAGGGTAGGAAGTGCTTTCAGCATGAGGGAGGTGGTGCACGTGGCTGTGGAGGGAATTGTAGGGGTCCAGAGCTGGGAAGCGGTGTAGATAGTTCAGGGGAGCAGGAATCCAGGGAAGCTAAGCATGTAGTGTCACTGGTACATGGGATTGTTGCTCAAGAGGAGTTTGTGGGATATTTCAAGTGTGGGAGGGGATCTTGTATGTAGGGATTGTGGGGAACAGCAGTATCTGACAATTCAGGGGAAACGTGTTTATTTGGAAGTGTTTCTGCTAGGTAGAGAAGAGCCACTGTGCGTGTGTGTGTATGAGAAGAGTCTGTGCCCTGGTCTCCTGCAAAGAAGTGCATGGGAGGCTGTCAGTGGGATGAGAGGCTAAATCTGTAAAGATACTGCAGGTTCATGAGGTTAAGGGTTGGGTGATGGGGGGGAATAACACAACACTGGAGACCCCAAATGCTTTGAGAAATGATGGGACACGTGGATGCATGCAAGCAGCAAGGATCCACTTCTAGGATGAGAGAGATAACCCTGTGTTTCTGCGTTGTCCAGCTTTCTGTCCTTGAGGCTACTGTGTAGGTGACCGGATGATGGGACTAAAAAGGCCTCTGACAATTGAAGGTTTGGGATGTGGAAGGTGGATGTTACTCTCAGAGGGCAGACAAAGCATGAAGACACAGATGGGAAGAATCTGATGTGACAGTCAATTGTGGGTTGTTATCTGGGTATAAATATTAAGGTGGGATGATTACATGGTTAGTGGTTTAATAGTAAACAAAATGAGAAATCATGAAATTGTTATGCAGCAAAGAAAGAAAGTATGAAATAAGAAGTGGCAGTGGGGAGCTGATTGTGGAACAGTTCAAAACCCACCAACGTGAAAGGGAAGATGCTTTTGTTCTCCAGATGCCAAACCTAACTTGGGCTCTGAAACTGGTCGGGAAATAACCATGAACCTCACTGTCTGGGAGAGGAGCATCAAGTCTTGTAGCTCTTACCTTGTAAAGTAACATCTTCTCCTTAGTTTTGGCATTAGCCTCACTGACTTTGAGGCAGAAAAGAAGAGGTTGTGCCAAGTCAAGTTTGTTGCATTAAGCCTCCCTGTTGGTGACTAGTTGCCCTGCTGTCAAAATACAGTTGGAGGAAGCGGGGAAGACGGTTCTTCCAGTTTTGAGAGGTTCCAGTAATATTTTTATTTTCCTCGAAAGTATTTTGTCCTTGAATTCTTTGTGAAAAGCCCACACAGAATCATAGGATGCTCTGAAGCATCCTTTAAATGTATTAAGCTTTAAAAGCAGGAGGAAAAAAAAGTGATGTAAGTTTTCTTCTGTTTTGTTGGAAGATTGTTCAAAATATTACAAAAACAAGTGTTGGAAAGCTAGGTAAGGCATTACATAAAATAAAAAAAAAAAATAAAATCACAGGGTATGGAATGAAAGAATTAACGTACCTAAACAGCTTTATTCCTGTTGTCTTTTTGTTTACCTCTCTCCTGCTTTATGTCAGGGCTGTAATGCTGAATTGCTGCCTACAGTGGAGTCTTACAGGTGTTGAACTGGTGAAGTTAAGTAGAGGCTAACATAACCCGCAGTTGTTTTGTGTTCATCCTAAGCTTGCAGCAGAGCTGTGCTAGCGGAAGTGCACATGCCCACATCCCATAGCAGAGTGACCTGCTTTCTCGTGGGAATCACAGAGGTTGCTTTGGTGAAATTTTTATAGCCATTTTGGACAAGTTGGCATGATGGCTCTGTTGTGTGGTGGTGTGGGTTTTTTCTTTTCTTTTCTTTTTTTTTTTTTAACAATGATCTCCAAAGATATTATTTTTAATGAATGTGTCCTTTTTTCTTACTCAGAGCATAAAAATGGCTAAAGGGCTCATATTCTTTCCCTGTCTCCCTTGCTGGCCCCTCCTCAAACAACAAAAGAAAGGCAGCTTTCTTTTTTTAACTTGGAGTTAGCAACGATGTCAGTTTTGGGATTTTGGAATTCTCCCAGTGGAGTGGGTGCATTTTTTTTAATATTTTTTGGGGGTTGTGGGTTCGTTTTTGTTTTTTTTTTAGTGGAGAGGGGTCTGAGGATCTTGGGTCTCACTGCACTGTTGTGAACTCTTAACACCTTAATTGAAGGGGTGGAGATGCTGAATCACTAACAAAGACCTCCTTTATCCAAAATGTTAATCAATCATTGACGTTAAATAAGTGTGAACAAAACCAAACAAAAAAAACCCCACCCTAAACAAGTTTTTGTTTAAGTCCCCCTCCCATTCAGCTGCTCATCTTTGATCAGATTAACATGAGAAATTTGGGGATGTATTTTGTATGTACTTTTTTTTGGCAATATTTGGTGAAAGTTCTGTTGCTGACTTCCCAGTATAGTTTTCCCAATACAGATTATTTAGCTCATAGATGCAATAAAGATGTTTTTGGGAGAAACTGCGATCTGCTCTGGTGTGAGGGAGGTAGCTGGACTATGACAGTACTGTTGTAACCATCTTTTTGTGGGCTAGGGGGATGTGCATAGGTGTCTTTTTTTTTGGGGGGGGGGAGGGAGAGGTATTTTGCTTTCCTCTCTTGTGATCAGTTAATCTGTTTATTGGTCAACACAGTCATAAGCTAGGCAGGACCTGAATTTAAACGTGAAAGAAAATAAATAGGTTTCTGTTCATATAACCAGAAACTTTGTAGATCTCTGCTGTATATTATGAATACAAAGGGTGTGGACTCTTTCTTCCCTGTGCTTCTCCCCCTCCCCCCCCCCCCATCTTGTATTTCATCTTTACAGTTCATGTACTTGCATTGTTTTCAGTTAGGGTTAGTCCAGGGCCAGAGAAACTACATTTGTCACTAAATATCCAAATATAGAAACTAAGGCAACTATAAGCCACCAGGCTAAAATATTCATATACAACAGCTTTTCTGAACAGTTTATATGTTTGAGGTGGATAAGAATGGAGTACCTTTGATCCAAATTTCCTAGCTATTCAAAAGGCTTGCTACTCTCTAATATGTTGACTTTCCATACCTATTTCTACATGTTTCTTTCTATATTTTTTTCCTCTTGAGTTCCTGTCATGCTGTGTCAATTCTGTTGCCTTACAAACTGCGTCTATGGCTTAGGAATTTTGTTGGTCTCTTACAAATTCAATGGGGGAAAAAAAACCCCTAAAACAAAACCCACAACTTTATCCTGTGGAGCAATTTACACTCAAGTGAGTATTCAAACTAATTCCCATCTTAAATGTCAGCTGCGTTACCTAGCAGGGTTTGATCTCTTCCACTTTCTAGAAGTTTACCAGAATTTCTTCCGAGTGATGCAGGCAGCCTTCATAAAATCCTTCTATCTAGTTTGCGTGGCCTTGGACTTCACAGAAATCTCTGCCTCAGTAAGGTCTGTGGTCTGTTTACATAGATACGAAGTCCTTTAACCCAGCAAGATTTGCTATGGGCTTGGATTTCCTGCTTACAAGCTCTGCTGGAGTCCCTATAGTCTTCCTGCTGGCGAAATGAAGGTGTTAACTCAGGTTTTCAGAGCAGTTTGTGAATGGAAGGAGATTTTATTGCTGGTGTTTTTCTGAGCACTACTCTGCCTATCATTTAAAATAGCTTTCCACCTGTACCTTTACTTATCTGTTAGAGGGTTTTTCTGTTTTAAAAGTTTAATCATTTTGAAGCTGGATCTCCTGCTATAAAGTGTAGAAGAACAGGAACCTTATTCATAATTAGGAATTCCAGATAATCTCGAACTAGAGTGAAAAAACCCAACCCATCTGTTGGGAAATTTGTGAAGTTACCTTTAAGACCATGTGGTCTTAACAATGCTAGTTAACTCAATGGCAATAGCAAAAAACATAAGGTGATATTTTAATGTGTGCTGAATCCAAACGAGCTGTTCCAACGTTGACTTTAATTTACAGTTTTGAAGAAGCGGGGTTGTACTTGTGACTAAACCCTTACCTATAGGCCTAGCTGCTCAGTGTTAGTATGCCTGTGAGCATTTCTTTGGGTGCTAGAGTTGGCTTTTGAGGAGTCCTTGGCGTTTGCCCGTTTTGACTCTGCACCATCCTTCTGGTACCAGTGTGCTGGTACTGCTACTGGAGCAGCTATATGCTGAAACGGATCAAGGAACTGACCTCGATTATAAGCAGCCTGGCAAAAAAAAAATGATTGTACTTAGCCTGCATCAGTTTGCCAAACTGGTTCACTGTTTGGCCACGCAAACGGTTGTACGGGCACATCCAACAGTGTGGTGCAGGGGTGGAAGTAAATACTGGTAGCTGCAGTTTTTTTAAGTTGGCGTTGTTGCCAAAAGGAATGCTTATCTAACTGTACCCCTAAGAGTCTGCTAAACTTGCTAAATGTTATTTACACCTATTTGTTACAGCTTCCCTTGCCTGAGAACTGTTCCTTCAGCTTACCTTGTTCTTTTTGCCAAAAATGTTTCTCATCTCTGAACATGTATGCAATGTATAAAAAGAGAAATCCTCTTTCAGAAGCTTAAAACAGGGGAAACAGAAGAGTGTGGTGGTTTAGCTGCGGAAGAGTTTCTGCTGCTTCAAGACTGACTGGTGATACAGAACATGTAGTGTAAATTGATGATAGACTACTTAGTATGGTTGCAATTAAGCAGTGAAACTCATGCTGTGAGAATCATCAGGAGCAAGAATTCAACAAGAGTTAAAAAGGATCAGATGTCTGTAGGAATATGAAGAATATTCAATTATCATAATCAGTGACAGTAGAAATTTTGGAAGAGGTATTAAGCCTGTGGTCTAAACCTTGATTTTTATTTTAACAGATGTGCTTCTATATTGGGAAAGTGAGGGAGGGAATAGCTTGTTGTGCCTGGATTTGCTGAGGGGTTCTCGCACACTTCTCTGGAAACTTGATTGAGATCAGTGTGTGAGATGTGCCATTGAACTGCATAGGCTTCTGGTGAATCCTGGTGACCCATCCTGAAATCTGGTCTGAGCTACCAAACTGTGGCTGTTGTGAAAAGTGAACTGCTGCTACTGGACTTTTTACATTTCTTTTACTCTACTTCTGTGGGTTGTTTTTACCTGCTCTTTGGCAGAGTCTGATCTCAGTACTCTGTTTCTGATCTACTTTGACAGCACTCATTGAATTTATTTTAAAGACTGTTATGAAATTGCAGTTTACTATAGCTGAAGAATGAATGTTACCTCTTTAGAGTAGACAGAAATGCTCCAAGATCTCTTTTTTTTCAGGCAGACTTAAAAGCAGAGGTGAGCTTTTCCTTGTTTGGCCTCTGAGAAGAAGCTTGTGGAATAGGGAAGGGAGATGAAAAGTGGAACTGTAAGGTGGTTGGCTTGTTTGTTTTTAAAGCCTAGGCAGAATCAATGAAATCCTTTTGAAGGAAGGAAAATGGAAAGTATGCTTTACCAGTGACATAATTTCTTTCAACAAAGCAGGGCTGAGAGGTGGTGGAGCAATGTCCTCTGAGAGTTCACTGAAAATTGGGTGCTATAGTTTTGGAAATAATACTGATCTTAAGTGCTCCTTAGTGGTACAATCTATGGCAAAAAGAGCGTGTGATATACGTGATAATTTGACTGCATATAGAATTAAGGGAGAGCTTGCTGCTCTCTGTATTGAGTTCAGCGCAGTTGTGACTCAGGCGTGGAGAGCCATACAGCTGCCTGCTCCACTCTTAGCATTTGCAATTACTCTGGGCTGGTTGTCCTGTTTTCATGGCTGTTTGGTCTCTTAAGAAAGCAGTGCCACTGTATTCTTGCTACTTAGCTTTCTAGTGGGGCTGTCTGCATAGCAGCAGAGCAAAGGTTTAAATCGCTGACCCATCTTGTCACTGAATGGTCTCTATGTGCCTGTTGTTGTCCTCTCTGCCTTCTGAACAAAGGGTGCAGATATCTGTTTTACTTTATCAGTAGAGCGGCTGGGGCCCATGGGCTCTTGTAAAACCAGGTTAGGTTGGATTTGGTGGCAAACTTGAGAACAGAACCTGGCTCTTAATATACCTGCAATTTATCTACTTGACCATGTTACTTACATTCTACAAATTGCTTTAAATCTGTAAGTCTGCTCGTGTATGTTGCAGGAAGCCATCTTTGTCACCTTTGCAGTAGAATTACGCAAAACCTGAAGGAAAACTCTGGTTTAGTGATTCACTGACAAAAGCATTGGGTAAGATCAAGCAGTAGACCCTCTTTCAGGTTGCTTGGAGCTATGCTCTCCACATTTTGCACAACTGACTTCTCCAGGTGTCTTGATACTGCAGTTCCACTGCCTGTGAAATAGCAATATTTTATCTGCGTACCAATCTGGGTTTGTTTGAGGATTGATTAGAAATGTATTTGCAGTGTAATATAAAACAAAGCTGTAGCCTGTCGAGGTGAGCAGCCACAGCTTCTACAGTGAGAGCTGTTATGATGGAGAACTTAGGCAGTCTTATGTATGGAGAAGTTCTTCTTGGAACTTTTGCTAGCGGAATTGAAGTTTTCTACTGCATTTTACATGCATGCATGAGAAGGGAGTAAAGAACTTCAGGCCGAAATGACAGCTTGTTAGCAAGCATATGCTTTCTTCTGTCTCTTTAAAAAATTATGTGTGTGTGTGTGTGTGTATATATATATATAAAATTAACCTTCTTGTGGTTGAGGATAGAGAGTTGAAACTGTCAGGCAAATAGCCACCATCCAGCAGAAATGCTTCTGAATGTTCTTGTGAAAGCTAGCTTTGATTTGACAGTTATGAGTCTTTGAAAATAGCGCTCTGTTTATACAGTACAGTAAATACTTTGAAGTACATTAGGCTTTGCTGTACATGTGTGGCTAACTAGAAGAATATGAAACATGTACATCTTGTGTTGAGTGAGGGAGGATCCCACAGCAATTGGAATGGCATGCTCTTCATATTCTTAAAAGATCAAGTCAAAGCAGGAGATTTCATAATAAACCTGATTATACAATTGTTTAATTTCTTGTCAAAATAACATTTTTACATGTAGTGTTTTGAGATCCTTTAGGTGACCTCGTGTTATTTATCAAACATCAGTTTTTCATCCCAGCAGCTTTGATATAATCATGTAGCATCGTAGAGTACTGTGTACATGCAGTCTTTGCTTGCTGGAGTTCTTTGAAGTGCCTTACTCCTTAGGAGAGTCATTGCTCTGTAGAAGATCTTACATTTAACAACTAGGAAACCAGTATACGGAAGCAGTGCGCTGTGTTGCTAAAGGTCGTGCTACATCTAACGTGCCTAATGCGCGTCTAAAAGCAAATAAATGAGAGGTTCAATGCGCCAGGAACACATACCCCTGACACGCGTTTTACCCAGCAGTAAGTTGCATGGGATATAGTAATTCTTTGGCTCTGCCCCCGTGGGAATGCCTGCTTAGTAGTGCTGAGCTCCCCAGGTGCCAACACCTGGTGTAATAAAACAGGAGGAGGGCTCGTGTAAGGGAGAAGAGCAGAGGGGTAGCTGGTGGTGGCAGTCCTGAAGGGAAACTAGTCTCACGGGCAGTGCTGGAAGGTAGCAATGCTTAGGGGAGCCTTGAAAAACTCCTCACTTGGGAGGAGAGAGACTAGACACATGTTAAGGTGAAGGTTAACGTGAAGGAAGGTGCGTGGGTTGCCCCCAGCAATTCTGACAGACATCGCCTGTGATGTCCCCTTGCAGCATTCTGGGGAATTACTGCTTGCTGCAGCACTGGGTTTTCCTCATAGGAGGTCTGTCCTGTACTGACCCATCCCAGCCCCACTTAGCTTATGAAAACTGACAAGATTGCAGCCGGAGGAGTTATGCCTGAGGACTGGTTCTTATCTTTCATTCTGGAAGCCTAGTGAGGGGATGCTGAAATGAAAAGAAAAAGCACTTGGTTTTTTCTGTGCTGAAGTGATAGGTGGCTTATTTCTCCCAAGCCTTCTGCTTAAACAGTGTGGTGTTATTACATGTTGAAGAACAAATTGGTGTCTCCTTGGTCCCGTCTTCCCATCCATTATTTCTGCATCTGTTTTTTTCTATTTTTTTTCCCCTCCCCCCTCTCCGCAGATTAGTTTCTGAAGAGTGGGCTGGTGGCAAGCTCGATACAGGTGTCTTGTACCCTATGGTTGTTCATGCTGATGTCCTTATTTAAATTTTAGAAAAAATAAACCCAGAGAAGTAAGGGAAAAGAGGTCACTTCTGGATCTGAACACATTACCTACTTTCCAAAAAGTAGATGAAGTTTCGACAGAAGGCAAAGCTATGAAAGCAGCCTGCGGAAAGCTCTAGCGTTATCCACCGTACTCCTGCATGTAATGCTGACTGATGCTGGGGCTGTTAACTGCTAACATGATGTAGTAAGCTGCAGAAGCCTGTCATATATTAGGGAAATACTGTTAAAACATTTCTTGAAAAATCCCTTATTGCTAGAGCTTTTGATCTTTATCAGTGTTAACAATAGTAGGAACTCTACAGCAGACAGGCTGCTGCTAAGGTAAGTGATGCTCCACAGAAAGTGCTTAAAACTCCAGTCGTAATGCACATAGACTGCTCCCTGCATTGCTAACATAGGTGGAGCTGAACTGATGTTGGCAACTGCGCTGGAGGACGCTGAGGCTGAGGTCAGTGTGACGTTGTGGTGTGCTACAGGTTACGTGACAGTGTGCCTAATGCACTGGTAGCAGCCTGGCTGACCTGCACAAGCCACTAATATTGGTGAAGCTGAAATGGTGTGAGCAGCAAGGGGAAGTGTTCATAGCATTCCTGTATAGAAGCTGATAGCTGTAGCTTACACTTTGAGTTTTTTTAGGGTTTTTCTTTTGGCTTTTTTCCCCAAACTGACTTCTGGAACTGTGTCAGAATTTGCCAAGAGGTTGTTCAAGTGGACCAAGTAGTTCAAGGTTTGGTTTTGTTTTTCAGAAACTGTCTGGGACAGCTGTTCATCCCCATTGTATTAAAAACACACTGAAGTGTTGTTAGATGCACTAAAAATAAAGTTTAACAGATACGTAGTTGTCTTTGACAAAAAGCGTTACTCTCAGCTCTTAAAAGTGATGGTTATGAGTGTAGTGAACAATATGCCTGTTGCAAAATATTGTTTTAGAATGATTTCTGTAAATACCTAAACAGAATAATTACTTAAACAGCCTTTATGTCATGGGTGGTGTTGGTTATCCACGTACTTGTCAGAAGGAGGAAGGAATACTCGATGGAGCTACCACTGTCTGAGAGCAGGGGATGGTTACATGAGAAATGTCATAAAGCACTTCATTCTCTGAGCCTTCAGGTTTGTATTGTGCTTTGTCAGTGATTGTCTTGACTACACTTTTTAAGGATGGAGAGCAAAAAGTTGGACTTTCTGTGGCTGTCCCTGTTTTGAATGGACTTCAGGAGAGACTTTTTTTGGGAAATGTCCATGTGTGGTGATAGGAGCTGGTGGGGAGGAGCATGGGAGAAAGAATATCTGCATTGCCTTACTCAAGATATGTGGATGGGCAGCACAGGTAGGCTCAGTGGAGCTACACTTATATGACCACGCATACTGAATCTGCACAGGGGTGATTAAGTATATCCTTACTGTTTCTGGGAAGTTTATCCTGTGATATTAAATTAATCCAAGGAAGGAACTTTTCTTCCTGGTAATGGCATAGAGTCTTGCCCACTATTTCCCTGTAAGTCATCAAGGTGTTAATTTTAAGTGAGCCTATCTTTGCTTAGCCCCTTTCTTGGTGCTTCAAGGCATGGAGGTAGTTGCGGGCAATATCCTACCTGTGTTTTAGAGGTTAACAGAGAGGTGCGTGTGCACCATATGTACAAGAGGAGGTATTTTCTCTGTGGAGGTTGTAACAAGCCTGGTGAAGCTTGTGTAGCCCCCACATTCGTGTAGCAAAATGAGTTTAGGTGACAAATTCTCAATTCTTCTTTTGATGGAGAATCACTTCTGGTACAAGACCATGAGCAAAGAAGTAATGCTGTGCAGACTTGGGATTGGCAGTGTTTTCTCTGATCTGCATAAGGAGGAATTTTTGGCTTTGGGAAACTGTGAGAAGGACTTTGCGTATGCCATCATTTTTTACTGCCAAGACATAAATGTAGAAAAGTCCATTCTGTTTCAGGGTAAGTTAGGACCATCTAGAAATTTGTGGCTGGCTGCAAGTTGCTATCTAATCAGCTTAGTATTAGCAAGTTAGGTCTTGATGTTGAGAAAATGATTTATAAGTAAACGGGATTTGTGGCTTAATACGGAATGACAGAACATGATATTTTCCCCAAATCAGCAGCTGTTTTGGCTAGAGTGTGGTCCATGTACCATATGAAGTGCCCCTGGTGCAAGTGGCCACTGCATTTCTGACAGATGGAGCACATGAGCAAATCAGCTGAAAGTATGGTAACTGTGTAGTTTGATTAAAGGATGAGGTCTGCAAACCCTGCAATGGAAAGAGCCGGGACAGTAGGTAGTCAGGCCATTTACTGACGACTAGCACGGACAAGCAGTGTTGTGTCCAGATGACACAAGTATTGATACTATGTCTTTAGCCCCAGCAGTTCTTTAGCTACCCGAAGCATTTTCTGCCCTTGCTTAAGAAAAAGAGCAGAGGGACCTGGCGAGAGAATGATGCAAGTTGTTTGAACAACCAGCTTAAGCCTATCCATGCCTGTGCCATCAGTCTCTGCTGCCTCCTTTGTGCCAGTGAGCATGTGGCCACCTGGCTGGCTGCAACAGGAAGCTTGTCTCTTGAAAATTAATCATATCTTATCTAGAGTTAGTTTTCGGCTGGGTTGTAAGTGCTGGTGATGGCTGGAAGGGATAGAGTTGGATAGACTTGGGCTGGTTAAGTTGCTTTCCTCGGTCCAGCACACACTTGGCATACAGAAAGTAACGTGGCTTTTTTGACAAACCTATTTAAATGCGGGTGAGTCCAGTACTAGTTGTATTACAAGCACGTGCTTTATGCATTCGTGGGAAAGGAAGAGGAGGACAGCTTTTGCTAAGAGGTAGGGGCAGATTTAAAGATGTAGTTAAAAGCCCTTAATAGTGGCCATAACTAGAAAATGGGACTTGTTTAAGGGACTGAAGAGTGTCCTGTGTCCCCGTATCCTCAAGTGTCATGGGGAGATGTATGAGGTGTAGAATACTTGCATCAATTTATCTATTTGCTTTTACTCTTATATGATCTTAAGGGAGTCTGACAGTTCAATAAAAGCATTGAATAACACTTCCTGCGTCCTCCTTGTTTCCCAGTTGCACTCTTTATCAATGAGGTGTGTAATCAAGTACTTTATTAAACAGCAGCTTATTAAAAAGTAATATGAGCAGTTCAGCTGCAAGTGTGCAAAATAAGCAAATGCTTAACAAAACTGGTAAGTACAGCACATGGTGAAAACCAGTGGTAGCTCTTGGGGTGTCTTGGGTGTCATGGTGTCACCTTTTGCCAGTGCAGCTGTTTTCCCTCTTACGTGGTTGAATGAGGGTCTGAGAAATAGGCTGCGCCCTTCCCAGTAAAATTGCGCTGAAGGAGCGCGTCAGTTGATTAATTGCCTTACCCCACCTCTCTGGTCGCTCAGGGAATCCACTGGTGGATGCACATGCAGAGTTTGCTTCCTGGTGGCTGTCAGGATGAGCAGTTGCTCAAACAGCTCCTACTGCTGGTGCTGCTGTGCTTGGTCCTTCCTGAAGCTGCTGCTCTTCCCGGAGCAGCCTCTTACTCCACTCTCTCTCTTCTTTCTCTCCCACTCCACTACCACAGGTACAATTCAGGGTGCTGGCTCAGCTTGTGTTTAAAGTCATCATTTGTTTTCTGTAGCAGCAGGTCTCTAGCCTTTTATTCTTTTTCCATGCTGATTTTCAGCTCTCGCCACCCTCAGTCCAGCACGGACTGACAGTCTCAGAAAGGCCGTGGGAAAAAAGAAGTGTGCTCTTTCTTGTACACAGAGAAAGAGGTTTCTTGCCTTTAATGCTTCGTGTCACAGTAAGGCCACAAGTTTGATGCTTTCATCTACTTGGTATGCCTTTATTTCATCTCTCCACATTCTCCTTCTCAAAGAGGGAGAAAAAACTGAAGTGAATCAGTGATAACTGCAGCTGTTCCTGCTGAAGCAGCCATAACACTGTACACCTCCAAGTACCTAACCGCTTGTCACTATCAAGCTTCTGCAATTTAAGGGCATGAAGGAGAAATAAACTAGTTTGGATGGTTTTTTCCTTCTGTTTCCAGTACAATAATATGGTGGCTAGTTCATAGAAGTACAGGGGTTGTTCATGAATAAGTTACCAAAAGGTAAGCTAAGATGTGCATTTGTGTCTTGTTAGTTACTCTGTGGTAGCTGATTGTGTACACCCTCTCACCCTTTTGATCTTAAATTCACTGTGAAGCAAGCTGTCTTGCACCAACTGTGGGCTAAGACCATGCAGGTGAGCAGCAGAGATGGTAAATTAGGGGATGGAATTGCCTTGCAATAACTGTCTGGGTAGCCTTGAGGATGGCTTGTATCTGATCATTTGTGTCCCTCTTGCAGTCCTGAGCTGTGGTCTGTAAGGCTGCCCCGTTCTGGTGCTTTGCCGAGTGGGACTTGAATGTTTCAAGCAACAGAGCTCTGACTGTTGGCTGTGATAGATTCTCTCCATCCTGATGTATGCTGGTGTTCACATGTTTTCCCTTTCAAGGGAAAAGGTGATTTCTGTCGCTGCTTTGATAGAGGTGTGTCAGTATTGGCACTGGCATGGCTTAGCCTGTATTGTTTTGTTGGGTGGGGTAGGGGAAAGGGGAGAGGAGATATAACTGGGTAATTGGATTCAGGGATGATTGTGCTGCTGTGGTAGGTTTTACTGGATGAAGCAGCTTGTTGCGATAGGTGTTTGTTTCAGCTTCTGTCTGCAGGTGTGACTTGGCTAGATAAGGATGGTCTATCACCTTGATGATTTCATTGTTTGATTTGGCTGGACTGGGTGGAGAATGTAGCTGCATTGTTTGGGACTAGCTTTGTAGTTTGGTTTTGTTGAAGTGGATTACATGGCAGTCATTGCTACATTATTAAGGTGAAGCTGCAGTAGATAATAGTTGGAGAATGTTGGAGGGAAGAGAATATGCACAGGGTTTCACAATGCATAACTAATTGAGCCTCGCAACAGCTCCTGTGTTCCAGTTGGGAGATCTGGTCAGCAGAATGCATTGGCATTACACAGAGAACCTCTGGTAGCGATTTCAGTTTGCAGTCGTACTTTAACTGCAAGGCTGTCCATGCTGTGTAAATAGCTGAGAGTGCTCTGAGAGACCACACTAGCCCCGACAGTGCGAATGATGGCTGGATTCATACTGTTCTTGCAGCCTCTCCAGTTTTCACAGTGGGTGAGGGAGAAGCTGGCAGGTAGCTGCTCCATCTTTCTTTACTGACCTCAAATTTACCATTAAGCCATTCCTCAGAGTCTGCTTTTCCTTGTATCACTGAACTGTCAGGCCCTTAAACTTGCTTTAATATGTGAGCGAACATTAATTGATGCAGGGTTGTCTCCATTACTGAAAGTGTGGCTGATGGGTTCTTGGGGCATGAACTCTTTTGGCCTTATAGGAAATAACTGTAGTGCAAGGTGGGGCTAACCCCTCTATCTTGAGCAAACTTGCAGTATGTCTTATTTGGGAAGGTTTGCAGCTGGATTCCCTTCTCCCTCTAGTGTAGCACAATGATGTGAAGTAGGAGCTGCCAGAACAATAGATAGTCCTCCTTCCTTTTAAAACCTGCCTGGTTTTCCCCGAGATGTGATTGCCTGGCTTTACCTGATGCTTGATGTTTTTATTTGTGTGTTGTTTGGCTGTGGGGGAGGTTGTATATATGAAGCACAGGGGTTTGGCAGAAGTTGCTGGGCACATAGTGAAGGGAAGGTGGGCCTTTGAAGAGAGATGGGTGCAGAGAAGGGGAGGTTACATGTCCGAGCTTTGTGCCAGCTTTGCTAAGCACAGATGAGCTCATGGGAATCCAGCTAGCTCAAATGTGGGAGTGCTAAAGCAGGTCTGACCTATTTCCCCTCCATGTGCAGCACACATCTTCAGTCTCTTCCAGTCTGATTGTGGCTTTTTCAGTGCTGACAAATCTCGCCAGTCTGAGCAAAGACTTCCCCTTGTCAGTGGTTCAGAGCAAGTTGTGATTCCCCTGCCTTCTGTGGCTGGATGCATGGGAGGGACGCATTCTTGTTAGTGAAACCATTCCTCTTTCTTCTTTTTCCAGGTGATCTTTTCTTGTGAGACGAGCGGTTTGCAACTCATGGCCTCCACAATGAGTACTGCCGTGTCGTGACGCCAGGGGTCTTGGTAAGCTACTTGTTGGAAAAGCAAGGACCTATCATATCTCCACAAATGTAGGTCCGTCTCTTTTGTCTCTGTGATTGAGATTTGAAATAATTTTAAGCCATCCAAATTGTAAGCTGCAACCAAGTGGGGTGAGGCTACTTTTCACCTGTTCTCACCTCCTCCTTCCAGCTTGCAGTGGCACTGATGTGGTTACAAGATCAACCAGATCAAGCGACTGATCCAGCTGAATAGAGATTTCTGCTGTTTCCCTTGGGTTAGTTCCCATTCATATCTTTCCCTGATCTGGTCAGGAGAGAAGTGGTGAGAATGAGTAGACAGTTGAACCATCCCTTTTCCCTGCAGCCATTACCTGGCATACCTTAAAGCAATCCTGAGAACACAGCCTTGGATGTAGCTTGCCAAAACATCTTGAAATGTGGCTTGACCATTCACTGTCAGTGACCCTGCCTCTAATTTTAGAGCAGTGATAAAGGCTTTGCTATGGCAGGCAGATTCCAGTTGCAAAAATGCATTTCTCTAGAGCTTTTCCATTATTGAACCCTAGATTCCCAGACATACACATGCTAGAAGTGCATTTAGAAAAATCATGAGGCATTCCACTTCCCATTATAAAAGATGGTACATTCCCAGTGTGCAGAAATGAGAAGCAGAGGAAGTTGAGTTGCTGTTGTTCCACCAATGAATATATTGATGTATCCTTTATCGCTCTTTCTGGTAAGAAGAAATTTAAACTGAGATTGGAAAATACAGTTCTTGCAGAGTGTATCAATTCTAATAGATGGAAGATACATGTATATAGGATAATAAAAAAGCAGGGTTAAAAAATTGGAGGGCTTTTTTCCCCCCCGTGAAGCACTTGAAAGTTTGGTGATGTCAGAAATATTGTGCAGCCAGTGTGATCTTGATTCTGTTCTTCATGTTTTCACATTGCACTGTGCAAGACTCGGAGTCTGAGAAAATTTTCGTCTTATAACAGAAGGTAACGTGATAATGCATAAATATCAAAAGTGGAAAAGCAGAGGATGAAACAACTAGAATACTTAGGTTCATCACACAGGCATCTGCATCCTGCTTTTAGCATTGAGCTCTGCTCACTTTAACGCTATTATTCCTTTTTTCTTTTTTTTTTTTACCTGAAATTCACAGTGTTCTCAATCACACATTTACCTTAAGTGAGGACCCCGAAGTATCACTGAGTTCCGCTGACTTTTACTGATGCATAAATCTCTCTTTAAAAGTGGAATTGGGTGCTGCTGATAATGTTATGGTTTTGTTGTCAAAAGAGACAGAAGAGCCAAATTTGCATGCAAAGATGGTACAATTTAGATACTTGTGAAGATTTTCTCTCTTGTCTTTAATGTGTCTGTGTAGCACCAGCTCCAATTACACCATGACAGTAGTAACAATAGTAATAGATTAACTCCAACATTGTTCTCAAAATCAGTGAGATAACCAGCTGATAGGCCCTGAGAAGCATGAGGATCCAGTGGAGTGTGTGGCTCAGACTGGAGTTCATCTGATTGTGTCTAATAGGAGGCATTAAAAATGACAACTTTGTTGCAGAAACATTCCCCCATATTAATGGGTTCGTGCAGCGCAGTGGAGGAGAGAATAGGGAGCAGGATAATTTCTCTGGGTCACAAAGGAGACATGTGGTAGAGAGGAGAATTTTTTGAGATGTTGCATGAAGCTCTGCATCAACTGCAGTGTAGAGCACTGTTATGTTAAGGTACAGCAGTACAAAGTCACTGAAAAGTATAATGGCACAACCTCACAACAAGATGAATTTGGGGAACTGGAAAACCATGGTGCTCAATAATACAAGTTACTGATAACTCTCCTTGGCCAGAGGTGGTCATACAGTGCCCGTGTTTCTTAGTCCTCTGGTGTCAGCATGTGAGCGAACCAATTTTTGTTTTCTAAATGCAATGTGAACGGTAGTTTTCTTCCTAAAATTCAAGACACTCCCAGTCTGGTGAGATTTAGTTTGTTTCATTTGATATACACAGGCAGAAACTGCTTCTTTGGTGCTGAGAAGGAATACTGGGAATATTTACATTTGAATAATATTTAACTAGCAATGCTTAATACATTAACAATAAATCTTGGTTAGATTCTAAATTAAGTGGATTTGCATCTGAGTAGGTGAGATGAACAGGAGAGATTTTGTTGAAACATAAACAAGACAGAAATTTGTTCCAAAATAATTTAGCCCAAAGGACGTAAACAGTAATATTCAATAGTTTCCTCCTCCAGAAACAGTTTTATGTGCCTTATTGCCTGTGTCATGCATATTGTTTCTTAGAAGTTGAAAAAATGCCTTCTTTTAAAGTCTCAATAGTCTCTATAGTGTTGCTGAGCAAATTTAGAGGGGTAGTTCTCTAGTGATCTTTTGGCCTTTCTAATAGATATAGTGAGTGACTAACCTCTGGTATTTTCAGGGTAATCACAGCATAGCTGGTTGCTTACAGGTGGTCAGGAAGGCATTTTATTTTATTTTCCTCCCTTTGTGCAAGCCTTAGCACACATCATTGAACATATGTCTAGTTATATTGGACCAGGGAGACAGAAAAGATTTGAGCAGAGTTTATGTTCTTAAGAAATATCAGATTACAGCCATTCACAGGGGAATTCTGTATAGCTAAGTCATGTTGGAGATTTGTAATTTTGGCTTCCTACTGACTTGCTGTGAGGTGTCTTCAAGCTGAGCACAGATGCAGAATCAAAGTGTCCAGATACGAGGCGCTTCCCTGTTTTGTTGACTCCAGAGTGATTTGCTTTGGATGAAAGGAAGATGGCCTCACTGCTGGTAAACTGAATGACCAGCCAAGACTGCCTCCAGTTTGAAATACACAGCTGTACTGAACCATCTGAAAGCTCTTCTCCTGTGTCTTCTCAGTAATGGGGGAAGAATTGCCATTTACTGCCTCACACCAGGCACATCTGCTTGGAAAGTTCCTCACTGGTTTTCTGTTCTCTTCTTGCGGGGTGGTTTTAACAGTGCGCCCTGGAGATGCGAGACTTCCCCTGGGCAGCAGGAGGCACGCGTCTAGAGAATGCTGGAGCTGCAGGAGGGAAGCACCCAGTGCAAAACCAGAGAGGAGCAAAGAGAAAAAAGGCAAGCAGACAGCCAGCATTGAGAGAAGCGGGTGTCAGAAAGTGCTTCGACGCTGCCTCTGGCGGCACACTCCCCAGAGGAACTTGACGAGAGCCCATCTGCGTGTGTGTGAGACTGTGAGCTCAGGATTTCTGTCAATGCATTCCAGTAACCCCAAAGTGAGGAACTCCCCGTCAGGCAACACGCAGAGGTAAGGAAAAGAGCCTGCAGTCAGCTGCTCTGGATTGGTGCATGACGCTGTCCCTGCTCTGCTGCAGGATTAGCGTCTGGTGCGTGTGACTTACTGGTCCTCCTTTGTGCTCCCGTTGGACCCGCCAAGTACCTGAGCACTGATGAGCCTCCATGTTCGCTAGGCTGAGGATGAGCCGAAAGCTGTAAACCTGAGAGATGCGGCTTCTACATTCCTCCTCCCTCCCATCAGATGTCTGAATAGGCTGTAGGAGAGTAAACATGCTGTTTCTATCTGTTTTGTTGTGGGGTTTTTTCCTTCCCCCTCTTCTAATTATCTGTTTCCCCAAGGGGTAGTTGGGCAGCAGAAGGTCTCTCTGTACTTTCGCACAAAACACTTCCTCCGTATTATTGGCCTGAACAGCCTGGAGAACTGATCAACTGTGCACTGAGATCTTCTGCATCATTCACCTGCCAGTGCAGCAGGTCAGCATCTCTCCTCTGCTAATTTGGAAGGGGAAAAAATATGGAAGTGAAACACTGTCCAGGGACTTAGAATGGTCTGATTGACAGCATTCTTGAGTTTGATTATTTACTCCTAGAGGTCATCTGGAGCTTAAGAGTAATTCAGAGGGAATGCCTCCAAGTCAGATGTCTGTCCAAAGGAGGAAACGACTTACGCGAGTCCCACAGTGAGAATACTAGCAAGCGCTGCCTGTTGGAAGTGGCAGTGATGATGGGAAAACACAGTGCAGAAGATCTGCTAGCAGTGGAATAACTGGAGGGTGAGGAGGAAGGGGTGGCTACTTATATGTGTGTGAAACTCAGAGGAACAAAATATTTTTAGGATGCGATTTGCTGAATGGAAGAGGAAAGGAAAGACTCAGAATTCCCTTTGGCAAATTAAAGAAGCTTGATTTGCCCCATTTTACAGGAGTGTGCAGGGAGATGGTATCCTTCTCTTTCCTTATTCAGAGGCAGGTTGTAGCTGGTTTAATTGTTTTCACGGTCAGAGGTTTGTGTTTTCCTGGCAGCTCGCCCCAATGTATGATGAATGCTGCAGTAATGCTGGGTTTTCCTTGTGCTCCCTGTAGAACTGGATGGGGAGGTGCAAAGGAGGGAGCAAGGCGGGGGGGCGGTCTACTCTGATCAGAGCTGCAGCATGTAGTTGGGGTCCAGGAGAGTGGCGAGGTGAACTTTATTATGCCTTGTTTGTTTACTCTGAGCCAGTCTTGGTGTGAGGCGCTTCTCTGTGCACATAGAAACCGTTGTCTTTATTGACAGAAGCCCCAGAGGTAGGTCCTCATGTGACAGCAGTTCCTGGGATCTGGCAGGTCTGTAGCTTGCCCTAGTGCCTTCTTGAGCAATGAGATCCAATCTTGGATAATAACCCTTTCAGGGCATGTTCAAAAAAGCACCTGCATGACTCTAAGCTTGCAGGCATTTTTTATTTGTCAGCAATTGTCTTAGCTTGCAAAGGTGGCAGTGGTTGTTTCTGCTTCTCTCTAGTCTGTTCCTACAGGGTTGAATGAATCCATGGTGTGATTTGTCACTTTTTTTTTCTGCTTTGTCCCCAGTAGCCCCAAATCAAAGCAGGAGGTGATGGTCCGTCCCCCTACAGTGATGTCCCCGTCTGGCAACCCCCAGCTGGATTCCAAATTTTCCAACCAGGGCAAACAAGGGGGCTCCACCAGCCAATCCCAGCCCTCTCCCTGCGACCCCAAAAGTGGAGGTCACCCCCCCAAAGTGCTCCCTGGCCCAGGTGGGAGCATGGGGCTGAAGAATGGGGCTGGAAATGGTGCCAAGGGGAAGGGGAAGAGAGAGAGGAGCATTTCGGCAGACTCCTTTGAACAGAGGGAAGCTGGGACTCCTAATGATGACCCTGAAATCAAAGGTATGTTTGCTAGGATTCGTGCACAAGTGCAGACAATTAGTCCTCTATGAGATGGAAAATCACTATGCAAGTGTTAGCGAAACATTTATTTGTCTGGGGTTCTGTAAGTTCCAGCCAACGAAGTCTAAAGGTCTTGAGAGCAGGTGGAGAGGTTGTCATAGCAGGCATTGGTAAATGTCCTGTTCACGCTCAGTTAAAGTGCAGAACTGACTCTGGTGGGAAAGTTCCTTTGTAACTCTGAAACTCCCCCAGAGGATTTGAAAGTACAAATGCAACCTGTTGGTTTCCTTCTGGCCTTTGGCCTTTCAGGAACTGCTCTGTTGTAACTGGGTTTTGAACAATATGCAAGCCTGTTTTGTCAACACAGATACATAACCCGTACCACCCTGACTAGTAACACAAACCAGAGAGTTGGGATTTCTGTGTTCTGTTCCTGGCTCCGTCAGGCAGTGCAAAAACAGACTAGACGTGCAGTTGTCCATCTTTCCTTTGTCCATTTTCTAGGTCAGCTGGCTAAGGTGGCTTGGAGAAAAAAAAAAAGTTTTGCACAGAGTATTCGTCTTGGGTGCAGACGTATTTATATTTGTTCATTTTAGTGTGAGGTTTTCCTGCTATTCTGTGTGGCCATTAGAGAATTCAAAGGGATCCAAAGGGATCAGTTCTGGGAACTGCCACTTGCCTTGGAAAGGGCCAAGATGAGCTTTCTCCACCTGAAGGGCAGCATGGCTAGAGAGAAGATGCATGGTGTAATAGAAGAATTACCTTTAGTGGCGCTTGAGGGAGAAGCGGGAAATTTCAGGGGAGGAAAAGCTGTGATCAGTTTCCAGAAATGGTTTCCACAGGACTCCCAAGGTAGTGATTCCCTCTTTTCCTCTTTCTCCCCTTCCAGACTGCAATTCTGCTGATCATGTGAAGTCCCAGGATTCTCAGCACACACCACACTCCATGACTCCTTCAAATGCTTCAGCCCCAAGGTCTTCCACACCTTCCCATGGCCTGACTGCCACTTTGGAGCCAGCAACTGGGCAGAAGACTCCATCCAAAGTGGTTTACGTCTTTTCTACTGAGATGGCCAACAAGTAGGTAGATGCTTGAGTGTCTTCAGGGAGCAGGGCTTATATTTGTGCTCCCTTTTTAAGAGATTCTCAAGTGCGCTTTCTCCATCAAGTGCGTTCTTGTAGCAAGAAGTCATTACTTGTTTTGGGGACGCTGAAGGGGCTGGAGTGGAGGATGTCACTACCTCTTGCCCTCCAAGAAATGATTACTTATTCCTTTGAGGTTTGGGTTTTTTGGTTGTGGTTTTTCTTTGGGGTTGTGGTTGGTTTTTTGGGTTTTTTTTTTTTGGAGGGGTGGGTTTGGTTTTTTTTTTTTTTTTTTTTGGCAAATGCTGGTAGGTTCTGTTTTGCAATCCATGCAGTGAGTAGCAGCCAGGATGGCTTAAACTGAGATATGAACCCTGAATGCTGATGACTTTGTAGATGTAAGCATTTTTCTTTTGCTGCTCATCTAGAGTGAAATATGCATGGTTAAGTCTTTCTGCCTTCTGCCAGCTGAAGGATTGAAGGGAGGGCGGTTAAGAAAAATTGATTCTTAGCTTCAACTGGATATGCGCATCTGTCTGTCTGTCTTTGCAGGGCTGCAGAAGCTGTGCTGAAGGGACAGGTGGAAACCATCGTGTCCTTTCATATCCAAAACATCTCTAACAGCAAGGCGGAACGGAACACTGTACCCTTGGTAGGGAATACCTGCATGTGGGTGGGAAGGGAAATGGTAAATGTGCTTGTGTGTGTGTGATTCAGAGAGATGGATGATTATTTACCCTCTGAAATAAGTTTCAGGGTGGAAAAGAGAGACAGCTGTTGTTCTGGCCTTCTGCAAATAAATGTCTTGGATCATCCAAAGTAGAGTTTGAGTCTTGCAATATTTGGGTAGTATATTTCTGACCCCATTGCTCATGCAGAGCTAGCGTAGAAGCAAGGGGTACCTGCTGTAATGCTTGAGCAAAATAGGTTTTTGCATGGCCAAGATTCTGCTCTGTAATTGCAAGGAAGGGTAGCCTTCGTGCAGCTAAGCGTGGGCTGGCGGGGCTGAGACAGGACGTTTTGTTTGCACCGCTGCTTATGTGACACGGCTGTAAGAAGAGTGAGTGACAGCGTGTGGCTTTCTCTTGCAGAACCCCCAGATCACTGCACTTCGGACTGAACCCAAGCCCCTGCCGCCGCCCCAGCCCCCTGCTGCCCAGGACCAGAACCCTCCCCAGAACGCCAAAATGCAGCCGACTCCACCCGTGTCAGCGCCGGTATCCAAATCCACTGGCCCCCCGTGTCCCATAGATCAGGACAGTCCCAGCGTGGAAAGCAAAGTGATGTCTGTGGGCAGCCCTGCCAACTCTACCCCGTTGCAGACAGAAGGCTTTGGGCAGAGTTCAACCCCCAATAATCGAGCGGTTAGCCCAGTTTCCCAAGGTAGCAACAGCTCTGCTGCAGACCCCAAAGGCCCTCCCCAGCAGGTGTCTGGTGGGGACCCATCCAGTTTGGGGGAGAATCCAGATGGACTGTCACAAGAGCAGCTGGAGCATCGGGAGCGCTCATTGCAGACCCTGCGAGACATACAGCGCATGCTCTTCCCTGACGAGAAGGAGTTTGCGGGAGGGCAAAGTGGGGGACCACCCCCAAATGCTGGGGTGCTGGATGGTCCGCAAAAGAAACCTGAAGGGCCGATACAGGCCATGATGGCTCAATCCCAAAGTTTAGGCAAAGGGTCAGGGTCTCGGACAGATGGAGGGGCTCCATTTGGCCCTCAAGGACACAGGGACATGCCTTTTTCCCCAGATGAAATGGGGCCACCACCATTGAACTCCCAGTCAGGACCCATAGGCCCAGACCACCTGGACCACATGACTCCTGAGCAGGTGGCCTGGCTCAAGCTGCAGCAGGAGTTTTATGAGGAGAAGAGAAGAAAGCAAGAGCAGGTGGTTGTGCAGCAGTGTTCCCTGCAGGACATGATGGTCCATCAGCACGGGCCTCGTGGGGTGGTCCGAGGCCCTCCCCCTCCGTACCAGATGACCCCTGGGGAGGGCTGGGGACCCGGGGGTCCAGAGCCCTTCCCTGAAGGCATAAACATGTCGCACTCTCTGCCCCCCAGGGGCATGGCCCCTCATCCCAACATGCCTGGGAGCCAGATGCGCCTGCCTGGTTTTGCGGGAATGATGAACCCTGACATGGAGGGCCCTAGTGTCCCAAATCCCACCTCCCGGCCTGGGCTTTCGGGAGTTAGTTGGCCAGATGATGTGCCAAAAATCCCAGACGGTCGAAACTTCCCTCCTGGCCAGGGTGTCTTCAGTGGCCCTGGCCGAGGGGAACGGTTCCCCAATCCGCAGGGCCTGCCTGAAGAGCTCTATCAGCAGCAGCTGGCTGAGAAACAGATGGGCCTCCCTCCTGGCCTGAACATGGAAGGCATCAGGCCTGGCATGGAGATAAACAGAATGATGCCCTCCCAGAGACACATGGAGCCTGGGAACAACCCCATCTTCCCTCGCATGCCGGTGGAAGGGCCAATGAGCCCCTCCAGGGGGGACTTCCCAAAAGGAATACCCCCACAAATGGGCTCCAGCAGGGAGCTGGAGTTTGGGATGGGCCCTGGCAGCATGAAGGGGGACATGGGCATGAATGTCAGCATGGGCTCCAACCCACCCCTGGTCCCTCAGAAGCTGAGGGAGGCAGGAGTTGGGCCGGAAGAGATGATGAAACTGCGCCCCGGCGTCTCGGAGATGCTCTCCTCTCAGCAGAAAATGGTGCCGCTGCCGTTTGGGGAGCACCAGGAGTATGGCATGGGTCCCAGGCCTTTCCTTCCCATGTCTCAGGGCCCAGGAGTTGGTCTCCGAAATCTCAGAGAACAGATCGGGCCTGACCAAAGGACTAACAACCGGCTCAGCCACATGCCGCCACTACCTCTCAATCCCACCAGTAACCCTAATAGCCTCAACACTGCTCCCCCTGCGCAGCGCAGCCTCGGCCGCAAGCCCTTGGATATCTCTGCAGCCAGTCAGGTGCATTCGCCAGGAATCAACCCTCTGAAGTCCCCCACAATGCGCCAGGTTCAGTCTCCCATGATGGGGTCTCCCTCGGGGAACCTCAAGTCCCCTCAGACGCCCTCCCAGCTGGCAGGAATGCTTGCGGGTCCCACTGCCGCAGCTGCCGCTGCCTCCATTAAGTCCCCTCCCGTTTTGGGGTCTGCTGCTGCTTCTCCTGTCCACCTCAAGTCTCCGTCTCTTCCCGCACCTTCTCCTGGATGGACTTCGTCTCCAAAGCCTCCTTTGCAGAGCCCTGGAATTCCCCCGAACCACAAGGCATCTCTCACCATGTCCTCTCCAGCCATGCTGGGGAATGTGGAGTCAGGTGAGCGCTGCCTCTGCAAGCCAGACTTGGCTCTTCGGTTCGTGTCTGCTTTACCCCGAGGTGTGCAGCAAGGTGGGGGAAGGAGATTTCTTGCAGGGTGGCAGAAGCTGGATGGTGCTTTGCCCATTTGAGGGAGGCTGTGCCGAGTGGTGGGTGGCTGGGCGAGCGGAGCGCAAGCGCTTTTCTTCCTCCTGTTGTAGTTATGGGTTTGCACTGTGCCTGCTGTGTGTGGAGGTGAGGGCTGGTCGCTCAGAGGACACGGAAGTGAAAGGGTGAGGTCAAGAGGTGTGCAAAGATGGGAGTATTGGTGGGAGAAATATCTCAGAGGGGTTTTTGGCCGTTCTGCCATAGCTCCTGGTGATTGTAGGTCTGTGGAGAAGATCCTGCTGATGTTATGAAAACCGCTTTGAGATAAAAGGCCACTACACAGACATGCTGAGCGTGGTTAGCCAGTCTCGTATCTAGGTATGGTTCAGGTATGGTTACTGCTTTCTAGGTTGCCACCACAGATGGAGAAGCGTGCTAACGTTTGTTCAGACGTTGACCATTTTGGAGAAAGCTAAACACCATACGTAGTATTCGGCAGCGTGCTGGGGCCGTGCCGTGCCTGTGACCTCGAGGGCACGCCTCTGCCTTCTCCTTCCCGCTCCTAAACCCTCTGGGAGCTCACCCCGGAGCACGTTCACCCCTCCGTGTCCAGGCTCCCTGGGCGCCCTTCCTGCCCGGGAAGGTCCCCTGCCCGGCAGCGGAGCGGTTTGCCCACGTTGCCCTCTAGCGCCGCCGCGGGTAACGGCACAGCGGCGGCGGGAAGCCTAACCCCTCGCACCAGCTGGCGGGGTTGCTGGCCCGGCCTCTGCGCTGGGGAAGGGAGCCTGGCTGCTGAGGCCGTACCCGGCGTGAGCCCAACCGCCTGCAAGTCAGAACTGAATGGTTTAGTCGGTGCCTAACGTTGTGCTTAACGAATGCTTTTACATGCATGACTGCATTAGTCAGATGGGCTCTTGCGATAAAAGGGATTTCTAGGTTTTGAGATTTCTAGGAGAAAAGGGTGCGATTTAAGGAAAAATGGTAAGAAGGAAAAAAATTAATCTTCTTTCTCTCTCTTTTTTTTGTTGTGTTTTTTTGTTTGTTTGTTTTCCTGAAGGTGGTCCACCTCCTTCAACAGTCAGCCAGTCTGCTCCTGTAACTCTCCCTGGAAATCTTCCCTCTAGCAGTCCTTACACAATGCCTCCAGAGCCGACCCTCTCCCAGAATCCCCTTTCCATTATGATGTCCAGGATGTCCAAATTTGCCATGCCCAGCTCTACACCGCTCTATCACGATGCCATCAAAACTGTGGCCAGCTCGGATGATGACTCCCCTCCAGCACGCTCCCCAAACTTGCCACCTATGAACAGCGTACCAGGTAAGAAACTCAAAGAAACATAAGCCCAAACTATCAGGCAATACAGTGAGGGTGATTTTTATGGAAGCTTCATCAAATGAAGATGGTGAGAGGGAAAAACCTTGAAGAATATATAGCCATGGATTGTTTTTGAGGAAGGCAGTTGCAGTTCTCTGAAATGGGAGATGGAAGTTCTCCTTGCAACCATTTTTTTATGTCCAGAGAGCATCCATTCTTCAGAAAGTGTTTAATCCGGAAAACTCTAATGTATGGGAGAGATTTCTACTCAGGCAGACTGGAATTACTTGTGTGAGTGAAAGCTGGTCATGGGAACTAGGGTCAGCCTGACAATGTGTTATCCGGACGAAACAATTCTTCCCCTGTCTTAAAGCAGTGTCATCGAAGCTTCACAGTGGTTTTTTTGTTTGGTTGGTTTTTTGACATTGAATCATCTGGTCTGTTCCTGGGATTTGTGGATTACCTGGGATTGTTAGAGTGCTTTCTCAAAACATACATCTTTTCATATAGGGAATGTGTAATGGCAGGTGACCTCAGCCAAGACTAAGGGAAACTGTCCTGGTCCCTACCTGAGAGAGTTAAAAGAAAAGTAAAATAAACCATTGTCCTTTTGGGCTGTCTTGTGGGTGAGCATGTTTATACGAGAAGTCCAATCTTTGCCAATAGCTTAATGTTCATGGTTACATATTTAATACAAAAGTAGGCTGTAGCCCCTCCACCCAGTTGAATTAACATAGTTGAAAGAGAGGATGAGCGGATGTTTCATGAGAGTGTCAATTGGTAATGAATTCTTGATGAGTTTACCTGTAGCTTTGCTGTCTGTTTCATGCAGAAATGATCAGAGTGGCTGAATATATCTGGGGAAGCTGGCTAATTGAATAAGTTCATGATGATAGCTCATTAACTTCATTGATTGCTGCCTCATAGTCTTATGAGGGTTATCTGATTTATCACTTCTTGAGTTTTGAAAGGAGATTCAGTCACCTCCCGGTGGACAAGTGTCCATAGGCTGATAATCTGTCATAGACATGTTTGTTACTGCCTGCGTCACCCAGACTGCCAGGGAAGTAGTAAAAGTATGAGTTGGATTGAGATCCTACTTACAGAGCAGGCTTTAGTTGCTTTTAGATAGGGCAGTGACAAGCTTAGGGAGGCAGCTGTGCAGGTGGCATCAGTTTTCTGGTTAAAGTAACGTTTTCCAGAGCCACTACTGATGTTTTTTTGCTAGTGCCGATTTTTGTGTGTGTCTGTGTGCAGACTTGGTAACCTTGCAGAAAGCTCTCTGATAGCTTTATTGATTATTATTGGCTGTTATCTAAATGTGATTCCTTATTTCTTCCCTAGGAATGGGCATTAATTCTCAGAATCCTCGAATTTCAGGTCCAAACCCAGTGGGTCCGATGCCAACCCTTAGCCCAATGGGAATGACCCAGCCTCTTTCCCATAACAACCAGATGCCCTCTCCAAATGCTATGGGACCCAATATACCTCCTCATGGGGTCCCTGTGGGACCTGGCCTGATGTCACACAACCCGATGATGGGGCACGGTTCCCAGGAGTCTCCAATGGTACCTCAAGGACGCCTGGGCTTCCCACAGGGGTTCCCTCCTGTGCAGTCCCCTCCACAGCAGGTGCCATTTCCACACAACGGGCCCAGTGGTGGACAAGGCAACTTCCCAGCGGGAATGGGCTTCCATGGAGAAGGACCTCTGGGGCGTCCCACCAACCTGCCCCAAAGTTCAACAGATCCAGCACTTTGCAAGACTGGAGGCCCTGGCGGTCCAGACTCCTTCACTGTTCTTGGAAACAATATGCCTTCGGTTTTCACTGATCCAGAGCTGCAGGAGGTGATCCGTCCTGGAGCCACAGGAATACCCGAGTTTGACCTGTCCAGGATTATCCCATCGGAGAAGCCTAGCCAGACATTACAGTATTTCCCTCGTGGGGAGGTGCCAGGCCGCAAGCAGCCACAGGGTCCTGGGCCTGGGTTCTCCCACATGCAGGGGATGATAGGAGAGCAGACCCCGAGGATGGGACTAACGTTGCCTGGCATGGGGGGCCCTGGGCCAGTGGGAACTCCGGATATCCCTCTCGGGACGGCTCCGTCCATGCCAGGTCATAACCCGATGAGACCGCCTGCCTTCCTGCAGCAAGGCATGATGGGGCCACATCACCGCATGATGTCACCAGCACAAACGGCGATGCCTGGCCAGCCCGCGCTAATGAGTAACCCCGTGGCCGCCGTGGGCATGATCCCAGGCAAGGACCGAGCTGCCGCAGGGCTGTACAGCCACCCGGGCCCTGTAGGATCACCTGGTATGATGATGTCAATGCAGGGCATGATGGGACCCCAACAAAACATCATGATTCCCCCCCAGATGAGGCCCCGAGGTATGGCTGCTGACGTTGGCATGGGAGGATTTAGCCAAGGCCCTGGAAACCCAGGGAACATGATGTTTTAAGCTGCTACCATAAGACTGGATGTTCTGATCCTTGTCAAGATGAGATTCCAAGTCCTGAGGGCTTTTTTGCGAGCTTCAGGAGTACAGTTTGGCCATGCAATAGGTGAAAAGAGACCAGAGGACGCTTTGGGAAATCTCGAATGTATGGAATTACCTGAAAAAAAAAAAATTATTCATTTTAACAGGTTGTTTTTTTTTAAGATTTATTTTTTAAAAATTATTTTTGTGGACTTGGGTATCCCGTGACGGCACCTGCTTTGAGAATCTGTAGCTGTATTTTGAGAATTGCCATTTGTCACAAGTTGCACCATTCTCTGTATGTTTACGTCCTTCGGACTGGCTTCTCCCAGGACTCTCGGTTATTTTTGGGGTTTTTTGTGTACTGTACTATATTGTAAAAGGGATTTTAGCAGAGACTTTAGTCTTTGGGGTGAGAGGAGAATGGGATTCTAGGCTGTTTACTTTAGGTGGAGAATCCATCTTCAGAACTTCGGACTATTTTCCTTCAACTCCAATGTATAGAAAAACCAAACTACGACCTCAGAGCAGAGTATTAATGAAAAGCACAAAAAGGAACTTAAGTTCAGTGAGGGGAATCTTTTAAAAGAAATAAATAATAAGTTAAGGACATATTTTTCAAATTATGGTGTGCTGTCCAGCACCTTCTGTCTCTCCCTCCCACTCTTTATTAAATAGGCTTCTCTCTCTCTGTCCCCCTTCTGTCTCCTCCTATGGCAGCTGCAATACATTGTGTTATTTTGGGGAGTAAATATAGGAGAGCCTCTCCTCACGTGGGGACTCTTCCCACTTTTAGGAAGGGGCTGGACTTGGACACTGTTACATCCTACAGTAGTCTCTCTCACTGTTTCCTATTCTCCTTTTCTTAGAAACCCCAAGTGATTTTATTAATGTGGGAGTGGAACAGACACTAAAAGTTATCCAGGATTTTTTTTGTGGTTTTTTTTTTTTTCCTCCCCAGCGTAAAACGTTCTGTGTAACCTCCATTAAATTTGGTACAAAACCACTCGCCAGGGCTGTGGTGTCAGAAAAATAAAATATATTGTTTCTTACAAAAATGAACTGTCGTCTTTATCCAGTCCAGTTGTTTCCATGTACATCACATGGCTGGCCAGATGACTCTTTGCTCTTCCTTATGATCACAGCCAGTGCAGAGGCCAGGTGGGGTAAGCTTTGGCAGCTCCTAAAAGTCTGGCCTGTAGGCAGCTGCGTGCTCCTTGCAAGGCATTTCGGTTTGCTTAATCCTGAACTGAGTTTATTTTTTCTTGGAATGAGGTCTTATTTCGGAATGCCCCAGGGACAATAGTTACAGTCTTTCTTCCTCAGTTTGTTGAGGGACAAGGAATAGATGAAACTTGTCATCTCCGTTGCTTCCTCCTGATGAGTGTTTGCAGCACTACAAGGTACGTGGTTTTGAGCTTTCCCTAAGCAGCGGCATCTGCCTGCCAAGCGCAGGAGTCCAAGGCTGGAGTCCGAGGCTGTGCAGGGCGCTGGGATTGTGTGTCCCCCTGGGGGCGTTGGGTTGGGTAGGGTCTCTGACCGCCATCTCTCGGAGGCAGAGATAGGGGGGAATGGGTGAACTTAAATAACAAAGGGGAGAGAGAAATCCTCAGTGAGCAGATTTTTATCAAGCCAACCCTGCTGGGTAAATTGTTGCTTTGCTGGAGTTCTCATCAATTGCTTCCTAATCCCCTGTCTTTTCTAACTTGCCTTTTGAGAGAATTTCAGCAAGAAGACTTTTATGCTTGTGTTTATGAGGAGTGAAAGACCGGGTGCCAAAATATGGATCGGGAGTTGAGCCCCTCTCCTGGAGAAGACCAGGATGGACAAGGTGTGGGCTCTGTGGCTGGCTGCTCTCTGGTCCCCCGGCATTATATATATGGAGCGTGTAATTGTTGTTTTTCCTTCCACTTAACTGTTTTTCTGAAATTATTTCAATGAGTAGTTTCCTCAAAGGGCTGGCTACTAGTGTGAAACTTCATGTGGAGAATGAGTATCTTTAATAAGCTTGTGTGTGAGAGGTTTGGTTGTTTTTTTTTTTTCAGAGTTGACTGGCCCTTTACAGGTGAAAAAAGAATTGCTGTCTGTGGCTGGCTTACCAAAGTTTAGTTGCTGGTGTTAGAAAATGAGTGAAGCCATCCACCTTCGGAAGCATGCAAGCCTCAGAGCCTTCTGTTGCCTGCTTCTAAATTCACCTTTGTGCTGTCATGCAAATTTACGATGATTTTGGGTGAGAATTACTCTTTTGACAAAGTGTAGGATGTATGTTGTGGTGCTTCCCTCTAACAAGACAAGCAGCGTGCCTGAAGCACGGCTTGTCAAGATTTTAGAAGGAGCTGACAACGACACAGTAAGTGTTATTTCTGTACAGTGGAGTTACCTCTTCTCTAAATGGTTGCACAGCTCCCTTTTTAGGACCTTGCACAGGAATTGTCTCAGTGCAACCTTTTTAACGTGACTCCTGACTGTTTTTACCATGTTGAACAAAGCGAACTTCTTGATCGACACAGAAATAACCTGGAGGGTTTGGGTTTTTTTTAAAATAGTCTTTCTCAGTGCTTCCTATGCCTGTTGAGATATTTTGAATAGCAAAGGATTTGAGACAACTGTGACTTTTCCTAGAAAAAATAGCATAGGGGCCTCGCTTTCAGAGCTACTTGGTAGTGAAAGGATACATTTTAAAGATGCTGTATAATTAAAGTTCTTTCTGTCTCCATCTAACTTAAGATGCTGGCATTTGGTATCTTAATGAGATTTTTTCCTACCGAAAATGCAGATGATGTGGATTCTCCTGCATCCATGTAGGTGCAGTTAGCCTCAGTGGTGTTGCCTGGTGTGCACCAGCTGATGGACAAGAGATGCTAATGCCTTAGCTGGCTCCGGACAGAAAAACAACTCCGTAGATGTAGACTGAACTACTTTGTTTCGCTCTGATGCTACTTCTCCCCTTCTTGCTTCGCAAATGAAAAAGCTTTCTAGCTGCCAGCCTTGCAAATTCACCTTGGGATCTGTAAGCAGGGCTCTGTTCTCTCCTGCTTATTTATAATCAATAGTAACTGTGACTCAGCTCTGGTAGTCATGGTGCAGTTGAAGACAAAGTGGGGTTGCTGTTTTTAGTTTTCTTCCCCTCCCCCTCCTCTTTTTTTTTTTTTTAAACTTTCAAATCATCCTCCTCCACCTTTGTTTGAAAGAATGAAATAGACTTTATTCATACATGCTTGGCTGCTCTTCCTCTCTAGTAACATGGGAGGAAACAGTCTGCTCTTCAAATTATCTCATCCCAGATGGCTGCGCAGCCGGAGTGTGGAGAGACTTAAAAGGTAAACCCAGCAGATGGTGAACTTCTGAAAGGCAAAGTAATGTGCCTGCTAAATCAAAAGTTTAAAATATTTGAAATCTGTTTGTTTTAAAGTAGTAGACTGTTGCAAACAGGTCATCTGTGAAGTACACTGGCGGTTTTAAGCACTGTCCAAATAAACTCGAGCTTTGTACCTGTGTCATGGGCTAGCTAATCTACCACAGAAAATGACAAGCAAGTAGCCGGCCTTACGAGTTTAGTCCTGACGTCCTAGTGGTATCTAATGGGTACCATTTCAGAAGACAGACCAGGGTGTGGAGATCAAATCCGCATCAGTCTTGGTTGGGATCTGAATGCTGGTGGTGGTTCTGATACAACACGCGTATCCTGACTTGGCGTAGATGTGGGTGCCTGACTCTCTTCCTGAGGGCAAGCATGAATCCCAAACACACTTCAACTGTTGGAATGCAACATTTGTTGTGCCAGAGTGTTGGGGCTAATACAAATATGGTATACACGGGGCTTAATTTTGCAGTGCTTGGTATGCTGGCCATCTACTACGCTGGTTTTCATTCTGGTGGCAGAAGAGGCTATGTTTCAGTGGTGGTGTTCTTCTGCACTCGGGAAGGTGAATGCTTTCCTTGTGCAGCCTTGGCAGGCTGTTGGCTGAAACCTGGTCCCTGTTTTGATACTTCTTGAGAAATTATCCATGTTTGATATAGGCCTGAATTTAGTAGAGTGCACTTCACTGTATTGATTGGTAGTAAATCTTAACCTAAAAAAAGGTAAGTTGTCTTGCATGTGTGCTGTGTCATCTTTCTGGCAAGGTGACCTCTAACTGAAAGATTTTTCAGTTTTTAGCCAGTGATGCTGTTTTGTCTGGGATACTGGAAACTTTGAAAGAGGATGTTTTACATGAGGGAAAAACAAACCCCTAAATCTGACATCTTTCCTGCCAATTACCTACTATACCAACACTACCTTAAATGAAACATCTGAGGATAGGTTTGCAATCCAAAAATGAAAAAAATGTCTTTTATGTTTAAGTTGACTAACCTGCGTTAACTGCATTGGACTAAAATAGCAAGGGAGGCAGACTGACTTGGGTTAGCAGCTCCAGCCCAAGTTCGAGGGAACCTGAGGTTGAACATGCGTGTTAGCTGCTCATGTTAGCAGTTACTCATATTAACAGCCCAGAGTAAGAAAGTTTTGGATTTCTTTGTCCCCTGGGATTTGTGTCTTCCCCGGTTCTTGCAAAGAGTCAGCCTATTCATGTAAATGCACTGGTTCCCTGGGAAATTGTTGATTTCTGGAAATTTTTATTCCATGTTCTCAGAAATGCCTCAGCTCTTCAATGCTGTGTTTGCAGTTCAGCGCTTCCCCCTTACCTGTGCCCTTTAATCTTAAAACTCTTCCACTGTCCCACCAATCCTCTTCTTCTGAAATCATTTACGCTCGTCATGGTCAGAAATAACTCCTCCTTCATACTGTGGGCCACAACTACCATGGAGCTGCTCAGTGGGATGAGAGCGACGCGTGGCCCAACCACTTCCACGCTGAGGGGGAAAGGGTGAGGCTGGAGCGGGGCACAGAGGGCACTGCAGAAACCCCGTGAGAAACAAGGATGAAATAACCTCTTCCCAGCGGAGGTTTCTTCCTGGCCACGGCCAAGAAGCTGGCCTGTTTTCTGAGGTCTTCTGCTGTTACTGAAATGTACGTTACCCTGCCTAGAGTGACTTGATTATTTTAGTAGTGTGAATGCGGTGCCCTTTAACAACCTTGCGTGTACTAGGACTGTGTGCGCTGCGAGTTCTGTGGGTCTTGACCATGTTGCCATTTTAAACCTGGTTGCTGGTCAGTTTTGCTGGGAGATGCTCCTAGCCCTTGTTTAGGAGAAGGTATGTGGATTCCCGCTTTGTCTACTGGTATGGCCAAAGCTTCCGATGCTGTTCCCCAACACCCCTTTTCCAAGCAGTCCGTGCCTCACAAATAACTTGCAATAGTATGCCTAATGTTTCCATTGCCGTTCTCCAAATACTTCAGAGCGTGCATAAGCAGGAGCTTGATTAGAGCAGAACGCACTGTTCTTAAGCAAGGGGGTAGGTCATTGATTTTTATATAATGGTACTATGTTTTTAGGCTGTATAAAAACTTGGTGGAAAATAACAATGTTTTGTCTGCTTTTTTGACAGCTTCTAATAGCAGTTCAGTGAGACCTCCAGCAATGTATTTAGTATTCAAATTATTCCGTTCACCGTGCGTGGTGTCAACATGTAATTGTGGTGGGGGCAGGCTAATGAAAGAGTAGAGGTAAATCCAGCCCACGCTTCTCAGGGAGAAGGTACTGTAGTGCCTCCAGTCACATATCTGTCAGTGACTTGCATTAAGATCACTGCAGTCTGTTTTTGCTAGGTGAGAAGGGGTAGCGCAGAAGGAAAACTGCAGGGCCGTTTTAATAAGTGGTCCCCCTAGTTTAGCCTTTACGTATCCCAAAGAAAGTAGGTCAGGATCCAAGTTTTATTTACTGATTGAAAACTGGGGATTTTGGCAACATAGTGACCCTTATCACTGTCTTATAGGAAAAAGCATCATCATCTGGGCTAGAAGTACTTCTGTTGGCTATGCTGGTGTATTCCTGTTTCAGCAAGTGCAAAATAGGTGCCAACGCTGCCCAAAACTGAAGTCAATAGCAGCTCCCCGGACTTACTTGTTTAAAGCACGTTAAGCAGAGTTCACCGAGAGTGCATGTTCTTGTACTCGGCCCACTGTGGTTATTTTGCATGTTCGCAACAGAATTTCCATAATTATAGGAGTGCAGGGAAGAGGTTTGAAAGCTTTCTGTCCCTTTTGAGAGGTTTTGCGTGCACAAAAATGCCCTCAAGAAGATGGGGTAGATAAATGCTATGCAATCTGGGAGGTTCATCTGTCTGCGGAACAACCCTCCGACACAACACAAGAAAGGGAAAGGCACAGTGGCTTCTGCAGTTCAGCACACATAAAAGCAATCATTATGTCAAAGCTCCCAAGGCTGGTAGTAAAGGGCAAGCTGGGCTTCATCCCACAGACCCAGCGTCTGAGGAACAGGTATGTTTTCTCTCGTTATTCCTGAAGCAGCAGGGCAATTTAAACCGGTCTGTTCTCTCCCTTGCTGTTTTCAGCCTCTCTCTGCTTTTGTGTGGCTACCTCAGAAGTGAACTCGAGTCATTCTGTTACGTGTTTTCTTTCATCTTGCTGCTAACAGAAAGTGACACTGTGCCACCCTGTGTCTGGTAGGAAAAAGTCACCTCATCTAAAATACCTTTTGAATAGGGGAGGCTGGCAGGAATATAAATTAAAATTAGTTTATTGTCACAATCTTTTGACTTTTTTTAAGACAAGTATTTTATGAGTCAGTTTGCTGATTCCCCTCCATTTGGGAACACAGGTTATTGTACTCCTCCGGACTGACCGAGTACTGTGAAAGAACTTCTAGAAATTCTTCGAGTGGGCAGAGACCTGCTCTACATCCTTTCACCACTTGCTCCTGTAAAGGCAAAGAGACAAAGAGACAGATTTTGTGCATTGCCAAAGCCCTTTTTTTTGTTGATACTGATGCATTCTGGGGCAGGGAAACAGGCTAGTCAAGGCAAAGACACAGAGAGGCAGAGGTTCAAAGTCTTTGCCTAAACTTGCACTAGATCAATGGCCTGCTCAACAGAAAAGATACCTTGGCTACCATGGATGTGCTCTAGGTGTTTTACTTTATCTGGCTTGATGGCATGCTTGGAACAAGTCTTGTTTCACAGCTTTACACGCATGCATAGCAAAACCAAAAGCCCAAGGCTGATAAGATGGACTTCCCCTGCGATCTTACCTCGCCATGGTAAGACACGCGAACAAACCACTCTTTGGACTGCTGGTGCTGATACAGTTCCAGGGTCACGTCTGCAGCATAAGGTGGCCACTTGCGATCAAAGGTGCCCAGTGCCACCAGGAGAGGAATAAGGGTAATGTCATGAGAAGCATAGAGAATGAGCTTTCTGGTAAAAAGAGAAGGAGAGAAAAAAAAAAAAAAAGAAACACAAAACAACCAAACCTAAAATGTTAGCTCTGTTCCTTCATGGAGAGCAACTCATGCTCCAATAAGGCACTCAAGGCTCAGGGCTAGCGTCTTGATTACACAAACAGTATGCTGCACATACAGCCTGCCTCAGCAGAAGCAAACGTGGCACTCATGCTTTTCCTAGCAGATAAGCACTCATTCTCTTTACGCACACATTCAACATCTTTCTGAACCCACTTTTCACACTGACAGCAAGTCAGAATTTATAAGGATTAGAGGGAGAGATCTGCCCTGTACCTGGCCTTTTCAGCTGGAGATGAGGGATCTACTGCTTCTGTAATGTTCTTCTGTAAGGTATACAAAAGGAGACCAACACTCATCTGAAGAACTTCTCTATAAAAGAAGCAGAAATAAATCTACTAGTTTTAAAACTTTCAAATGAAATAATTTTAAATGAACAGCTGGGAACATGCGTTTCTCTTACAAATTTATAACATGCATTGAGTGTAGCTAAGAACTATTAAATGCAATTCCTATGGTTAACTTTTTATTTCAGCAGTTGCATAGTCACCACAGAGATTCTAATGTGATTGCAGATTAGGAGGGGAAAAGTGTTAAGCTGTCTCATGAGGTGTGGCCCACATCAAGGGAAACATAGAAGCTCCTTGATGTTCTTTATGCTATTTTGTTTCCCTAGTTGTCATTTTTGAATGCATGGTTTTCAGCTAAGGAAGATGACTGTAGTTGATTACAAAACAGCAAAAGTGCTTGGGGTCTTTGGTAGGAAGGTGGTGACTATATTTAAAAACTAGTTTTTATCCTTGTATTGAACAAAGAAGAAACTCCCTCTACCTAATTAATACATCAGTGGAAATGGAGGATGAGTGTGACTGTGGCTCTCCAGGTGTTGTGGGAGTAGGGGAAATCAGTCTTTCAGTACCCAAGATCTCCAATGCAAGTTAAAGAAAAGGCTGAGGGCAACTGCCCTAACAGAAAAGGCAGTCCTATACCACCACCTGCAAAGAGGTGATGAATATGGCAGCTGTGAATGAATCTGAAAGGAAAACAGCTGCTAGGCTAGCAACTCAGCCACCTTTACAGACAACTGTGGAGGAGGTAATTAACTGCATGTAGCAGCAGATTCTTTTGCAAGTAGTTACATGCATGCAGAGCCTGGCATCGCCTTTTCTACTGGCATCAACACTTCTCAGCCCAGCTGTGCAGGTGCCATCCCTGGGATAAACTTCCCAGGCTGGAATTCAGATTGTAGCTGTGCATCTGCAAGGGCTCAGGCTGGCAGCGTCTCCTATTCCCTTCTGCTTTTGCCTCTGACACTGGTTCACATAAACAACTGTGGCAACTGAAGCATTCACTGCCTACCTCAGTGCCTTACTACTGTTCCTTGGAGACTACTCTCTCCACAACTGTCACCAAAACAAGATGTGAGCCCACATCCTGGCCTCCTCAGTGTGGGCTTTCTTCCTAGCTCATGTTCCTGACTCAAGGCACTGGACTTTACACTGAGATGGCTGAGGCACAAACTTCATGAGGGGTGGTAGCCTCTGGTGGGGGAATGGAACAGATCAGAAGGGACTTCTGTCTGCTGCAGTAAGCTGGTGTAGCTCATCCACCCTGGGTAAGCCTAAGGCTGGAGGCATGGATGTAGGCAATCACCTCGAACCATCTTCCAGAAGGAAAAGCACTGAGTCAACAGATCGACGCTCAACTGTCTGCTGAAAGTTCTTCAGCACAGGGCAGCTTGGCAAATTGTGCACCTGGAAGGAGAAGATGTAGCATAACAACAGGGTTTGCCCTTTTCTGAACCCAGCCTGAAAACATATGGATGTCTGCCTGCAGAGGACAGCTGTTCATGTCACAGCATTTGCACTACAGTATTATACTATGGCATTCATGTGAGGAGTTCTGGGATGGTTTTAAACATACAGACTTGCTCCATCCACCAAAAGGATGGATGTTTGTTCCTGAGGATACATTTCTGTGTGAAGGGAGTGTAACGCCTTGAGCTAGTCAACTGACAGCCAGACCAATTACCAGTAGCTCCAGCAAAATAGAGGTACTAAGGAGTAGTATATGTGCCCGGCTCCCTTCCAGTAGCAGAAGCCATCTGGCTCATGGGTGGTATGCTGGAACCAGAATTACAGTGATTCTGGTAGGTGCTGACTGCCAGAAAAGGGAAAGCACTTCCTAATGGGGTAAGGAAGGCCCAACTGCTCTCTTAGCTCTACTTCGTTACACTTGAAAGAGATACTGGATTTCAAGGCAGGAACATAAATACTGGAGCTGAGCCTTCATCCATCCTAGAGCAAGGCTGACTCCACATCTTGCTTTTTAAAAAGGCCATGCTATTTCTATAAACTTTCTGGATTGCATAGAAAGGTACTGGGGTACCCGCTGGTATCTGTATGTGTTGGCACCCTGGGGTTTCCTCCATATGCATGGTAAAGGGAGGTTTCTTTCTGTGACAGTGCAACAGAACTGCCTGGCTCACCTGCTCAGCAAGAATGTTATCAAGGAGGAGAAAAAAATCCACAGACTTCTCACCATCAATACCCATCTTCTCCTTAATTGTCTTCAAGTCATCAGAGATACCTGGCTGTTGCAGAGCACTCTTCAATTTATGCCTGGCAGGGAATTAAGAAAACAAAACCTTTTCACTCACAAACCCCAGCCCAGTGGAGTTGTCTCACATCAGTGAAGGGTAGAAGAGAAGCACCACAGGATACTGAGGGATTCCTGATGTTGTGAGTCTTAAGTTGCAGAGCAGACGGACGCTGCATCTAGATGTCAAGGATCAGAGCTGGCTATCCGCTCTCGTAGAGGCGGGGGAAAAAATTAAGATGAGAAGTGAACACCTCAGAAGTGGTTCCCATACACAAGTGCTGTGTATTAGTTAACAGATCTAGTCATGCTGGAACAGTACAAGTGTGTCTTCAGGGAGCAGCCTTCAACTGCTTTATGAAAGAAGAAAGGGTAGGAGCTTTGAACTGATTGCTGTATGGTGTGGGAAAAAGGAAACACCTAGATACTCACTCATAGCTTAAATCCATCTCTTGCTTTGTTAGAAGCCATTTGCCTGTTCACACTGTTTTAAATTTTATTTTAAAAAGCTTAGCTGAGAATATCCATGCTGGCCACATACATCAAGCAAAATATGTTGCATAGGTTTTGTTTTCTCTGACCCTCATCTGTTGGGGAGAAGGTGGGAAAAGTTGAAGTTTGTGAGTTTGGGGGGTTTTGTTTGTTTGTTTGTTTTTTTAAGGAACAGCTCTAGTTTCTGTTTGAAATCAAATATGCTAGAAGTTCTGGCATAGGTAGCCTGTAAGCTGAGGCAGTGCTTCTTACTGTGGTTTAAAAAATCCACCTTGTGGTGGCCACAAACCATGCTCAGTTGGTGGGCTGCAGGGAGGGAGCAGGAGAGCTTGCAGATTTTACTCCCTTTTTGGACAGTTGATATTACTAGAGGAGGCTGAATGTACTGCTGCTATGGGCTGTCACTCTACCACTGCCAAGAACAACCCTTTGCCTGCAGAGTCAAGCATTATACAATCAGCTTTTGCAAGTGAATTCTGACAACTCTGGAATTTTGGACAAATATCTGCTCATGTACAACCCAACCAAACTGTAACACATTTGCCTCTCTTGTTCACTTTCCACCCCATGTCCAACCTGGTAGAGGCATTTAGAGTATTTGACTCTGCAAACATGAGTGTTCTTTCTAGGTAGGATGTTCCTTATTTTACTTCATATTAGTCTTTGTTAAATTTGTCAAGGCTGAGTATATTTCAGTATCTTCAAGGTATAAATGTGACAGGAATGTTATAATAACCCCCAAACTAAAAGTTGAATATAAAAAGGAGGCCCAATATGTTCACACTTGAAAGGCTTGTTAAGGGATGTAGATGACATTAATTCTGCCCTGCAGCAATGCCGCAGAATAGCTGTACATTAGATAGTAATGAGTATTTGCTAGACACGCACTAAATTAAACTGGTCTTTCAAAAAAAGTCTTCCTTTTTTTTCTGGTGCTACTGCTTGGTAAATGACTCTGCTCACTGATTATTTTTTGTAACTAGCTAACCATTCCCAAAGAACAGTAAGTGGCAGGGGAAGAAATTGGGAAATGGGAAGAAAACGTGCTGTTTTAAATTACTACTGCTGAAATGAAACAGCAGTGAAATCATATAGGGAGGTATGGCTGGTAATTACCTGCTCAAGCATTTCAGGCGCTGGCAGTTGTGGTAATTGGGGTAGAGGATTTCAGAGCTTGCTTCATCAGTGACAATGACAACAGATCCTGTGGAACGAGAAGGAAGCTTCTGTGATCACTAGTGCACCTGGGTGTCTTTAGACTGCTTTAATCACTCCCACAGTCTTTGTGCTCAAGTCCGTGTTTGCCAACTAGCAATTCCCCCTGAGCCATCACCTGCAACACAAGCCGCTCTGCTTGTTTCTGTGCACACAGCATTTAATTCCACAGGGATGTCTGCTGTGCACCTTGTAAAGCTTTCAGTTGTGGGTTCATTTTTTTTTTAGTGTTTGTATGTGATGAAAATTAGTTTCTGTGTCATGAGGTGTAAGGAGCTCTGCCGAGTCACTTTTGCTATTTGTTCCTGCAACTGAATACAGGGGGAGCAGAAGCGAGAGCTTCAAAACCCGGAGCATATTTCTAGGCCATACAAGTAGTTGTCAACCGTAGGATACGGCTGAAAGTTACTTCAGATACTTGTAAAGCATCTTGGTACTCCTATGGCCAAGATACTTGGGTTTCTCTGAGAAACTTTTTTCAGATGTGCATCTCGTGATCTGGAACTTTTTGCCCTCTTGATTCTGAAACAGGTTAATGCTAACCTCGGCAGTAGGTCTGAAATTGCAGCATTCATGGCAACAGATCCAAGCTGAGCATCAGCAGAAAGCTACACAAAGAGAGGGAGCAAGTGACAAGTTGATAAAGAACATACAGAACCAGGAGAGTATGGCAAAGAGGGAGAAGAAGTAACAACCAGGAGCCAGAGAGAGTTGGGATGTGCGAGGTACATGCACCTAGGGAAGACTGAGAAAGGAAAGGTGCTGGTCAGAAGTCTCCCCAACCTTCTTTCTGCTGTTGGTACAGCCCAGCTAGCAGGCACCGTGTGGACTCCAGATTCCGGAAAATATTAGTGGAACGGATACTGAAAGAGAGAAAGGAGTTCATGAGGTAGCACTTTCTCCTTCACGTGGACACGGCTGCAGCTGGGGAGGACTTGCTGGAACTGAGGGTTCTGCTCTTGCTGTGGCTTTGGAAACCTGTGGTGGGATTCATCTTGCCATACTATAGCTACCTTAAAAAATGCACACTGTCCTATCTGAACTGCCCTTTCACTTTCCTTTAGAGACAGTGGAGATGAGATAACCAATTGGTACTTCTCTGGTGTGATTTTTATCTCATCCTAAACCAGCCACTCCCAGCATTACTGATATGAGCAGCAGTGGTGTGCTTTGTCTCACTGAACTTTAGCTATGTAATCTACAGTGAGTTACTCCAGAAATTGCGCTCCAGAAATACCTGTTTCTCTTCACTCACCGTAAAGACGCATAATACCACTGTCAATGGCTAAACGTAGGGTGAGATGAATCTGACCCTGGCGTTCCCCTTCAGGACTGCCAGGAAATTGAACACTTTGTGGCATGAGTGAGTTTTAGTACCAGGCTCTCCAGGCTAAGCAAAGCGGAGGGCTCAGGGGCAACCAGTCTGTTATATGGTGGAGAAGTGTGTGCTGGTCAGAAAGTTTCCCTAGCACAAGGCTACTTGTTAGGAGGGAGGAAGCAAGGGAAGGTCCAGAAGATAAACGGGAGACTCACAAGACCTCAGCAGGCTTAAACGTTGGTGAGAGAAAGTTGGCTTCTTCCACATAGCTTCTCCTCAGCCTTTCCCCCAGAGCAAACATCTGCTGCATCCCTACTGCTGTCAGCTGTCCTGCAATTGCACCACCCTAAGTGCAAAGGAAAGGAAGGGTCACCAGTGGAATATGGAAATAAACAAGTCTACAGGGGGAACATGAACCCTCATGAAAGACAGCCTCACCTTGAACGTGGTCTTTTGGTACTGCTTCTCATAGGGCGAGGGAGGTCGAGGCCCTCCGTTCAGGTCAGTCACCACGTAATCAAACTTAGTCTGAGCAGGCACATCTAAAAGGGTGGGACGCCATTCCACCTGCTTAAAAACAAACAAACAATCAGTGCTTCAGTGGAAAACGAGGACTTTCAAGAGCATTAAACCAATGCTGGGCTGTTATTGTGTGCTGCCTTACCAATAACACAGCACAGACCCAGACAGAACCAATCTCTTTGTACAGCACAGACAGAAATAACAGCAGTGCTACATCTTGGATTTGCTGATCTGCTGTACATCATGCACAGGTGATGTGCGTCAAATGCAGTACTTGCTTTCCTCCCCTTACAGGAAGAGAATCTGTGGACAATTGCTATTGCTGCTATTTGTTACACACTGAAAAGTTTCTTTAGCAAACTACCAGAACTAATACCTGCCAGCTCAAGAGGCTGCCTCGTTGGAGGCTGCGGGGAGACGGATCGGTTGCAACACTGAGGCAAGCGAGTACCTCTTGTAATGCGTAGTGCTGCTGCAGGGACCGGCCCAGCGCTGGGCGCGACAGCGCCAAGTCCCCGGGAGCAGCAGCAGTGTCACGGCCGCTGCCAGCGCCTGCCGCCCCGCGATGCCCGTCCCTGCGCCCTTCCTCTGAGGGACCCCTGCAGCCACAGCGGAGATCGCTCCCTCCGCCATCGCCCGCCCCACCGTGCCGTCGCCGTTCCACTTTAACTCCCAAATTCCCACATTTGCCACAAATTTACTCTCGGTAGTGCCTTGGGAAGGGGAAAAAAAAAAACCAAAACCCAAACGTTTACAGGCTGATGGAAGCACGGCAGCAGCTCAGCAGCGGACACACCCCCCCGGCCCGGGGTGAGGGGGCCAACCGCAGCCCCGCGGGCAGCCCCCACCGCTCCGCAGCCCCACGCCCGTCCCGTCCTCACCGGCTCTGCCCCCGGCAGGGGCCGTAGCGGGGTGCGCGCCCCGTGCCGGAAGACCACCTGCACCAGCTTCAGCTCCAGGTCCCGCCGCTCCCTGTCGCCACCGCCGTCCTGGGCGGCGACCGCCGCTGCCCGCCGCCGCTGCGCCCACAGGGCCAGGCCGCCCAGGAGGCCCAGGCGGGTACCCCAGCCCATGGCGGCGGCGCTGTCACTGCCGGCACCCGGCGGCACGGCCACGCCTGCCGGTTGGGGGCGCGGTGGCCGACGGGAAGCGGAGTCGCCTCGCTGGCTCCTATTAGCTGCGGGGCCCCGGCGGCGGACTACAGCTCCCAGCGGGCACCGCGCTGCGGGGGGGCGGGCTTGCCGGGGAAGCCGCCGTGCGCAGGCGCGCAGGGCTGGGCGCGGCCCGGTGGGCGGCCTCGCCCCGGGCGGGACAGGTGGGGCTTCGTCCCTGTGTTCTTCTGGGGGGGGGCAGCGCTGTCGCCCTGCTGCCTTTCTGCCAGCTGCTGCCTTGTCTCTCCCTCTTTTTTTATTTCGTTTTTCCTCGGGCAGTGGCCAGAGGGGCGCTTCCTGCGGGCGAACTTACAGGGTGCAAGTTTGTGGCTTCCCGGGAGGGAGAAGTCCTTCTGCGGTTTTATTTTCTTCCACCTTTTCGCCTTAGAAGGCACTTTTGGCCGCGGGAGTGGTGCGCTTAGGTGGAAGAGCCTGCGCTGGTGCCTGTCGGTGCGCTGAATTTAGTACAGCGGGAAGAGGCTGCGAGGGGGGAGAGGGCGCCCCGAGCTCCTCCCGCCTGTGCCCTCCTGCCGGCAGCCCCTGAGCGGGGAGGAAACACTGCTCTTTTCATCGGCCTGTGCGGGCGTTGCAGGGGAAATTTCCTTCCCATTCGTATCTTAATGGCAGTGTTTTTCTGGGAGAGAACAGCTTCTTACCCCTGTGGCTTGTTTCCCTCCCCACCTGCATTCAGTCACCCGTTAACCTCACCCACAAAGGTCTGCAGTTGGCACTAAGCGTGGTGCTGACGTTTTCCCTCTTGTTGGTGTTTAAATGAAGGCTTTTTTCCCCACTGTGAGTTTGCTAAACACGGTCTTTTTTTCAGTTTGGCTGCTCAGGTCAGGCACCCCCGGGAAGGGAGCAATGGCTCTCCTCCCAGTCTTGCCTGGCCTCTTGTTCCCACTGCGGCTTTGGGAGCTGAGACAGCAGCGAGGCGGGCGAAGACACGGCCCTGCTGCGTGGGTAACCAACCCCGTGCCGCCTGGAGGGGTTCGGGGTTGTTTGAGACCTCGGGGCTGCCTCTTGGCAACCCCCGGCAGCCCTGGGTGAAGCCGCCCCGCGGTGACCGTGAACCCGGTGCCTGGAGGTGCGCGTTCCGCTCCTCGTTTCTTCAAATCGTCGCTTCTCGCTTCCTGGCGGTGATGCGGAGGACCAGTGAATCTTTGCAAATGAACTCTTAGATGCTATTTAGTGTCTTTTTGTATAGTGGCTAGTAACTTTGATATCTGTGAAAGCTAGAGGGCTGTGCATTTATAAAGCTTTTCTTGGATGTTATAAAGCAATTCACGGGTTCCTGTGTCCTTGGTTCCTACGAACCTCCTGGTTCAAGACTTTGTGGTGACATCACTCTTGTGTATGTAGTATTTTTATCAGGGAATGAGCAGTTTGCTTGTTCCTTAGACCACACCTGCTTCACTTACATTTATTAGGGATTCCTGTGTTCCCCCTTGCCTGCCATCCTGCCTCCTCATGTATGTTACAGGGCCCAGTATTCCTTTTCTTGTAGGCTTGGGTCTCTACTTTACCCAGGACCTCTTTTATCCTTTCCTTTTCTTCCCACTTATTCTGATGGTTCTTGGTGCCCTGCTTTCCCTGGTTACCATCTCCTCTCTGTCTCACCTCCATTTCTCTTTACTCTTTCAGGGTGCTAATGTTTTAAAACTCTCCAGGGAGATCAGAGAAAGTTTTACAGAAACTTGGCATGTTGATGGAAACAATCAAACTTATTTTATTGTCTGTAAAGATCAGTTCTTTAATTTGCCTATAGACAATTGCAGACCTGACTACCCTGCACCCGTTATCTTCCTCTTTCCGATTTTCCTGTTTGGAAGCAGGCGCTGTTTGTTGGGAGCTGGAGCACTCCCTGAAACACTGGCACTGGTGGAAAGTGGTCTTTGAAAGGCAGTGCACCAGAAAAATGGAGACTGGGCCAAAGAGGGTGTCTACACTAAATGAGGCTTTCAAGAAAGCTACTGAGCGGAGATTGCCACAGTGAGGCGTTGGTGTCCCTGGGGCCTCCTTAAGTGCCTGTGGCTCATTACAGGGGTAAAGGAGTCCCTTCTGTGCTTTGGTGCTGCCCTAATCTGGAGCATTCCTTCCTCTGGGGAGGGTCTTGCCTCTGTTTCCAAGACTTTGATATTCTGCTTGGTCTGAAATGTGCAGGTCTGTTGCCTGCTTGGACTCTGAGCTTTCTGGTATCATCTCTATGCTTCCTGCTGCTTTTTCTCTGGTGTGTTGTCAATGGCACACCCTGGGTGACAGAGGGTGAACGTCAGAAAGCCACAGCTGACGCTTAACACTAGGGCTGACATGATGGTTGCTGGCCTGGCATCAGCAGCCCTCTCTGCCAGCAGAGACCCTTTCCTTGGCCCCATTGCATTGAAAAGTTCAAAACCTATGGTGGGTGCTGGCAGCCTGTGCTGCCTGGGGCCAGCGGGAATGGTGAGGATGAGAAGACACGGTGTCCCCATCCCTGGTGCACCCTCCTTATCCCATCTACCTCTCCCTGGCTCCCAGCTGTCCTGCTTTCCATTTTTACCACTGCAGGCAATTAAAGAAATCCTGGAAAGAGAGACAAGATTGTTTTCCCATGAGGTTGCACTGAAAGGAAGAGGAGCTCTGCGTGGATACACGTGGCATGGGTGCCAAGCTGATATCAGGCTGAGAAAGAAGCTCAACGCAGGCTGAATGAGTGTGTCTATAAAGGTCCACTTGTCAGACCCGGGATCTCCTGCTCCCAGGGGGACCTGCTGGAAACTCATCTGTGACCCCTGTCCCCAGAGCAGTTCAGTGCTTGCCAGACTTTTAAAGGCAAGTATCCTCTGGAGTACAAATACCATGTAACAGATAGAAATCTGTGGCAAAGACAACTGAATAATTTACCTTGTGTTGGGAGAAAGACCTGGGCATGGAAACCAGGTCCCTTGAGTGTCAATTCTGAGGATGCCTTTATCTGTCTCTTAGGAGCAGTACCCAGCACGGATTCAAGCAGAGCTCACAGGACCTCTGGTTGGAGGGGTGGTGGCAGGAGGCACCAGAGGGGTCACAGACAACTGTTGAGTATGAGGAGCAGCACAACGGTGAAGGAGCAAGAAGAGAGGGAGGATGGTGACCTGCACAAAGGCCGGAGCTGCTTCAGGTGGTGAGGGGTTGGCACAGCCACCAGGACCATTCAGTGATCTCCTGTCTCTCAAAGCAGCGCTGTTCTGAAAGGGTTACCTCAGGTTTTTGAGGTTAGAGCATGTGAAACACAGAGGCATGACCAGAGCAGAGAGAGAAAGAAAAAAATGTTTTGGAAGCCAAGGAAATAACAAATGGAGAAATCAAGCTTGAATCTTGTGTTGTGGGAGGGCAAGGGAGGCAAGAATACTGGGGGGAGAGGGAACAGGAAAATATCATTAAGGAGAGGGAGGGTAGGAGGGAGAGAGCAAGAGGTGATGTGATATATACGAGCAGAGGTGGAACAAGGAAAGAGGCTCACAGTGAATTTATTTGAATTTCCATTTGAATGTTACCCTGGAAGAAAACCCCAGTTCCCATGAAGCTGTGAAGACTGGGACTGCAGGTCCCTCCTGGGGGAACTTGGCTGCTGCCAAGCAGCATTACTGTTAAGATGTATTTTGGAATATACCATGCCACAGCAGGTGCCTGCAATTAGAGGAGAGCTCTCCAAAATAGCAAGCGGCTGTCAATTTTTTAGCAAATGGTTTTGCCCTTTTTTTTTTCTTTGTCCAACTGTGTAGAAATTTATTCTAAGATGCATCATCTTTACAGAAACATTTTCAAAGGACCTGTTATTTTTACCCTTCTGTTGCTTTTTGTGACCAGACGGGGAGCAGAAGGCTATTCCAATGGCCACTGTGGGTGAGCTTTGTTTCGCTGGGGGAAGTTAATGGACTCTAACACACAAGCAAGTTTCAGGAAACCTTCCTTTCCAAAAGAGCGCAAATTTCCTCCTGGCTGGAATTTAACCAAATTACAGTGATTACTACCTTTGCTATCATTTGTGTTTTTATAGTGTTTCACGAATGTATCACCCCTCAGAACACTCCTATATGAAAAGTTTGCATTTATATCCCTATTTTCTTGAAGAGGAAACTGAGTCACAGTGAGTTTCATAGTTCAACCAGGCCACACACTCGAGGCTGTATCAGTCATGTGGCTGATACATTGATAAGGTATGCGACTATCACGATTAGATTTTTGTTCCACAACATGGATTGAAATTAAATAGTGTTTAAAAAATACCAACCAAAGAAACAATTCAGCTTGATGAGTTCCAGTGTTTTATTGTTTCTTGGATTAGGCAAACGCCTTCTCCCTGAACAAAGGGCTATGGCTGTTGTGGTGTAAATCAGAGATTTACCATAGAATGCACAGTAGAGAGACAAAGAGAATTCAGACGCCCCTTAGGTAGGTGCATTTTTCTTTCCCCTGAATGGTAGGGGTCAGAAAATAGACTTAATTGCCTTGGCTTCTTTGGTTCCTTCCCAAGTGCTTTTTGCTCTGCAAGGGGAGCAGGCTGGAAACGTTCTCCCACGGCTCTATGTGACACAGGCTGCAGCTGTGCTGGGAACCTGGCAGTGATGCTGGCTGCTGGAGGAGGGAGGCATAACTGGGCTAGCGTGACTGCCCAAAGTGAGCCACGAGCAGCTCGTGCCAACCATGATGTCTCCCTGTCCCAGTCTTGTGGGGCACTTGCCTGTTGTGGGGCAGCTCTGTGAACTACGTGGAGTATGTCTTAATGGCCAGGTATTTTGTTTACCAGAGCCATTTCTGGGTGGAATATCTGCTGTTCTGCTCTAGCACCAAGTATTTTCCTACCCTTCCAAATACCCCTTTGACCCCAAAATGTTCCTGTGTCTGGGTCTCTAATTGTGTGCAAAGATGCTACTTCTGGCTCTGGTCTCTTGAAGTGCCTATGGCTACTGAAATCTCAGGTGCTGTAACTGGCAGGCCTCCGCTCTTGCAACAAGGGCAAGAATGCATGCAGTATTCATGGTCAGAATCACAGCCTGCTTCACCCTGCAGCCAAAAGAGGTTTCGCCATTCCCAACTGTAGCGTTAATGATGACGTCTCTGTGTCCTGCAAGGATTGGTGACCATGGTGGCTATTATAAACTAGTCAGTCTGGGCACATAAGCTGTGTTGCATTCACAAAGCAGAAATTTATTTATAAATTGTTCAAGTGTGCAGCATTGCTTGTTGTGGAGCTGTATCACTCTTGTCTACTCCAGTCTGTCGTTGTGAACCTTGTAGCCAGCTGCTTTGTGAGCAAGGCGCCTGGGTAAATGGAAGGAATGTTTCCACTCTTAATTTCTGTTATCCTTTGGGGTGGAATCAGCAAAAATAAACTCCTAAATGCCATCACAGACCATGTCCTCCTTGCAAGGCACCATTCATGGTATAGTGTACAGATCTATGCATCTTGTCTCTTCTTCCGCATGCTTTCATGTCAGCAGTTTACCTTCCTCACTTTGTTCAGCAGTGAAATGGTGTGTGTCAGTACTTGCAGGTTATTGTGTTATTTCTGAATTCTTGCAGGTTACGTGGGACAGTCCTGGAAGTCAGAGTCATGGCATTTAGGGTTGTTATCATGAGGACTTTTTTGGAGATTTTCTTCTGTGGATTTTAGAAATGGGGTATCAGACAGTCGGTTGTTTTGTGTCCCTTTTGCCTGGGACTACATAATTTTTCCCTTTCTTTTCCTTCTAAATTACAGGCTTGGGCATTTGGTCGTTGTCGGTGTGGCAGCAGGAGAGCTGGAAGCCAGCTGCATGCTGGGCGACATACCGATTGTGTGAAGGTTCATTCCCTGCCCTGTAACCTAGCACAGAGGATGTGCTCCCTGCCTTCTGCTTTTCTTTTGTTCGGACTTTGTCATCCTAAACTGGATGATGCCTACAGCCATCTGCTGCATTTGGTAGTCTGCGGCATCATGCCGACTCAATTATGCGCCTCTCTGGGATAACAGCAGGCCAGTTTTCTCTTCAACTTTGAAAGATTTTTTTTTTTCCTCTGCAAATGAAGGCTGAGATAAGTAGGAACCTCCAGAAGCAAGCTGGATAAGCTGCTCCCAGCCATGTCAGGTGGACTCTCCGTGTTCATGTGGTTGAGCTGTGCAAGTGTGGTGGGAGAGCTGCCAGTCTTTCACCACAGCTGAGATGCTGCATCCTGGGGCTCAGAGCTCTGACATGGTGGCAGATGTGCTCCCCTGTGGCAGCATTTAACCATTTGGCACTTTCAGTCTTTACTGCCTCCTTTGCTTTTTGTGAATATATATTACACCAAGTGGTTTGGGATGATATAAAATTAAAGGAGATGGTGCAAGTGCGAATTACAGTTGCTTTTTTCTAAGTGCCCAGGGGAGAAGGGCTACAAAGAGATCACGTAGAGCCTTTCAGTGGGTTCCTAGCAAAGTTGTTTTGTTATGCTTTCATACTCATGCAGAAGTGACCAAGCAGTAGGATTTATGTGTGCGATACAATCTGTGACCTCAGCCTTCTTCCTGTGATGGGTGGGGGAGACCACCGGAGTCCGGAGTAAAATGTTATCCTTTTATTTTGCTGCAGGCTTAGGATAAATTTTGAGACTCCAAGACTGCTTCCAGTTTTCTTTCTTGCCTTCCCTGCAGGTGGTGGACCTGATGGGTTTCAACATGCAGTCATCCAGGCTTGCTGTTTGTGTTCTCCTGGGCTGTCCATAGTGCCCCGATCCTTCTTCCCCTTTGGTATAATGATCCTCTTCGTTATATGAAGATAGGGGTCAGATCAAGTGGTGGGGAGCTAGAAGAGAGGACTCATCTCAGGGGCCTGTGCTATTTACATTCAAGACATTTCTGGCCTCACCAGCTGTTCCATGTGTGTTATTTTCAGAAGGGCAATAATCCGCGGGAGGTCAGGAGGGCGGAATTGTGTGAATATGTTGGGTGAAGGAGATCAAGAAGCTTGGAAGTCCTCAGGCCTTGTCATGACAGAGAGTCAGGGTCCCGGATGATTATGGGCTGGAGACTGGGAAGACTCAAGGAGAGCTCTGAATGTGCTGCTTGTATGGCTAGGAAAGGCTGCTTAGCTGGACGTTTGTTAGCTGTTTTCAAGAGTCATCTGTGTTTACACTGCTGGCAGGACCACCTGTTCTTTTTTCAACAATTATATATATATATATGTGTGTGTGTGTGTATATTGCTGCATTTCTGCATTTATTTTTAGCCCTTTCTAAAAACCCCCGACAGGTTTGAAAGATGCTGTGGATTGTGAGTGGTGCCTGGCGGCATTGCTCACATTGATGGTTGTCAGAATTTCCATGATAAATCTCTGCTTTGAAAGGCTTATAACTCATCCTTCTATTCTTGGTCCTGCAGCTCTCATATCCTGGGAAAAAAACCTTTTTTTAAAAACTGCATTTTCCCCACAGGTTTGTGAAAATCAGTTTTGTTGGCCTAAACCAGAGCTTTTACAAAGCAGATGTTGAATCTTGTCGTTTTATTTTTCAGTGCCTAATTGCAAATGTCTGGCAGGTCTCTTTAATATGTTTCATATAGTGAAATGGAAAAAACTGTTTTGCATATCAGACTGACACAGACACTGGATGGTGTAAATCAGTAGGGAGCCAACAGCAGTTAGCTCCCCACCGCCAGCTATGAGGCAGCACAAAAACAGCTGAATGATGGCAGAAGCTGGGCAGTCTCCAGATTTGGTGGGATACCGGTTGCAGAATTATAGGGTGAATGCTCCTCCTATCATCAAGAACTAGCAGAGAGATGAGACATACCATGTTTTCTTTACATTCATAAACAAGGGACATGCATGTTGCTATTACATGCAATCAGCAAGAGAAATCCAGTACAAATTAGCAGCTGATAATTTTAATGAAGAGATACATAGTTATCCCTTATTAACTTTATGGTTCACATGTCCATAGTGTCTTCTGTCCATGCAGTGCAAACCAGCTCAAGAGTCATTAATCTGTACCATTCCCCAGTGAAGTCATACATGCATCATTGTGATTTCTAGTGCACACCCAGGAGGGACGGTGTTGTGAGGAGATTTAATGACGTGCCCTGGTGATGCCGTGCATCCCTGGCAAAACAGAGAACAGAACACAGGAACCCAAGTCGTGCAACAGTGCTGGGAGGACCGAGCTGCATCTCTTCTGAGAGTTTTCACAGTTTTTGAAAGCTGTTGAAATGTTAGCTGCAAATAGTACATTTGTATGCAGATGGTAGGTGCTAATTCAAAACATGGAAGTAATGAACTTGAAACTGGGTCCTGACACACAATGAGAATTGTGGAGGGAGCATTGGGAACTCAAGCTGAATCAGTCAGTGTAATTTCACATGCAGCGTTCAGTAGACCATTCAAACTCAGATTATCTTTTGGCAGATGGTAATAACACTTACTGCCTGCCTCACCAGGAAGGCTGTGATGTAGCAAAATACATGCAGGAGGCTTTGTATATGCAAGAGCTCAGCTGTTTTTCAAACTATATTAGTAGCTGTTTGAATGACAGATATGACCTTTCCTTCAGGTCTTGCCTGACAGCTCTGGACCCTCATGGTTACAAAAACACTGCTATAACAAAATAGAAATAAATAGTCCTGTGTTGCTTTCGTGCATGTTGCATGGGTGCACACACGGTGCCATGTCTGTGTGTTACTGTCCAGATGCAGAGTTTAAACTCTTTTGTCCTGATTTGTCTTCCTTTGCAACCGATTTTCCTTTGGATGCAAAGGGTTTTTTTGTTCTGGTTCCCCTGTCCATCTCTTGCCTATCTCAGGGCATTGTGTTCCTGGAGGATCTCAGCACCTCCTTAGCAGGAGACAAGGACCACTATATTCATTTTCCAGATGGGAATTTCAGGCAAAGAAAGGCTCGGGTGACTTGCGTGTTGTCAGATACAAAATTTGTTGGAGTCGGAACCTGAGGGCACTCTCCAAAGTTTCAGGCTGGTGCCTGAGCTGCTTGTCCAGACTCCGTGTTGTCTTTTGTTGCCGTTCTGATCCCATTTGGCTGTCAGCTGTACCAGCCAGTGCTCCGTGGGTATTTACGCTGCTGCCAGTTCTCATGTCTCAATTGGGAGTCATTTAATGCGGGTGACTGAGATTCCTTGAGAGGAAGAATTTGAAGTATCCCAGACAATGGCATGGTTAACATCGGTTTTGTCGTAAGACTGTTTTTTAGTATTTATTTTAAGGATTGTTGACACACATGAGTTTTTCTAGGGCTTTAGTATCTGTGGTTTCAGCCATGAAAAAGTCAGAGGCAAAACAGTCTTGGCATGGGAGTTTAATATCCTTCCCTTGTGAGATAATAGAATAAATAAGAAGAGAAACATGATTTAAAATCTTCAGTGATAGCAAGATCATAAGAAAGGGACAGCACAATGGTTTTTGTGATGCATTTAGCATTTCTGAAGAAAGATTCCTGGTAAAACATGACTGTAAGTCAACAAATGAATCAGAGAAGGGAATGGGGCACGTCTCTCTTAGTAAAAAAACCTTTATTACGTGTTCTCTTACTCTCAATTACCTTAATTTGGAGCTAATGAATATTGCTAAATGGATTGAAAGAAACAGCAGCACTGTGGACAAAAAAATAATCATTATGAACTGCAGTGTATCAACTGCAGTGAATTTTTCACAGATTTGTGGCTTTTAATGCCAGGGTGACTGGTCTGACTGTCTGCTTAGTGTAGGGGAGAGGACCAATAATTTCTGATGGGATCAGTAACTTCTATTAGTACCAGTGCATACCTTTTTAAACCCCATTGCAATAATTAGATATTACCTCATCCCTAGACCTGCTAATTAAAATAGTACTTCTCATTGTAACAGTGCTTCTGTTAGAAGAGCAATCGGTTGTCAGAAATCTTGTCCCCGTTGCAAGTACTTGCGTATTAGGATTAAAATGCTTTTTAATTTAGTCTCGGTAAGTGAAACAGACCAAGCTGTAGCCTCCCGCTGCAGGCCAGTCCAAGGTGCAGAGATGCTGGGGGGGAAGATTGGAGCTGGCATCGTGTGCAAGTGCGGTGCAGCCAGGCCCGGCCAAATTTGTATTTCTGGGTCCGAGACGGTGTGGACGTGCGGTGCTGTGGTGTGATGCATGTCTATATGTGCACCACAGCCTTGCTGCTTGCTTAGAAATACATGTAGCGGTATTGGCAGCCCTGACTTGACTTGTGGGGAGGAGCGCTTTGAAGAGCTATAGGCTACTCACACCATAGGAAGCGGGGTGTTCACCTTACCCCCAGGTACGCACTGGGAGAGGAAAAGGATTAAGGTATCTCAACGCATGTGCCTCTGAGGATCTCCTCAAGCTCTGGAGTACCTCACTGTGCTGGGAGCTGTGATGTGTTTGTGCGGTCAGAGATATCCATCAGGAACCAGTGAAGATTGTTCTGAGTTCTCTTTCATTTAATGAGTGTCTTTATTGTTGATTTAGAGCTGAGCACTTTAATGAACTTTTCAGAGAGTCCTCAAATTTGGCATTTCTCCAGAAATGCCAGAGACTAAAGGAATCTGGAAAAACTAGAAATATGGAGAGGAAAGTATAATTGTATCCTAAGAAAATACAAGACCACAGAGGGAGAAAAAATAATCCAAAGCCTAATTTCAGAGGAAAAAAAAAAAGTGAGAAAAGAGTTCTCGTGATCTGTAAGGGGAAAATGAATTGAAAAAAAGCCCATTTTTTCAGTGGAATACCAGTTACAACCTCATGTGCTTTTGGGTTGACAGTTCATGTTATGCAGCAACGATGATGGCAATTTCTGCTGTACGTGTGTACCAAAGTGCGTTCTTGAATCTGGGCTGAAGTGGAAGAAAAGCAAGGTGGAAACTGAACACGGCTTCATTGGACTACGTGATTTAGCAATGGCTAATTTTAGGCACTTGTTTCTGAAACATCTTGCTTGTAGCCTGGCACCCATCAAACTGGTTCTGTCAGGAGCACTTTTCAACCTCAAACTTTGTTCCCAGGCTGAAGAGCTGGCATGGCATTTACTTCAAAAACAAACCCAAACAAATAGCAGCAAGTTTCTGACCTCAGGCTTGCCTCTCCCTGCTAATCTGATTCCTTTTAAGGGTAGGAGCTGGTGGCTAACGTGATTTCTAGTGAAACCCTGCGTGTAGCTGAATACAAGCGTGTCGGGTTTTGCTGGGGTTGCCGTTAAAAATGTCATGTCCTAGCAGCCTGTATCCAGTTTCTAGAAAAATTGCTTGATGTGTCTTTTGCTTTCTTTATATTGTCATATAGCTGAGCATTGCTGACGTGCCTTTTTAAGGTTAGGTTCATGTCCAGTGCGAACAAGAAAATTTAACACTCTTGTGGGTCCCTAACAGTTAATTTTGATCTCTAGCTTGGCCGCATCCATCCTGACCCTTCCTGTGTAAATTAACCTTATGATAAAGAGGAGCTCCTGCGTATGAATAGTGAGTCACAAAACCCAGCTCAGAGTAACCCCTGAACTATTTTCCGCTGTGATCCAGCCCCGAGAGATGGAGATGTTCTCTCAAAAAATAACAGCGGTCTGCAGGGGTCTTGGTCTTGCTCCTGCAAATGCTGCAGGTGGGCTGTTGCCTCACAGGAGCTTGTCACAGCCCAACCGAATGGGGTTTGTAATATAGAAAAGAAAAAAGTGCCTAATCCACTAATAAGACGTAGCCATCTCAAGGCAGAAAAGAGTCTTAATGCAAAAGTCCTACAGACCTCAGTCCAGAAATAATTTTAAAGGAATATTCAAATATTGCAACTTTTCTGAGGTTTGCTTCTTGGGTTGCTCTGGGGGAATACTTTTTTGCTAGCAAACATGGTACAATTGCTTTTATTCATCCAGAGACCAGTGTTTTTGTGTTAGTAGGTAGGCTACGAAGCCCTGCGTGGCAAACTGCATTAGAGGATGGGGGAACATGTTTTATGCAGGCACCGTGGTGCTTTCATGGTGCTTTTGCTACTGTTGTGCTTGGGAAGTGTAGGCGCTTGCGAGGGGGTGATGAAACCCTCTGTGTGGGAGCACAAAGTGGTGAAAAGCTTTTGTGTGGAGAAGCTGCTGAAGGACTCGAACCTTCCCATGGGAATGTTGTCAGCAGCCAGGAAAGTGGGGTCTTCTGCACCCCTTATCCACATACATCCTGCTGTGGGGTTCCTGCATGGGCGTCAAGGATTCCTAGCCACGTCTTGGGCAATGCCTAGGGGCTAATGGAAGGGGTCAAAAAGCGCGTTTGAATTAACCACCATTTCCACCAGCAGAATGCCAGTACATCACGGTTCTCTCAGATGTTTTATGTTACTGATCTAACACATAACTGTCTTTAAAACGTATTTTGGTGTGTATTTATTGCACGTACTCTCCAGTGGAGGTGCGCTGTTCTGTTTGTGATTGGCAGGGTTGGTTACGCAATGTTGTTTGTGCTTCCTGATGGCTGGAGGAACACACGGCTGCCTCTGGGGTGGATGTTGGCCCATATGAATTTAAAATTTAGTTTCCATGACTGACATTCACTTTCTGAGAACTCTGTTGCCCGTCAAACTCAATTGCTGAAATGTCTGTGGGAAACCAGGGGTGGTATGTGAATGTGGTCTCAGCAAATTCATTTTAAAAAATGTAAACCAATGTTCACTGGAGGCAAAATGAAGCATTTCTGCATTATTTGGCTAGAGTGAGTGTTATAAACTCATTTGATCCTCTTTCTTTTTCTGCCATTAAATTTTAATGACAATGTTATTTTTATATACATATAAAAAAATATATATTATTACAATTCCCGTGATCCCCAGAAAGATCTTTAATCATCTAGCCCATGTAAGCAATAAACACTTAAGGCAAAAGCAAAGCTATTAGTTTTGCACTTCAGTCACAGTTTTTCCTCCCAAAAAGTTTATCTTGAGAAGCTGCCACTCTCCATCCTCATTCTGATCTGTCTGCACTTCTGCTGCAGCTGGTAACCTAATCACTGAAATGTTGTGCTTTATTCACAAATGGGTGCAAAAACTTGCATCAGCCCTCTACAAGATCCCTCCTGTAAGCCCTGCTGGGAGGAGGTGCCAAAATTCTTTGGGGCAGTTAGAGGTTTTATTGGGGAAAGAGACAAGAGGCTGAGTTCTCACCTGACTGCTAAAGGTAGAAGTTGACTGGTCTCTTTCCTGGTGTTTCTTACTGCAAACTAGCCTTAATCACAGCTGGAAGCTCCTCATAGCCCCACCAGCTCTTTCAGCTCAGAGAGCTGGATGTAATGTGAACTCAGTATGGAGTTCCACACACCACGTCGCCCAGATATTGTGGTCCCCCCCCCCCCCCTTTTTTTTTTCCCCCCTCCTTCTCTTTAACAACTTCCAGGTTGATATTATAGCCCTGAACAGGGCTGCCTGATTTTGTTCATTTGTTGGGTTATTTATTTATTTATTTTAATGCCATTTGTAAAGACACTGCTGCCCTTTTCTGTCATCATTTATGCTACTGGGAAATATCTGATAGTTCACCAAGTTGGAAGAAAAGCATCAGGCTTCCCTGGAAATGTTACTGAGCAGAGAAAACCAGTAGTGGGATATGATGGAAACAGTGACGCTATATCTCTTCAGCTGTCTCTCAGCTTCATGCCAGTTCTTAAAGTCATTCTTCCTTGCTTGGATGGGTAAAAAATTGGGTGCCAGCTACTCTTGGGCCCAGAAAGAGAGAGGTTGTGAGCTGTCTGTGCCTTGGTTCTCCTGCTCAACCCAGGTTTCTAAAGACCCTGGGCATCTTTTTGGCCAGACTGCGTTGTTGCTGAGAGCCTCCTGAGGGAGCAGCAGTGGCAGAGGGGGCTCCCCTGGGGCCAGCAGTTCCCCTTGTGCCTGCCTTAGGCTTCCCAGAAGGCAGCGGCAGCGGTGGCAGGAGAGCTGCCGCTCCATGGCTCCTGCTGGTGCTGGTGGTCCGGAGTGCTTCCCATTGCTGTGGGTCAGGCTCTCTGCTATGCTACGCTGACTTTTTGAATTGTGAATTGCTGCATTCTTCACGCTTTGGCCATCTGCAGTCCAATCAAGCATGTACTCGTTCCTATGAATGCACAGTGTTTTTATTATTTGGTTTTTGGATCTTTTTAATTCCTTGGCCTCAGTGATACTTTGTGGAAAAGTGATCGAGGGGAGATTGTGTAGTCTGGCATTTTTTTACCTGTTACCTTTTAAGTCTTACCAGCTTTGAGTTTGCTTGAGTGTTGCTTTGCTCACATATTCTGAAAGAGGAAACAACTTGCTCGACCCACGTACTCTAGATCAGCCATTACTTTTAAGTATTTATCTCGGCTTCTCCCTCATTTGTCTCTTGGCCCGCTCAGCTGTCCCACTGTGTTTGGAGAGAGGAGAAGGGGCTACAGGCATGACCTTGTCTGGATTCATTACTTTGTTAGTTTTGGCATTCTATGCATTTTTAAATATATCTTTTCCTTTTATAGGATTAAGTATTCCTGTTTTAAGAGCTTGGTGAAACACACATTTCCCTGTTCTCCTATCTTAGGCTCAGCAGCTGATCAGCACAAGGCTGTAGATCAGAACTGGCTCCTGGTTCCTTCAGACACCAGTTAGAAGAGGCGATGCTGAAATGGTTTGCGGCGTGCTGACCAAGGAGACAGCTGGGGATAGTATTTCTGTTAAATGTTGATTCCAGCTCTTGCTGGAGAATTCAGTTTTGAGAGGCTGAGCAGACCTCAGCAGGTATGACTCTGGAGAAAAGAGGGACAAGAACAGAATGAAAAGTTCTCACATGTTTTCTTTTTCCCCCCTCAGAGCATTGTCTTGGTAATGCTGCCATTTAAAGATTGAGTGCCTATCCAAGGGCTGAATTTCATAAATAATGTTGATTTAGGTCACAGCTATAAGATTGCCCATCCATCCATCTGGTACAAAGTAATAAATACAAAATCCATCTGAAATGACAGGCCAGCCTCTCTGCTCTCTGGCTGAAGTAAATGTGTTCCTATTGTGGTGTGATAGCCTGGCCGGCCTTGACAGTGGATTCCAAGAATTGCAAGTTTATGGTCTGTCAGCCAGGGCAAACATCTGTCCCTCAAGTATTCCCCATTTTTTGTACCTAGAAGACAGAACCAGGGAGGCATTAAGAAATGAGTGGCAGAGAGAGATTATCTGCTTTGATGCATGTATTCTCTGGGCTGGGAGACAGAGAGCTGGGGTGGTTGTACTCCTGTGGTCTCAAAGACCAACAAAACACTGCCTGTGGACATGTGTGCATTGTAGAGGTCTGAAATGGCACAGAGGAGATCTTATCCTCATTTTTTGGCTCTTCTGTAGAGACACAACCCTCCTGAGTGCCTGTAGCACAGAGGTTTTAAAGTTTTGGCTATTGCTTATTACAAACCAAGAATAGTTTATTGCACAAGGTCTGGGTTAGTGCTTGAGTGGCCCTATGAAACAGTGATATCACTCAATAGCCAAGTTTTCCAAGTGGAGTGCGTTAACAAGCTCCTGACTTACTCATTGCGTATCTCTCCCAGCAAGGTGTCACCCTAAGGGACAGGCATGATCAGGGCTGTGCACATGCCAGGTCTGCAGGACTAATCCTGCTTCCCTGCTGCGTTGTGTGAATCTGGGTGCTCAGGTGGCATCTTCTGTTCTGGGCTGAAACTCCCCCAAACCAAGGCTCTTTTGATCTTAAATGGTCCCTGCAATTTCTAACACAGTTAAAGGTCCTTGTCCTGGTATCCTCATCAAATTCCAGTTTCATTCTTTATGCCCCCTCTCAGGCTCCTTGCTGGGACCCAGTACTTTACCAGTCTCCAGCTTCCCAGCCTGCAGAGGCCCGTGGGATGGGAGGTTGTACAGAGAAAGGAAGGAAGGAGGGGCATTTCCTTTGGGTGTACAGGGGGATCCAAGGTCAGAAGGAGGGAGCCTGTGAAAGTCAGAAAGTGGGAACAAGGGATGAAGTTCAGAGGAGAGGCATCAGCTGAAGGAAGAAAGGGTAATCTTTGGGCTGGAAAACTACATCCTGAGAGAGCTGAGTACTCACAAGGACTCTTTGCAGAGATGGTTTGCAGTGGATTCTCAATGTCTCTCGAGACCTTGTCTTTTAAAAAGCCTTTGAAGGCCCTGTTACTGCATTGACAAGCAATCAGATGCTCATACAACAGGTTTTGCTACCCTTTTCCTGCTGGATTGGCCTCACATCGCAGGTGGCCTCTCTGGGTGCAGAGGTGTGCTAGGGGATGCAAGGACAGAGTGTTTCCATCGCAAGACGATGGAAGTTCTGCTCTCTGGCCAGCTCTTCCCAGTCTTCCTTGGTGTAATGCAGAGACAGGCTGGGGAGCTGGAGGGGGTTTCTGTTAGCTAGTCAATCAATCATTTCCCCATGTTTATTATTTATCCCCCTGGCCGAGCCCTCCCCTCATCCCTGCCACTCTGGGCAATGGGAATTTTTGTGATCTCTGAGCAGTAGAGGCTGGCGGGCAGCCTGATCAATGCTAGCAGCTCATTCTCAGCCACGTGAGAGGAGAAACATCAACAAGGAGAGATGGAGTTAGAACTTTATTAGGAGAAACCTAGGCACAATTGACTAAAATCTCATATTAAGGAGAGCACACAGATATTTTCAGGATTAAAAAATACACATATGTTAAAAAACCCTTACAAACAAACAAAAAAATGTTTTCCCCCCCCTCTGTGTGTAAGTATGTATGTATATGTACAGGGAACTGTACCAAAGCTAGCTATGTATTGGGAGCAAGGATTCACAGTCCCTTTCAGCAGTGCCTAAGAGAGGGAATGGCTCAGTCCCCTCTAAGTTGGTCCCAGGCCATTCACTCACGCAGTCCAACGCTGGGAAGCTGTGCCCCGTGTCCAAAAGGGCGGTGCAGGGTAAACAACAGGGAGCAGCTTGGCTCTGTTTAGCAATTCTCTTTAAAAGAAGGATGTCATCTCTGCAGTGAGAAAACGTATCTGGAGTGGGAGCTGCCTACAGACCTTACCCACCAGACTCACTGTGCAGTGTTGGGCCCCAACGGCTGCTCTGAGAGGCTACAGTGGTGGAAAGAGCTGGTCCATGCGTGGTTTCTTACACCATATGCGCTAGGGATGGAGTGGAGATGAAGATGACCTGATGGCAGAACAGGGACTTGCTGTGAGGACAACTATCTTGGCTTGCACTAGCTGGCAGGCTTGAGAGAACAGCCAAGAGCTGAAGGATGTGCAGGACCTGGAGAAGACTCTTGCTCCTTGCAAAAGATGCTGAAGTGTTTCGGTAGGTTAGTGGGAGAAGACACAGGCCGTACCTCTTCTGCAGATAAACAGAAGATTTTTTTTTTTTCCCTCTCAAGTTGGCAGCTGGCAGCACCCTTTCAGCAGCATTCATGTTGCTTGAAAGATGAGTTTAAAAAGGGGAAAAATCACTTTGATTCCACATGGTAATTCCTCCTTATTTACTAGTAGCATATTTTTTCTCACAGGAGAGTCTCTATTTCTGTTAATGGATGTCTCAGAATTGATGACACAAGTATCTTGGGAAAATTCCCTAGTCTTCATCAACTGGTCATCTAAGTGATATCCCAGGGCCAGTCTGCTGTGCTGACTTAGGAATGAGGAAGGGATTCCAACATCGGACATGAGGCAGCTGTGTGTGGGGGACCACAGACGTCCTTATCTATGGGGAAGAATTATATACACAGCATCAAAAAATTCAAGTAGGATTTATTATATAGGTAAACTGATATAAAATATCTGGGCTCAGGTAGAGAAGGGGAGGATTAGAAAGAGTGAGAACAAAGCAGAAGAAAAAGTCTTTCTTTCAGAAAGCCTACCAGTGTGTTTCTGCTCCCTGCAGGTGAGAGAAGCTTCAGCTCAGTATAACTGCCAAGCTGACATAGCAAATGTTGAACAGGCACCAAAGAAGATGCAAAGGGGTTGAGGTCCAGTCAGTCTGTTGAATGCACTGTTGCAGTGGACACCCGCTGGGCAGCCTCAGGAGTCTGCTGGCCTGTGCTCTACCAGGCTAAGGATGGTGAGTCTCCAGTCCCTGTGAGTCCCATGAAAAAAATATGGCTGAGCGCCTCACATCTCGAGATTGGTGTGTGTCTCCCAGTGGCTGCCCCTGCCTTAAGCTGTGAGAGGTGCTGCCTGCAATATAACAATGATGCTTACTGAAAAGGAGCCAAAAGGGTGTTAAAACAGAGAGAGGTTAGTGGCAAGAGTCTGGAGTCCACTTTGCAGAAGTTTTACTAAGTGCTGAGACTGCTCCTTCCTCTCGTCCCTCCTGGAGACAGGTCACACGGACAAATCATCCGACCTTGCCTTGCTGCTGGCACGGCTGGTCTTGCTGAACCGGCGTTTCTCATTGAAGTAGTTCTCGGGGAAGGCAGGTGCCGCACATTCGTTGGCCACCTCTGGACTCTCCGTGTAGCTGGACTTAATGAAGGGCCCTTCACCAGCAGCATCCTCCTGGCCATGGACCCTCTCGGTGGCGAAGTTGGCAGTGTTCTGCTGGGAGGCCATCTTGTTGCTGAAGGGGCTGATGAACTTCCTGTTGGGACTTGACAAGCACTGGTTAAAATCTGGTGGAGGAGTGTACATCTGGGCCCTTTCTGCTTGTGGGGCGGACTCCAGTCTGCTGGGAGCTGTGCTGGGGCTGGGTTTGTAAGACCGGGAGCACTTCTCTTTGGCTTTCTTCCAGCCCAAATGGTACAACTCGGCCAGACTGAGGAATAGGGAGAGCACTGCCACAGCCAGCATGAAGACGATGAACACGTTCTTCTCTGTGGGACGGGAAACGTAGCAGTTGACGGGGTGGGGGCAAGGTGCCCGCTGGCAGATATACAGGGTCTCCAGGAAGATCCCGTACAAGACATACTGTCCCACAATGAAGGCCACTTCCATGGCAGTGCGAATCAAAATGCTGTAGACATAGGTGTTCAGAAGACTGCCCCTGAGTATGATTTTGCCTCCTGATTCATCCCAGCAAGACAGCTCAGCCTTCTCTGCCACGGGGCACTTCTGCTGGTAGTATGTGTCACCATTGTTTTTCATCTCCTGGGCCTCCATTTCTGCCTCCTTCATCTTCCTCTTCTCCTCCATGCGCACTGTGTGCATCGCATGGCCCATATACACCAGAGATGGGGTGGAGACAAAGATGATCTGGAGGACCCAAAACCGGACGTGGGAGATGGGGAAAGCCTTGTCATAGCAGACGTTCTCACAGCCAGGCTGCTGGGTGTCACACATGAAGTCAGATTGCTCATCCCCCCAGGAGGACTCAGCTGCTGTACCCAGCACTAGCATCCGGAAGATGAAGAGCACGGTCAGCCAGACTTTCCCCACCACTGTGGAGTGTTTGTGGACCTCTTCGAGGAACTCTCCCAGGAAACTCCAGTCTCCCATTTCCCAGGAGGGGTGAGAAGTCTTGAAAGGAGTCCTGGATGCAGCCTCTGTGGGAGAAAATAGAAGAGAGTGATTCTAAGGAGGGTTAGGAAATGCCTAACTGGGAATGCATGGAGTGAAATGATTTGTTTTGTGTCAAAGGAAATGTTTTAATTTGACCTGAAATGAATGAGGTATGGTTTGCTGAAAACTTTGTTTCACATCCACTGAACACAATGTATTGTTTGTTTTTTTTATTCAGTTACTGAAACAAAAAGTGATCTTTTTTGCATAATCCAACTACAACCTGTTAAACAGGCTGCAAAAACTTTGATCGTGGGCCAGATTTTTTCTTGTTTCAGAAAGTCCTTTCACTGTGGTCTGCATATTGCATCCTCTGAGGACTGTGTAGTTAAAGCAGTATTCATCTGTCTTCGAACTGTGCTCTGGGGAATCCTTGATGGGCTGATCCCCTGGGAGACAAGCTTGGAGCCTGCAGCTTGGTCTGAGCAGTGCCTTGGCACTTTCATATGTCACCTTTGTGTAATACCTGCACCAGCACCTGGAACATGAGGCACTCACAGCTCTGAGCCTCATTTCCAAGCTCGATGCCACCACTGAAAGAAATGCAGAGAAAACCTTCCTGCTGCCCACCTGCCCCTTGCCCCTAGGTTTTGCTTTGGTTTTGCAGTGTAGCCAGTCGCAAGTGTTTCATTTACAAGCTGTAAATGTTTTGAGGAGTGTAAAAAATTTGGTGAGTCGTGCCAGTCCTGTAAACCTAATCTGCTGCCATCCTGTCTTGCCTCTCTGAGAGGGAACTGCTCCAAAATCTAAATGGGGGATCTTGCTCCCTCCTCTTTTCTTAAGCTCTGAGACAAAATTCACAGTTCAAATGACACAGGCAAAGAAAAAAGCCTCCTTTGAAACGCCTCCCAGTGACCAGCAGCTCCTGGGAACTGCTCTTTGTTAGGTGGTCTGATGAGAGGAAAGGTTTGGCAGGCTGGTAGTAAGATTGCAACGTGAGGATGTCGGAGAGCCTGCTTCAGTTCTGTTTCTGACTCTGACAGACTGTTTCTGGCCAAGTCACTTTAACCCCCTGGATGAAAAGAGGACCATGGGTTTAATCCATCTTTTGTGGGGCTCTGTGGGAGTGCTTGAGCAAACATTTGATCCAGTTATTCTTGCCATGCTTATCTTTCCAGGGCACTGCAAAGCTCTCCCTTGTGCATGAGTTAAGGGCTAGGTGCTATAAAGTGTGCAGTATTACCTTGGAGATAGTGTTCTCCCACAGTCACTCTTTTAAAAATATCCTTTTAATAAATAAATGAAAAAATAATCATCATAATGAAATATTAAAAGCACTAGACAAGGTAAATCCCAAAGCTGTGGGGACCAAAAGTATTAACTCTCCTTCTTTATTGTCCCTTGTCTTTAAGAGCCAATTATTTTTACTGTACAGAGAATGTCTGTGGAGAGTAGACACGGTTAAATGCTGAGAATTTACTGCAGCAATATTGTGTAGATTTCCTGTGAGCAAAAGATGGAGAACAGAGAGAGACACTTGTTGAGGGAATAATATCCCCGTCTGGTTATGTGCCTGATATAATTTAATATAGCAGCGCACGTGATGATTTATGCCATTGCTTGTTTATATGCAGTGTCCATCTGCAGGATGGATGGGACAAAGATCAAAAGTCAGACTCCTTAAACTCCTCACACTGCTGAGGGCTGCCCTGAGGAAAGGTGAGGATTGCCTAGGTAAGGAGATGGGGAGGTGACCACTTGCTGCCCCACCGCCAGTTGGACATGGTGTGAGGAGGGAAAAGGGGCAGACCAAGAAGCAAAGGATGGGCTTTGGCTCTTTCTGCTTTGGCAGGCACGCTGCAGTCATGCTGATGTAGATCCTGGTGGCTGCTCAGAGTATGCCAAAGCTTTCATCTGCTGCCAGCCCAGAACTGGAGGAGCAGTAACACAGAAAATCAGCTAGTCTTTCTGACTCATTTTTGCACTGGTACAAACTGGTGAATCTGTGCCTCTGTCTTCTGAAATGGCTTTGGTGCACTTATTGCATTCTGGAGAAATTAGCATATGGCTTCATTCTGTGGGCTCCAGGGGATTGCATACAGGCAGATAAATCAGTAATAGGAAATATTTACAAACAGTTGCATTGAAATCAGGATTTTAATTTTTTTTTTTCCCCAGAGTGCAGACAAAGCAAGCAGCTACCTACAGTTCCCTGTACAGGTGCATCCAAGACAATATGGTATAGCACAACTGTACGTGTGAAATATTCCTTCCAAGACAGCATGAACAATGGTATGTGTCCTCATTTTTCCAGGTGAGTTTGTGTTGTTTGCAGGTGCCATTCTTGCTTCTGCTGTTACTAGTTGCCTTTTCTTGATTCACCTTGCTTTTTGGGGTAAAAATGAACACAGTTCTCCCTGGCTGTGCCAAGAATGAGTTTTCCTTCCTGCCATGTGCATGTACGATTGCAGGCTGCGCACCTCTTCCCATCAGTTCTACCACGTGCAGATAGTTTGGGGTTTTACAATGGCTTGTTTTCCCCAAGGAAGGTACACCTAGACACTTGCAAATTGTAGAAATCAATGTTTACATAACATGAAGTTGGAAAACATAAGTACAAGAGGAGTCCAGAAATAAAAAAATGTTAATGGATGCAAGAATAACAATAATTTACCCGTCTCACACATGCACAATGTTTTCCAGAAAGAGGTAAATGAGAAGGATCCAAAGATGGCAGCCATGAGGTGTAGGCTAGATATTAGAGCTGTTCCCTCTGCCCTTTCTGCTGGCTGCTCCCCTGCACAGGCTGTGTAAAGGAGGGGCTGCCCCAAGAGCCAAATGCCTCCTGATCATCCTGCTACAGCCTCACAGAGAGCCAGGTGGCTGCTGCAAGGGGGTAGGCAGCCTCAGGAAAATGGGTGTTGGATACCAAGAGAAGGGGTTTCCTTCCTTGCACGGTGTTTTTTGACTTAGATGTTTTTTAGTTATAAGGGAGCTATTCTTGCAGTGGCAGTTCAAGGGCCTCCTAGAACAGAAGAGAGCATCTAGCTCTCTGCTGCCAGCAAGCAAAGAAGGACTGTCATCACCTCCTGACAGCTTTTCCTGGCTATGCAGGACTGCCCCTGACCTAGCCTTTCTCTTCAGGGCTTTACTATTCTTGGGAATTTTCCATATAGTTCCCTTTCCTCATTCCCAGACTACTGCTGTCCCCGCATGCTTTGACCTCTCAGCGTGTGAGCATCTGCGACATTTATGTTCCTAGTTTGGACTCAATCAGACAAATCTTGTTCCACTCTGGTGTGACTCGGCAAAAATCACCTCTTGGTATCTTCACGGGGTCTCAGCACCTGATAGTCTTGACAGCGGCATCATGCATATTCATGCAGAGTCGTGGGCTGTGCTGCTGCCCAGCGCGCTTCTGGCCGTCAGCTTTCTGCTGGATCAAGAAAGGAGCTGAACGCAGTCATGGGACCTCGGCACCGGGAAATGCGTATGTGACAAAGACCAGTGCAGCCTGGCACAAATCCAATGATGTGGTTGTCCTGGCTTAATCATCACCTGGAACGCTATTAAAGCTGGGGAAAACCGACTATCACACCGCAGGCCAGGCGTGGAGTCCGTCCAGCTCCGGGCTGCCTCGTGACTGCCAAATTCCATGATAAAAATACCCCAGTGGGGATGGCACCCGCCAGTGCGCACGGCTGACTTGCCAGCCACGGGCTGCTCTCCACCATTCTTTTTGTTTTGCGCTGTCTTTTTCTGTGGGGGGAAGCATCTGTCACTCTTGGAGCAGTTGTGCCCATCCTCTTTGTGATGCTGTGTGCTCTGAATGACAGGCGAGCATTTTGCATCACTGGCACTTGCTCTGGCCAGCGCACTTGTTCTGGATGGACCAGCCGGGGCTTTGGGGAACAGCTAGGAAATTCACACCAAAGAGGCAGGAGGGCTGTTCCTGCACAATCTTCTTCTTTGTATGATTTTTTTTTTTTCCTCCGGAGTTTTTAGAAAGAAAGTTCTCCCATCTTTAGAAGACAGGCAAGACTATCAGCAGCGATATAAATAGCTGAGCTTGACACTTCACGCTAACTTTTCCCACAAGGAAGGTGACAGGAGGTCTCCATCTCTGCAGGATGTTTCTAAAATAAAGTGGAGAGCCTGATTATGACACTGTTTCTGCTCTCCCTCGCTGCACTCACCTCTTCCCCTTGGCAGGTCCCAGGCGCACGGAGAGGCTCTCCGAGCAAGGCTCCTTTGTCTGGCGGAAGCGTGGTTCACAGGGAGGGGGACAGTAACAGTCAATGCCATTGTATTTTTGCCTAATCTGCATGTGTGATTTGCTCAGTTAGATACCCATGTGCGCATCTGACAGTTAATGACATGTCCCAACGAACTAGAAGGCTGGGGCCCAAGATGTGAAGAGGCTCACACACCAGGCATGGGGCTGTGAGTGGAGGCCATGCAGCAAGTCCATCCCTTCTCAGTTCCCAAATGGGGAGGCAGCCATCTCCTTTAGGTACTGGGCACAAGAGAAGTGACAGCACCATGCAGTGGGGCATCCAGACCAGCTGTGGCATGGTCAGTGCCTAGGAATTGCTTGTGGCCTTCCTTCCTCAAGCTGTGTCACCTTGTAGCACATCCAGGCGAGCGTGTGGCACAAGAGATAGCTACTGTGGGGGTAGGAGGGCAGAGATCTTTTCCCCTACATTGACATCTGTGAGGCTGCAGCCAGACCTGAGTGGTCCCTGTGCTGTAAAACTGGACGCTCATACCCGTAGATGCTTAGGAAGGACACTTCCAGCTCTGCACTGGAGGTTAGTTAATGCTGTTTTGCTATACAGCCGTATTTTTTACTTCAGGATCTCCAGGCCCCTGTTAGTAGTAGTCATCCAGCCTCACAGCACCCGACGCAGTGCAGATGCGGTCATCTTTACCTTGCAGATGGTGATCACTGGGGTACAGAAAGGGCAAACTGCTTGTTCGAGGTCGCTGTGTTAGCGGCAGTCTGAGGACAGAGTTCAGGGGCTGGGACTTACAAATTTTGTCCTTTTCGCTATGTAGCACTGCCTCATAGACTTTGTGGTAGCGACACAACACTGCTTCTACAGCACGACATCTGTTTCTGTAGACCACAGCCCTTCTCTGATGTGTCCCGGGACAATACTGTCTTGGTCACTTGAAAGAAATCCCTCTCGTGCTACCCTTCTACAGCAGGTGCACCTGGAAGAACCAGTTTTTTGTTATGGGCGTTTTTTTGGTGCTTTTCTAAGAGATGAACATCTTGTTACTGCTGGCAGAGCCCACAGCTGTGGTCAGTACCCCAAAAGCAGCAGCAGCCTTTTCAGTGTATATATACAGTGCTCCTTTGTTGCCAGGACCTGATCAGGAAGCATTCTGGGGGCACGTGGCTTACAATGTCAAAAGATGAATAAAGTTAGAAATGCACTGTTTGGCTTAGGTATGATGCTTTGAATTCCAGGGGCTCTTCAGAGCTTTGCGATACAGATCAATGCTAAAGCCCACCTCAACATGTATCTTTTTGTTCACTGTTTACTGACATTGGCTCCTTCCTGTGTGTGTACAGTAGACAAGCAGTGACTGATTAGGTGTTGCTGTCCAAGCACCATCCCTCTGGCTTCATACGTGCATGCGTGTGCTATGAGAAGTTTCTGCCTGAAATGGGCCGGTTCTTTAGCCAAATTTGTAACTCTGCACATGGATCTGGACTGTATAGGTTTGTACTTCTTTATGATTTATATATATAAAAAAAAAGTCTGTCATGTTTGCACAGCTTCCTTTCTAGTTCCTTGGATTCAAAGTCCTGTGCTGAATCAGTAGCAGGGAGTGTGACTTTGACTCCAGCATTCAAATCTTATGGGAAAGGCAGAGCTCCGTGTTAACAGCTCCTGTCCTAGAAGACAGACATCCAATGTTTTTCATCTCTCTGCTCCTCCTGAGTTCACTGTGATTTCTGGAAGGGTCGCACTGGTATCCAGACCACTGGCCCTGCTTGCAGTTGCAGACAGCTTGTTATTCTGTCATGAGGTATGCTTTCCCCCTCCTCTCCAAATGTGGAAAAACTCAGAGTTCACAAAAAAGAGAGTGTGTGAGAAGATAAGGGAGTTGAATGACCTGTCACCTCCTGAACACACACCCACCCTGACGCACACAGACAGAAGGAAATCACTCAACACCTCCAAGTGTGTACATCAGGAATGTGTTACACACACACAGATGACAGTATTATATAGAATATTTTCATCTGAAGTGATGGTGGAAGCTGCAGACTCCCGGTTTGCTGAATTTTTATTATTTGTCTCTCCAGGCCATCTAATGCTATTTTTCCCCTCCTTGGCCAGGGTCAAATTGTGCTTTCATATATCCAGACGTTAGGGCCAAGCTCTGCCTGATGTAGACGCAGGAGACCAAGAACAGAAAAGACCTTGAACTCAGATGAGTCAAGCTAAGCAATAAATTTCTCCCACTGTGTTTGAAAAGCCTGCATCAAATAGTTACGTGATAGCGGTATCCAGGCTTACATTTTGCATGCAGGAAGCACCCTCTAATTCTTTTGGTATATATAATCTCCGTGCCTTAGAGAAACGTGGGTCCTTAGCCCAACAAATACAACAAAACTGGACTTGGGTTAAGCTAAATGAAGGCTCATGTGTGCTTTTTGCTAGAAAAAAGATCAACCAGTGCTATCTCTGATGTAAATGCTGCAAAGCTTACTCCTCAACTAACAGGCTGAAGAGCATCTGGTTCAGGGTTACAAAGCTTGGTGCTCTTTACAGTTTCTTTATCTTTCCAGGGAGAAGCTAACCTATGTGAATTTGCAGCTGATGCTAAATTGGGCAGTGCTGTATACAGGAGAGAGGACAGCCAAGCAGGGCAGAGGGACCTCTGGAAAACAGAAACATGCTGAGAAATTTGGGGACTGCTGTAGTAGAGCAACTCCTGAGCTCTGCTGAGAGAAACTGATCTTAAGCACTGCTTAGGCAGTAGAGGAGGCTGGTATAAGGAGATGTGGAGGTGATGGCAGGCATCACATTGGGTCCAATATAACAGCAAAAAACCCGTCCATGTGATTTTAGGCTGGTTCATAGACTGCGTGAGAAGCAACTTGTTATAGTGTTGAAGTAAAACAGACCGGAGAGGTAGTGGGAGAAGGAGAGGGCTCTCATTCAGACTTTCCCCGTCCTTTCTTCCCTCCTCTCTCCCCAGTATCTCCCTGCCTGTCACTTCCCTATGGCTATCCTACAGTCAAGCCCCCACCGCTCAGCCTTGCCTCAGCTTTTTGGCAGTTTTGACCACTTAACTCTCTACAGCACCCAGATTGGTAATGCTTTCAGCCTTAGAAAGGGGAAATTTTCAGTAACTATCTACTTCCCACTTAGTACTACCTTGTCAAATCTCATTTCTTCCTTCTTTCCAAAAATCTGTAGGATTCTCTTCATGCTCCAGCTTCATTGTTGCATCCTTGCCTCAAATATTTAATTTCTCATTCAGGGCAAAGTCTGGCTATAGCTCGTGAGTTGATTATTTTATATACTTGGTGTATGTACATATATATGCACATCTCCCCCTCCCCCTTAAAACCAACCATTATTGAATTTGCAAAAGCCACCAGTAAGGAGTTAGGAAATGCTAGAGTTACTGTTCTCAGTAATCTTAATTCAATCTCTGTTTGCCTGTGCCTCATAGCTATGAGGCTTTAACCACATCCTCACATTGTCACCTCATTCTTTGCACAGGATGCCTGCCTTGTTCTGTGCCAGCCTGCCTGGAGCTTTCTTGAACAGCAGCTATTCAATGTTTTGTTTTCTCCTCATTGTTCAGTGGGTGGCCTGTGCCTCATTTACTGTACATTATTCAAGTCCAGTTCTAAAGACAGAATTATTAGTTTCCTCATGGGTTTTCTTATGGCTTTCATCACAACAATATCTGATTGTTTCACAGTCGTTAATTTACTTATTTTCATTACCACCTGGAGGTAAGGAGATGGTATTAGATCAACTTTACAGCTGAGGAACTGAGGCAGTGAGAGATTAAGATAAAAAATGTTCATTAATTTTGGAAGTTGTTTGGTGATGTTGCTAATCTGGGTTTTTTTTCAGCGCACTTGGCACTATATAACATATGTTCAAAGCAGACCTCTGTCTGGTTAACGCTGGAGCGGGAGAGTTTATCACTTGCACCAGTTGGACCACATCTAGAAGTCAGACATCCAGACGATGAGAGACACTACTGAGGGGGCATTTGTGAAGAAACGTGGCTTAAGTGATTTGCCCTATCATGACAGAGGAAATTGGAGTAAGAAACAAGAATTAACCCCATTCCTCTTGGATAGATTTATCTGATTTTAAACTGGAGACAGTTTTTCTCCCATGTCACTGTTCCCTCCCTTCTTCACCAGACATCCGAATGCAGCCGAAGACCCCAGAGCTCTGCAGCAGTTGCCCTCGCTGGACTGCTTCACTTCCTCAGCAACCCTGTGCCCTGACCCAGGCATCTGTCAGCTTTGCTGCTTCTAAGAGAGAGGAGTTTCATATGGAAATTCTCAACCATTCTCAAGGCATGTTCGTAATGACAAAGATAATGAAGAAAGATGGAAATGTAAGTGCAAACCCCTTAGTTCTTACATTAAAAACCACTGACCCCTCTTTAAAGATGCACTAGAGAGACTTAGAAGCATGCATATCTATGCTCATTGCTTACTGCATGGCATGAATATTTCCTTGTTTCAGGAAAGAGCTGGCATGCTAGAGTATTGTTCATGGAGATCTGTCTGTTGCTTATCAATAGCCATAAAATTGATTTTTTTCCCCCTCTCTCTATGAATTCTTAGCCCAAAGATTGAAGTTTCTCTGGTGCCTCCTGGGAACTATTTCTTATTTTAAGCCTCTGTCCTCGTGCCTCATACAATAGCACCCGAGGTGTGGAGCAGTCTCTGAAATGTGCTCCCTAACGACATGGTATAGTGCTGAATTACTCATTCCTTCTCGTCTATTTTCAATGCTGCGAGATAAGTCAGAAAACAAGGGCAAACGTGCAGAATGTGTGAAATCTGTCTGAAGGTCAAAAAGAGAAGAGAGGCTAGGGTATGAAGTTCTATATTTTCTGGCAAGGTTTAAATTTTTCATGTGAAAGCCTGTAATACTAAAATATTGTGATAATACATACTGTTGAGCGGGAAAAAACCCAACCAAAACCAACAACCTCAAATAGTTATAGTAGCAGGAATACTTAACATAGTTCCCAAGTGACCAGAGCCTGATTAGTATTTTAAACCCTGAAGCCTCAGAAATTCTCCTAAACTACTGTTCTGCTCCCAAGGAAAGGGGGAAGAAAGTTAGAAATCTGCGCTCTTCTCGGAGTAGATTTTGAAAAGACCAGCAAATGCAGAATTTTTTGGCTTCCGGTGCAAATACTGAATACTGTGAAGCTTCTGAATAACAGTTTAACTCGCTCCGAGCTGCACAAGCATATGCACACACATATGACATGCATTAAGTTCTTTAGCCTTAAAGAGAGGATCGTATAGGCAGCAGTAGGGAAAACCTCTCACACACGCTGCTTCACCAAGGTATTTTGACATGTTTGTTAGCATGGAGGAAGAGTTCAACGATTAAGGCTCATTCAGCCTATGACTTTTTTTAAGCTGAGGTTTGTCCAGAAATGCTACTTACATGATCCTCTGATGGATTTTATGGTACTTCAGGAACAGAGGCACTGCCTGAGTTTACTTGAAATCAGAGTGCCACAAATGGCCAGTAAAATGACCCTTTAGGAAATCAAAGGAGTCACCACAGATCAGAGGTGGCAATTAGCATGCAACCTTTACACTCATCGACGTTGCTTCTTTCCAGGTCTATGTATAGGGGTACTATTTTTTCATGCTCGGCTATTCTTTGAAACATGCGGTGGCAGTGCTAGAAGTATTAAATTATGGAAATGTAATTGAATAATTATTCCAAGTCCAAAAAAGGGAAAAAAGTTAGGAAGGAAAATAAGAAGAAGCGGCAGCTGCTAGTGGGAGAGAGCGTTTGTCCCTCTAGGTCTGCATGCCTCTTTGCTGAGGCTGCCCTGGGCAGTGTCGGGATGGAGAAGAAAGGCATTCCCTCCCGGCGCATGCAGTACGGGTGACTGGGAGATACGAGCAAGGCGCTTCTCTACATTTGAGTTACATTCCCAGGCTCCATGTCACAGACCAGCCAGGACGCAATACTCTCAAGGAAAAGAAAGTGCACTATTTTGAAACCATCCTGCGTGCTTTGGAATATAGGCGGTTCACGCAGACACTTGATAAAGTGTTTATACCCTGAGAGCCTCTCGTAGGTAAGAGTTCCCTTCACCACCCTCCCCTGAGCAGCCTGACAGCATGCTGAAATGGGATCTGACAGAAACTGCAATTTGCACGTTATACTCTCTGAGGATACTTGGGGCTCTTATCCTCCTTTTCTGTACTTTGAAATCTATCGGTATCTGTGTTCATTGCAGGGAGGCTTCCTCGTCATTTCTGTAGCTGCCTGTGCCAAAAAGAGTTTAATTTTTAAAATGTCCCAAGCCCACCTTGTTACTAGTGGGAATATTTTGGAGAGAAATTGAAAGAAAAAGTAAATTTCTTAAGTAATTTTTGGCCATCCTTTTTTCCTGCCTCACTAAGTCCTTCTCTCCCCTCATGCTGTTTTCCCCTTGAGTGTAACAGCTTAATCTCTCATCAATGCTTCTGCAGTTCTGGTATTTCCCCCTCATGGTTACTTACCTGATTTCCAGTATCTTGTCCTGTCTTCTTTCCTTGCTTTAGCACTTTTTCTTTCTGTAATTGAGTTGGACTCCTTGTTCTTTTCAGTTGCTTGGTTTTATTCCTTTAATGTGGTTCTCTCTCTCTTCCTCTCTTTTTCTCCACCCCCTTTCTGTGTCACTTTCTGTCTTCCCCACTGCCTCTCTGCCTTTGCCCCTCTTCTTTCTTCACCTACTTTTCTTGTCTCTCCCACCCCCTCCAGCTTAATCTTTCTATTTTCAAACCTAGTTTCCTGTTGTTTTTCCTTTAAAGACCATGGATCTCATTCTTCCCTTTCCATTCTCAGCCTCTCCCTGTGCCACCCTCCCCATGCCGACAGGATGCGCTTGCTGCCAGCTTTGCACTGTCCCTTCCAGTTGCTGCTACCGCTGTTCCTTGCACCTCCTCCCCCAGATAACACGCCATGGTGTAAGCCTTCCTTGAACGAAGAGAGACAGGGTTGCCCCACAGTTACCCTGGGAAGCTTCTTCCACGCAGGACATCAGTGAAGGATATTTTTTTGACTTGCTCAAGCTTAATTGGGCAAAGCAGAGTTCATGTGGAGCAGGGTCTTCCACCTCTCCAAACAACATAGGGCTTGCTCTGCTGGCTTGGACCAGAGGCTCAGCACAGCTGGAGCCTTGTTCCAAAGAGCACCTGATGCTTCCCAGGAGGGTTTCACAGGCCCCCTTACTGAGAAATAGAGAATAACCTGCCTGTTAGGAGAGGTGTTTTTTCAGCACACCCCTCCACCTCCCCGTGCTCCCACACAGTCTGATGCATGAGTGTTTGGGCCTTTCTGAAAAATGCTTTTGGCACATCAAGTGTCAGAAGGTCTTGTATTTCATGTACGTGTCAAGTCAAGGCTCTGATTCCTGCACATCAGGCCCCAGAGAGGAGGGTGAATCAGAGATGCCTTCTGGCTTTGGTAAAGGCTGATCTCAAGGAACCTCAAGTATCAGGGGAGTGAGATTTGCACAGAAGACTCTGGTGCCCTGAGAAATGGCTTGCTGCACACAAGCTTTGGTGGGAGTCCCTCCAGCAATCCTAGATATCTCCCATCCAGAACATAATTGCCCTATGCAGCAGCTAGTGTAGATCATGAAGCAAAAGCAGTCCAGAGACTCAAACATGGAGCTGGCAAACTCTTCTAATCTAATCATTGTTCTCCCATTAATTTAGGGTCCCCTTTAGTCATGAAATTGAAAGCCAGCCCACACAGGGACAGTGCTGTGCAGAGGCTACCTCTGGAGGTATGTCCTATGTTGGCACTCACTCTGAAGTTAAGAATGCAACTCCTTTTCAAGAGGGCTGAATCTTCACTGATGATTAGTGCAGGACATAAAGTGCACGGTAAATTCCCATAGCATCTCAGTAAACTCCTGGTATGGAGAAGCCCATGGTCATTTGCCACTTTATTTCTGACTTTATTGAAAGGCTTTCGATGATTTCAAAGAAAATGGGGTTGTTTCTTGTTTTTCCCTCTTCCGCCTGGCAATTGTATACCTGTGATGAAATTTCATGGGAAGGAGAATATCACTGTGTTCTTTTGTCTTTTTGGAGTGATTCCCATAAAGCATTATTATGTAAAGTCCTGTTCATTTTATGCCAGTGAAATTTTCAAAGATTTAATCCTAGAAGTGTCCAAAGAAAGGTGTTAATAATACAGATCTAGGTCACAGATGGCTTTGGGATAGGCTGGCTAAGGCTTGTCAAGTGTTTCTCACGTGCTATAGAGAGGCAGTTCCTGTGAGTGAGCGGTCTGAAATGTAATCCCCTCCCTGCGTGGCTGACACTTGGCTGTACACTCAGGGGAATTAGGTCTGATTCTCCCTGCTCGCCCCTTTGTGTTTCCTGTCCCACTACTGTTCCTGAGTGGCATCCCTGTTCTCCTGTAGAGTTAATCTCTGAATCTAGCAGATACAGCTTAGTTCTGTTGAACGAACGGGGGCAGAAGGTTTCTGTCCAATACATGCATCATGCACATGAGGTAACTGTTATGAGGTTTTTGGGGTTTTTTTTTGGTGTTGGTGGTGAGTACTTGAATTTTGATGCACAGAAGGGAAATGGTGAAGGCAGACTGGGAGGCAAGAGACAGGAGAGTAGAGATGTTGTATGGATGCCTCAGCCAGCCCCTCAATGTGTTGTCCCTCTTTCCTACTGCACCTTCTTCAAGTAAAAATAGAGGTGTCATGGCAGCTTCTCCAGCTCCACAGCTAGAGAAATAGCTGTTTTGCCTACTGGTAAGCTGGGAAGAAGGATTTTTCCTCCCCTCCCCAGGAGACTGCTATGCAAAACTTGTATGGCTTGAATGAGGAGAACAAGTGGAAGAGAATGCTGCCCCAGAGAGAGGGAATGAGGATAACAGCTGACAGCTTGCCATGTGCAGTTACAGATCTCAGCAGTTTATGATGCTGTGGAATGGATTTTGAAGGAAAGGGGAAATAAAGACAGGAGGTAAGGGGAAAATAGAACAACATCCATCATCTTTTGATCAAAAGTAAATGTCTGTCTTGGGGTAAGATTCCTGACCCTTTAGGTAAAAGAAACATAGCAGACCTTATCTATCTGGACTTCAGTAAGGTGTATGAAATGGTGTCCCAGAAGCAGAAAATCAGTGGAGAAGACTCAGCTGAAGAAGACAGGGATTATTAGGGAAATCCTCAAGCAGGTAAGAGACTGACAGAATTGAGACACCCGTTTCCTAATAGGTTGAGGGGAAGTTATCTGTGAGGCTGCTCAAATATTGCTCTTAGGACTGATCTTTTTAAATATTTGTGTTAACTACCTTGGCACTGAAAGTAGAAATGCTAATGAAATCTGATGGAACAAAGCTGGGAGGTATTGTCAGGGCAGAAGTGGATTCCAGCGCTAGGAGAGCTGAAGGCTCTTTGCGACTGGAGTGATCGAGGTGAGGTTAAATGGGAGAGTACAAAGTCACACTCTAGGAACTTGTTGCTCAGAGAGTAACAGGAATCTCTCTTAGCAATTGTGAGTTCCTAGTTGGCAGAATCAAGAAGGGGAAAGTCCTGGGTAAAGGTCACCAAAGGAGGAGGAACCAGTGATGCGATGTGGGGGTGAAAAAGGCAAGTGAACTTTCAGGATGTAGCAGTATTTAGCAGTATTTCCAGTTGCAGCAAGTGAGATTAATGTCATCCAAAAGGATGTGAGACCCCACCAGACTGGTGTGCGCAGTGCTGCTCACCCGCATTCAGGAAAGATATTCAGCCTGGAACAGGTGTGAAGAAAGGCAATGGGGTGATCAGAGGGACGGGGGGTATCTCTTGGCCAAGAGTATGTTTACTTATCAGTCACAGAAGTGACTGCAGAGAGACATTTGAGCTGATTTGAAAATAGATGAGGTACCAGTTTGAGCTTTTCTACGTTAATTATTTTGCACTGAACTTCATGCTAGTGCAGCTACCCAAAGTAATTAAAATACGGTGCGATGTGCCTGCAGGGTGAATACTATAAGGGAGCTTAGTTACTTAGTCTGGCAGATCAAAGGTTAAGAGAGGAGAAATTTGCTGCCTATAAATACTTTTAGGAATTGGGGGTTGGGAGAGTAAGTGCTAGGGAGAGAGGAGAGCTACCGAAGCTAAAGGACAATGTGGCATAAGAATAAATAGATATAAATTGTCCATGAATGAATTTAGGTTGGAAATCAGAAGGTTTCTAAGCAACAGAGCCGGGAAGGAGGTGCTGGAACAGCATTCTGGTAGCACAAGTGAGGGCGGAAACCTAATGAGATTTAGGACAGGGCTTAGTAAGTTTAGAAAAGGCTATTTGTTTTGTACTTGCCTGTTATTCAAAGGGATTGAGCCTGATAAGTCAAGAGGTCCCTTTTTCATTCAATTTCCTGTACGTGCCTTATTTGCCTTATCAGAGCTGCTCCCTTTCACACAGAAGCCAGGTAAATCCTGAACAGAGTTTCAGTATGATGAGTTTTTCTGCACTGATCCCATGGATATTTAATGGAGGATTCATTCTGTGTCAGGGATTTAAACAAACAAAAAGAGCAAGACAACACAATGCATAGAGAAGGTCTGCAAATATGCAGTAGTGTAGATGAAAACTCACATAAGAAAGAGATTCTTCACATAAAACAGATGTGCTTGGAGCATCTGGCTTTGCTGGAAGGCTGTTTCAAATGCGGGTAAATGCTCTCCTGAGATTTGAGAACTTCAAGACACTGTCTGAAGGGAAAATGTCTTGTACTTTCCTGCCATTACTGAGGACTTTGTGCTTGGGGAGGATATCGGATTTACCGCACTGGGAATTTTCAGAAAAAACCACCACCCAACAGCAGTTGAGATAGGAACTTCTCATATGTATTTCACCTCTGATGCCTGGCCAACAGCACTGCACTTATTCTGATTCTTCATATTGTCCCATGCTGGAGAGGCACCTCTAGTTCCTTCTCTAAGCACCAATGAATGCTACCTTCCTGCTACATTTTATATAAAATTCCTATGCATGGATAGGATTGAAAGGGAAGGAAGGAGAGGGAAGTTCTCCGTTATACATTAGACCTCTGGAGACAGCTTGAAGGCATCCTCCAGCAGGAGGCAAATTCCTAAGGACAGGCTGGGCCCCAAGGAACAGGACTAGCATGTGACAATGGGCCCCTGAATGAGAGAACAGTTTTATAGTCACAGTTCCTTATTTAGTGAAAAATCCCAAATTATTCCATTATAGGTGGACATTTTCCCCCTCCCAGCCCAGAGCACCAAACCAGCATGGAGTGAGAAAATAGGAAACAAGAAACAGCAAGGCGTGAAATGTCACCATGTGTCAGTCTCATTTGCCAGTAAAGTTTTCAGCAAGAAAAACTGGAAGAGGATTTCATCTCACAGGAGAAATGACCATCTATCCCAAAGTAAATGCTTAGTCGTCAGCTTTATGTTACTGGAAATAAAGCATGGCACTCACAGCTACTACTTCCAGCTCTCAACTCTGCAGCATCTCTGAGTAGTTGAGAAGTGCTTTGCAAATGATAATGTAATTACACCTCCTATAAATGCTCTCCTTGCTTTACAGGTGGAGGAACCAAACCATGGAGGGCATAAAGGATTTGTCCAAAGGATCAGCAAGTCATTTTCAAGCAAGGAGTCCTCATCTACCTAGCCACCAGTAGTTCACCTTGTCCTGTAAACTTCCAGCTGGATGAATTGCTGCTTCACAAAAATATATGTATATATACATATATACGCTTTCCAAAGTGAAAAGAAAAGAAAGAATAGACCTTTACCTCTTTTTGCTGAGCCTGCACAGATAGAGGGAGGAGCAGGTGCAGTTGACTGAAGGGTAAGCTTTAGCACAGCCCCTTGGTCTTGCTGGAGCCCACCTCTCTCTCAGTGTTCGGCTCCCAGACGAGATTCGTGTCTGAGGGAGGACACTCTGGGCAGGGTAAGCTAACCCTGATCAGCTCACAGGAGCTCAGCCTCCTGCTGTGGTCTGACACTGGCTCGCTGGCTGGAGATTCCCTCAAGCCTGGAGGACCGATGCTGGGGGAGACTAGCTCCCGAGCTGTTCCTGACATGCACTGGCAGCTGTCTGCCTGCTATTCTTTTAAAGAGTCTTCGTGGATCAGGATAAAAATGTGATCTTACGCAGGCGGCATTGTAAGCGCAACTTGGCTCAAGTTCAGCTCTTCCTCTGGCTCCCAGCTACTCTATTTTTATTGAAGGAATTTGAGGCTATCAGAAAGGAAGTCAAATTGTTTTAGGAAAACAATAGAAAAGCAACTTGAAGTTTATTAGCTTCCTGTCCAGGGCCTGGGACCAACTTGTCAAACTTATTAGAGCGATGGCAGAGCTATTTATTTAAAAGGGCTAGCAACAAGACTCACAATTTCATTCCTGTTTAGGCCTCAGTGGAAACAAAGGAAAGCCATAAAATAATATCTGAAAGGAGCAGATGGCTAACTGGTAAATGGTGCAAGTAAGGTCGGCCTGCGAGCCATCCGTGGTGTTTGCCGGTGCAACGGCTTTCGTGGGATTTTGTTATCGAATGAATGCCTAGGCCTGCATTCACAGTCCAGCCCCATCATTCCAAATTCCTTATTGTGGCCCAAATTTTCAGATGGAAGCCTTGCACCTAAGATTACAAATTTGGCCGGAAAAGGTCTTCATTTAGAGCTACTGAAAGGAGCAAAACAATACGGTAGGTCTGCAGAAGAGCCAGGAATAGAGCCCAGGTGTCCCTGATCCTGTAGGACTGCTGGAGCCCCCTGACTGTAAAAATATTTATATCCTTCAGAAGCAGCTGCAGTCTGCTTTCCCATGCAGCTACCCCAAAGTAGCAGTGCCATTTAGTCACTGAAAACACGCTGGCATGCAGCTAGTGAGAAGAATGGACAGCCAAACTATTAGGCTTACGAGCAGAAAGTGTCCGTCTTCTTTCTAAGGAGTTTCATTGTTTGCAAGGAAGCAAGAAGAGAATAAAACAAGCAGCAGAGAAGCATTCACAAACTGTGCTTAATGCAAAGCCATATCCCTTTTTCAGAGGGCTCTCTGCTAACTGAGTATTTAACCTGCTTCCAGGGAGCATATAGGAAGGACTCACCTCTCCTTTCTATGGTGTGGTTGTAGTCTCTAGAAAGTCAGGCACTGAGAGGTACTGAGCCCACAGAGCTATGCATGCAAGCTTTGAACAACTTAGTAACCGCTTTTCAGATGAAAGGAAGAAGAGCCCACCTCAAAAATTCTCTTCCTTCTTCTCCTCATTAGCTTAATTAAAAGCGGGAATGCAAAGCTACAGTTTTCTCTGAGGCCTAAGGGAATAATGCATCTTGCATTGGCAAGTGGTAGAAGATCATGGTTTTTACTTTACTTTTAATTTATCCAGGTTAGATGCTTATAAGAGGGTCAAAGTGAGTGCATGATCTCTGGAAGGGCCTAAGAAACTGAGTCTTAAACTTGGTAATTTTAATGTAAATGCAACAATCTTGCATTTATTTAAGGTATTCTTACAGATTTTAGAAGGTTTCTCTAATATCTGTCCCTCTGAGATAATTTCCTTGGTAAACGAATCAGCCAAAGAAGCACACAGAGCAGTGCAGCATCCTAGTTCATTACAGCCTGTAGATCTTTGCTTAATTTTAAGTACATTCTTGAGTTGCATTGATTTCAACGAGATTTAATAATCTTCTCTGGAAGTTAAGCACGTTACATTGCCAGCCAGGCCAGCTTTGCTGGGGGAATTCCGAGGCAGACAGCAGCTAGTTGATATACTTCTCAATCGCTTCTGCTGTAAGGGATACCATGCGCGAATCACATGATGGCGTCCTGGCAATGGCAAATATTTTATTTGCACTTATTTGGAATCTGTGTCATCCGGACTGGTATCACTTAATTTGCACTTTGTTCTAGTAAGTAGCATTTCAACCCCAAATGTATGCTGTGAGAGTCTTTTTGTCAGTTGCTCAGGACTCTCAGTAGTCCCCGAGACTGGGATCCCACAGACTTGGCCATGTGAGTAACTTGATATAATTATGAGTTGGGGCCATTCGTGTGGTTAAAGGTCCCTCTGCGTACAAATGTCATAGACTGGAAAGTGTTGTAGATTGTTGAATCTCCTGTTTTTTTTCTACCAGGAGCCAATATGGTTGCTCAGAAACTTCTGGGGTGACAGAGGTTACCAGCCAGCCAGATGCATGGATGCTGGGGGACCACTCGCCCCAGAAGGCTGTGACATGCTGCCACGTGGTGCCGGTGCCAGCACCCAGTTCCTGGGACGTGCTCTCCCATGGTGGGGTTAGATAGCTGTGCTGCTGCGAGATCTCCCAGCTCTAAAGCTTGAGCCTTTAGAAAAAGGCTGCTTAAGCAATACTGCCAGCGTGGAAAGAATCACAGGCACACATCTCATCATAAAGCAAGCTAGCTTTGCTGTGGGGTAGAAGGACCTCAGCCTGCTCTATACATTCTCTGCACGGGGAAAAGAAATCAGGACTCAAATCTGCTCTGAAGGCCAAGATGTCTAGAGCTTTCCCTGGAAGTCAGCTTCAAAGGAAGAAACAGTAAAAGAATTTGAGGAAAAAGAGACATGTGCTTAGACGACGGTGAGTGAAACTGAAAAATAAACAGTCTGAGTTATGGGAGGATTCTCAGATGGTGCTTATTGCTCCCAGCCAGCTTGTCCTCTTTTGTGATGGTCTGAAAGTATTTCAAGACATGACCTCCTGGGTAAAATTAAGAACTTAATTAATTGCACAAATTTATGAGCAATGGTTCTTCCCACCAATTTTATGATGTGTGTTGGCTGGATTCTGAAGCCTTCTGTGAACAATGCAAATTACAGCAAATGGAGGGGGCAGGAGGACACGGCTGGCCCAAGCAGAATAGAAGGCTACATTTTATATTAGAAGACCATATATCCATGCATGATGCACACACGCATGCACATACATCGAATAAAATTATATTTCTTTTGTTGGCGAGAGCTCACAAGCTAGACTAACTCCCATCAATGTTGTGGTGCCCAGTGTGCAGGGAAGGTGCCTTACAAGGGGCTTCCCTTTCCAAAGGGGGTGCCATGAGGTCAACTCAAGCAGTGCGAGGGAAGCAGCAGCCCTGCTCCTTCATGCTGCACCTTCTGTGTGGCTGCAAAAAGGCAAATAGGCTCACAGGGGAGCATTAGGCGCCTATGCTTGTGAGCCCAATGTCCTGAGTATTTATCAGAAGAAAGCTTGGAAAAGGTTTGTATCCAGTTTTGCTTTCTGGAAGGGTGAATGATTTGGTCTATTCAAATCTCCTTAATTGTTTTTCTGGACACCTGGGTTTCCCGGTAAAACACCGTCTGCTTGACTTGCTGTAACAGCCCCCCTGCCCAGAAGAGATGACAGCCTGCAAAGGAAGCAGGTGTGTGTGTTAGTCACCTACAGCCACAGGCAAGGAAGTGAGTGCCCTGGCTTCTGTGCAGCAGCCGGCCGAGGCCATGCAGAGAGCCACGCTGGCTCTCCAGGTGGCCATGAGCAATGCTCATGTTTAAAGCTGTGAGGAATGGGCAGAGGGCTAGGAAGTTCCCTGAGCACTGAAGTCCTGCTGATGGGCTAACGTAAGGCTTCCCATTTAATTCAGTTTAAATTCTCTCCCCTTGCTCCTCATACATAGCGCGATGTGCTCTGCTCTGATCCTAACTACTGACTGCTCTGTATAAATCCAGGCATTGCATTCTCACTGGGTCCTTTGCAACCTGTAGCTCCTTGTTTTTAATGCTAGTGGAGGCAAAGGCAAAGTGTGATCATGGGACATCTAGCATAAAACTATGCAAAATTGCTAGCCTGTACCAAGATGTTTCATCTGTGGGTTACTGTTTTATCGCGTCTCTGATTTGGTGATTGACAGATGATATCCAAGTGGGCTTGCACTGTGTTAAGACCCCCGTATGAGCTCGTGGAGAAACCTGGTGATAAAATCTGACCTGTAAGTGGTGTCAGACAGGATTTGGTTTGTTTGCTGATGTTTATTATTTTCCTTAAAATGGTGGAAGAGATATTTAAACTTTATTGAAACAAGTTGAGGTAGCAATAAATTCACTGGTTTCAAGCAGAATCTTGCAGTTCTGTGCTCAAATACAGAGTATGGCTTCTTGGTGAGAAAAAAAATTTATTTTCCTTAAAAACATCCCCCCCCCTCCAGTTGAGAGATGATAAAAATAACTATTAAAATAATAAGTAATTTTTTTCCTGGTGGGGGATGATAGGTTTTGGATTTCTATGTGTGTGAGAAACAGAGATGCCTAAGCAATGCATGTTAGTAGGATAGATGTTTTTTGCATGTGATACCCACATGGTATGATGTGCGGGCTTCCTTTAATTATCCGATGTCTGTTGAAGGAGAAAAGTAAATTGGTTCTTTCAGAGGAAGAGGAACCCAAGACTGATTCTTTGACAATGCACCCAGTATTTAGCAGTGTTGTCACCAAACCAGGGACACCACAGGATGTGCCCACTGAAAGAGCACTTCAGAATATTAATGGCAATGGTTAAAAGCCATGTAAGATTACTCAGAAGAAGCAGAGAAAGAGGAAAATGGGAAGCCTTGATGTTGTCTGCTGTTCCCACACTCTTTCCCCACTTTCCTCTCAGGCCAGCTTTGTGAAGAACCATGTTTCTCTCTCAGGGAAAGTATCAATTTAACACAGCAGGGAAGAAAGATGTTTTGCAACGTGCTGCATGAAATGATGCAGTATCACTCAACTAACATCTGGTAAAATGTTCTTAAATAGCCCCATCTTCCTGTGTCAGCATTTCTAACATCAATAATTTTATTGGTAATAATCACTGAGGTCTGAGATTTGTTGGAGGAGGATGGATGGCTTCATTTGGGGAGAAAATCTAAAGGGCTTTGAAGTACGCTGATAGAAAAATGCTGAGGCAACATCACAATTACTGAGCTGGGAACTCTGCACTTATTTGCAGTTCCCAAATTGTTTGGAAAACATGAGGAATGCTGTCTTGAGAGTAGTTGCTGGTGCTTTAATGCTATCGGATTCCTAAGAGCTGGAGAACTCCCCAAGTGCCACAATCCGGGATAGATCTAAACCTGATCTAAATGTTTCTTCTGGAGTGCCTGTGGCTACCCAGGCTTGTCACATGAGGTGCTTTCTTTTGCACTCCCTATACCCCCATCCAGAAATCTTTGAGAGAAGTTCTTCTCCCATTCCTATCTGGTAAGTCTGGGCAAATCCAAGACAGTCTTCCAGTCAAATTCTTTCCAATCTAGGTCACACAACTTTCCTTCCACCTAAGCAAGACTTTCCATTTTTCCTCCTCTGCTCAGAACTGTGTGATCATCCTTGCATTAAAAAAGATACCTTGAGAAATTGCTTCATATAATTAAGAAGAATTATTTTTCACCTTGAAAAGTGGACCCACATGGAAACTCCAGCATGGCAATGACACAAGATTATCTTTAAGCTACCAAAGTGATGTGAAATAGTGGTCTGCAGCTGTGTAAGCAAATAGACCAGTGTTACAGGAATCCACGCAGAGGTCAATGGTGATCTGTGGAGCGGTATCTGGCCTGCTTTGTGCAGGCAATCTGCTTGGTGCTGAACTGGATGGGAACTCAGATTTTGTTTCCAAGCGCAACAAAGCTATGAGGTGGTTCAGCTATGAAAAAAAGTAGATGATGGAGCTGAAGAAACTTAATGTGATGCCAACATTAATATTATTTGGCCTTGGTAATAGCCAGAGATCTCCAAAGATGGAAATTTCTGGGCCTCCTACTTCCTTTAGTCTTCCACTGTTACCTCCTGTCCAAGTTGCTGGTGATGGTCAGAAATGCCCTACAGCATTTCCAGTTGTTGGGACACGTGGTGACGTAGTAAGTGTAGTTAACATGGAGAAATTAATTCTGGGCTGGGTTGTAAGCTGCAGTGAAGGTGAATGGGGACATGGCAGAGAAAACGCACCGCTTGTATACCTTAAACCATCTTAAAGCCCCCTGAGCTCTGGGACTGTTTGAGCCTTCTTGTGTTACCTAGAGTGGCCTCCAAATTGCTCTACATGATAATAGGCTGCCCTCTGAGCTATACCACTCCTCAACTCTGCCACGATCCAGGCTAGACTCCTTGTCTGTTTAGTACTGGTAGTAAAGATGAACTGCTAGGGAAACTGGTGTCAAAAAGGAAGGCTGGTCTCAGCTGAAGAAGTTAGAGAACAAGAACTTCAAACCTCCTGAGGTCCCTTCCCACCTGAATTATGCTATAATTATAAATTGCTGGGAGCAGATGGTCTGTAGTAGGTTGAGGTCAGTGCAGCAGCTTCTATACAGGTAAATCATACCAGTCTACAGGATTTCTTCAGCGTATCAAGAAAAGTAGTAAAAGGAGAAATTATTGATCTTATTTTTCAAAAATTCCTCAGATGAAGCTATTTAGGAGGCCAAGTGGCCTCGGTTTGAGGAGGAAGCTTTGTTATAGATCATGAACAAGTAAAAAGAAGGAAATTACTGAATTAGTTTGCCAGTCTAACACAGAAAAAAATTAATAAAGGGACATGTACCAAAGCATATTGTAGCACAGATGCTGTTTAAAATATATAGTAGTGACCTGGATAGGGACAAGAACATGACCAAATTCACAACTAGCACAAATGTATCTACCTATGTATGTATCTGGTGAGTAATATTATACATGGGCACATATGCCCCATGGCATCAATAACATTCCTAATTTGGAGGGTCAGATTGCTCACTGAGGAAGAGTCTTCTATGTTTAAAAACACATGTTATTTGCTTTTCTAGGTGCAGCTCTGTCAGAGTAGCTTTTTTATTTCAATTGCTTGAGTTTTCCTTGTTAGAAAAGTGTATCAATGCTTATTTTCATGGAAGGCTTTTCTCAGCAAGAAAGACTCCTAAAAAATGGGTACCTGCATTCTGGATTTGTGTGCTTCCTTCTGGAAGATTGTGCCATGACTGGGACTCCCTTGGCGGAGGATATTTTGTCCTCAGGTTTCACATAGACTATCCTTGTCTCTGAGTTCCCGTTCCAGTTAGGGAACAATTGTTGAAATGGTTCATAGTCTGACATCTTTCTTTTCATGTGCCAGGGGATTTTTGAGGCATTTCTGAAGAGCCATCTTTCCTGCTCTGTGAAACACCATGCCCCAAGTTCTGTAGGGATTGTAGCCTGGACTCATGTTATCGAGTAATCCAAAATGTCCAGGAGAAAAAGCAGTGTGGTAGCAGGTGAAATTCATGGGAGGAGTACGAGCCGCTGCATTGGCAGAGGAAGCACATCCATCTTTAAATACTCCAGGCTCCTGAGTAAACATAACCCCTCATAGAAGAAGTTGTAGGAAGCATTCTTGTGACCAGCTCCCTGACAAGAGAGGCATGGTTGCCCAAACATGGGGCTTATTGCTGCAGGCAGAGGTCCTGGGGTTTGATCAACATGGGGAGAAAAGACAATGTCTGAATATTGATTAGAGATGGCTCTGCTGGTCCTAGGAGCAAATGACATGGCATAGTGTATGTCTGTTTGGCTCTCCTCACCCTCCCTCACACCCCAAACTGGGTCCTTTTGTCCATGCTGCCTTGTGGGAGTCGTTATTAGTCAGGCCAGCACCTGAACCATCCTGGGAGAGCATCATTGGCCTGGAGAGAAATTGCCAGGGAGCATGCAGACAATTCAACAGTACTGATGACAGCGGGATCACATTGGAGCCTGAGCCTTGGTCCTCTTAGTTTGTGAGTTACAGATGCACCTTCACTGTCTGAGATCAAGCTAGATTTGGAAGAGGAAGGTCAGAAAGTAAGCAGTGAACATGGGACCATGCTACTGTGCTCAAGGAGAGAGGAGCTGTCCCTTAAATTGCAATGTATGTGCTGCATTTATTGGATTGCTTTTCAGACTGTGGAGTAATGGGTAAGATGATGGATCCCTTGACTCCTGACTGCCCAAATACGTGGATAAGGACATAATCAACATCTGTGCTAAGCTCGTGAGGTGATGCAGTAGCTACTTTGCTTATCTCTGGATTGATGTGCAGGTTAGTGCTAGAGCACGGTTTGTTCTCGTAGAGCCAAGTGGCTCCAGCCTGGTCATGTCTATGGTGCCTGTATGGGCAGAGTGAGCTGGCTCTGCGCCTCAGCTTCCCAGTCTGGTACGGGGCTTGCTCTGTGCTGGGCACTGAGTACAGGCTGGGGTGGAGGCAGTATAAATAACCAGTCCTGAGATAACATCGGAGGATGTCCATCATCTTTGAAAAAACAGTATTTGTGTGCTAACGTGGTTCTTGTAAAAGGGGGGCTATCGCCTATTAAAAGAAGTCTAAGTTTAGCTTGGTTGCCCGTTTGTCACAGATTGGAGTCCTGGCTGAGTCCTGACTCGTTTTAAACTGTGGGAAGGTGAAAAATGCATGGAAAGAATGAACTGAAGCATGAAAGCCTGCAGAAAAAGTTGGTGCAGTCACACTACTACCAAACTCTGTATTCTTATGCAGACATGGGAAGCAATGTTGCAGAGTGTTTCTAGATGCTGGAATAAATATTTAGTGTCTACAGAGAGCATCCCCTGTATCTGGAGATCTGCTCTCTAGTGCACTGTGTGCTTACATTTGGGGTGTCTTTGAAGTGAATTCATATGTTGATGTTTGTCCAGTCAGTGCCTGAAGGAGTTTCATTTTTTTTTATTTTATCTTAAGGGTAGGTGAAAACAAAGACCCCCATATGTATATTTAAGGTGTTTACACGTGAGATTCTGTTGCAAATGAAGAACAAACCTACAGAGAATATAAAATCAGGAGCCAGCTGTAGAGCCTGAGGGGAGTCAGAAATATTTTGGCTGGCTGAAAACCTGGTTGGTGGTCACTGTTTGCCCCCTATTCAGTCAAATCAGATGTGTTCAAGTACTGAAGCGTGTTGCTTTTTAATGCATCGAGAATTACCAGGAGACCAAAGATTTTGCTTTATTCCCACCTGGAGCTACCAGGAAACTGTATAACTGTCCGTCAGTTCATTTGGTAGGGACTTGTGTTGGCTTGTTGGTAGGCTGCAGGCACCTGGATAGTTTAAGTGGCAATGATGCATGCCACCCTACAGCTGTTTGGTTCTCTTGAATAAAGAGGAGATGCCATCACCTACAGACATTATTGTGGTAGCTTTTGCAGGCTGGAGCCCAACCTAGCTAGCAAAACCTGCTCAAGAGGAGGGATAAGGATATGGGTGGCAAGCCTATTCTCTGTGCTATGCCACGCTGTTTACAGAACCCAGTCTGGCTTGTTCAAAACCAGGGCAGCCATCATAGCAGCTACTGGGGCTCAAGGAAAAAAAAAATCAAGGATTTTTAGCAGGCAGAGTTGTTTTGTTTCTGCACCTCTCTGAACTCACTGAAGCCTTAACACAACTCAGAAGAAATACTGGACTGGGGATGTGCTGCATCGCCTTGGTGTGCTTCAGAGTTGTTAGCAGGGCCTTAGAGATCTCGGAATAAGGCTCTTGGTTTGAGTGCCTTTCTTTGACTATCAGACACACCATCTCTGGTTCCCGAGACCCCTCTACTCAGCTCAGTGATAAAAGCATTTTTTAACACCAAAGCTGCTGTGTTCCCACGCCTGTTGCTGTCATCAGGGAGGCCAGTCTTAAACAATAGCAGAGGAATAAAGAATAGCCTTGGTAATCAATATCCTGCCTAGACGCTGAGTCAGGTGGCAGCTTGGGCCTCTTTAAAATTCCTGCATTGTTCCTGATTTTTCATTTGACTGCGGTAAATTTTTATCTTTAAGGAAAGAAAACACATAGAAAATACTATTCCCTTCCCACACACCCCCACTCAGTTTTGGTGTCTTTGTCCTGTGGTAGTCTCTGCCACTAAGGGATATAGGTATGATTTGCTAGTCTGGACTTTGAGCTGAGTGTGATATGCTGTGATTGGGACAAGGTGATGGTGGTCTGAGCAGGGCTCCCTAAGTCACATACATCTGCAAGGCTTTGGAGAACGTGATCTTTGACACCTACATTTCCATGTGGGTTCATATTTATGTGATTGGTCTTAAAATGCTCAGAAGACAAGGCAAGGATGCAGGCATAGGTTCTCAGAAAATTTCTCCATAAATGAATGTTTGGAGCCCTGGCAGGATATTAGGACATTCTCTGTGTGAACAGACGTTTGGAAAACTGACAAAAGCAGTATTTGCTTAAACAAACTGCAAGATCCTGTAGCTCAAGCTCTTGAATCCACTTCAGCTGCACTAAAAACATTTACCAGAAGGAGAAGGGGGCCAGGGTGGCTTTCTGTAATCTCCAAATCTCATAGGCCCTGCAGGATCCTGTGTGTGGGTTTCATTCAGCTCCTGTCATCCCTGAGCATCACCCCAGGGCTGTGCTCACCAGCCTGGGCAGGGGGCTGCAGCTCTGCTCTTTGCCCTAGCCATGAGTCCTGAGTCAAAGGCTGCAGAGGAGAGAAGCCATAGATGCCCCCAGGATTTTTCTCAAGGCTGGGGATGGTCTCTAGGGAAATCTTTGTGGCTCTTTGGCACTGCTCGTCTCCTGCTAAAAGGCCCCAGCAAAGGGGGAAAGCGTGGTCCTTGCTGTGCCGCGGGGCAGGAACTCTGGGGGCTGGAAAGGGAACTGGTTAAGGGTTAGATTTGTGCGTGTAGATGTGAGATAAGAGCTGACCTACCCTTCACCCCAAACTGAACTCCCTGAAGCTCAAACAAGGTAAGGCAACGCTTGTGAAAATGCTGGGGGGAAGCCTGCCAGACTGGAAAACCTGCTGCTCTTGCCTGGGGCTGGGAGCAGACATTGAACGACCATCCATGAGTTGCTTCTCCTCCAGGCGAAACCTGCAAGGCAGTGTGTTCTCAGGAGCTTGCTAGGTCCCTGACTAAAATGCTTGAGGACTGGTGACACAGAGGAATTGGGAGCCCAGGGTGCCCGCTGGGAGACAGGGCGAGGATGGCTGTGCCCTGGGGCAGCAGGTGCTGGGGGCTGCCAGACCTGGCTGCCTGAGGCCACACACACCATGCAACTGCTGCCGAGGTGCGAAAACCTGGCAGGGGGACACCCAGCCCAGTCACAGGGCCCACTGTGCCAGAGGAAGACCTTGGGCAAAGGAAACTGTTCTCAATAATTTTTTTATTTCCATCAGATTTTTTTTCTTTTACTTTCCAAAACTGCTGAAATTCTGGAAGAATTCTGCATCTCTAGCATCAAAGGCTCATTTCATGAGCCACGGAGCACCGTCAGGTGATGGAGGAAGCCTGGCTGGCAGCAGGGTCGCATGGGGAGGGATGCTCTGCTTGCTCCTGCAGGCCTGCTTGCTTTTGGAGACAGGGAGGATGGAGGGCCCAGTGTTTGTGTCCACCATGGAGAGGGCACCAGGGAACCTGGCAGCTGCCCTTGCTGTGATATCTGTCCCTCCCCATGTATAACAGTGTACCTGCCCACCTCCATGGGTCCCTCCTGCCCATCGCTCTCCAGCACCTTTTGGTTCAGGGACTGCATTTTTTCCCCTGGTGAAGGACAGGGGTGTGTTTAAAAATAACGTACAAGAGAAGAATCCAAAGCAGGCCAAACCTGCTTGAGGTTCCCAGCATGGTGCTTGGCAGAGGCACAGTCCTGTCTTCGGACAAAACCTTTGTCCTGAGGGGTGGGGGACAAATAGAAATTACAGACGATGGAGAAATCATTTCAGATTAAGCTAAAATAGCATCTACTAGGTATCTGAATGGGGCCTTTACTGCACATAGTGACTGTTGCTGTCAGATATCCCTACAGTGATGCACATTACAGATACTGTCACAACCTCTTCCCCCGTGCAAATATAAACAGGGCAATATCCACAGCTGAGTGGCCTTAGATGGAGTTCGTATACTGGAAATCTGTTTCTTCTGGGAAAGAAACATCCCCTTTTTACGATACTCCTGGGTCTCTAAGTCTCCTGGGAGTCTCTGATCTGTTTTGCACAGCACGAGGAAACAGTGCCTGCCAATGCAAGCGTGGCACGGTGTGGTGAGGGCCAGCCCCGAAACCGTGCTCTCAGCACCAACCCCTACATGCCTGCTCTCCCAGGAGTGAGCCGGGGGCTTTGCCTGTCCTGCCCACCGCTTGCATGGTGGGATGTGTGTTTGTATTGAACCTCAAGCAGTAGGGAGAGACTTTTCTTGCCCCTAGTGTCTTTATAAAGACTAGGAAATGGAAAGCATGGATATCTTAGAAGGTGTTTTCCAACCAACACACACCAAGAAGAGGTAGCTCTCTCTTCTCTCTCTATGAATGTAAATTCAGGGTGCCGGAGGACCGGCAAGATTCAGCTTGCCTACTTAACTGCTCAGCACATCTCAACCTCACACAGAGCGCTGCTGGAGGTGAACTGAGAATGTCTTTCAGACCTGGACTTCTGTGCTGAGGCTGCTGGCAAGGACTTCATTGGCACCAGCTGGGAAGGGGGTGGTTGTGACAACCACACCTGCCTTATGGGAATACAATGAAGGCCTTTAGCTCATTGCAATGGTTGTGGGGGTTTGCTGTGTGCTAGACCTGTTGGTGGTCTAGTGGGCTTCTGTGAGCTGGTTGCTCTCCAGAGCAGTGTTGCTTGAGCCACTGGACCTCAAGCAGTGGGAGCATCCTTGGTATGTGTGTGGATCCTTGTTATGTAGGTTGTGGAAAAGATTCCTGAGTTTCAGGTGGTTTTGAAACACTTTGATCAGTTTGTGGGCGCTCAGGCTACCTCTGTTATTGCTATGCAGAGTTAATGGTCACTGTGGCAAGGATGGAGCCAGGCTCTGACAGCATTTATTGCCCTGTGGTGTGGTTAAGCCACCCGTCTGCCAGCTGCTTGTGTGCTTCCAGCTTGGGGATTGTGCCAATAGCTGCACAAGAGATGAGTTTCTTATGAGCTTCTTCACCTGCCCCTGAACATCTGGTGGAGCAAGTCCTGGGTCCTAATCAAGCTGTTAGTCACAGGAGGTTTCCCAAACCTTGGGGCTTGCCTGTGCAGAGGGCTAATCTCTGTAGGGTGTATGCCAGGCATGCTGCTGGGGGCTCTGCTCTGCTCCAGGCAGCGTGTGCGAACGCTTGCCTGGGAAAGTAGTCACTTCAGGGAGCAGATCCTTCCTCTCTGGGAGGGAATGGTGGGGAGGGACTGAAGCAATCAGGATACCCCTCCATCAGCGTGTCTGAGCAACGAAAAATGTCTTTAATGCTCACCAGGAAACCCCCAGGGATTTAATAAGAAAAGATTTGTTCCCTACAGGCCTGATGCTGTGACAGCTTCCACTGGAGATGAGCTGGCTGGTTAGACAGGAGGCTTCGTGCCGAAAAGAGAGGGTGAAAGGTGCCGCCTGCCAAAGCAGCAGCTGGTGAGAAGACGACTGGACTGCACAGCGTCAGCACACACATGATCGGTGGGGAAGCGCTAGCCCAGCTTCAATCCTTGTCAACGGCACCTCGTTGACTTTTAACGCTTCCTTATCGTGTCTGCGCTCACCTCGTAGCAGCGCTGATAAAATGCCATCGCCGGTGTAATCTCCTGAGCAGCTCTGCAGAAACATTGCAGAGCATGGGAGGCTGAATCGCCTGCAGCCAGCAACCAGGGTGGGACTCCGGTCCAGAGCAAGGTAACAAAGCAGCGGCCCTAACCTGAGACAAGGCGAGGGAGGAATAACCTCCTAGGTTTATGGAGCACCAGGTGTGCCAATAGATTGGTGTGGCAGCACGTGAATTATGTGTTAGAATAGGGGTTTACAGAAGTTGAGGTAGCTGTTACTTTTCAGTACCTAGTAGAGTTGGAAACGTAAGCCATGTGAAGTGATTGCAGTATGTTAGTACCCAGAGCTATAAACAACAGAGTTGTGATAACGGGAAGGAATGCACAGGGGTTTTTGTTGTCTTTCTTTTTTTCCAGAAATAACTTATTTCTCACTCTTGGGGTATTAAGCACCTAAGTAGTTATTGTGCAAATCTTAATTATCACTAAAAGAGGGTATTATTTTTCAACATGTAACTGCTACCTGTAGGCCCATGGCAATTTTTTAAACTTTTTTAATTAATTTTTTTTACAGGCAAGCAACTTGCAGTGATACATTCGGGAGAGTCCTCTTTATGGGTTTGAACTAAGGACCCCTGAATATAAAACAATAAGCAACTACTGAGCAGGTATGTAATTTTTGGAACCTGTAACTGGTGACAAACTGGTGTACAATATCTTGCCACTAGAGGAGAACAACAAAACCTGCCAAGGAACTGGCTGGAGAGAATAATTTTTCTTCTGAATGAGAAATTTGGATGTTTAAGAATGCCATTTTTTTTTTAATATTTCCTTTTTTTTTTTAATCTTTCATTTTTTTTTTTAATTTTTTTTTTTACTTTTTTTTTTTCACTTTTTTTTTTTTTCTTTAAAGGATCCTAGACTTAGTTTCCTTCTTCCTGAATTGGAGAGAAAAGTCATGATGCTAAAATTCCTTACTGGAGAAAAAACTTCTGAAGATTTTATCAAAGAACTCAGGGCCAAGTCCCTTCACTTTTTTCATGGCTGAAGATTTGATTTCTGCTTCATTGGTCCAACTATCATTTTAAATGATGAAAGACGAAACAAAGGACTTCTTTAGAGGAAGGAATTATCATTAACAACAGAAAGTTCCAGTGAAATCAATGAAAAGTTTCAATTTGACTTGCTGTTTTACTTTTCCATCTTATTCAGAAAATAGGCTTATGCAGCTCTCAGCATATTTTTTTCTTCTTGGGCTGCAGCTCTGCTCTGTACTATGTTATCCATTGAATGTTATTATCCTGTATCTTTTATATAGCACTAGTCTTGTAATCATCCCTGTAATCACTTCCACATGCTGCAAACTTGCAGCATGGAACAAACTCTTTCCGCATTCCCTGTATTCACGTTATCGTTGCCAAGTTCTTCCTCCCCAATACTTGGATACCTTGAAGTTTATTTTCAATAACATAATCCCAGAGTTGTTCTCACAGGAATATCTACTGTAGCCCCAGCCACCTTTAGGAGTCTCTTTTTTTTTTTTTTTCTCACCAGCTTTGATCTTTCCTGTACTTTCGAACTGTTCTCCCCCTCTGCTCTTTCTCTAGTTTCTCTCCAACATCCTGTACTACCACCTCTTTGTTCCAGCATCTCCCCATTTCTCCAGTCTTCCATCATCCGCTACCAACATCTGGAACTTGATGTGTGGGAAACCCGGGCCTTTTCCCAAGACCACCTCTCCTCATCACCCCCAGCACTTCCTCTGCTCTCCCTGACAGTGACATCCAGATTACTGCACTTTGTACTGTATCCAAGCTCTGTCTTGCATATGGACCTGACAAATCTCACCAGTCTTTCCTCTAAAACCTGACTTTCTGCCTACACTGAGTGAAAAGCTCAGTTGTCCTCCGTCACTGCAGTGCTGCTTGCAGTCCCCAGCCTCCTGCCTCCCAGGCCCTGCTGCCTACCCCTGTCATTCCCCAGCTTCCTATTCCTTCTGTCCCTTCTGCATCAGGTTTCAGCCTCTCCATGTGGGCTCCGGATGGCCCCATTTCATGGCTGCTGTCCCTTCATACTTGCCATCTTCATGAGTGATGTTTAACCACTTACTGACTCTTTCTGCATCTGCTCGCTCACCTTTATGCCTTTTCCCAAGCCTTCAAAATTTCTTTTCTTACACTTCAGTACTTTTTCCTTGACCCTGTTCATACTAGGCAGGAGCACATCATCTTGGAGACAATAAACACCTAATTACCCTTGAAATGAATACTGATTAACTGCCCACCTGGGAGTTAGGCAGCTGAATATTGTGAAGGTATTTGTGTGTACTAGTGCGCTATTTTGCACCCGCTGTTAGCTCTTGAGACCAGTACTTTGATTCCCTAAATTGTTGATGCCAGCTTACCATGGAAGTCTGTGGTATCTGTCAGTAATGTCCCCAAAGTCTGCATTTGGTAACAGTCTGAGGAACTAGATATCCAGTTCTCACTTCAGTCCACTGGGATCCATAAGCGAGCTGTCCCTCTGCCCATCTTCCTGTCAGGGGCTGATCTCATACAGATTTTCAGAGAAGGCATACCAGATAAACTGGTGCACAGTGCAGGGCTGGTGGACTAGGTGAGTGTTGTGGCTGGCGTCTAAGACCAGGAGGTAAATGACCAGATTTAACTTCCTTCTTTTCTTGGAGGATGGGAAACAGCACCTAGCCCCCTCACCTCTGAAATCCACTGTTTGTAGAGATTGAGACAGCTATGACGTTGAAGTTTGCTCAGTGGCTCAGCAGAGCATATGAAATGAAATGTATGTAATGTTAGGCTAAGCTGTCATGGTGGTAAAAAGTGAGACTGTGCTTTCTTTATGTCCCTCTCGTAATCTACCCATATAAGACCAAGACTTTATCTAGCTGTCTGGTTATTGTTCTTTGAAATTTTAAGGAGTTTCCTTATCAGATTTGGATTAATTTCATCCTGAAGGGCAAAGCCGTTTTCCTAAGACAGTTGAGGTCAAATAGAGAAAATGTTGAACTTCTATCTTTTTTTTCCACATTCTAGTAAAATGTCCTGATTAGTGGCCTACTGGGCCATGTCACCACCAGCCTGGCTTACAATCTTTTTTTTCTGGAGTGCTCTTTGACAAAAATCCCTCATACATTATGTACTTAGACCAGGAAAGACAGCAAAGTGGTGAGTCCTGTTTTGAGATGGATACCCCTGCTACAGATAGGTGTGAGATATCTATGTCCTCCTGAAGTCATGCTCTTGGTCAGTGTTTTCCCATGGACATCCTATGTGGCATCCCTTAAGGGTGCTGGTATTTGCTGCACCCTTTGTCCAGTGCGCAGCGGTGAGGGGATGGGAACTCCCAGCTGAGCTGCTCCTGCACTCAGTGCTAACCAGCTCGGTTTGCTGCTGACCTAGTGTAACAGTTCACCATGCCAACAAAAAAAGAAAGGAGAAGAAGGGAATAGAGAAAATAAAAAGCAGGACACGGAGATAATGGAAGTGGGGAGTACTTCTGGTATTATAACTCTACCAGACTTACATTTCTTTAGCTCCTGCTGTGCTTTGCTACAAATGAGACTAGTTAGCAGCAGATGTGAATGTAACAACCAACAGGGGAATGAGATATCCATGTATTAAGCAGATTCTCTTACTTTTTTTAGGGGGGGGAGGAGGCTTAGAAACAGGAGTTTTCAAACTGTGGCCTACTGGTTGCTCATGTCAAGTGATTGGGATGCTGGGGAAGGTGAGAGAAGGGTGCAGCAAGCAAGGTGCATTCTATGTCTTCAATCAGGAAAAGGATAGCACCTGGGGAATGGGTTACTGGAACTGCTGAGGAATGATGGTATAGCTGGAAACAAAGATGTAGCTTAGGAGTAGATGCTAATGTTGCAGAAATGGGGATGGGGATTCACGTAGCTAAGAATAAATCAGTTGATGGAAAGGATACTAGTGGTTATTTGGTAACCAGAAGCTTAAATGATCAAAGAGTTTAGTAAGCCCTTCTGACTTTGCCTTGCCCTTCCAAAAATATATCATGGCTGTGTGGGAGGTTACCTCCTATCCGTTCTTAGACGTTAATCACCCCCTTCAGTATAGGTAGCCTATCAGATTGCATAGGCTGGGTAAACAGTGGGATATGTGATAGTACATTTGCTGAGCCGCAGGATCTAAAGGTAAGGCCAATATCTGGAAGGCCAAGATATTTGTGATTCCTGGTCTCTTCAGCTGCTTGCCCTCAAAATGGAAGGAGAAAGCATTTCAAATTCCAGAAGTCTTTGCAGGCTCCAGGCTGGAAACAGGCTTTTCCTGTATGAAGCAATAAGGATCTGAGTAATCAGGAGATGTCTGCTTTTCCATACAGGCCTAATACTACTGGGATTTGCTTTTGTGAGGGGGATGAAGCCCATCAGTCAGGTGGGACAGGAGTGCCCAGTGCTACTGGTGTGGATCATCCAAGAAGATGGCATCGAAGATAGAGTTATGGGGTAAAGAAGAAAGGAAAGCCCAGTCAAGCTGAAGCAGAAGGAGACAGAAAGGGGAAGGAGTCAAAAACAAAAAGAAAGATGGACAGAGGAAGAAAATAATTAGGGAAAGGTGGGAGAAGTATTGGCAGTATTTTGTACAATGGAGAAGTGTTGGCAGTGTTTTGTACAATTGAATACACTCCATAAATACTGTATTTCTTCAGCTAGCTAGGCTAAGGGCTTCTGTGGGAGCAAGTACACAAATGATGGGTCTCCAAGTTCTGCTGCTCTCTCCAAATTCACTGAGAGCAGAACTTATCCTCTAGATAACTACCTCGAATATATTGGGGGGTGGGGGGGTGGTGGCTTTAGCATGATCTGGATCCTCTGTATCAGATCTCCGAGTAAGTCTTTATTCCAAAAAATAATGTGAAGGAACATATCACCAAAGGAACATGTTTGCTATTTTACTTTGTGGATCACAGGGCAAGTGCCACATGCAGTAGCCATGTGTTTATCCCCATCCCTCTTGCTAGCTTGCATGCAATGGTACCGCAGCTGGGGTCTCTGAAGCCGTTAAAAATCTTTTGCATTAAAAATCTTCATGGGTCTGTTACCATAGGCCACAGCTATACCTTGGGGTGCGGAGTATGCAGGTCTTGATGCTTGTAAGATGCTGCTCTGTATTTCCTGGTCCTAGTCAGGAGACTAAAGTGAAGGTTACTCAAAGTTTAATATCCAGCAGCACGTTGCAAAGGTTGGTGTTTCCTGACACCAATGACTCCTGTTTCACCCTATAACCACATCTCTCCTCCCAGTCAGAAACACCAAACCTGAGCAGCCCGGAGTGTGCTAGATTCCTCTCTGGTGTGTGGTCTGACATGGATGGGCAAACCGCTTGGATGATGCAGGAAACCAAAGTGTTCCTTATAGTTAAAGTGAAATCTTCTAGGAGGTAGATTGTTCTTTATTAGTCAGCTATGACACTGGGGGAGAAAGTGCCTCTCCAGGAAGGATCTGTGTTGCTTGGACCCTTTGTTTACACTGAGGAAAGCCATTGGATTTCATACCTTCTTGTACAGTGATCCTACAATAAAGTGGGAAATCTCACCAGCTGACGGTGTTGCCTCACCTCATTCATTAGCCAGCCAGTGTGGGTGCAATTAGGGGTTAAGTAGTTAATCCTCAAAATCCTCAAAAATCCCTTGGAAGTAAGGGAATCCATATATTTGCTTATTTGCAATTTGTGTACTGCCCCTGAGGCAACCAGGCATGGGAATGCAATCCCATATTTGTGTATTTAACAACTGAAAAGATGTGAGAAGAGGTTTGTATTTACAACAGTATATAGAAAAGCTTTGACTGTTTAGCCTCCTGCTAGCATTGAGACTAGCTCCTCTGACACAGGATGAAGTAAGCTTTGCCAGATCAGGGACTTGCACTACAGATACTTTGAGAACAACTTACTCATGTTCCTGTGTTTTCATGAGAAATCTGACATCTCTGAAAGACGAGATCCTAGCAGCAGTTTGAGAATTGTAAGTCGCTTGCTTATGTCCCTGCCAGAGAGGAAGACTATTGTTTCTTAATTGAGGGACCACTTGTAGTAGCCCCTACAGAAACAAAGTTATAGGATCAAAGGGTAACTTATACTTTAAAGCATTTACAATAAAATTACACAAGGTCGACTGAGCCAGGAATAGATAGTGCTGGTTTGGTGCTTTTAAAGATTTTTGTTGTGGCTGTTTCTTGCCACATTAGAACTTTACAGGAAATGTGTTGGTCCTCCAAATGGATGGAGATGTGTAATTGTAAGGGGGAATAAGTATTGTAAAATTGGTCATTTGTGGCTGTATGCTATTGAACTCTACTATGAATGATCTGAAAGGCAGCAAAACAGTCATTGATCAGCAGGAATGACTCAAAAATCAGTAAGCTAGCAGAAAAACCCCAACATTACCACAATAGTCCATATCACTCGGAAAGATGGGGCCAAGCATAACATTAACTGCTGTAAGTCATGTGTCGAAAAATAAGGAACACAGGCTATGCTTATCAGCTGGCAAGTTTTGTCTCGGGAAGCAGTGACAGGGAAGACGTGGGGCCTGGAGCAGCTCACTGGCTGACGGCAAAATTCCAGGATGATGCTGTAGTTGGGGGAACTCATGCAGCTTTCGGTAAATAACTTCAAGATGAATAGCTGTAGGAGAGGCTGAGTGCGTGTGTCATTTAGCACTAACACGGTCACTTCCCATGTACTCTGTTTAGTGCTTTTGTCGGTGGTTCCTGGATGGGAGAGGTTTCAGGGACAATGCCCCAAGGGTATTAAAGAATTGGAAGCGTGCCTTCCAGTGAAAGAGGTCGAAGAGTTGAAGGGAAAAGGGAAAGCTGAAGGCTAACTTTTTTCAGTGTCTCTATATACTTATATGGGGAACAAGCTTTCTATGGTCTAGCAGACTGAAGGGTAATACGATCCAAACACTGGAATTTGAAACTGGGAGGAAAAAAAAAGTCATATGAAAAAGAGCATTCTTTAACGTTGTCTGTAATTAACCACTAGAAAAACTCACTGAGGGTTGTGGAAGATCCTCCACAGGAGGTTTTTAAATTGTGGCTGCATTCTTGTCAGAAAGTGACATCTCTCGAAATCTTGCAGAAATGGAAATGATTTCTGCTGAATCTTCTAACCCAAGTTTTTGAAGGTATGGGTCTAGATGATCACAGCAATTCTTTCTGGCATTACAGTTGGAGGTGGGCTCACTGTTGGCAGCTATGGGGTTGAGAATTTGGACCTCACAGCAAGAGCAGAAGGCATCCCCTCCCAACCCAAGGCATTAATCCTTTTCACTCTGCCCTGTGTGAATAGCCTGCAAACAACCAAGCTACATCACTCTTCAAGTTTCAAATGCTATTGCTCCAGTAAGCAGCATTGCTCCCCCTTCATTCCTGTTTCCCATGAAACCATCTACCTTGTTCCCACTCTGTGACACTGGCAAGCACCTTCACCACTGAAAGACCACTCAGGATGGTGGAGGTGAGCACCAACATTTCAAAGAGGAGCTGCCACCACCCCTACCCTGCCACCAGCCCCTCATCCCAAAGCACTGTTCCACTGGCCATGGTGGCACCCATGGGTCTGGCTGTCCGGTTGTACAGGGTGGGAGAAGTCAGAGTCTCCAGTGGGAGCAACCAAGCACCATCTTTGCTGGAAGAAGAGGGCATGGGCTAGATGCAGGCCTCTCACCTGAACTCAGTGTGTTCGGTTCACCTTTTTATTGGATTATGCTGCAGTATTATCCCAAAGTAAATGAGGCTTCATTAGTGTCCACTAATGAAATGATAAGAGGTATTAATTGTCATTTATCAGTGTTGCTTTAATTCTCTGGCCAATCCAAGGCATTTCTTTGCATACCATCATCTATGGCTTTGTCATATACTTTAAATCTTGAACAGTATTCTCCTATATTTCTGAACCAAACAAGAATGAGTTCTTTCCCTCCCCCCTCAATGGACTTTTTTTTTTTTTTTTTTTTGTGGAAAAACTATATTCCCAAGGTGCCAGGCTTTGGCTACATTTCTTACCTTATTTCTCACAGGCTTAGACTTTGGCAGAGGCCAAAAGCATGCATGTGGAAGAGTCGGTGGTACAAGGCACCATTAGAAACTTCTGAGAACAGTGCTGGAAAGATGAGCACTGACGCAGATGGAGGTTGGGGCAACATTAATATGTGCCAGCAGAGGCTCTGAGCCTTCACACACAGCCGGTATGAGCAGGTACTGTAACAGCACTTCCTAGGAAGCAAAATGGCTACTTGTGAGCCAGCCCTACCCCAACACAGTAGAAGAAAGCCAGGCAGGGCAGCATGTCCCCTGCGGGCTGGCTGGGTGGAGCGTGGCGAGGGGCAGTAAGCGGGCGAGGAGCCGTGGATGTGACTGACGAGGCTGCGCGGGGTGGGAAGCTTTTCCTCTTGTGATTTCACCTGGACTGAGTGCCAACCTCAGCACACAATGTTATCACTGCAAGCCAGCACATGGTTGGGACGGCTGTGCTCGCACAGTTGGGCCCCGGGAGACTTTCTCTAATCCTTATAGCTTTTGGCTTTGATGGCTCTCTCCAGAAACATGCTATGACCCTGGGTTTGTTTCCAGTGGTACTGGGACTGCCTCTGCTCATGGATAACCTGTGCCACTGAGGCAGATATCTAGTCCTGGGGAGTATAAGTGAAGGGTTTTTTCAGGAACAGAAGCGGAGACCTCTGCTCTACCCCACCCCTCTGGCAATCTGCGCTGCTCTTGGCTGTTTCCTTATTTAGGGTTTATTGCTGTGCAAAACAGCTGAATTAATGACTCAAAAGGAACACTCGCGCTCTGCTTCATGAAGACTTTGCTGTTTGGATAGAAACCCTTCCCAAGAAGCCCGTTTCCCTTTCTCTAACACACACAGAGCTGTTGAAACCATGAGTGCTCTTGAATAAACGCAGTCCTTTGGGGCGTAGACCCAGTCTAGCAATGTTTTCCATGGGTCAGGGATGCATGGTCTGAATACAGCCATCTTTACTTTTGTCACTGTTAAATGTCTTGCCTAAAAGGGAGAGTTGAGCCTGGATCATCAGAAGTACTTGGCATTTTCACAGATCTCCTTCCATGGCAGTCTAGGGAAGTTTTATCATCTTCTCTGTAAGGGACACAAGCTAGATTAAATGCCTGCCCTCTTCCCTGCACTAGCAGAAAGTCTAAATTATTTATTTTGTTCTGTTTTTCCATGAATAATACTTCTATTGCCCCTTGCTTGCCTTTTGCCCAGGCAAGCCCAGGAATCCTTTCTTGAAAAGAAGGTCAGAAATGAATACCCTTTCCTTAATTCCTTGGCAGCCTTTGCTTTTCCCAGGACAGATGTTTTCTAGGACAGTTCCAGGGTTTCCATGCTTTGGCAGGATAGGCAATACATTCAAAGAGTGTAACAGCACTGGACTAGTTTGCAGGAAATGAAGTGGTTCTAACCTTTGACCCCTGAGATTCATCAGTGACTAAAGTTTTTGGCATCAGGGAGACCTGTTAATGGAAGTGCCATTTTCCACCTAAATTAAAATCTACCCATAGGATGGTCAGATGGCTTCGAAAGGCCAGCGAATAGCATCCAAGAGAATTTGCAGGAGTCTCTGTATTTTTGGGAGTCTGTTCTGGGTGTGTGGTTGGTGGCTGGTTGTTTATAAGTCTTTGTAGGTTCACTGACGGCTTGCCACGACTGGCATTTGTACTCCAATAAATAGAGTTGAAACAGTACAGTAACACACAGGAGGTTGCTGGCACCCTCATGCTGGACAGATACGAGTCTGCTACATGCTGATGTGTGATACCCTTTCATACAAATGCACTTTGGTGCTTTGTGGCATCATCTGTATTAAGCTTGAAGGAGGGAGGCAGGATCTACGTTCAAGTTGCCTGTGAGCGGTCCTTTGGCACACGTGGGTTGTGCTCTGGCAGTATCTTTATTGCTTTGTTTTCTGGTGAGTGTTCTTTGCTAATCTCTGCTTTCTGCTTTGCAGTAATTCTAGTCTTCTCGCTTCAATTTTCTTCTCTCATGGTCTTGCCTGTGTCCTTCAAACTGCTTCCCTTATATGGGTAGCAAAGATAGGTGCTATCTTTCCAGGACTGAGAGATGAGGCATTGCTCATAGATGGGACCAGCTTTTGAAATACATGAGCAAGAATCCTCGGGATGATGCTGTACATCACCACTCATGACAATAATTTCTGGGCTACCTCACAGATCATCATAAATTATTTTTGGGAGCTGGAGTAGAGTTGAGCAGATTTAAGCCCTTAAAATTACATACTGGCAGCCCATGTTTGCACCTAAGATCTCATATGATCAGTACAAGGTGAGAAGACAGTCCTGAGGGGTACCTTCTTCATTCAAACTGGCAGGTAGTGATTAAAGCAAGCTGACTTCTGAAGCAGAAAATAAGCACTCTTCTTCTAATCTGCTGAATTAGGGGTCATGGAGAATACATAATGGGGAGATTTTGACAGCAGAGCACTGTCATGAAAATTGGAGAATAAACCAGGCAGGACTGACGTGATATACGTACATACCTTGCCTCTACATGTACGTACAAGGATCATGTTAGCTCTATCAAGCGCAATGTTGCACTGCGAGCTGATATGCAGCTCCTCAGCTACCCTGAGCTCAGAGTCCTCCGTGAAGTCACTGCTTCCCTGAACAAAGTTCCCTGCAGCAGAGCTACAGCTGAGCTCCTTGCGGATGTGCACGACGTGACCGTCCTTGTGCTGAAGCAAACCCTCTCTGTTTGCCCGAATCGCTGTGCCATCCGGGGTGCTCTAGAGCAGCAGTCCCCTTTTTCATGATTCATCCCTCTCCTGGACTTAGTGACATTTGCAAAACATTTGATGTTTTCTTCCAGGTTATTGACTAAAAATATTGTGACGCCAGACACCCTCCAGGGACTTGGTACAAACATGCTATAAACAAAACAATCACTTCTAGTTCTCAGTTGTATTTTGGGACCAGTCTGATATAGGTCATTTATAGTCTGTTTAATAACTGTTATCTTATTTTTATGTCAAGCAAGTTCTTTAATCAAATTGCCATGTGATAGAAGGAAACTGCCTTCCAGGATCTTAAGTACATTCTACCAGCTTTGTTATATTTAACAACGGTATGTGCAATTTCCTTAAAGTATTAGCACAGTTCAATGGGGTGAATTTTCTATAAACCCATGTTGATTACCCCTAGTTATATTTCCCTCCTTTTATTCCCTGTGTTCTGTGTTAGCTACTTCATTATTTAGTTCAGGCCTGAGATCCTATCACAAGTCTGTAGTTACCTGTGAGTAATTACAGTTATCACATCATTATAAAATAATTAGGCCCTTCTGCATAGTCTTTACAAAATGCCAGAATATGGGGTTTTTTCTTGTCCTCCAGGACTTACCCATTGCACCAAGAAGTACAGAAAATCAACATAAACAGTGCAGAGACATCCTGTGCAGCTTATTTAAAAAAGAAAAAAAAAAGTTTCAGTGCAAAGTATACAGTCCTGCTGATTTAAGATGCCTGATTTTAGTTGGTGGTATTAATTCCTCTGAGATACTACAAGAATAGACATGTCATCAACAATGTCTTCATCATCTACTTTCTTTTTTCCCAGCAGTAGGATAGAAGTATTTATTGATTTCATTTTTCTTGTCTGCATTATTATTGAATAATCTAACATTTCCATCTGATAACAGCTCAATATGATGATTAGGACTCATTTTGTTCTTAATTTACTTTTAAAAAAAATAGCTTTGTCAGTGTTTTTTTCCCCTTTCACTTCCATCATAAATTTTTTGTAATTCCTGTCTTCTAATTTATGTTCAGTTTCTCCTCTCTTACTGTTTGTTATGTGTGGTTTACTTACTTAAAGCCACTCCTATTACCACTTTAAATCTGGTTGTGTTTTTTCAATTACACTTCTCTTTCTTTACTGGGCAGTTGTGTATTTTTGGTGCCTAGTAAAAATTTTTAAGCAGTTCTCAATAAGTATTTATATTTTCTTATTTAAATCTTTTTCTTTTTTTTTTTTTTTTGGTGCAGAATTCTACTCAGGGTTGGGAAACAGGACTTTTTAAAGCATCATGTCTTTCAAAGCATTGCATTACCGCTTTGGACCTTCTGCTTTCGTATAACTGGGTTATATGTTAACTGGCGATCAGTAAACCTGCTACCAGCCTCTCATTTCTACCATCACTTTACCCGTCTGGATGAGGTGAAATACAGGTTTTGTTCATTTTGGATGTGAGGTTTGCAAAAGGAGGAAGCTGTTTAGAACACTTAAAAATCCCCAAGGCTGTTTTTGAGTCAGCAACATCAGCAAGTGTTAAACTAAGCAATAACTTATGTTTATTTTTTCTTTGGTTAGTGCTCAAACAACCAGTGCTCCCACGTTCCAGTGTCACTCGGTTATCTGTCACGGACCCAATCATCAATCCACTTACTAGAACACCACTCACAAATATTAAATATTATTAGCTAGGAAATTACTATTCAAAATCACAAACAAGCGAGCAGGTAATACTTTTTCTTTTTACCCCAGTTCTGCCCACTCAGTCTTTCTTAGGGCTGTAGCCATCGATTCAGTTGTACAAACCATCCCAGCATCTTTGCCAGTGTGTTATAGCCATAGTCCCCTGGGCAGGCAAAGCCTTGATGAATGTAAAATGGAAAGGGATGCCACAATTGTATACAGATAAAGAGGATGTATTAGAATGGACTTGACTTCTATATTGTGCTTCTGTAAAGGCAGGCACGCTTTTGAAAGGAAGAGCCAGGGCTGCAGCTGAATACACCCAGCACTGGTCAGTGGAGCTGACAGGCAGCAGAAGGATTAGAAACCCACAGAGCCTGCTGCACCCTGGGCCAAAGCAGGGCGGCCAACAGAAATATTAGAGTTCATGTCCCAGCTTCAGAGTGTCGGGGACTGGAGAGACACAGGCCATTAAAATACATGCCTGTGTTTTGCTGAGGAACTATCTGTAGTAATAGCTGTGTTCATTATGATGGTGTTTGTCAATCAGGCAAGAATGGGGCCTCATAGTGCAGGACATGTGGAAGAGTAATCAATAGTTGCTATGCCAAGGCGGGACTTGCCATAGAAGTATCTGCTGAAAGTTTTGCCAGGTCTGACACAGGACAGGGGACCCCCCAAAGAATCTCAATGCTTCTCTTACAAAGATCTTGATAATGCTTTAAACCATATTGCTGTTAAGAGTATCATTCACTGAGCAGTAACAGGCCTTCAAGGGACTGAAGTTTGCTGGAAATAGTGAGGGAAAAAAACCCGCAAACAGGTCTCTCCAAACTGAAAGCCCTTCAGCCCTACCACCTATGTTTTCTGGCAGGTCTGTACATAGATAATCCCTGCCTCCTGCCACCCGACTGTTTATTAGTTTGAGGCCAAGTTGTCTCAGGGAATGCTGAAGACCGTTGGATGGATGATTTATCTATGGATGGGTTATCTTCTCGATCAGGAAAAGAGAACGACTGGCTCAACAGCTTCCAAGTTCAATAACCTCCTTTTCTTCTTAATAAATTGCTGAGGCATGAGAGGCTTCCGTTCCTTGCTGGCATCTTTTACACTGTGCCCAAAGAAACAATCATATCAGGCTCAGGAAGGCAAATGACTGAAAGGGCAGGGAAACAGGAACCGTCCCCACGGATGTCCTCCCCAGAGAGGCTGGGAACATGCTCTGCTGTGGGAAATAGGAAGCTGAGGTCAGCCAAAGTGCACGGCAGGTACGCACATCTCTTGGGACTGGAAGAACAGATAACGGCCTGTTTTGCCGTCCCCATCACTCCCCTGCCCTGCTTACGAGCTCTCCCAGGCCACCTCTACACCTCATATGCACAGCGCACCTCCACCGTGTCATTCTGTGGTGTGGAAATGAAGGCAGGGAGATAAAGGTGGAGAGTGGGTGGTGACAATGCTCCTGAGAGCCCTGAGCCTACCACTCAGCAAGGCAAGCCTTGGTGGCATTAGAAGAGCCCTGAAGAAGGGAGAAAGGAGTAGGGAATGAGCCCCCATGAGAAACTGGAAGGCAACAAACCTCATGGACAGTGAGGTAACACAGGATGTTTTCAGACATACCCACTTGTTCAGATCTTTCAGAAGCTTTGTCCTTTCCAGCTCCTTATGCCTGAGGATGTTAAAAGATTGTACAAAAAGTCTTGATAAAACAAACATACGGAGATCCCCTCGAGAGGCTGGGAGATATTATTAGCCCCTCATTTACTGGCAGGCCTGGAGCGATTAATTATCACCACAAGTATTATCAGGTGCTTATCACTGCTTTCCCTGGATCCTCTTTACATAGTCCAGATTGGCTGTAAGCAACATGTTCCCTAACTGGTCTGATACCTCACAACTCCCAATAGCAATTAATCCATTTCTCTGAGGACGACCTCAATAGTGGTGGAAGGGCCATAATCTAGAATATATGCAGAGGAAATTTGAGTCCATAGACCACCCAAGTATGCAGCATGCCTATATTCTCAGATCTTCTCAGTCATGTCCTCCAGCTGATGCACTCCACCTCTATGTCTGACCAGGCAGTAGGTTCTAGGCAGGGGGCAGAGAAAGGAACAGGTAAGAGGGGAGTAGATGAGGACCTCAGAAAGGCATTTTGTATATGATAGCTCCATAATGCATGTGCTACACGTTACCTACAAGCTCTGCGCCCTTTCCCAGTTCACCTCTTCAAAAATAGCATCTGCACTGGCATGAGAACTTAGAATTTCTAACCAGGACACTGTTGTAAAGGTCTGCGTTTCTAGAAATAGCCTGGTCAAGTCTTAAGTGAAATCATGCCGATCCATGAAATCACGTGTCTAAAAGAGTATTCTTCTCTTCGTAGCGCTGTTTGTGCTGCTGCTGCAGTACCATAGCACCTACTCTTGACACATGAGAGTTCATCTCCTTTGCCTTACACCTTCTTTGTAAGCTTAGTGCAGTTTTCGTTATTAACTGTGCTGTTATTAAAGGGAGAATCATGGAGGTCAGCTGGTATACATGAGAAATATTTCCTGGAAGAGGGATGCAGATTCAAGTGAAAATACAGATTATACTAGCAAAAAGAGTGCTTTGTCAACAAAGTTTACACTGATTCTATAGGTAAAATCAACGACATAAAAGTGATCTCCACATCAGTTTAAGTCCATCTATTTAATCATTGTAAAAGTACTATAAAAATTGTATCCACAATAGATATTACTGCATCACCGCACCTTTCCTGTGTTTGCTTTGCCTCAGTTTTGTCTCTTGCAGAAAAAGTTCGAGAAGTGAGGGATGAGGGAAGAGAAAGGTAGGGTGCAGATGCAGCATAACAGGCACACCGTGCCTTCTCTTTTCTCATCCGTGGCATCCCTCGGTCTCCCCTGGTGCTGTACAGTGCATGAATGAGAAAATGCCGCCCGCTAGTGGTTTAGGCTGCAGGAGCCCGAGAGAGCGCTTGGCAGAGCCTGCTCCCTATTTCTGCTTTGCTGATGGTACTCCAGCAATAGTAATGGGACAAGGTGGGTGGCTTGGGCTTGTTCCTCCCGCCCTCAGATAAAATCAGCAGCTCTGTAAAAGGTCAATGGTGGTCTGAGTGAGAAGAGAGGTTCTCGCTGGAAGTGCCATGGGTCGCTCACAGCCTGTTTTTCATGTTTAGCGTCTGTGTCCAGATGGAACACTCTGAATAAGCCATGGCATTTCATCTTACAGTTACTATCGTAAGAGAACAAATTGGTTGAAATGCGGTTAGGGTGAGCAAACACCTCTAAATCTGCAGCAGGATCAGAGTCATCACTGAAGTCAAAGAACAAAGCAGTGAGCCTCCCGAAGCGTCCCCCAGGACAGCAGGGCGGTGTGGAGATACCTCTGGTAGCCTGGGGTGAGCTAGCACCAGCATGGGAAGCAGCATAGAACCACTGTGCTTCACGCTGCCCCCAGCTAATTAGCCCCACTCTAGGGGAGATAATTAACTCAAGTGGAATGCTTTGCTGACACAGCCAACCTGCTCCCAGATCTGAGCTGGTATCTCCCCAGCTCAGCATTGCACTGGGCAGTGTAGACAACCTGGGATGTTCAGGATAAGTTTTCAGGGTTGGTGGCAAGATACTTTTTTTTTTTTTTAAATGAAAATATTTCTCTGAGATTTCTCTAGATCTTTGGCCCTACATAAAGACCTCAGAAAGCCTCTCTCTCCCCCCCGATTGTTTTCCTGCTTATGAGGTAAGATCATCCTTAACAGATGTTTGTTTACCTCTTCGTAAAATCCTCCTGTGATTCTACAGCTTCCCCAAGCACTGCGCTGCAGTGCTTTGCTATTCTTACCATTGCAAAGTGTTTTTCTAATGTTTAGCTATATCATTTTTATTGCAAATTAAGCTGATTATTTCTTCTTCTGATGAACATAGAGGACAACTGCTTAGTGTCTCCACCCATTATAACAAATGTTTATGTGCTGGAAGACTGTTATCATGCCTCCCCTCCTGTTGTTCTTTTCCTAGAGAAAACTAACTAACTCGGTTATTTTATCCATTCTTTATAAGTCATGTTTTTTCACATCTCTTATCATTTTGTTGTTCTTTTTTGGACTCCCTCCAATTTGTCTACATCTCCTGTAAAATGTAGTGCCTGGAACCGGACACACTGTTCCTGCTGAGACTCAGCAGTATCAAGTAAATGCAAAAAATAATTGTTTCCTTTGCCTTATACACAAAACTCCTCTTAAAGCATCTCAGAATGAGATTTGTCTTTTTCTGCGGGAATCACACTTAACAGACTCATATTCGGCCCCACCCCAGCTCTTCCTTTGCTGCACTGCTGCCGAAATGGTTACGATCTAGTTTGGACCAGCGTGTTTGGTGTCTGTGCAGTCCCCTTTCCTGAATCCTATCTTGGTGCAGTCACCTCTGCAGAGGGCGGCCCAGCTCTCCAGTGTCTTGCTGCCTTCTCAAATTCTGATCGCCCCAGCCCCCCTGCCTTCAGGAGGGACTGCCGCCTCCCCCCCAGCCCAGCTGTCATCCTTTCGGTTTTGTCCTCTAGTCTGTTGCCCAAAACACGCAAGGAAATATTGAGCAGCCCTGGAGGCAGAACTTCAGGGATGCGATCCTCCCAGCTGGGAAAGCGAAGCCCTGATAATTACCCTGGATTATGGTACTTCAACCTGTGTAGCCTCTGCATGGTGACTTTGCTTGCTGCTCTGGGAGCCTGTGATCTAGATATTTTCTAAATGCTCACTAAAATCATGGTATTTTATATCTACCATTTCCTCCTCATCTACCAGGCCTGTTAGTCAAAGAAGGAAATTAGCCCGCTTTGACAGGATTTGTTCTTCAAAATTCCCTGCTGGTTGTTTCTTATCACCTTATTGTCCTTTAGCTACTTATAAATTGATTGTTTCATAATTGGTTTCAGTATCTCTCTAGGTATCACAGTTAGGCTGACTGGCCTGTAATTCCCCAGGTCCTCTTATAACAGTAATTTTCAGAGAAGAACTACATTTAAGTTAAATAGATACTGAAAGACATTCCACTTTTGCCCTGCTTATCTTTATTAATTGTCTAGTTTCGTTCCATCCCTTAAATTAAAAACACATTTCCCCGAAGTATTTATCCTCCACTTGACGCTCAGCACAATCAATTCTGTGTTCTTGCCCAAACCTTCCTGTTACGCACTTCCCCAATTTCCCTCTTTCTTGATGCGTTATATCTTTCTCCCTCTCTTTTCTTTATGGTTTGTTTGCAGTTCCCCAGCAACATGTATTTCCCAGCAATTTATATCCCCCAGTGCCTGGAGGGCTCTGAAGAGACTCCTGGAAAAATCTCAGAGCTCTACTGAGCTCTGCCCTTAAAATGTGGATGATGGTGACATTTACCAGTCTTGTAGGGACACGGCAAGTTCTGCCTAAAGATTTGCCCAGGGCTATCTACATTTAATGATTTCTGACACCAGTAGGTGGCAGAGAGAAGATGAAATCTGGGAGACTCTTGCCCTAGTGATCAGACTGATAGATGGCTTTGGCTCTGGGATGGACAGAGAGACGTGTCACTAGAAAGCAGGTGTCCGCTAAGTTGGGTGGCATCTAGCCAACAAGATTGTTGGGTAAAGGTCCCAGCTTCTTGCAGGGAGACTGAATGTATCTAGTGTTCAGCTTCAGCCACGAGTGAAAGGTTTGTGCGTTCAGCAGAAGAACAGGAAGCATGTGCCACTTTCTAGCTAAGCAGATCAGGATAAGATAACTTTGTTTGAGGGAGAGGTATCGTTATCCAGGGTTGTGCACTATATAATTGCACAATCTGCCATCATGCATGAACAGAGCTGTTCAATAGCATGGCCCTGCCTTGTCCTGACATCATGTCTGTGTTAGAAATCCATTTGGAACGAAAAATCCCACATTCCCCAAGTGACCTCCTAGTCTCTGAGCAAAAGGCTGAGTTGCAGTGAAGACTTTACAGTCTCAGTGGTGCCAGAGACGGGACCTCAGCCACCACCCTCAAAGCAGCTAGAGGATGAGAAGTCAGCAATGAAGCAAACTTATTTCCAAAGAAAATAACATTTTAAAAATGCAGGAGATGTCCATGGTTCTTTGAAGGCAAGAAAAAGTCACTGAGTAACAGTGTTACTCTCATTAGCTGCTATTATATCTAGCACTGGTTTTGGAGATGGAAGTACTCAGCGCTTCTACAGGTTGCCTAACAAGAGCATAAATGCTGGGCCAGGTACACAGTTTGGCCATTATCAGTCTGGCACTGCTGTTCTTTGGCAGATTCAGCGAATGTTGCATGCCGTGTGTGAGGTCCAGCCTTCTAGACCTTTGGTTTTATGGTCTCTACTCCTTTCTTTCACAGCCATTGCTTTCACATTACAAAGGCAGCACTGACTTCCAGCATTAACCTGATGCCTGAGAGAATGAAGTCTCCTTCTTGCTCTTCTCCTGCCCTCTCCTCTTCATTCTCATCTCAAACAACCACTTCCCTGTGTAGCCTCAGTACAAGAGGAATTCCTCCTTGGCCATCTTCATCTTCATTTAGGCCTGTACTTCTGCAGGGGGAGGAGGCCCTAGTGAGCTGGAGAATCTGGCCAAGAGCTCCGTGGTGCCTTTTTAAAAGGCATCCAGTTGAAGGGACCGTGTGTTTTCCTGCAAACCAGAAATGTCCAGCAAACTCACTGTACCCTGTGTTAAAGGCTCTGCACCCTAATGATAGCAAAGAAAGTCACCGTGATCATTCAGATGAAGGTAACATATACCCAGTCATCAGTGACTTGAATAGAATTTCTGCATCGGCTGCATCTTGCAAGCTGTTCTGCAACTTGCCACACAGCGTTTGATATTTGGATAGTGTTTGCAAGTGGCAGATAGAAGGTTAATGGGAAACGTCTCTGACAGTAGCTGGATGTAATTTAGAGATGGACTACAGCCATGTAGTTACATACCAGATTTGGCTTTTGGCTCATTTTATTAGACAGATTAGGGCCAGAAAGGGATATGCACATTCAGCCAGAGCTGAGCTTTCCAAAAAGACGGTTTCAGTCTGAAAAGGGATGGGCAGTTTAACATCTGAACCATCTGGCCTCCGTGATGCAGCTGCTTGCAGGCACTCTAAAGGTGTTAGCTGCTGGTGGTATCATTTAGTCCTCCCTCTCTTACAGCTTCCCAGAGAGGGGATGAAGGTGGCAGTGATGACCAGTCACTTATGTATTAATCCTAATTTATCTCAGTAGCATATAGCAAAACAAAGCAACAAAGGTATTCCTTACTCTTCCTTACCACTCTTATTCCTCTTGTTGATCACACTGTGCCTGTTCTTATTCACTTCATGTTCTTGGGACTTGTATCTTCTCCTCTGTGTGTCCTTTCTCCAGGAAGACTATTGCCATGCTTTAGGTAGCACTGGCTGAAAAATGCCATGTATAGACTTCTACTACTTCTCTGTGAAGAGAGTGATTTATTAAGGTGTTCAGAATATGACCTTCATTCCAACTGCATGCATAGAGATTGATTTTTCTTTTGTCTCTCCAAACTGATCCTTCTTGGAAAATGCGATTATTTTCCATCTCTCGCCCTTTAGCTCTTTTGAAATTCAGTTTGAAAAACATCATCTCTGCCTTCAGTGGTGCTTTGGACTTTGGGACTATGCAACTCTGCTTAAAAGCTGTTTGGGAAGACAACTGCTGAAACGAGGCTCTGAACTTACAGGGGCACAAATGCTCAGAAACACTGAAGAGAGGCCTGAAACCATTGGTTTGAAGATACAAAATGTTGTGACCCTCATAATATATTATTCAAATGACAGCTCTTCTAGAGACAGAGAATGTCCCAATGCCATTTGGGGGAATTAAAGTCACTGTTGAGTCTGCATAAAGAGAGAGAAGAAATACTTGCTGCTTCATCACTTTATAAGCCTGGTATCTGTATCATTGCTTAGCAGATCTTGCTTCCAGTAATCCTCTTTCTTCAAAGCTGAACACCAAGAGCACATTCCGAGCAATTCATACAGAAAGACTACAGAAATAGCATCTCAGAATCAGGTTATATCCTTTGGCTCATAACTAAAACTCATAGGGCAGTTAGTTGTACTTGTGGATGCATTACTGAGCCTGTGATTTTTCTCTCCTGCAGGCTCTCCAGCATTTTTGCGGATGGCTGGGGGTAGGCAAGTGCGCCTGGGGTAACATTCCTGTTTGCTAGGCTGCTGGAATTTGGCTACGCTCCTTAACAAAACAGTTTGTTTTAGACATTTTTGATGCATGTGCATTTGCAAGATGCATTTGGAGGAAAAGCTAAGCAGAACTAAAACAGTAAAAGGCAAGGTTGCAAAATTGGTATTTCTCAGCTTTAATTAATATTGACTGATGATCTAGTTTTCCCATACTGCTGCTGCTTCCTGATAAAAGATGTTAAAGAGCAGTCCAACGTATCTGACAATGCCAAATACAGGTCCAGTACCTGTGTGACCACCTGTCCTGGAAATAAGCAATGCGACTTGCCTGTCAGAGCTGGGTGTAGGGTAATAAATTAATTCAGTTAGTTCTGCCACCATCAGAGATGTTGGCACTCCCGTTTCACCTGTCACACCACAACACCTAACGACTAGCAAGTGGGGACACACACAGAGCTGTGCTGAACCGTGGCAGAATTGCAGAGATGCTTCGGTCCCTGCTTAACTGTGCCAACTCCCATTTATGCATGTACTAGGTTTTCGGTGCCTGTCGCCTGTTCCTCTCCCCCCCCTCTGCTTTTTCATGTTCAGTGGATGCTCCTCTCTGTTTCTCTGCCTCTCTTTCTCTATTTTTTTTTCTCCCTATTGTTCCCCGCGTCACTAACTGTCACTCACTTCATAAAGCCGTCTGGCTCGGAGCTTAAATATTGCAGGGCAACTAAAACCCACCATCAGAGCCAATTCAGTCATATCTGCTCAGTCGTGCGACAAGATTGGGACTTTTAGGGTAGGGAAGAAGAGAGACAAAAGTTCACTCTTCCCTGCAGAGTGCCAAGAGAGGAGGGGGACACATTTCTCCGGTGGAGCCTTTCACAGCGGCAAGTTGCTTGCTCAATGTCCTTAACCTATACAGTCTTTTTCGCTGGTAGCGTGCTCAGGTCGCAACGTCTGGAAGCGCAGGGTGGGGGTTTGCAACAAGCCCGTGTGAGTTAAGAACATGAGTCTGTTGACTCTGAGTGGGCTTAGGCAGTCTCCTGCTCCTTCCTCACGACAGGCAATTTAAGGGAAAAGGTGACTGCCTGAATTTATCGCTTGCACCTTTTTTGAAACTCGAGGAGCTGACTGCTTACAGGTGGAATCCTAGACATTTGAACTGGTTGTACCAGTCATCTTTAGTCCACCCAAAATTGTTCCTTGCAGTTGAACCAATTGAGCGACCTCGAACCACTTCACTTGCAGAAAATAGAGAGGATGGTCATGGCAGAGTTTTGAAAAACGTGACTAGTTCGGAAGTGATCGCAGGAAGAGTTTAGCCAAACGTAGCAAGCTGGAAGCAAGACATTTCATGGAGCTAGACAGGAAACATTTTTCCTTCTCTTGTACAGTGAATTTTCCGTATGATAAAGTTTATCACATCTAGAATGTCGCTCTTGCGTGCTGCAGTGGAAATGTTCAAATGGTAGCTGTGGATATCAGCGTGACTCACAAAGAAAGAAAGGGATGGAGTTAACCACGGTGTCTGTGGGACAGTGAAGTTTATATTGTGTGTAGTCGTGTTTTTGACAGAGTTGCACATGATTGGTAACTGTCGGGTGTACTTTGCTCTGTGAATTTGCAGAAAGAGACTGTTTAAATCAGTTTAGATAATGTATGTAAACAGCATAATCTTCTGCTAGACTTGTTAATGTAAGTGCTGACATTAACACACTCTTCTACTCAACTTTAATGACTGAGAAAGTAGCAATTTTCTTCGGTGATTAAATTATATGTTTGCCGCTTACGCATGCAAGGTGTTTATGCAAGCTGAAGGACTGTGTTCTGTTCTTCATTTCCTAACATGGGTGTCTGGGCTTAAAATTTTACAAGGTTTGAAGGCAAGGAAAATGAGTCCATCTTGCTTTAGAAAAATGATATCAGAAGGATTTTTTTGGTTGAAAATTTGTGAAATTCCCCCGAGCCATAGAGCTCTCAATATTTTGTGTGTTTGTCTATGTGTGAATATGTACACACAGTAGTTGAAACAGACTGGTATGCGTTGGTGTGTCGTAACATATGGCATTACAAACATATCCCAGTGGTATCTGAAGGAGGAGGGAAGTTTAGATACTCAGATTTCCCTGCTGTTGACTGTACCTTCTTTTTCCCAGCACTTGTGAATGTGTGTCTGCATTTAGGAAACTATAGATGGAGGTAGTATGTAAGAGATGAACTTCTAGATCCCTGGGAACAGCTGTTTTATGAATAATATGTTCCCTGTTTCACTAGTCATTGTCCGCAAGTCGGTCTTTCTGGATCACTGTAATATTCTACATTCCTCAGAGACTTCAGACTTCTGTGATGTGTTAAATCAGCCCATCCCAAACAAGTTTCCTCTTTATTTCCCTCATTCATAGATTTTTCCCTTGCCTAAAATTATATAGCAGGAAGTTTAGGATATGCAGGATGAATTCCTGGCCTAGGAATAATTTCTTATAATGCAAAAATAACGATAGATGTAATGTTTGACTTGCCTGACTTGAAAATGGACTACTTTCTTAGCTTTCCATTAGGATATCTGCAGCTGGCTTCCAGCTCTGTGTTAGCCTCAGATAGCAGCATTGACATTTTGGAGAGAGAAAATAGTATTTTAGGTCCCAGTTATGGACCTTTGTGTTTTTCTCCAGGTTGGTTCCCATGTCAGTGTGGCAACTGACTTCAGAAGAGGATACAAAGAATAGCCCAATAACACCAAATAATTCTATTGCATGTAATACATATAGCAAGACTAGTATACTTGGTAGTTATTAAGCTTATACAGTATTACTAACATAGTAATGGTGTTGTAATTGCTATTCTTTCCTAAAAGAGTGATTTCTAATGTAGAATTATTATATGCAACCTAGAGAGAATTCAGGTTTGTGTAGGTGCAAGACGGGCACCAGTTCGAGATGTGTTTGACCCATGTGTGGTTCTGCTGCAGAAGAGCATGGGTGCTTGAAAGCTTCACTCTCTTTTCTAACCACTGCAGCCGCATGCTGATAAATCTGTTCTACAGTACTGCTGGCGAGTGTTTGTACGTGTACAAAATCTAAACAGGCTCATGCAGCTGAGCCTACAAAGCATTCTTACCTGGAAAAGGAGTTAAATATACTTCCCGGCTGAAAAGTAATTGCCCATTTACAGCCAGGGAAGAAGGAATTTAGCAAGCAGTTTGCTCTGGCTTCCCAGCCCTTCTCCTGCTAATAAATCATTGTGATCAGGCAAATAAGCAAGCGAGCAACATTCTTTCTGCTCTCAAAGCATATTAGGGAAATATTTACTGGTTAAAAGCAACAAAAGACATCAGTGGGAAAACCTCAAATCTTTTAAATTTAGCATAATTTGTGGTCATTCTCTTTCTTTTTTCTTTCCTTAGACAGTAAGAGATGGGTGACTGGAGTTTCTTGGGGAACATTTTAGAGCAGGTGAACGAGCAATCCACTGTCATCGGGAGAGTTTGGCTCACAGTGCTCTTCATTTTCCGCATCCTGATCCTGGGAACGGCTGCCGAGCTAGTGTGGGGAGACGAACAGTCAGACTTTGTGTGCAACACTCAGCAACCTGGTTGTGAGAATGTCTGCTATGATGAGGCCTTCCCCATCTCCCACATCCGGCTCTGGGTCCTGCAGATCATTTTTGTATCCACGCCTTCGCTAATGTACTTTGGGCATGCAGTGCACCATGTCCGCATGGAGGAGAAGAGGAGAGAGAGGGAGGAAGCTGAGAGGCGTCAGCAAGCTGAGGTGGATGAAGAGAAGCTGCCCCTGGCTCCAAATCAAAACAAAGGCAACAACCCTGATGGGACCAAGAAGTTTCGCCTGGAGGGTACCCTCCTGAGAACCTACATCTTCCACATAATTTTCAAAACCCTCTTTGAGGTGGGATTCATAGTAGGTCAGTACTTCCTGTATGGCTTCCGAATTCTCCCCCTTTACCGCTGTGGGCGGTGGCCCTGTCCCAATCTTGTGGACTGTTTTGTCTCCAGGCCCACGGAGAAGACCATCTTTATTATGTTCATGCTGGTAGTGGCTTCCGTGTCCCTCTTCCTCAACCTGGTGGAGATCAGTCACTTGATCTTGAAAAGGATCCGGAGGGCTCTGAGAAGACCAGCAGAGGAAGCGCTGGGGGAGGTCCCAGAAAAGCCCGTCCATGCCATCGCAGTCCCCTCCATTCCGAAGACCAAAGGCTACAAGCTGCTGGAAGAAGAGAAGCCAGTGTCCCACTATTTCCCTCTCACAGAAGTAGGAGTTGAGCCCAGTCCCCTTCCATCAGCCTTCAATGAGTTTGAGGAGAAGATTGGGATGGGACCGTTGGAAGATCTCTCCCGGGCATTCGATGAGAGGTTGCCATCGTATGCACAAGCAAAGGAACCGGAAGAGGAGAAGGTAAGAGCAGAGGAGGAGGAACAAGAAGAGGAGAAGCCAGGACCTCAGGAAGAGCCAGGGGTGAAGAAAGCAGAGGAGGAGGTGGTGAGCGATGAAGTTGAAGGGCCTTCAGCACCTGCTGAACTCAACGCTGATATGAGACCCCTCAGCAGGCTAAGTAAAGCCAGCAGCCGGGCCAGGTCAGATGATTTGACTGTATGAAGGTGCAGGATATGGGCAGCACATGAAAAGGAAAAGGTTGAAAAGAAAAGGAGAGATAGAGAAAGAATCAAAAGATATTTTTAAGCAAAGTGCTAAAATGGCCATTTGAATATTATCTCCTCTTGAGATTCTCAACTGGAAAGGTACTATCATGGTAACTGTGCCTTATTTGCCCTGTATGTCCATTTGAAAAGGAACATTTTCCCTGTTTCCACATGCCAGCTCACTCCTTACAGTAATATCTACACTGTACACATAACTGATGTCTTTTAAAACCTAATGTGGCAGTGAAGTCCACATTTCACCACTGTGAACGTATTTACTGGAAGCTTTGTGTTCCACATTTCTCTAGGAACGTGGGGAAGATCTGTCTTTTCAGCCAGCAAGGGGGAAGACTGATCAACAACTGTATAGTATTTCTTTTTCTGTTTCCACCTCTGACATGCTGAGCTGATCTCCCCTTCACTGTTGGCATGGAATTGCAGTTATTTAATTCACAAAGTGATTTCTGTGCTTGGCATCAACACACTAAAATAGTAACCACTATTCCCCCTCTCTATTCAGAAAATAAAGGCCAAAGTGTCCCCAATTTCTCTGTGATTTCAAATCCAAGTTGGGTAAAAATATTTTCCCTTTGTCAAAAATATTTCTGCTCTTCAAGTGACATTGACAGTAGGCAAGGTTAACAGTAGCTCTCTGCTAGGATTTAGCAGATACCCACAGATGGATTATTTGTTCCCAAGAGGGTCATCCAGCCCCGAGCCTATTTCAGAGCACTGGAAAGAATAAATTCAAGTGATATTTTTTACTTGTAGTCTTGTGACTTAAAGATCTGAAACTCGATTTAGCAAAGCAAGCGTGGGAAGGCTTCTGTGAAAGGAGGAAACAGCTACAGCCCCCAGAGCATGAAACCAAATATAAACCTTCGCGGCATGATCCTGACCTGTGCTCAGTTCCTGGAGCTCCCAGGCTTACAGGCACTCAGCAAATCTCAGGTATAGAGTCCTGAAGGCACCTGTGAACCTAAACCAGGGGTCTGGGTAACTATGTGACTATTTGAACCTCTAAATACAAAACTGGTTGTTCAAGTTTGAAAAGTTTGATATGATAATAGTCTTCTGACATGCTTTGTTTTTAATTTGACAGACGGAAGCCATCCAGTGGTCTACTTCTTTATTAAATGCCAAAGTCTCGAGTAAAACAAGGCCTTTCAAAAGATGATTTAGACCTTTTGTGTCAACAGGTCTGTACAGAACTCTCAGAGCCTCAGCAAATTATTTTTTTGTTCCAAAAGGCAGAGAAGCATGTGCTTGCAAACATTTAAATGTTTGTGGATTTCTAATTTTAGGACTACAGCAGCACCTTTTGGCTGGAAAAATGCAGCAATGTGTTCAAAAGCTTCAGGTTAACAGCTATGTCCCCCCAAAACTGAGCCTCATGCCAGAAAAAGTGCAGGTATGCACTCTCATCTGCTCTGCTCTGCAAACCTCAGACCCTGCTAGCTCAGCAAATTCTTTCTGCCGGGCTGCAGCCCATCCCATTGTTCCCAGGGCAGGCTCTAATCCAGGTCAGGAAAAAAAAAAAAAAAAAAGGTCTTTGGCACAATGCATAAAACTCATCCTGCCATTAGCTAGAAAAGACCCCCTGCGGTCTCCCATTGCAGCGGGGCTGACTCCAAGCCCATTGAAGTCAAATGGGGGTCTGAGAGAGCTCTGGCTAGGCCTGGCCTCACACACCTCCAGTGCTGCAGCCCCGGTCCCAGCCCAGGCAGCCACCAGTACGGTCAGTTTTGTCACTCGCTGAGCTCACCCGTCTGCTGGAGCTCCCGTGCCCCGTTACGCAGCTGCCCTATAGGAGCGCAAAGGTGGCTAGATTTCACTGCTGAGTGAAGCAAGCTGTACATATGTAGAAAGTTTGTAGGGTGCTTTGGGATTCTTCAGCACCATAGCGGTGCTGCGTTTCTTTTTTTTTTTTATTTTAAATATACTGTTAATCCTTTTGCTCCTCTTGGGCCTGTGTATTTTCCCAAGGTTTGCAGCCTGAGGTCAAAATCTTTGCTCCCTGGACAAAGGCTGTCTTTCCTCGTGAAGGAAGACCAGGAGGTACCTCCTCAGTTTTGGGAAGGACTATGGCAAAGCAACACATGTGAAGGAACATGCAGAGAGAGAGACTCTGGAGGCTACTGTTTAGCCACTCTCTTAATACAGAAATAGAACAGTTACGGCAAATGAAAGGCAAGTGAGGAAAGAGAATGTTTTTCGGCAGCAAAAGGGTCCGCTGTGCCCAATATTCTACTAGAATTCAAGCAAGGGCAAAGATTTAGATCAACAGCAAAACCACCACACCTAGATGGGATTTTTTTTTACTTTCTTCACAGAAAGACATAAAAGAGTTTTAATGGTTCTAAGCATAAACCAGCCAACTCGTTGGAAACACACTTTCCTGTAGGTAAAAAAAAATAAAAAAATCTCTGTAACGGTTCAGTATGAAGTATCTTCCACCTTCTTCAGAGCATCTGACCCTTCTAGATACCAATGGACTAATCAACCCCAGCCTTGTTTACTTTTAATTGCTTGACAAGTCCTTTTACATACCAAGTATTTTAATAACCATCCCCGTTCCTGACCTGATATGCATACCTTCATTAGATCATTGGACTAATGAAGATGAGCGCTTATTCATCAGCGGTACATGATTCATAATATGGCTGTCGGGTGGTCCAGTCTTTAATCATCAGCTGTTGAGTATGTCATTCTCTTTCACTGGAGTGCCTCAGTAAAATGCACTACATGCAGAGTACTCAATGGACACTGTAGTTCTTTCACAGCTGCTGCAAGAAAGCTCATTTCTTCCTCCGGGTCACGACAGCACAACGAAACAAGCCAGCATTTTCTTCCTGCATCCAGTCAACTCCTTGTTGATTTTTTTTTTCAAGCCAGTTTTCAAGTACCCTGCCAGACGGCTAGCAAATCTGTAGCCACCAAGTACAAGCCATGGCATCAAGACAGCGCTTCTCGGCAAACTGGGCAGGGAACTAACGGTCTGGTCTTCTGGCATTCAGCCTCATCTCTGCAATGAAATCACTGTGGGCCTGTCAGCAAGTCGTGCTTCCTTCTTGTACAACTGGGAATAATTTTCTACCTCACAAAGACAATGATGTGAGGCTCGATATATTGTGTTAGTAATGGAATGGGAGGTCCTTGGATGGAAGGCCCTACAGATGAGCAAAAGATTATTGCTATTTCTCGATGTGATAGCGTATAAATGTGTTTTATTCCCTCTCAATGAGACAAATTTAATCATTTATTCAAGGAATTCCTAGTGAAGTTGCATAACAGCCTCAGAGCTGTGGATTCAGTGTATGGTTCTACTTAAAAAATAATTAAGCAAAACATAGATATAAATGTAAAGAACAGGGAAAAATATCTTCTTGGGAAGGGGGAAGTCACTGGACAATTAGAGCTGTGCCTGGATCATTTAATGGTGTGTGTACCCCCTTGGCTCCCCGTGCAAGTAAATTACTAACTGGCTCTCTGCAAGGAGCATAAGATGCAAGTGTCAAAATCACCAAAGGAGGTGAAAGTAGAAGAGAAAGGTAGTGTCTTAGCTTACAATAGCATGTGGGAGTTGGTGTTCTCTAGTGTCTAGAGCAGTGGACCTAGGATAATAATCTTAGATTTATTTCCAGCTCTGCTTCTGACTTGCTGTGATAATCACTTTACCTCTCAGTGCCTGTTTTCTCCACCTGTAAAATGGGTGTAAGAATTTCCACCTACCTCACAGGGATGTTGTGAGGCTTCCTTAATTCTGTTTGTAAAGTAAGTAGGAATGATCTGATGAAAAGCACTGCTGAAACGCATGGTATCCTTGTTATTTCCTGGCAGAACTGCTAACTTGGTTAAAACATGTCTCCTCGACCAGAAGGGCAGTAGTTTGAAAATGTGAACACCGCATTGCACTGACAACATCACCACAGATGTGGATTTGCCATGAGTGCAAAAGACTCCGTTGATCCCCCTACCCCTTTCTCCCACCTTACCCTTGGCCTGGCCACGTGAAGCAGCGGTGACAGCGTGGTTACATGGACTCCTCCATCCCCAGCACCCATTCTGGGCCAGCATTTCTGCTTAAATGAGACGGTTCCTGGGGGAGGGGTGTGCAGGTTGGTGGAACTCTAGCAATTTTAAGGGCCTTGCAAGGCATGTGGGAGAGGGTTGTATAATGCACAATATTGCTGGGTTTCTGTTTGAAACCGCTTAGTACAAACACCAAGTAAATTTTCCAGAGTCTCCATGGAAGAGTTTACAATTGCTTATGGCACACAGAAAAAAACCCCACCTTTCATGAATGCAAACCCACAAATTATCCCTTTATACTGATTCTTTCCTCTGAGATAGATACCAACGATCTCTTAGCGCTGAAACACAAGGAGGTCCCCTGTAGGAGGGGAGAGATATGGGGGGATCTCTGCTCTCTAGGTCTGTGTGGGCATGCAGTCTACTTACTGAGGGAGGAAAGTCCAGTCTCTCCTGCCACTCAGTAACTCACTGACTGTGCAGTTTTACACTTAAAGAGCGGCCGTGCCACACAATGCTGAAAAAAAAAAGTGACAGTTTGCTGTTTTGTATAGAAAATGGCTTTTCAGGCTGACAACTGAAAGTAATCCTAGCCTAGGTGTAGTTTTGTTTAGTAAAGACAGGAACATCCATGAGAACTAGACTAAAGCCTTCCTACAAGCCCGAGGCAGTTGTGATAAAATGGTATACGGTGCCCGATTTCCTGAGGGGTGGGGTTGGATAAGAGTATCAGAATCAGGGGACTTGTCTGAGTATTGGAATAATGTTTTTTCCCCAACAGAATGATACTGCCATTTCTTAGGCTCTGTGTGTGCTACACTTTTTAACATGGCTCAGGAAAGGCTTTTTGCCAACACCAAATGTGCTTATACAGTTGAGCAGTAACCATGGCAAGTAAATGTGTGTTGACTTGCCAAGAGGTAGCCTGGCACACAATCCTTCCCTTGCAACTAGCTTGGCATGCACCTATTTCAGCAGAACCGGCAAGACTCGTGTCTCTGTCAACAATTCAAGTTTTTCTCTCAGCGGCTTGGTGTACAAAGAGACATTGAAGGTTTGTTCAACCTAGAGAGGAGGAGGCTAAGGGGGTGGGGAGGTTTAACTGCTGTCTTCAGGTACCTGATGGGGAGTCACAGGGAAGATGGAGCCAGGCTCTCGACAGAGGTGCACAGCAAAAGATCAGAGACAATGATCACAAGGAGCAGCAAGGAAAATTTTGACTAAAAAATTCTGACACAGGAAAAAAATTGTTCAAATGGAGAGTGGTTCAGCACTAAAGCAGGTGCCCAGACACATGGTAGGATCTCCATCCTTGGAGGACGAAGCCTGACTGGGAAAAGCATTGAGCATCCTGGTCTGACTTTGATGTTGGCCCTGCATTGAGCTGAAGGTTGGACCAGCTGGTCCCTTCCAGCCTGAACTATCCATCCCACGGGAGGGTTGAAAGCTCAGTGCAGCCACTGTGTGGTGTAACAACGGGTGTGGGGCACTTTCTGCCTCTTTGGGGTGTTTTGGTAGAGTTTGCTTAGACTTGTCCCAGCAGGCAAGACCAACAACCCGGGCATCGCAGCAGAGGCTGATGCACAAACACAGTCAACTGATGTTTGGTAGGTAGAAAAGCTGCTTGAGGCCAGAACCATGTGTTGTGCAACTGATGTGGAAAGAGCATTACAAATAAAAGAAATAAAAAAAAAAAAAAAAGAGTATGCTTGTCAACAGACAAAAAATCAGGCAAATATAAGGGGCTTAGGTCTTTCCAGCTCCCTTTAATTTCAGCGTCAAGTGTGCCTTTACATCCATCTGAAAGTGCAGAGGACCGCATTTTAATGTTCTGTCAACAAAAACCCGTGTATTTTAAAGCTTGCTGATCTGGGATGAAGCAGAACTGAATAGAAACGGTGATTACAGAGCTACTGACAGAACATTTGGAAAAAAACCCACAAAGACTGTTGGCCTTTGCTTTGCTACATCCAGCCTGGCACAGTAAAAGCAAAACAAGCCATTTATTGGTTTCTGAGGAGGAAAGGCTATATTGCTTGGGAAAGTCATGGAGTAGCATACTGAAAAACCTTTAAGTCAACACAGCAAAGAATTTGTGGTGAAACATTAAATGGAAAAGTTGGCTCCTATGGTGTTTCCCTGATGCTCAGGGGAGAGTTGGATTGAAGGATGATTGGGATAAGGAAACCCAGTAACAAATGAGCATACCCAAAAATCCTGGATTACAGGCAGTTGTGGGCAGAGGCTGGGCAGGAGGGCAGCAGGGAGTCCCAGGCACCGTCGGAGCACGCCGGCTGATGGGCAGGCTGTAGGCAAGGGCCAAAGCGAAGAAGCCTGCAAGCTCATCAGCCGAGTACCTCATTGTAAGGCTAAGGCAAGCCAGCCTGAGACATGAATTAAACCCAGCCTGTTACCAAATCCAGTATTTCTGGATTTTAAGAGGGTCAGCAACTTTAAAATAATTTAATGGAACTTTTATGTACTGGTTCCTCTATTTACCTGGTAGAACTGAGAACCAGAACTAGCATGGGCAAAGCTTTTTTTTCCCCAATCCTTCTACCTAAATATATGAAAAATTACTGGGACAAAAATGGTCAGGTAAGTTTCTCAATACATATATGTTAGTTCAAAGAAAAGTCGTAAACCCCATAAAGGAATTCATCTGTTGCCAGTGAACATCAACATCTGAACTCACCACAAATAAATTCAAAAGAAATTCAGAAATCAGAGTGATGTCGGATTACTCCCAGCTTCAGGGCTCCTGTTTATGAAAACCTCTGGAGAGAAGAGAAAAGAAAATGGATGGCCGGCTGCCAGCTAAGCCTATTTGTCATGAATATGCCCTGTAGCACCTTCTGGAAACCTGTGCTATTTCTAAATATACTCTTGGCCAAGAAACTGCTTTAATTCAATATGCTCCACCTTTCCGCTTCACTTGAAAGACTTTAGTTCCCTCTACAAACTGAACATAAAATCGCCACATTCACACTTTTATACATGGAAGAATAAAATAGGGAACTGAGCGGAACCCTGCCACCAGCCCTTCTTCCTCGTGCACTGCCTCTCCTCTCTGGCCACCTCCATCTATATTCTGTTTAATGAAACTGCCAGCCTCTCCCAACTGAGAAGTCGCCCTTGTACCTGTGGAGTGCCATGTACCCTTCTCCCCACACATGCACATGCACATCAGCGGCTATCTAAGGAGGAACAACATGGAATAATTTTCCCATTTTCTTTTTACACTTTTCATCTTCCCTGAAGGAGAAGTTCTGAGGCTGGGGGGGTGGCTCTGAGTTTTTCCAGTAGGAATTATCTTCTTCCCTGTGTGTTTCTCCCAAGGCTCAGGGATCAGTAATTTACAGCTAAGCAGAGGCATGTTTCAAGCCTATTGATAAACATATGCAAAGAAGAAAGTTTAAAGAGCTATGACCAAACTGCCTTGGTTTTTAACCTTGTGTGGAAGTGAGCGGAGTTGCCAAGGTGTAAACAAGAGCAGAATTTGGCTTTGTATAATTTATTTCTAAAGGATTTCCCATTAACTTCTGTCTTTAAAAAACAACCAACAACTAACCTTGCCCCACAACCTACCAACACAGAACAAAATAACCACAAAATCCTCCAAACTCAGCAATCTCATCACTTTAGGAAAGATCATTTTCTAAGCAGCAGATACAGAAAGGAAGAGCAGGGAAGTCCTGATCTCAGCTCTGCATTAATTGGCAGCAATACCAGAAGCTATAAAAAAAAAAAAAAAAAAAAGGGCCTCAGATCAGATATGATAATCTGCTCCCTCAGTTCATTTCCCCGTGAAAGCTTAATGGTTTTTTCTCTTTGCAATGCTGTAGACAAGGAGACAAATTTCAAGCCAGGATGACTGACGGCAAGACGAAAAGCCAAACAATCAAAGGCACTGCGGGACTAATCCCGTGACTCGGCACAACCAAACGTAGATTCGCTTTCCTAGTGAAATGAGCAGCGATGAATAAAGGTTCCTGATTTTCAACCAGCAAGGGCTCCGTGCTTTGTTAAACTCCCAGCTAATCCCACTTGCATTTATTATTCCAAATATAGAGAGTTGCAAGTGGCAAAGGTTAGGCGTGGTTTTAAGAGGGAAAAAAGAAAGACACAGACGCCATGAAGATCAAGCGGGGACGTGACCACGACGCGAAGGATTCGATCTCACACTGCCAGGCGTCAGGAAATGCCCTCTCTGAACTTTCACTTCCCTCCTGGCCCCATTCCTCGACACCTCGTAACTGCGCGGCCTGAAAGGCATCCCCAGCCCGCTGCTCGGCGTCCCTTCGGGTGGGGAGACGGGCCTGGCGCAGCCGTGGGCTGCCACGTCCCACCGCCCCACAGGAGCCCAGCCGGCGGCAAAGCGGCCGGTCGGTGTTGGCGCCTCAGGCCGGCGCCTCCCTCCCCCGGCCGGCAGCGGGTGCCCTGCCCCTGGCTGCCCTCCGCGGCCAGCGGGGCACCGCCTGCCCTGAATCTCCGCAGCGGCCAGCAGAAGGGGCCGGGTTCGCTCCGCTCAGCAGAGCTGCCACCGCGCCCACCCGTGTCTCCCCCGCCGTGGGGTGACACCCCCGTGGGTCGGCCCCGCTGGTGGGCGGAGCTTCTGGCACCTCGCCCCGCCCCGTCCCCGCCGCGAGGAAGGCGGTGCGCCGGCCTGAGGAAGGCGTCCGTGCGCCTGCGCGCTGCAGCCGCCAGCGGGATCGCGGGGCCGGAAGCGGGGCAGGGGGCGGCCACCATGAGCTTCCTCATCGACTCCGGCATCATGGTCACCTCCCAGGTACCCCGCTGCTGCGCGGCGCGATTCCCCCGCCCTAGAGAAGGGGTGAGGGGGCAGGGGTGGGCCTAGAGACGGGCCTCGCCGCGGCCTGGCTCGCTCGCCACGGCTCAGGAAACGGCCGGTGGGAGTGCGTGGGGGCGGTGCCTGTGGGCGCGCATGCGCACACCCCGGCGCGCGGGGCGTGGGGACCCCCGGCGCGCGCTGCGAGGGCACGGGGTGACGGCAACGGCGTGACGTCTTGCTGCCGCCTCCGGTACTCGCCCCGCTGCCCGGGCCCTCCTGGCGTCGTCCGCTGAGCGGAGGGAACGGCTCGGCTCGGCGCCTGAACGCCTTCACCGTCCGCTGCTCAGCAGCAAAGGGGGGAAACACCCCCGTCGTCGCTGCAAGTTTAGGGGTGTCAGGCTGCTCGTTTGTGTCGTTATGGCTGCCCGCCCTTTGCTATCGCCTAGGCTGCTGTTGCAGGAGAAGATAAGGTGTACGCGTCTTTGGACCGCTTCCTTACGTGTCACGGTGACCGTTGCTCTCGTGCAATTCTCAAGTCAGAATGTAAATGCATAAAAAGTTTCGGGATGTAAGGTTGTAGGGAATGGGGCTCTTCTTGTAATGCTGCAGCGCTTCTATAAATCTGAATTTTCTTAGTCGGAACAGACATGTTCATCTTGGTGTTCTCTAATTAGTACTTTGTTTCTGACATTCTTCAAGAAGGCTGATCAGTTGTGTCTTCTACCCCTGGTTTGCCACAGAGGAGTTTGCTTATTTACAACTTGGGAAGATTTTTCATGATCTGCTTTAAGGAATTTAAAAAGACACCACTATTTTATCTTAAACGCTGCCTTTTCCATTGATCCATCTGTCATTCAGCACTTCCTTCAGCTTTTTCTTTCTGCTGCCATCAAAGTCATCTTTCAATTAGTCTTTGTTTTACACCTGCTGAATTCACCTAGAAGCACTTTAAACCTCTTCATGTCATCCTGTCTTTATCGTTGTGAAGTGGGTTGTGGTCTTAACATAGTTGAAACTGTCCTGTTGTTTTGTGGGAGGAAATACCCCCTCCTTCATCATTAGCCTTCTTTACTAGTAATTTGTCTTGTCATTGTGTTCTCTTTGACTTTCCTCTCCTCCTTGCTACCCTGCTCCCTCCTCAGTATCTAAATACCCTTTCTTCCTGTCTGGCAACTGAGGTGGTCTAACTGTTTGCTTCTGCCAGAAAGGGAAACTTCTCCTCCCTCTTCTCTTCCACATAGCTGCACAGACATACTCTCTTATTTGTGCTCTCTCCAGTATTTGGTTTAAGTAAGTTTAACTGGATTGCAGAGGGATCTGATAAGCTTCCGAGCTGGTGTGAAATTTTTGTTCTGTAATGAGGAGGGATGAGCTGAGCAGAGAGGACCTTTCCCCTCTCAACAGCAGTTGGTTGTCTTATATAGACTTTCATGCGCAACTCTGTAGTTTTCCTGACAGTTTTCAGGGCAGCTTTTGGCCGTTCCTTAGAAGTACAATGCCCTCCTACTTGGTACTGCTTTGATTTTTGCTCCTAACATGCTTTTTCACTGTCAGCGGCTTGAGTGTAGCTTTGATACTGTTAGCAATTCACCCAGAACAAAAACTTTCCCATCATTTGCTTTTTATTCTAGGATCTGACTTATCGAATAGCTTTTCTTTCATTTGTGATGGCAGCTCTGCATCTTCTCATCGTCTTCAAAAGTATCGATATTTAACTTGCTGCATGGAATTGTCAAATGCCTGAGAATTTCCTGACTTAACATATCACAGTCACCTGCGGTGTCTTAGAGTGTGAACTGTTAAGATAATGTCTTTCTATGCTCTTGTACAGTCCCCAACACAAGGGAGAAGTAATCTTCATATATAATTTTCTCTATTATTATTGTACTTATCTCTTCATCTCTTTTACTTTATTTGCTTATTTTGTAGAGTTTGTCTCTGCCTTTTTCCTCCTTCCCACTGTTAAATAGGGAATTACTTTATGTAAATATCACTTGCTTATCATACTTACTTAAACCTATGACCTGTAGATAGGAGACTTAGGGAATATCTTACCTTTTTCTTTTTGCTATCAATTACTTTGAAGTCTGAAGTCCTCCTCAAACAAGTTTTGCTAGCTGTTACCAATCACTAGACCTCATTCCTATTTCAGCTCTTCTTTAGAGGCAAATATGTTTGATCTTCCTTGCCCAGCGTTCCAGGTATTCCTTGCCTGTAAATCATGTTAGTCTGTTACCTTTGCCACTGCTGGGATCCAGTTACTCCTGATGCACAGTGGAATCATCCACAATGATTCCTGTGTTTTTGTCTTTGAAAGTTCCCATCTCCAGAGGGGGACAGAATGCTCTGGCCTTTTCCATGTGCTCTGAGAAGAAATGCTATCTTTGTTTCATGCTTTCTGAAGTGTACTGATTTTTCTCTTTGCTTTGGTCAACGCTACCTTTATAAAAAACATTTAACATCTTCTGAATTCTCTTTTTGTTTGGGATCTTTTAAGTCATTACACTCATTTTCAGTCTTCTGAGGAACAGATGTGGCTACCCATGGAAGGCCTGACAACCCAGTCTCCTTTTTCTGGCTGAAGATGGGTAATTACAGTTCTGACCACATTGCTTAATTTCTATTTATTTCACTTAAGTCATCTGCAAAATAGCCATGATATTAAGTTTGTCTCTCCAGGTGTTTGTTGAAAATTAACTAAATTTTGAAAAGTGCTCTTGAGAGCTATTGAAATGCAAAGCATTATTGGCTTGTCCTGCTTCACTCACCTTGTCCATATGGCTTTCTTCAACTCCAGATTGTGGCTTGAGGCATTCAACACTGCCTTTTCCCTACCTTAGTGATGCTTTAAACACCCTTTACCCACACTGTGCGAGTGTGTAATCAGATTTAGTGTGAAGACCTCTCCAGAAAAATCAAACACACTTCTGGTCTTAAAGAAATGGGAGATACTTTTAGAAAATTTACTCATCCATAGAAGATGTAGATGTTGTGGACTTTCAAGTGTTTACTTTGCTGTGTTTTCTATAAAAACTATAAGCTTTAATTCTGTAGATTAAAAGAGTGAAACAAGAAACAACAGTGCAAAGGATTCTGTCAGGAATTCTGAGAACTTGGGAATACAGAACTGGGCTGTCTTGACTGGATCTTCTGTAAGGTCGTAGTCTTCTGTGTCTGCTACGCTTGCATGTTTAAATATTCTTCTTTCCATGGTGCTGTGGCAAGTTTTAATCTTTTGTGGATCTTGGGTACTTTGGCCCAGCTCTTTTCCTTCCATTTCTTTCATCTACAGTCAGTAGTGAAGTAGCTTTGTGTTTTGCAAGTTGCTGGATACAACTGTTAAGTGCTTCATCTCTTCTGCAGGTGCTGTTCTTTGGATTTGGGTGGCTATTCTTCATGCGTAAGCTCTTCAAGGATTATGAGGTGAGAAGCAGCATTTCATTACAATTCTGTATCTTAAAAATTACTTCCAATTATAGAAATATTTTTGAAACTGCATTTGGCCTTTTTCCTTTCTTTAAGCCATCTTATCTTACTGATAATTATCTCTACAGTTTCTTTTTAATTTCCTCTTGTGCTTCTATTTGAAAGAGTACTAGATATCTGAGGAAATGGATTCTTCTGAGGCCAGTGAAAGTTTCTGTATTGGCTACTGTTAAATGAAAAAAGGTACAGGAGGTGCAGGGGTAGTAAGAAACTGTTTTGCCTTTTGCTTGAGTAAGCCTGCCTTATGTAATTGTAAAATTTTTGTGACAAAAATCCAGTAGTTTACTTTCAACTCAGTGAGGTGTGTTCATTGTGGCTGAATTGTTTGTGAGGATTGGATGGGATAAATCTGTCACATTCTCTTATCCCTAGAGGGGTAGAGAGAATATAGTCTAGATCAGAGATGCCTTAAATGCGAGCCAAATTCAGACCCAAAAAATGTTTCTGATATGGATCTTATTTGTAAATCTAAGGTTAAGATCAAAGAGCTCTGTTAGCAAGGGTCTGTCATCAGTCAAGTTGACATAGGGCATTGCATGCTTGACATCCCTTCTGTGTAAGGCATCTCTGTTAAATGTGCCAGTAGCTGCTACCAGTGTAATACTGAGCAACTGATGAGTTTGCCCTCTGCTTTCTAACAGGCTGTTGGCTTCTTCTCATTTAGATAAAGGGCAAGGTGCCTTGAAGCAAGAGAACCGGTTGTATGCTGTTGTACCTTGTGATTTGTTTTTTGTTACCTGCAGGATATCAGGATGCCGTTCTAGGAATGGAAATGCCTGATGTCTCTGGCTTGTTTTCTCCATTGCAGGTGCGGCAGTATGTGGTCCAGGTGATCTTCTCTGTGACTTTTGCCTTCTCTTGTACCATGTTTGAACTCATCATCTTTGAGATTTTGGGGGTGCTGAACAGCAGGTGAGTCTGGGAGCTCACTCAAGGACTAACCTGCCTTGTATTCAGCGGCTTTGATCCAACTTTTCACACAGATTCACAGAAGGGCAGGGGCTGGAAGGAACCTCTAGAGATCTAGTCCAGCCCCCCTGCTAGAGCAGGATCACCTAGAGCAGGTTGCACAGGATGGCGTCCAGGCGGGTTTCAAATATCTCCAGAGGGGGAGATTCCACAGCTTCTCTGGGCAGCCTGTTCCAGTGCTCGGTCACCCTCAGATTAAAGAAGTTTTTTCTCATGAACTTCTAAATGAATGGCTTATTCTTGGGTTGGGAAAATAGTGTGAGAAAATTGTCAACGGCTCACCAAAGATGTTTGAACATCAGGATTCTTTTATTTGACAGAACATGAGACTAGAAGCCATAAGCTCCCCATTTTCCATGCAGTTGCTGTTAGTGTGGTCTAGGTCCTTAGGGCAAGGCTTTAGTCTTTGACTTTTTCCATTTGTTGAAGTTAAAAGAAACAGTTTCTTTTGTGGGAGGGTTGTGAAGCTTCAGACCGTGCTGAAGGGTGCTTTTCAGATGTTAAGGACTATAGAAACTATAAGCACTAGTTTTTCTGTGGTGGTCAGAGCAGCAAATAAGACGTGAAGCTAATTACGGAGTGAAAACTGCTTCCGTAATAGTATGGTATTGGTGAATCAAAAGCACATCCTCCCTTGACATAGGGTGAGGACTTCTACATAAAGGAGCTGTTAAAAACCGTCTACTTCAGAAGTCAGTAGGAAAGAGAAGATAGAACAGTAACATGTAGAGGCTAGCTGGGTTTCCTATTTATTCTCTCTCATCATACTAGTATATGAGAGCAGTCGAAGGAGTGGAAAGGCAAGAAATAAAAAAATTGAAAAAAGGTAATGTTAGTTCTGACTGTATGTTATTAATCTGTAGAGCTTACAGGCAGAGAGATCACTGAGGAGACCTTCAGTAAAGGGCTGGACATCAATACAGATGAAAATGTTTGCCTCTGAATTAGCTAGGAAAAAGTGACAAGGATCCTCATAATCTCTCCTTCCCCGAGCCATAAAGCGGATATGAGTTAATACTGGGAACAGGACATGTAGTTTTCTATTAAAGCTAAGTGAAAAGTCAGTTCAGCCAAGATGAATCTCATCTGCGTTTGATTAATCTCCTTTGGTCAGAGCAGTATTGATCATTTTGGCATATATGTATTTTTAAATTCTTGTTTTGCAATGTCTTGCACATGAGACAACTCACTTTGAAGTGAAACATTGAATTATGAATATGAAATATTTTTAATCTTTTAAATTGGAATTAACCCTTTTTTGACTCAGCCGCTCATTACAAAATTAATTACTGCTTATACTTAGTTTTCAACTAGATGAGCAGTAAATCAAATGAATTGTGCTGCAACTGGCACTAGTTACTGTAGAAAATAGCCCAGTTTGTTAATTTAGAAATACACATTCTTGAGATCTGTATTAAAAACCAAACCAAAACAAACCACCACCCCCTCCAACCAAAATAACAAACAAAATCCAGAATATTCTCTGTACTAGGCCAATATTATCCAATGCTTGATGTAGCTGAAAGGATTGTATTGTGTTTGAGAAATTTGTTGTATTAAGTTCGCATGCTAATCAGTATTTTGGCTTTATTTTAGCTCACGATATTTTCACTGGAAGCTGAACCTGTGTGTCATTTTGCTCATCCTAGTCTTCATGGTACCCTTCTACATTGGTTACTTTGTTGTGAGCAATATCAGATTATGTGAGTACTGGGTTTATGGCACTGGGGCTGGTACCCTGAGATTATGCATGCAAATGAGAAACAACTTTTCTGAGAGATGTGTTGGCCTCTGTACCTGTAGTACCCTCCTTCCTCTGGCTTTGTTCTGGCTGGATAACTTCTCTTTGGAACTTAATGCTTTAGCATGAACTGTTTATTGAGCAGTTAGGAGATACTTTACCTGACCCCAACAACTGTAGCTTTTCTTTATGGGTTTCAACAAAGTTGAGCACTTTAGAGTAACGTTACTGGAATTTGTTGCAATACAGTTTTAAGCTTGCAGCCAAACCCTGGAACCTTTGGCAAGGCCGTGATGTTCTGCTAGGGCGTGAAAGAAATGAGCCAGAGAAGCTCAATAAATTACTCTTGAGGCAGAAAAGCTCAATAAATTACTTTTGCGTTTTTTGCTTACTACTGTTTGGATGAGGCCTCTTCCATGCACTAATGGACATTTACCCTTGAGCTATTGATATTCATTGCTCTATTGTAATAAGTTTAGGCATGTAGGTTGGGAGTATTAAATGTGTAGTGTTGTCATGATGAAGTTTCCAAGTTTTGTGTTCAGGGTCACAGAAGAAAGATGCAGCTAAGTGATCCCTGGTTCATAGTGCAGCCTTCTTTATACATCTGCAGGGAAGAGCCAAAGTGGTGCGTTGCTGCATTAGCTCTCACAAACGGTGGTGTCTCAAATAGCTGGATTTGTAGGAAGTGAAGGGTTGCATCCTGCTAGCTCTGGCTCTGTCACTTGACACCTGTTTTGGCCACCTATGCTCAAAGCAGCCTTTGGACTGATGTAGCAATTTTGCAACCTAGAAAAGCCCTAAAGGAAGAAATTCTTTAAAATACTGATTTTTTTTTTTTTTCTTCTCCATTAGTGCACAGACAGAAATTGCTTTTTGCGTGTGTTCTGTGGTTGACATTCATGTATTTCTTCTGGAAGTTGGGGGATCCATTTCCTATCCTCAGCCCAAAACATGGTGAGTTTCACATTCTTGTTCATTCCTACCCTCCTGAAAATAGGCTTTATTATCTCACTTTTATCTGGGAGCTGTTACTATGTTATCTCAGCTCTACAGTTGGGACTGGAGAAAGTAATTCTTGCAACTGAAGGTTTACTCTGCTTTGAAATCTGCAATCTGAAGGTTGTCAGTCTGACAGAAATGAGTGGATATACCTTGAATTATTTGCGTTAGTTTTCTTCCAGTACCACAGGAAAACTTTAGGGAAGTGAATGAGTCCTAACTGAACCTAGGGTATGTAAGAACACAGTGTGTTTTTTGAGGACAAACAAACTTCATCTCCACAAAAAGTTGATCACAATTTTTATTCACTTGTTTCTTTTCCTGTGGAGACTAAAGCTAGTTTATTGAAGACGACAATCGACAACCAATCCTTCATCTGAATTTTTTCAGTCACATTATTGTTTCTTGTGACTGAAATCAGGTCAGTTTAGCATAGGTGACTGTCCAGTCTACAAAACATAGCAGGGTGCCTGAACACCAGAGCTATACAGACTGCAGCCAGCAACACGTCTGGCAGTGCGAGCTAGCTTCGGTACAGCTTCGTACACTGCCTGAGCCCAGGGGCGGTACAGTTGCGTGGCACTAGAATGTGAGCTGGTAAGTTCTGCTGGGCGCCAGAACTATTAATGTGCAGAATCAGCTTGGGTATCTCTGTGTCGCATCATGGAACCAAGAGTATTTATAGTGTGAAGATACTCTGTGCACCTGTGTTAGTCTGGGTCCAGCAGAGCTTGTTAACGTGTGCATAACTGTACTGAATCCTTTGGGCACCTCTGTGTCTTACAACACTGTAAGAACAGGACTATTTGTCACCTGGGTTTCCTGTGTAACTTATCTTGCCATTATCCCCTGCACTGGAGAATTGTTTGTGTATTGTTCTCAACAGGTGAAATTTGGTTTCACTCCAATTGGTGAATATGTTTGTCTGCATGTATAACCGTCAGCTTAATCTTTCTGTTCTCTAGGAAGCTACTTTACTCTGTACTAATCTGTAAGAGAAAAATTGAAGGATACCAACTGCCGTAGGGTCTGCTCACTCTTTCATCTGTGATCCTAAAACTTTCCGGAGAGAGCTCTGTATCTGTGTTTTGTAATAGTGTCATTTGCCACTGAAATACAACAGCTAGTATATAGTGTAGATCCTTCTATCCAGTGTTTCATTGCCAAGAAAAACATGTATCCACTTTGAGTTGCAGAAGACGCTTGAGTTGGCAGAATGTAATAACCCAATGGGAACTTAGCCATGAGGTTTAGGTAATCCTCTTCAGATCGCTGACAGGGTTCTGTGAAGCTGTGTAACAAATGCAGATTTCCAGAACTGGTAGTGGGGTGTTTTCTATTTTTAACTAATGCTTTACAGGATGATACCTCCACTTAACAGTTGTACAGTGCCTTATCCTACCAGGTGTAGACATAAGGTTAGAGCAAAGGATTCGAGGCTTTTTTTCCGTGCTGTACTGCTAGAGTGCTGCTGTCCTGCGTGTACTGGCAAGGCTGCTGCAGGGTGGCGTTGTGTGGCAGCGGCCCAGCTCAGGCAGCTGGGATCCTATTGTGGAGGGAGAGGTGACAGGAGGCCGTGCTTGATGAGCCCCTCGCACTGCACTACATTACCTGTAGTGTCTTTCTCGGTGTGCCCCACACTGCCTACCTGCACACATGGTGGTGCGCTGCAGCTGGGGAGTTGTGCTGACTAGTGGGGGCCTTTCTGGTACCTGCGCTGGCATCCTGTGTCGTTGGTGCCTTGCCTGGGGGTGGTGATGGCACTGCGCTGCAGCTGGGAAATGTGCCATCAAGTCAGGGCTCTGGGTCAGGAACCCTGGTTGGTCTGTAGTTTGTTTAATAGACCTGAATTTGGGAGCTCATAGGAGGAGGAAGGTGATGCTTTACTCAGTTACATGCTAGTATTCTAAAAACCTTCTTATCTTTATCTGATTTGATAAAACATTCATTTTATCTGACCTGATCACAAGAGTAGAGTTGCTGTGAGTGTTATGGGGAAGCGTTGCTTTAACCAGTGGAATGTCATGTCATTTTGAAGGCACCTCTGTTTTAACTGCTGCTAACAGTGTGTGGGGCAAAAGGCCAGTGTATTGTAGCACATTCTGTAGCTCATGTAAATCTCTATGCACATGACTGGGTGTCTTGGTCTCCCTTTGTGAAGTCTTTTTGACTTGTTTTCATCATTTATTCCCCTTCTCTGAAGCATGAAATGTGGCTTGGCGCTTGGCCATCTCAGCTTTGCAGTCATGTAAGCTCCAAATGTGCTGTGTGTAGCAGCTGCTCTATAACTAGCTCCCTAAAAAGGGAGTGAGGTTTAGTAGCACATGGCGCTGTATCCCGAGAAGACAGGTTGAAGTCTGTGTTTAATGGCTGCGAAGAATAAATGCAACTTCAGTGCTTGGTGTTGGTTACAGCACGGGCTTGATGTTCATGCCATATTATGTGAATATATGTTTTAGAGTCTGCTTGGTGCTCAGGTGGAATGCCTTGTTGGTGGTCACCTCAACAAGGTATGTGTGTCCACAAGATGAATACTGAACAGCCAGGAGCACCCTAAGTTTCCCATGCTTTCATAACTCCACTGTCCTACAAGCACAAATTGTGTCTGATCTGGAGGGGTCACTTTTAATGACAATTGACAGGATAAGGCTTCCTCTCTATGGTCCAGACATTTTTTGGCCAGTTTGCCAGGACTAACTGGTTTGGTAACTCTAATTCTGGTTATTGCAGAAGTGGCTTTGCAGAAGATGCCTGCTTTATAGTGTCTGGTGGATGATCTGTGTTCCTACCTCAGCAAAGTGCAATCATTAATGTTTTATTAATTTAGAAACAAAATGTTGACTGTTAATTGCTTCCAGATCTGTCTTATGCTTCTTCATAGCTAGTTTCCCATCTTTGTTTTTAAGCACGGTAATGTGCTTTCTGAAGTAGACTTAGTTCTACCTCTTTCTTTTCATAGTCCCCATCTGTACTTCATATTACCTCTGGTCATTGCAGTGGGAAGGCAGTTGGATTCATAAAGCAGCTCTGTATGTGTGCTATGTTGTGAAGGCACCAAGCATGGAGCAGAGTGAGGAGAGCAAGTTGACTAATGCTGTGGTTTTCCTCTCTCAGGAATCCTGTCTATAGAACAGCTCATCAGCCGCGTGGGTGTGATTGGGGTGACACTCATGGCTTTGCTGTCAGGATTTGGGGCTGTCAACTGTCCGTACACTTACATGTCCTACTTTCTCAGGTAACTGCAGCCTCGTGAAATATTTTGTCCGCCTTTTTGAGACCTTTTTTCCTTCTGCTTTTCCTGTGGCATTGATTCACATTTTTTCATAACCTTTTTTTCTGAATCTAGCTATTGCCATGTCTATGTGCTAGAACTGTTTCCATTGCTGAAGCATATTCTCCTTATACAGGTTTTTCTCCTCTTAGTTTCATAAGCATGTGCATATTTCCTCTGAAATGGGATAGCAGGTCTAATTGGGTATCTTCATTTGCAGGAATGTGACAGATGCAGATATTCTGGCTTTGGAGCGACGACTCCTTCAGACCATGGACATGATTGTTAGCAAGAAAAAAAGGTGAAAATGCAGCAGTAGCATAAAATTATTTATTTCAAGGATTTTTCAGTCAATATGGTATAAGATGGTTCTTGAAATTACCGAAATTATTAGTCCTGTCAGGGCTACGTGTTCCAGCGAAACAGGTGGCTGAATTGGTTTGAGCTGTGTGGTGTTTCATTTTGACCTGATAGACAGCCTTGTTTTTTTTTTCCCCAGACACGTGCACTAAATAGCACCCTTTCTTACTGCAGTGGCACAGATTAGGCTTCCAACACAAATTGTAACTCTGTGATGGCAGCTTGACCAGTCTGTAAGACGGGCACCTTTCTCTCCTGATGAGTAGGTGACCCTTAAGCCACAGCAGCTGGCTCTCTTACAGCAGTTTCAGTACAGCACTTGGTTCATACATATTCAGCACTCTCCTGCTCTGTGGATGTGGTGTTGCCTGGTCAAAGCTGGAGCAGGCAAGTGAGCTGGTGTGGACAAAGATATATTCTTGCAAATGGCAAGGTTTACATTAGTTAAGTTTTGCAGAATTGCAGAACATTGCTAATGTGAACGTAGTGTAGTGCATAAGTGTGCCATGGGAACTCTGCTTTTGTTGGTTTAGCTTATTCCATGTACCCCAAGCAAAAAAGCTATTTTCAGAAACAATGCAATGAGAAGATTTTTATGTGCTGTTACAAATTACATATTACATGCCTTACTAGTTGTGCAGAATAAATACAATTACCATAGTCACTTAAAAGGTTTGACTGTCTGACACTGAATTCTCACAGCAGTCCCCCAAACTTTACTTTTGGTGCACTAATGTTTTAATGAAACCTTTTAATGTATGATGGGGGAGCTTTTAGGTAGTGTAACCTTGCTGAATTAGTCACCAGTGTGCATATCTGCTGATCACTATTAGCATATGAAAGTGTGGTTAAAGCATAACATTTTTCTTCCCCTTTGAAAATGTTAAGCAGTGAACAAATCTTAACTCAGTATTTGTGGTCATGTGTGTGACTGTAAGTAGTGAGAGAATTTAATTACTCAGGTTTAATTGATTTAATTGATTAGGAGCATACTAAAATACTGACTTTGGAGTTAAAAGATAGCGTGTAGTGCTGCTTCTGACTCTGCGCGCTTTTGTTGTGTACAGCCTTTTTGGACCTCTGGTCAAGGGAGGGTGATATTGGGGTAAAAGTAAGGATGTCTGGGACTTGAAACCAACTAGCACTTTCTTGCCTTCCTGTGGCTAGGAAATCTGCTGAAAATAGCAACTTTCTAATCATTATGAAGACCCATGCAAGGTGTGTTAGTCACTTGGGAATTGTACTGAAGTTCATGTATTTGTGTTTAAAAGAACCAACAAACAACAACAAAAAAAACCCAACCCAAAGCTGTCTAGTCTCAGAAATGTGCAAGAAATAGCAGAAGCTCAAATTCTGTAGAATTTATTCTCTTTCTGCTTTGACAGAGCAGTGGCTTGCATAATTGGGCTATTTGCTCGTATGACGCAAAGCTTAAAAAGTTAGATTTGTATCAGGCCAAATGCAATCCAAAGCATTTGGCAGAACAAGCGGCAATAGCAGCATTTTACAGTGTAGGGTAAATACTGTAGTTCCATAAATTGTCAATTACTTGCTGGCCACCTTTTCAGTACTGCTGATAACTCAGAACTTCTCAATGCCCACAAGGGTTGTAAGGGAATAGAACATAAAGCTTTTTTTGTTTTCTTTGCTGATCTTGACATTTCTTCTTGTACCAAACCGTATTCATACTGGCTTCCTTGTCAGCAAGAGATAGTTGTTGGAAGTTGTTTTCCCCAATGCTTTTTGCACAGGAATTGTTGCTCTCTCCTTCCTGAGTGTAATCAAGTAAAGCCTCATGGAAGCTCACCTCTAAGGTTGGCAGGTTCTTTACACTCATCCTTGCAGTTAAGACATAACTAAGCCTCAGGTTTGAAATGCCTAGACTTTGTGACACCATTGCTTCATTTTTCTTCGTGTTAGGAGTCAAATCAGCCTATCTGATGTAGATATGTATCACGTATGTACACAGGGAAAGTGTGTGGGTTTTGCCTGTGGATCCTTTCTATGAGGTCTTCAGAACTCCGAACTACTGTGTGGGTACAGAGATCCCTGTCACCTCTCAAAAGAAAAGATTTGCCTTTGTATACTTACAAGCTCCCGCTTCACCTTGACATAGCTGTGGTTTTGCTGCAGTGCTGTGGATCATTTGGGATGGAACGTGTGAATTGGGTACTAGGAAGAAAGTAAGGATTAAAAATGCAGTTCTTCTATTTGGCAGCTATCAGGATGAATTGAATCATTCTAAGATCTCTGTTATTTGTAGTCTGTGACTGTATATGCTTTTTTTTGTGTTATGTGGGGTACCCTGAGGGTGTTTCTTTTGCTGGATGTGAAGGAGTGATTTTTTTTTTTTTTTTTTATTACACTGCTTATCAACAACCTTGAAGAAGGCTCAGTGCCAAATGTAGCAATACTGGCTGCAGCTACAAGAAAGGGCCTAAACACTGTCAAATTGTGGATCGCCTTGACAATCCTATGAATAGTTTTCAGCTTAGGAGAGGATAACTGGCTCACAAATTTCAATGAGGAGAAATGTGAGGGAATGAGGCCAGAAGCCAGCGTTGCTCATGGGGATTATGCTGCAGTGCACATGGGAGTGTGAGGGACAACGTGCAGCTGCTGCTGTAGTGTTGGAATTAGCTTTAGGAGTCACGTTCACATCGCCTGAAGTGTCCAATGGTTCAGTCCACTAATGGATTTATGTGTTTCTGCTTCATAACAGCTTGTCATGCAGCCCAGTAGTGAGTGACAGCATATCAGAGTGTGCTGCTGCATACCATCCAGCGCTCACAGTTCTGTGGAGGGGGCGGATGTGCGGTGATAAAGAGGTGTTCAAGGGGAGAGAGGAGCATGAGAAGTCTTCCAATTCTTGAATTTGAGATAGCAGAGTCATGTGTTTGAGGAAAGGAAAGCAAGTAATCATATGACTGAGAAATCCATTTGAATTTTTATTTTTAATTGGTTTAAATGTCATTAAGGATTGAAGCAGGATCCTGAATGGAAGTGTCTCATTGAATGTCACTTGATTAGATCTGGGCTCTATTCCACAGCTAATCAAGATAATGTTATCAAGCAAAATTGGTGCTTAGGGAAGGGGGAAAAAAAAGGGGGGGGGGCATCTGTTTGCAGTGAATTTAGTTTAACAGTGTCTTCTAAGGAACTGGGTTTTTTTGTTTTGATTTTTTATAAAAATAAATTTATTCATAAAGACTTGTGCTTTCTGTTCTTTCAGGATAGCAGTGGCTCACAGGACAATGTTCCAGAGAGGGGAAGTGCACAACAAACCCACTGGATTCTGGGGAATGATAAAAAGTGTTACAACATCTGTTGCAGGCAGTGAAAGTATCCTTCATCTGCATGCTGGGAGGTGGCTCCAGCTTTCTTCTGTTTTGAAAGAAAGAGTATGACATGGGCCAGTTACAAAGCATTTGTGTTTCAACACGTTTCAGCAGTCTGAGCAAAAGGCTTAATGTCTCCTGGGAAGTTTTCTCTCTTGCACTGTACTGTTTGACCTTTTGCCCAGGGGCTGGACACATAGTTTTGCTGTGACGCAGTTGGGAGCCGTATGCTGCTGCCCTGCCCTATAAATGTGCTGTTCCATCACCATGGTTGAGGTGTACAGCAGGTTGCAGGACAGATGTGCACACTTATGGTGTCACATTGCAGATGTCTACCCCATCATATGGCTGATGTGGGAGGCAATTTTCTATTCTGATGTATCCTCTACTTGCGTGACTGACCTGCGTGCATTTTTTTTCTCATAACTTGAAATACGTTCTTCCAGAGTGGAGAACCTGTGACATACTTGAGCAAAACAGCGGGGTTGGCTGAGGTGCTGGAACAATTTACGTAGCCTACAGTTGTCTTTCTGGCCTTGTTGGAAAGCTGTGAGAAAAAGAAGGGTAGGAAGTAACTTGTTGACCAAACAAATTGTTCTCATGATGCAGGCTGGCCACTGGTGCTGTAGCAGTGTGACAAAAAGGTGGATAGAAACAGGTGAACAGCAGTTGTTCTGCCCACGTGAAAGGGGTAGGAGTCTGTTGCGAGTTACAAGGGTATGTATTTCTCTAACTTACAGTTGCCTACCAACAATTTCTGCCAGACCACGTATAGTGTGCAGTTTGCGTATTTAGGGCTAAGGACTCTCTCCTTTCCCACTAGCTGTTAAAAGCAGAATTTGGCTGTTTGACTAGAGTCTTGAAGCAGTTACTCAGCAGTTTTGTTTATGAAGGTGATGCGAGAGTGACATATGATGATGCACTTCAGTGACAAGGGACGCTGATCAAAGTGGAGGAGCAGTCTTTGAGAGCTCTGGTTCTATTCTGCGATGTGTTCCCCAGGCAGAAGAAGAAAGAGCTTGTTGCATGACTACCTAAATACTGTGTACTGCCTACCTTCTTAAAATGGAGTAGCATGCAATACATGTATCCTTGAGATTTCTTTGTGTGCAGTATTAACAAGGAGCAGTAAGACTCAATCAAAAAAACTCATCTGGATCAAAAAAGTGGTCAAACCATTAGATGTGGTCCTTGGGCTGAAGGTGAGGAATGTTTTGGTTAAGAATTTGTGACGTATTCTAGCCTTGACTATGCTGGTTTGCCAGATCTGTCCCTTATCCAGCAAGAAGTGGATGCCCTAGAAGAGTTGAGTCGGCAGCTTTTTCTGGAAACTGCTGACCTGCATGCAACAAAGGTATGTAGCAAAGTAACCGCCCAGATGGATGTTGGGATGCCAGACTAGTTTGAAAGAGAATGAATGTTACAAGACATGTATGTTACAAGACCTGTTCAGCAGGTGAATGTTGAAATGTTGTGATGTGGTGGAGTGAGAATCTGTTTCTTTAATTTGGTGTCTAGATGGCAGTTTTGGTCCACTTGAGATGCATACTGGTGCATGTCCCTAAAGCCATTCGGAGACTTCTGAATTAAAACTTTTGAGTTCAGAAACATGTGAATTGAAAGGGTTGTAGAATAATAAAACTGTGTTTAATACTATTGGTGCTCCAGTAAAATTTTGTACTATGGGTGATTGTGCAAATTACTATTTTTTTAAATTCTGTTCCCCCTCCCCCCTTTTGTATTTCCAGGAAAGAATAGAGTACTCCAAAACTTTCCAGGGAAAATACTTTAATTTTTTGGGTTATTTTTTCTCCATCTATTGTGTCTGGAAAATCTTCATGGTACGTAAATATTTTATTGTGTTTTATGTGGACATAAAGCTGAATGGCAGAGCTCAGAGGGTTGTGATAAGCGGTGCAGAGTCTAGTTGGAGGCCTGTAGCTAGTGGTGTGCCCCGGGGGTCAGTACTGGGTCCGGTCTTATTCAACCTGTTCACCAATGACCTGGATGAAGGGACAGAGTGTACCCTCAGCAAGTTTGCTGACGATACAAAACTGGGAGGAGTGGCTGATGCACCAGAAGGCTGCGCTGCCATTCTGTGAGACCTGAACAGGCTGGAGAGTTGGGCAGAGAGGAACCTAATGAAGTTCAACAGGGCCAAATGTTGGGTCCTGCACCTAGGGAGGAATAACCCCAGGCATCGGTACAGGTTAGAGAGTGACCTGCTGGGAAGCAGCACTGCAGAGGATTTGGGAGTCCTGGAGGACAGCAAGCTCTCCATGAGCCAGCAGTGTGCCCTTGTGGCCAAGAAGGCCAATGGTATCCTCCTGGGGTGCAATAAGAAGAGCGTGGCCAGCAGGTCGAGGGAGGTTATCCTCCCCCTCTACTCTGCCCTGGTGAGGCCACATCTGGAATATTGTGTCCAGTTCTGGGCTCCCCAGTTCAAGACAGACAGGGAACTACTGGAGAGAGTCCAGCAGAGGGCTACAAGGATGATGAGGGGACTGGGGCATCTCTCTTATGAGGAAGGGCTGAGAGAGCTGGGTCTGTTTAGCCTGGAGAAGAGAAGACAGAGAGAGGATCTTATTAATGCTTATCAATATCTAAAGGGCAGGTGTCAAGAGGATGGGGCCAGACTCTTTACAGTGGTGCCCAGTGACAGGACCAGGGGCAGTGGGCACAAACTGGAACACAGAAAGTTCTGTCTGAACATGAGGAAAAACTTCACTGTGAGGGTGACCGAGCACTGGGACAGGCTGCCCAGAGAAGCTGTGGAATCTCCCCCTCTGGAGATATTCAAAACCCACCTGGACGCCATCCTGTGCAACCTGCTCTAGGTGATCCTGCTCTAGCAGGGGGGCTGGACTAGATGATCTCCAGAGGTCCCTTCCAACCCCTACCCTTCTGTGATAAGCAAATGTCACACCCTGCATGGATTATGCTGTACATGCAGTTCATCAAGTAATGCTCTAGTTTCCTTAAAAGCCTGCTTCTGGAAATTCTGAAAGTGGCCCTTGGTTGAAATAAAGCTCTGCCATCTGTGTTTTTGTATAGAGCCTTAGACAAGCAATTCTTATGCGTGTGCATTTTGCACCTTCTTTGACAATCCGGCTGCCCCTCACCCCTTTCCTTGGTGATACAAAGTAAGAGTCAGGCATGTGTCTCAGGTGTAACAAAGAGGTATGCTTTTAGTTTTCTTATTTGAATGTAAATCCGTTTCTTTCTTGCAGGCAACCATCAATATTGTATTTGATCGTGTGGGGAAGACTGATCCAGTCACAAGAGGAATTGAGATCACTGTAAACTACCTGGGAATTCAGTTTGATGTGAGACTTTATTAATTCTTGTAACCTTTTCAGTAATTCCTATCTTATCTAAATAAAATCATACTGCTGTTAGGGAGAGAGCGATAGAGCTCTGAGAATGTGTCTTTGACTTCTGTCTTATTGAGGAGGAAGGAAAAATGCACCATGAGCTTTTCTTTCACACTGATTTTATGCTGGGATGGTAACGTGGTCTTGACAGAGAGGCAGTGGTTTGCTTATTTGTTTTGGGCAAACGGAAACATGTTAGTCAACTTGCTTAGATTAATACATTTATGTACAGAATAATTGCATTTGCCTGGTCACGTAGATGTTCTGTCATTTACGCTTTTAAAATATATTCCTGTGAATATAGGGTTCATTGTGATTGGTGTAAACTAAATCTGTTTTTGTCATGTGTTTGGAGTGAACAGTTGCTAATATATTTTTGAAAATATTTTTGTTATATGCACCTATGTACTATGGATATCTGTACAATTAGGAAATACAAAGACCCTGAAGCATTGGCAGCTATACAATGTAGTGTAAATGGGGTTAGTGTTGGAGATTTAACTGTATTCTTCTTGCTGATACAGGTGAAATTCTGGTCTCAGCACATTTCCTTTATTCTTGTTGGAATAATCATTGTTACTTCTATCAGAGGATTGTTAATAACACTTACAAAGGTAAGAGCCAGGACACTCTGATGTGATTTTGGGCCAGGAAAGCTGTTACCAGATTTTTAACTTTAGATGCAGCAAATACTGTATAAATTTTAAATACACGTTATATTTTAAATATCTGAATATAAATCCTTGCAGAGGGAGGAAGGGAGGAAAAATATTTTCTGCAGGATATTTCCCCACTCAGTCTTTATTGTTGTTACTCTTGGGAGCAGATGTAGATGTTAAATGTAAGCAAGGATGCTAAATGATCCTGTAGCCAGGGCTTATTAGTAGGGTTGATGAGGTGATGATTGAAAGAATTTGGATTGTTTGAGCTGCAGGTTCTTTAGGTAGAACCGGAAAGGCATTAACTCAAAAGTTTTGTGACTCATTGTGTTGACCTGGCTTTTGGGACCTAAGCTTAAACATTAATATATATCCTCATATGACTTTTACCACATGGTGCCACTGGCTTAGGGAGATTCATCTTTGACTAAGACTGCAGGTTTCTGAAAGCAGGGTACAGACACCCCTCCAGAAAGTATGCTTTTTTAATTTGTTTTTTTTTTAAATGAAAAAGCATTGAATGGTATGTACCTTTCATGCTGTGCTAAGGCACATTGCACTTGCCTGACTGCTTATTTCCAGTGCTTTTTTTTTCTTTCTAGTTCTTCTATGCCATTTCCAGCAGCAAGTCCTCCAATGTTATTGTTCTGCTTTTAGCACAGATCATGGTGAGTATGTAGAACCATGGGCACGCCTATGTACATTTATGCATACATACTTATTTGGATGTGTAAACATATATGCGTAATAAAGCCTTTGTATACTGACCTATCTTAGCCACATAGCCACTTGTGCAATAATTACTACTTTCTCTTTTTTAATTTACAGGGCATGTACTTTGTGTCATCAGTGCTCCTGATCCGGATGAGTATGCCTCTAGAATATCGCACTATTATTACAGAAGTCCTGGGAGAGCTCCAGTTCAACTTTTATCATCGTTGGTTTGATGTGATATTCCTAGTTAGCGCACTGTCCAGTATTCTCTTTCTCTATTTAGCACACAAACAAGCCCCAGAAAAGCATATGGCCCTCTAAGTAAGGACTGTGGTCATGCACTGCTCTCTGTCCTTTCTACTGGACTGCTGCAACTCCTGTGGACTGCAAAACTTGAGCTGGTACTGTTCTGTGTGTTCAGCAGTGTAACCGGCTCTTTGAACTTCCACACATCAAGCTTTGTGGCTCATTCTGTTAAGGTGCCAAAGCTTGAAGGAAGGAGGATGCATGTATTGAATGTGACATAGTTCATTGCCAAGGAATAAGGGCAGTCCTTGGTACACCAATATCTAGGAGGATCGGAACTTGCATAATAGGCTGTCTTGGGTAAGACCTCTGACTTTTAGAAGAATATCTTCATAGAAGGCACCAAGGAAATGTGATTTTTTTTTTTTTTTTTTTTCCTTTGAAAATCAACTCAATTGGGATTCAGAGGACAGCAATTCTGGAGCTGAATGTTTGAGTCTGTGGAATTAAATAAGCTTTTGTAATATCTCATGTAAGCATCACAGTTGTTTTTTGTCAGCCCCAAAGATTTGGCTGGAAGTGAGCTAGAACGTGTCTAGGATTTGCTGCCTGGCAGAAGTGAAATGGAGAGAATTTCACTCCATTTATGTATAGAGTATACACTAGTGTGTATCACTAATACCTACTGTCCCGAGTCTCAACTTTGTTTTCTGTCCCTACATAAATGGAACTGAGGTTTTGGATTCCTCTTTGCTAGATTTTGTTGTGAAGTCAAAGACCACAGCTATGCCTTGTTTACCTTATATGTTACAAATTTGTTTACCTTATATGCTGTAAATTTGGTCTTCCCCACAACCTGTATATTCCTCTACAGTAGCCCATTTCCCCTTCTTGATGTAATTTAAGGCATAAAACTAAATTTTATTCATGTGACTTGTAGCTTCCCATAGCCACTCTCCTAGGCTTTATTTGGTTTAAAATTGTTCTGAAACATATAATATAGGTGTTAAGAGTAAGACCTGGGGAAAAAAAATGGCTACTCTAAACAACTTATTTCTGTGTTGTCTTAGGTGTACAGCAAGGAGGCAAAGTATAAAGCAGCAGTATTACAGAGCCATTTATGTCCCATTCAAGACACTGTGGAGTTGACTTGGAGCTAGAAAACCTGCATGACTGAATTACGTACACTAATCTAACTACCAGGATCCACAACTCCAGGCAGAAGAGAGAGAATAGTGCTTAAACATCTTGAGTTGTAAATTTTGAAGTTAGCTTAATGTTTGAAAGAAATTTCTGCAATGTTAGCAGGAGAAAGGAGCGCAATGGACAGAGCAGACTGGCATATGCCATTTCACAGCAGTAGTACTGCTGTAAGTATAGCATAGAAGAGTTGCCACTGAGATGGAGTTGATGGACTTGGATTAGGGGGAGAACTGCCTCTTGGGACATGGGGAGAAATCAGTTGCTCTTTATTAAGAGCTTATCCTTAAAAGGCTATGATGCTTATGAATTTATTTAATCCTTTATACAAGTAAGTGACTAACTGTCCGCTTTACGCGGCAGAAAGCCAATGAAGTACAATAGCAGTGTGTTAAATGAATGCAGGTTACACTGAAGTGTTTATTTCAGGCAGCTACGTTTCAGCAAGAGATTGCAGTCCTTTACAGGTATGGCACTACTAGGCATAGTTATGTTCTGAGAGGTGTAGTAGCAAAGAATGATTGAAGAAAGTGGATTTGGAAGGTTTCTTTTTTGTTCTTGGCATAGTTCTCACAACTTTGTGTCATCGTCGTTGTCACTGTCTGCTTTTGTAGAGGCAGCTGATTGTGAAGAGGAGGATGAGCTTGTCTGCAGAGGAGTAACAAATACATTCCGGTTATTTTTAGTTTGTAAACACACTTGATAGTCTGCAGCGTTACGAAGGACTCCTGTTTTTATCTGCAGTAATCATGTACTTGTTTGGATGGTGGAATGAGCCAACAAATGTGATTTTTGTTGTAGAAGTGCTTTTTGGTTAAGTACCTTTAGAGAGAAATTTGTTCAATAGAGGTTTCCTATTGTTTAATTCCCATACCTGCTGAATTTGCATATAAAAGTGGTGCTAACTTCAGATCTGAAAAATGCAGCTTGGTGACTGAGAAACTTTTGAAAAAGCTTGCAGACAGACATTTGCAGACAAGGCTAATGAAAAACGAATGGGAGACGGTATTGGTATTGGTCTTACTCTTCCTTGTCTGTCTTTTGCATGATCAGAAAAGCAGCATTTAAATATTTAAGACTGACCACACAGAGGGTTCACAATGACTGTTTCAAGAAGAAATTTCTGCTTTTCTGACTTCTGTCATGCTTCAGACTCTTTCTAATGGCATAAAGTCAGTCATTTCAAATCAGCAGATTTCCTAGAAAATGTCATCATAACCTATCGGTTGCTCTGCTTTCTACAAAATGATCTGTTTTGAAATATTTCACCTGGTTCCCCCAAAAGTGGTTTATGCTTTTTGGTGTATTTAAGCACTTTTTTTTCCCTGCACTTTCAGGATTGTATTGCCTGTTTCCAATCTTCATTAAGGATTACCGTATTTGGATTATCTTGTTCCATAAAATCTCTTGTATGTGCATCCTTTCTGTGATTTAACCTTGCATTAAAGATACTCACCTGTATTACGTGTGGGGAAAGGAAGAATTGTTTATGATAATCAGACCACAACTTCCCTTTTAATAACATAGACTGACTTGTTAAAAATCCTATCTCAGGAATAAATACTAGCTGAGAAAAGTTGCTATTCCCTAGGTGATCCCTTGACATCTACTTAATGCGGTATTACTCACCCTTTCCCTTGGTTCAGGTGAGTTTCTCTCTGGCTCTGACGGATGGTTTTCTGTATAAGCAGGAGCCTCAGAAGTGCCATAGGCTGGACCTGCTGAAGAGGCTGTGATGGGAATGTTCCTGCCCTGGAAGTATTTGTAAGCATCTTTGCTGCACACCAGTAGTGTTAGTCTGTCACCACTGTCTCGGATTCTTGCCACCACTTTGTCGTAGGGTTCATTCATCACATTCACCCCATTTACTTCCACCAAATAATCGTTATTTTCTACACCTGCTGTGTCAGCTGGCCCGTGGTTTTGTACCTGCAAAGGCAAGTTCAAACTGTGATATTAGCATGAAGCTTAGAAAGATGCATTAACAGCTGATGGTTAGCTAGATTATTGTGTTACTGCTTTCCTTACAAGACTGCAAAATAAGCATGGGGAAGGGGAGATTTGTGGGGCAGAAGTGAATTGGAAGAGGCAATAGGCCTAGACAAACATGGAACCCATCAGTTTGAGATATAAGACGCATCTTGGTTTTGAGAGACTTTCAGTATAGAAATGTGGCATGGTGGAATTATGAAGACAGGTGGAAAACCAATTTTCTTATTTGCAGGTCCCTGTCCAGTGACTTTAAAGTTAACTTTACTACATTTCACAGATTCCTTGGTAAAGAGTGGAACCCCTCCTCTCAAGAAAGCTGAAGGCACAGACATAATTTGAGGCAATAGATGTTTGACTTTTGCCAGCTGTGGAATTCAGAGAAGAGGAGTACAGCAGCGTGAAGGTGTCTCTCTTATATTTTTAGGATGTTCTACAGTCAAAAAGATCTATTTAAAATACTAATTTTTAGCATGCCAGTTTCATGAATAGAAGCCAAATGATGCAAAAGCTAGATTCCCCTTCCCTCTAGATGTCTTATCAGAATGAGGAATGTTTTCTGGTGTTTATTTTTAACCTTGGTCCTACAATATCAGTCTGACTTTAACAGTTACAGCTCTTATCTGAGAGTGCTGGAGAAGACACTTGTCTTCTGTTCTGCAAATACATGCGAAAAAGCCACAAAAGGGAGGAGGCTGTCTGAAAGACTACCTCAGCCTTTCCTTGTTCCTCATTCTACATTAGTACCTCATTGATGAACAGTCCAGGTTTGTTCTTGATCATGTTTAAACTGAAGCCAAATCCACTAGGCCCTTTCACCATCTTGCAGATTTTTGGCTTGTGATTCACTTTCTGCTCGGTGTGCAACTCCACTCTTTCATCCATTTTAGCTGGTGTTGGATCTTGTGCTTTGTTGTAGTATGAGCAGGGGGAAACTTGAGCCTGAAAAGTGTCAAAAGTTTAAGATATAAACTTGTGTTGTGAAATCTGTGTTAGGCTTTCATGCTCAATGTGTTTTGTTTGAAACCTTTTTAATGACTCAGACTTGAGCTGCAATGAAGTGCTCTTTGCTATTAATTTCTGGCTGAGTGGAAAACTACAGTGTTGATCTGTGTGAGAAGGGAGTTTAGTTACTCGTTTTGTTCATAAAAAGTTACACAGCTGTGTAACTCTGAATTTGCTGTCTTAAACTTATAACCTTTCTTGTGGTGTGTTTAAATTTAGAATTGTTCCAATAGTGCCTATAAAAATCTGAAGAGGCCAAAAATTTGGATGTTCAGTGACTTGCTGTACAAGTGCGAGGAGAGCTGCTGAAATATGGATGTATCTTAGACATTTCCTGCAAGCTGAAGTGTCTGTCGGAGCAGATTGGCTGTTTCATTGCTGCGTATGTCTCTTCAAAATGATAAATTACCAATTCTTAGCAGTAGTTTGCATTTTCTTACCAGTTTATACATGGCATCAGTCTCCTTATCCACTACCAACAGTGTGATTTTTGCCTCGGACTGCTTAATTTCTCCCACTACGCTTTCATGATCCAGACCATCCACTAGCTCGCCATTGACAGCTACTAAGATATCATTGTCTTTGAGACCCGCCTTGGCTGCTGGGCTTCCAGAATCAACATCCTTGATTACATGATCTAAGATCAGAAGGGAAAAAAGATTGATGTAAAGGCATATGCTTGTTTAAAGACATTAAAATGCATGGCAAAGGCGAATTGTCAGAATTGTACTTCAGGTTTAGACCATTTCCCTGATGTAGCCCTGTTTGCAACACGTCTGTCGAGGATTTCTAGATGAGCAGTAAGAAGCCAAAGAGAATGAGGTCTGTAAACCCTGTACAGGAAGAAATTGTATAGCGAATGTCGTGGTCTGTGTGTTAAATTGGTTCTTACCACCAGTATTTTGTTCCATCCGTAGATAAAAGCCATAACCATTTTTTCCTTTCTGGATCTCAATAAGTCGTGGTTTGAGGGGAAGCAATCTTAGGTTGGCGCTCTCTTTGCTCAGTACCATCTTTTGGCTTGTGTAATAATGATCCGTTTCTTCATTTGAAAGTAGAAACATAACATGATTTCCAGACTTCTTTACCTGTGATAGTATATGTAGAGTCTCAGATGTCACCCCTTCAACAACATGTGGGAACTGTAGATACTTCAGTAACCGGTGTACTGATACATAGTGGTGTGTGGGTGCTGTTGATAAATAAGGCATAAGGCATAGGCTATACTACTATAAATTTTTTTTTTCCTTTTTCTCCAGTCAGAAATTTGGACCGTAACAAGATCTCAGGCGTGTAAGATTCAGCATACATATGAGGAAATTTTCTGGTTTTTGTACTGTTTCCTGACCTCCAGGGAATTAGCTGTAGAGGGCCATGAGGGTGGCATACAGTGCCAGTAGAATCCCAGTGAGCCTCAGTTAATAGCGCTTGGTTTATCTACATGTGGAACTCTACAATATAGACATAGCCTGCCATCTGTACCACTATTTTAGATTACAGTGACAAGAGTGAAGTTTCTGTCACTCTTGGTCCTCTTCCATCTCCCTGTATTACTGATGCTGAGGCCTTTTTGGTCTGTTCAATCTCTCCAAGTCCATCCTTCTCTTACTCCTTTTTTTAGTCTAATGGGTGCCCTCTTTACTCATCTTAACCAACATCACTCTGTTGTTGATGTTATAGCAGCTCAACAAAACACAGGTGTTGCACAGTTCCATAGTTAGTAGTGTGCACTGAATTGTGATGCTGCAGTGCTGGAACATGTACTGCCTGTCTCATGGCTCTCCGGAATCTCTTCAGATCCAGCTGCAATTTAGCAGTGCCAATAGTGGAAAGCTGGAAGCCTCATTAGCAATGTTCTTTGCAGCAGAGGCCAGGTAGTAAAATTACTTGCACAGTAGTTTTCATTAGTTTTGGACTTCTTTAAAAGGAGAAAGGAACTACTGTCTAAAAGAATGAATTTTCCCTGTTCCATGCTATCTGTATCATCAGAGAGTTCCCCCTCTTCCTGCCCTGAAAGCCACATTTGATGACTTGCCCTCTTACCATTAGGAGTATTTCCAGGACTTCTAGGAACAGAGCATGATTTATTTAGTAGGGTTCCTGGCAGCAGTATATTCTTTGGCCTTTCTTGATGGCAGTATTCATTCAGAATCAGTTCAAGAGGCTGCTTGACAGCAGAGCCAAAGCAGAGGGGTACTCTGCCGTGTTGATACATGAACAGTAGCTTCCAAGATTTACTGTGAAACATTCAAATCAGCCAGATCTGTCTCCTCAGTAACCCTGATAGGTTGTTGTGAAAGTGGGCCAGAACGGAAGATGAATCGGTATACAAACAAGTACCTTTTCCACCACTTCCTCATGTGTGTCATTTTCCACATTTTTTCCATTGATTTCAATCAGGCGATCGTTATTTTGGACACCAGCCTTTGCAGCTGCTCCTTGTGATGAAAGCTCTACTATGAACAACCCTTTCTGTCCTAAAATAAATGAAAATTCATTACATGGGGTAAGTCACTGAAATATGCCTGAATTTAATGGTTAAGGAAACTCAGCACTCATGTCCTTAGAGGCTCTTGGTCTCTGCTTACATGCAGATTACAGTGGCACTACAAACCTTCCACATAGACACACCTCTACCTCTTACTCTGTCCTGGAAAAATCACTTCTGTGGAGGAGAGAGGCACTTGTTCACTATCTGCAGCTCAAACAATCTTTTATTTCTCTACCAAGAGTGCCAAAGGGGCTGATAAAGATAGCTGAGAGGGATTCCATTTACAGCACCCCCTCTCCCCCCAATTTGAATTGAGGAGCTGCTTTTATTGTTGTTTTATACATTTCATAATTTCCTGTGTTTGGAAGGCTTCCATGTTTGGTCTTTCAGTTGTATTGCATTCCAAAATACCTTCTTTAGAGGTGATGCTTTCCAGAAGACTTCCCTATTCTGTTGACTGGCCTTGGAAGAAAAGCCTATATGGAAGAGGTTCAAAATCCCTTGCTTTCTAAATGAAATAACTTACAAATCAGGAAAAAAGTGTTTATTACAGCTGTCTAGAACCTTGTGTGCTGGTTCTTGAGGTGATTTGGAGGAATGGAACAGGACTTAATGTATCAACTTGAGTATATATCTGATACTTGAGCAGGGACTGCAAATTTGCTTTTGTAAGTGGGCTTAAATAACAAGCAGAAAATAGCTTATTCTTTTTATCTCTCTTTTTTTGGTCTTTTCTCCACCCAGTAAGAAATGTGGTCCTCTGAAAACCAGGTACTGCATATGCCGTACAGAAATGGACTAGAGGTGGATCTGAACTCATCTTGCTAGTTCTTGCTTTCTTTCTGTTACAAGAGCAGTTTGTGTGCCCCTGTTGGCCCCCACGTGTTAATTGTGGCTACCTCTGTCACTGTTGTCATATATACATATATATACACACACACATACATATCTATACACCCCCCATCTCTTCTCCCCAGACTCTCACCTTCTGTGGTTTTCAGAGAGAAGCCATAGCCTTTCTCCTCCTTCACTAGGTAGCAGAGCCGGGGTTGTGGAACTGCAGTGATTGCTCCATTGGCCATGGGCGGTGGGGACTGCTGCTCCTGCTGCTGTCCTCTTGACACCTTTTGACCCAGGTCTTCCAAGTTCACACCCTCCTCTTCTGCCTTTTGATATGATGCATCATCCAGAACAAGAAGTACAACAGAATTCCCACTGTTTTTGACAATCTCCACCACCTGTAGTGGACAAGGTGAAATGGCAAGCAGGTGCTAAAGTGATCAACCTAAAAGCTCTCCCCAGGAAGGGTTGTACTGGCTACTGTTTTTGTTGTCTCATCCCTCTGCTTATGCACTATGGAGGCACCTCAAAGGCGTTTCATGCCCATGGTGGGTAGTGAATGATGCCAGAAGATCCGCAGAGCAATTGACTCAGCTCTTGGATTTCCTAGCTTAAGATGCCAAAAAACTGGAAGAGAAAGCTTCACATAGTGGCAGTGGGTCTGGGTAATGGGGGAGTGGTGTGGATCCCAGACTAAACAGAGATGTACCTGTGCATGTTCCTCCTTGTCTACAAATACACCGTTAACCCTGAGGACTCTGTCTCCATCCTTCAAGCCAGCCTTTTCAGCTGGACTGTTCTTTTCCACGTTCCGGATGACATGTCCTGCTGTGTCTTTTTCAATACGCAGGTAGAATCCATAGCTATTTTGGGGCTTTTTGGTCACTTGACATTCTCGGGGCTGGAGAGCAGAAGTCATCTCTACCAAAGAGGATGGAAAAGATCTGTGTGAGTAAAAATGATAAGCTTACCTAGGTATGTTCCCTCTAAATACATATTGAGACAGTTAGCTTCAGAATTCTTGGTGTTTTGTTTCCCAGGAAATCCAGCTGTGCAAAGTTGAAGCTAGTTAACAAGGGTAGGAAGAAAAAAACAATCCTTTTTCTCTCTCTCCCCTCACTTTTCTTGTCTCCCTATCTCAAATGAAGTTAAGCAAGATGCAGAAGTGGAAGTTATCTGCCTGTGATAGCATAGTGAAAATTGAGATGAGGATTTAATACCAGAATTAAGTCTTACAGAGGGGAAAAAAATGGCAGCACAAAAATACTGGAACACTATGGGAAAGTTATGTGATAAAATGGGATTTCACAGAATTGCAGAATGGTCAAGGTTGGAAGGCACCTCTGGAGATCATGTGGTCCAACCTCCCAGCTCAAGCAGGGCCACCTAGACCCAGTTCCCCAGGAGCAAGTGCTCTCTCTACTGACAGAAGTCTGTCAAAAGGCCAAAGTGGTGTTGCAGAGATTAGCCATTAATCACGGCCTAATAAATTAAAATTAATCTGCTTGCATGTAAAGATTTCTTTGCAAGTCCATTTTTTTTCTTCTTTCTAATGTACGTGGGAACTGGCCTTTTATTCTCCCCTCCCCCCCCCCTTTTCTTTTTTAAGAAGCAGCTGGCAATCAAATCCTTCCATGATAGCAGCCTACTCTGAAACACCTCTATGGCTACCCATGCTACAGACTGTTTGCTGTTAAAGCAGAAAGGGCCTTGTTGATGTTAGTTGGGCAACGTATAGAACAGCATGGGTGTGTGGGGGGCGGTTTGGCACAGATGTCACTGAAGCTGGAGAATTTCAGCATACAGGGATAAGAAGCTTGTGGATTGTGACTGACTTGTTCCCCTTGGTCTAGTACTTCGTGCTTTTTTTTTTTTTTTTTTTTTTTTTTTTTTTGAGTTCTCTGTGTAGTTGCACTGGGACTAACTCCATATAGAGATGAGCTGCCCTGTTATTTGGGTGTTGTCAGGAACACATCAGACTGTTGATCGCAACTACAGCTCAGAGCAGTTTGTCTTGACAAACACTGGGAATCTGCTAATTCCTGAAGTTAACACGCAAAACCAGTGGTACACAAAGCTGGAGAAACAGTAGGCTTTTATGGGAAAGATTATTTCTTTGTATTCAGAAACAGAGGGAAGGTTACAGTGCACTGCGTGCTACTCCTTTTAATACATGAATATGTATTAAAAAATGAAAATGCAAAATTATTTGGATCATAAAAAGGAGTTTTCTAGGGGAAGAGGGATTAGCAAAAAAGGAATTTCTTACCTGTATGTCTGTGTGGAGCAGCCTTCACAGGAATTCTCTTTTGCTGTCCCTCCTGTGTCTGTACCTACAAGTAAAGCTGGACTTTGATTGGGCAAAGGTTGATTTAAAAGATGATTTATTTAACCAAGTTTCACTGAATATGTTCAACACCTTGATAAGATGCCTTGTCCTTGCCTGCAGAAGTGCTAATGACTTGCATTTCTCAGCAGTTTTGAATTTTGTTCTACTGATAATGACACTCAAAACCTCAGTCAAGGAGGTCATCCGAGGCAAGCCTGATCTTTGCTCTGGGCAAGAGCCTTCTCCAGCTATAAAAAATGTCTTAAAGGGAGCAGATTTGGATTGTGGTGGATTGACCTGGGCCAGCAATGTTTGACTGCAAATCAAGAGGTTACCTGTTCAAATCTGTGCGTCCCATGTTGGGCACCAAAAAAAAAAAAAAAGACTATAGTGGGTTAACCTTGGCCAGCGGGTGGATACCCGCTGAGCCACTCTCACTCCCCTCCTCTATAGGACAGAGGGACAAAATAGGATGAAAAAGCGTGAGCATTTCAAGATAAGGACAGTAACTGGGAGAGATACAATGATGGGCTTGTGATTGAGGGGTGGCCCTGACCGTTGAGGCCATCACACACATGAAACATGTGCTGTAATCAAGTGACCCATGTAAGTAAAGTCTCCCTGGAATAGAGAGGGAGGTGGCTGGGATATCAGTATGGTCAGGCCTGGAAAATTGGTTATACTGCACCACTGCTGTGAACCTGCCTGTGTGCTTACCATGGTGGAAGCGCCTACTGGGTGATGGGAGACATATGCTGTAAACCGTGCTATTGCTTGAAATGCCATCCTGAGCCTTGAAAGGCAAGTTCTGTGTCATTGTATCCCGGAAAGAATCGAGTCAGCCACTGCAACTCATTTCTGAAATAACCTTATTTACTGCTGGGCCAAGAAACACGCCACTGATTTGGTGCATCACATTCCCTATCACCCACAAGCCTCTGAAAAGATTGACCGATACAATGGACTGTTAAAGACTATGCTGAGAGTATTGAGCTTTGGGGAATGGAAGCAGTAGGATGTAAATTTAGCAGAAGCCACTTGGCTAGTTAACACTGGATGATGTGCTAACTGCCCTGGTTCTGCCCAACAAAGCCCCTACATGCTGTGGGAGGAGATGAGGTTCCCATAGTACAGGTAGGTAAGTGGCTCTGAAAGGCACCGTAGGTTGCTTTCCCTTGGGAAAAGGAAAGCTGATTTGTGGGATTGTCTTTGCTCAAGGACCCCAGTGCACTTGCTGGGTAGTGCAGAAGGAAGTAGAAATCTGGTGTGTACCTCAAGGAGATTTATCCTTGGGGGGAAAATAGCCCATGATTTGACTTGTGTGATATAGGAAATGACAACAGCAGGAAACACCCAAACCAACAAAGAATGAGCCTCACAAGGAACCATGTGAGTGCAGCACTGACCCAGCCCAAGCGGTCTTGGTGCCCAACAATCCAACACACTAATTCTCCTGTCCTGAGTGATCTCGTTGGTAGATAGGACCAAAGTCATCGACTGTTCTTATGGACATTTGGGGAGGGGGAGCATGGGATGGGGGGGGATAATATCTGTGTGTACATCAAGAGACATGTTAATGAGGATGTATAAACCTGACTGTTGGATATAAAGATGATGTAAGTATGTAGTGTAATTTGTAAGTGTTGGTAAGAGGGAATTTCAGGAATGAGAAATAGATAGACAAGATTTGAGTAGCGTATAGAGATTAAACCATATATGCATGAGATAGAGGATACATCTAAGTATCCTCTAATGTGGGACCTGAGCATGATGTGAATGGTATGGAATAAGGGGCTGCGATTGTGCTAGGTCTGGCTGGGATGGAGTTAATTTTCTTCATGGCAGCCTGCAGGGTGCTGTGCTCTGCATTTGTGGCTAAGGCGATGTTGGTAACACACTGGTGTTTCAGCTGTTAGTGAACTGTGGTGGCAAAGCATCAAGGCTTTCTCTCCCCCATGCTCTCCTAAGTGAGAAGGCTTGGGGCGAGCAGGGGTCTATCTTATCCACCAGCCATAAGCATCTGCAGGATGTGCTTATAGAGATGGGCTGAACTGATGGTGCTTCTAATGTGGGGGGAAACCTCCAAATTTGGGATCTTGGTATATCAAGATACTTAATGAACTGACTGCGTGAAGTTCTTGTTACAAAGTCTCATTCAATTTTCGAAAGCTTTAAAATGACTGATTTCCCTCACTAACTTGCTGTGGAATTGAATTATTAGAAATAATACCTGTGTTTTTCTTGGTTGTCTGCTCTGTTTATTTCTATTACCTTTCCTTTGAATTAAGGATAACCTAAATGCGCTGCAAAAGAACAATCATCGATGTTGTAAAAGCCTTACTGTAATCTGTTTACTCTAAGTGGATTTGCAAGCCTGTTGTGACTAGGAGTTGTTCCTCTTTGTATAACATACAATCTAAAAACCTAAGTGAGCCCCAATGTTGTAAGCACCAGAGAAGTCAAACCTTGCCTAAGATGGCTTGTAATCTTTCAGACAAGTGAAATAGAGACTGAATAAGGAGGGACATAGAGAAGGGTAATCACAGTGGCTGGGTTTTGCAGCTAAGCACAGTGCAGATGGGAACACATACAAGGATCTCGGGTAAGCATACGATGAAACAACATTTGAAGCAAGATGTATTTTTTTTTTTTAATTGTAGTACCACTGTGATAGTCGCTTGAGGTCATTTGGGGTCCAGACAAGATTTTTCAAGAATAAGGTGCTACACAAATTTAAAACGTTAGTGAAACATAGAAACATTCTGTGTTTCTAGAAGGGAAAATATGGTCATGTTCCAAATGGGAAGGAGGTGGAGGCTGTGCAGCAGTTTCAAAAGGCTTTGAAAAGGAAGTTGAGGGAAAAAGGCCTAGCACTGAACAGAATACTTCAGCTTCTGGCGTGGTGAATTATGAAGCGTTAGTAAATATGAATGGCAAGGGGAAGGCTCTTTGAGTTGAGGCTGGTGGTTAGCCCTAGGGCCATGACAGGAGGTTGAATGGGATGCTGATGATGAGGTGCAAGGTGATCTTTCCATTTGTGGGGCTGAGGTGTAAATTGTATGGAAGGTGTGCTAATGCATCCAACCCTGACAAGCCCTGGAGGCAAAGAATTCAAAGATTCTCCTATCCTTCCAACAGTAGAATGAAAATTATATGAGAATGGATCAGGCAGCTTGCAATGTCTCCTCTTCTGGTTCTTGAGCCTTTTGGAAGAGTGTTCTCAAACATACTTATACAGCCACAAAAATGAGGAACCTAACTAAAAAAATAAATTAAAAAATTTACCTTTTAACACTTTATGAAAAGTGATAAAACCTTGTGAAAGCCTCTGAATTCACAGCGTTCTTATATTGCAGGAATTTGCCATAGTGACTTAGGTGGTGTGGTTCTGTTAGCACAGGGACTAGACTTGGGGGGTCTGTTTCTCCAGGGTATGTCCCTTTTCATCTATAGCAGGTTACAGTAATACAAGAACCTTTGTTCCTATCCTCATTGCATTCTCTTCTGGGTTAACATTTACAAAATATTTTCAATCATTCTTTTTGCTAGAGGTTTTCTGACGTTCAGTTAGAAGAAATTCTGTGATACTTACCTGTGTTACCAAAAATTATCAGAAATAAGCATTTTCCAATAGTTTTAAGTGATCACATGGTTTCCTCAGTGTCACCGAAATCCGGGAATAAACCTCGTAACACCAATGTAGTGTTAAAAGGCAGGCATTCTTTATTGCAGCGCTGGATGCACGGGGGATAGCTCCACCCAACGTGCATGCCAGGTGATCACCAACATACAGGTTATATAGAATCAAAATATACATATTCATTATTTTCCTGAGAAAAGGCAGTCCTATGATAATCATTTCTAGGAATCCATTTCCATATTCTCCTCCCCATCACGCATGCTCAGTGATTTGAGTCGGTGGTCCTCAAGGGTCTCTGGTGGTCGTCAGTGGTCTTGCACCCGTGTCCGCTGGATGACCCCCCTTCATGCAGGCATGCGCAGTACCCTTGTTGTAGGTGCACCTGCACCTGTCCATAGAGGTGCACCTGCACCTGTCCATAGCAACTTACTTTATAAGATTAATATTCCCGGGCCTATTGTCCGGTTGGGTAGGGACTGTACAAGGAACATAGCAGCATTGTATCTTGCCACGGTCACCTTGCCACTTGCCATGGTTAGTTAGCTTCATTACCTATTACCTTGGTTATAAACTAATTACCTCAACCTGATTCTATAGTTTCTGTTTCACAGCCCCTATCCTACGGTTACATTTCCCCCCTTGGGAAGTTTTGAAATAATAACTTTTCAATACTTCCACTCATATTTTCCTATTCTAGACGTATTACAGATGTTCTTAAACTTGTAACCATAGAATTTACACCCCAATGTGTCTGTTCATGTTTCTCTTTTGCAAGTTCTAACATAACTTATGGAGTTACTATTACCTGATTTTCTGGTGTTACCCACCATCCTTCCGCATTTTGGGATGCCTTTAAATGCTCTGCCAATTGTTCATCTAGTTTACTATATCTTGCTTTTAAATTTGGAATTTTTACCTGTTTCACTGGTACTAGTGCAAGGATACCTTGTTCAGCAGCCTCTTTTGCAGTTTTATCCACCAACCGATTACCTATATTGACAGCCGTCTGACCAAATTGATGAGCCTTTCAATGCATTACGGCCACTTCCTTTGGTTTCTGCACATCTTGTAGGAGTTGAGGAACTTCCTCCTTATGCCTTATTAGTGATCCTTGGGCTGATAACAGCCCTCTTTCTTTCCAGAGAGCTCCATGAGCGTGGATCACATCAAATGCATATTTGGAATCCGTCCATATGTTTACCCTTTTCCCTTCTGCCATCCGTAAAGCCTGCTTTAGCGCCACTGTTTTCTGCGCTGATGTATTTGCAGGTAGTGTCCCTGACTCCAATATCTTGTCGATGGTGACAACAGCATACCCAGCCATTCGCTTTCCTTCTTGCACGAAACTGCTTCCATCCGCAAACAGGTCCAGATCAGGATCCTTCAAGGGTTCGTCCTTCAGGTCCGGTCTGCTGGAATAAACTTGTTCAATGGTTAGCAGGCAATCATGTTCCAATTTCTCAGTAGGATTTTCTGTTGACAGGAACATTGCTGGATTTACAATTGCTGTGGTTTTTAATTCCACATCATCTTGTTCCAATAGGACAACCTGGTATTTCAACATTCTGCTAGGGGATAACCAGTGACCCCCCTTTTGTTCTAAGACAGTTCTTACCATATGCGGTACATATACCACTATCTTTTGGCCCATAGTCAATTTTCAAGCTTCCTGAATCAGCAGCACCGTTGCTGCCATGGCACACAAACATCCCGGCCATCTTTTACTCACGGTGTCAAGTTGTTTGGAGAAGTACCCCACTGGTCGCTTCCAGGATCCCAGCTGTTGCGCCAGCACTCCAAGGGCCAGATGTTGCCTTTCGTGTACAAATAGCTCAAAAGGTTTAGTCAGATCAGGTAAACCCAATGCAGGGGCCATCATTAATGCCTTTTTGAGTTCTTTAAATGATTTATGGCATTCAGGTGTCCACGTCAAGTATTGATCTTTAGATTCCTTCAGGGCTTCATATAGGGATTTCACATACAGTCCATAATTTAGAATCCAGAGTCGACACCACCCAATCATTCCCAAAAAGGTTCTCAGTTCCTTTGGGCTGTTAGGTTCGGGGATCTGACAAATGGCTTCTTTTCTTTTGTTTCCCAATTGTCTCTGTCCTTGAGATATCTCAAATCCCAGATAAATCACTGCTTCTTTCCCTGTCTGGGCCTTGTTTCTGGAAACTCTATATCCTCCTTGGCCCAGGAAATTCAATAAACTGACAGTAATTTCAAAACATGTTTCCTTACTTTCTGCTGCTATCAGGTTGTCATCCACATACTGTAATAATATACCTTCTCCTTGATTCTGTTTCTTCCACATTTCTAACTCTTTTGCCAACTGATTTCCAAATATTGTAGGGCTATTTTTAAATCCTTGTGGAAGTACAGTCCACGTTAGTTGTGTTTTTCGTCCTGTAGCAGGACTTTCCCATTCAAAGGCAAATATGCCTTGACTTTTCGTATCCAGAGGTATGCAAAAGAAGGCATCCTTTAAATCCAGTACAGTAAACCATTTATGTTCCTCCTTCAAAGATGTCAGTAAAGTGTATGGATTGGCCACTACTGGGTGTATATCTTGAACTATTTGATTTACGGCCCTTAAATCCTGAACTATTCGATATTCCTTACCTCCTGATTTCCTTACTGGCAATATAGGGGTATTGTATTCTGATTCACATTCTACTAACAGCCCATATTCTAAAAATTTTGTAATTAATTCCTCTAATCCCTTCTGAGCCTCCAACTTAATAGGATACTGTTTTTGTCTTACCGGCTTGGCTCCAGGTTTTAAAGTCACCTTTACCGGTTCTGCCAGTTTGGATCGTCCTGGAACTTGTCCATACCAGGGGGGTAACTGCATTGTCCACCGCTTCTGAAATCTGTTCCTCCTTGGAGGAATCCTGTAACATAAACACTCTCGCCTCTATGGCTTTGATTCTGGTATTAGCAATCTGATTTCTCCATCTTTAAAAATTATTTGTGCATCTAATTTGCTTAATAAATCTTGTCCTAATAAAGGCAACGGACATTTGGGCATGTACAAAAATTGATGTGTTACCTACTGTTTTCCCAGCTTAAATTTTAACAGTTTCAAGAAAGGCCAGTTCTCTTTTCGCCCCGTTGCACCACCAACCTCTGCTGATTTATAGCTGAGTTTTGCTTTACGTGTTTATTATTCTAGTCAAGATTGCCAGAATTTTTCCATCCCTTCGCATTTGTCTGACTTCTTTTTCTTTTTCTCTCTGTTGTTATACACAGTCCAGGCTACTTCAAGCATTTTACCTAAGTCTCTGGACTCAGCTCCTTCCAATTTCTGGAGTTTTTTCTAGGGCTGATTGTCCCATAAATATAGAGGCCAATTGTATAGCTTTTTCTGTGGTGTTTTTTGTTTGCTTGAGGTTTTGTTTGGTTGGTTTTTGTTTTTTTTTTTTTTTTCTCTGGGTGCAAATTAGTATATTTTCTCGCAGTCACCTTCAGTCTTTCCATAAAGGCTGAAGGGGATTCGTTTAGTTCTTGTCTTACTTCATATAATTTAGACCAATTAATTGCTTTCGGCATTGCATGTCTAACACCAAATAAAATCCACTTCTGATATCTAGTCAGCATCCCTCTGGGCCCCGGTTGATTAGGGTCCCACTCAGGATTTGTGGATGGAAAATTCTGATCCACTGTCCCTTGTATAATCCCATTAGCATGAGCTCCTTCCACTTGTTTTCTGGCCGTATTTAGTACCATTTTCTTTTCAGTGTCTTCCAACAAAGTATTCAATATTACTTTGAAATCCTCCCAATCAGGGTTCTGGGTTCTGATTATTGTTTCAACTACTTTGGCAACTCTTTCAAGATCATCTCGATAAGTGCCTGCAGTTTCTTTCCCTGGTCTTAAATCAGTTATTGAGAAGGGAACTTTTACCATTACCAGACCCTCATTACCAACTGCCTGTTGAAGAGGGGTCTGGAGGGGAGTTAGTCTGTCTCCTCCCCCTCTTCCCCTTGTCCTCCCAGCAATCGGGCTGAATCCTTCTGCCTCCCCTTCCACAGGAGGGGCGGAAGCATTATTGGCCCCCAGATTTTGATCCCCTTGATCATTTCCTAACCTTCCGCGAGGTGCAACCAATCATTCAACATCATCATCTTCAAATTCACATTTAAAACACCGTTTACCAATATCACAAGCTGAGCAACCTTTTTTCAAATTTTTATCAGGTTCCTGCCCCTTTAATGCCATTATCGCAGAACTAGATGAAACCAATTCACATTGCCTTTGCCATTCCGGATGATTTCGCAGTGTGAAAAACAAATCTACATATGCCATTTCATTCCATTTACCTTCCGTTTTACAAAATAGCATCAATTGCAAAATTGCGTTATACTGCAATGTCCCATTCTCCGGCCACTTTTCCCCACTCTCTAAAGTATACAGTGGCCACCAGTGATTACAATACTCAATCAGCTGTTTCCAAGTCAAAGGATCAATTTTTCCCAGATCTTTCCAATGTTCTAAAATACATCCCAGTGGTGTTTTTCGTGGGATTGGTTTCTTAGTCAGAAAAGTACCCATCTCCCAGGGACTTAGTGGTTGTGATTGTGCACTATCACAAGCACTTAGTCAGAGGGACCCCAACCCGTGTTAGAGCTCCCTCAGGGATTTCCCCTGCCACTGGAAATCCCAGGGATTTCTCCTGCCACCAGAAATCCCAATCTTGGAGGCTTCCCCTCCCCTCCGGGCCCTGCTCCACAGGCTTTCGCCTAGCAGAGACTTTTACCTGAGACGTCTCCCCAGCCCAACTCTGCGCAGCTTTCACCGCGCCTTACGAGCAGGCCTCCCATGTTCCTAGTGCGGGCCTGTCCCAATGCGGGCCTGTCCCGGTGCGGGCCTGTCCCAATGCGGGCCTATCCCGGAGAGCCGCGGGGCTCCTTGAATAAGGCCTTCAACTTGTGCTCTTGGTGCGGGCCTGTCCCGCCACGATGGTAAGAGCAAATATTAAAAAAAACAAATATTCAAATCAAATAAGAATGCCTTTACCTCTCCCTACCTCTCCCAGGGGTCTTGCTCAGAGCTCTTTGGTCCGGGGATCGGAGGTTCTCCCCGAGAATTCCCCGGTGCCGGCTGGAGGTCCTGCGATCCCACGGATCCGTCGAGGTTCAAAAGCAGTGTCCCATCTGGGTCGCCAGAAACTGTCACCGAAATCCGGGAATAAACCTCGTAACACCAATGTAGTGTTAAAAGGCAGGCATTCTTTATTGCAGCGCTGGATGCACGGGGGATAGCTCCACCCAACGTGCATGCCAGGTGATCACCAACATACAGGTTATATAGAATCAAAATATACATATTCATTATTTTCCTGAGAAAAGGCAGTCCTATGATAATCATTTCTAGGAATCCATTTCCATATTCTCCTCCCCATCACGCATGCTCAGTGATTTGAGTCGGTGGTCCTCAAGGGTCTCTGGTGGTCGTCAGTGGTCTTGCACCCGTGTCCGCTGGATGACCCCCCTTCATGCAGGCATGCGCAGTACCCTTGTTGTAGGTGCACCTGCACCTGTCCATAGAGGTGCACCTGCACCTGTCCATAGCAACTTACTTTATAAGATTAATATTCCCGGGCCTATTGTCCGGTTGGGTAGGGACTGTACAAGGAACATAGCAGCATTGTATCTTGCCACGGTCACCTTGCCACTTGCCATGGTTAGTTAGCTTCATTACCTATTACCTTGGTTATAAACTAATTACCTCAACCTGATTCTATAGTTTCTGTTTCACAGCCCCTATCCTACGGTTACATCAGCATGTTGGTAAATGGAGAGAAGCACCTGTGTTCTTAACTTTGGTGTTTGCTAGCATCTCTGGCTTTAGTAAATTCACAGGTTTTGGAAAGTACTAGCCTCCTGCCCCCAAAGCAAAAATTTCTCACTTTCTAGTGCTTCCAGCAGGCCACCTGGAATAATGGCACTGACTGTAGAGGTGTTTTGGTATTGTCCGTCTGAGGCACCTTATTTTGATCCTCTGGAAGGCTTTCAAGGAAGTTGACTTGAGCACATAGCAGTAACAGAAAGTGCCTCAACGTCCTTGTCCACACATTCTTCATAACAACCTGAAGAGCTGCCTAACTTCAAGGAAGGGTGAATGCATCCTCTGCTGGCAAATGGGCAATGGTGACAGTAAAGGTAATGGGATTTTTCCTACCTAGCATTTGAAATAAGATGATAGCTGTGCTGCACACATTCTTGTCACCTGAAACTTGGGGTACACGTGGCTTATTGCAGCATCTCGTAGAGCTGGCAGAGTGCTGCAGAGTGGGAAGAGCCAAACCTGGTGCAGTTGGTATTGTGCCAGGGTGTAGTTTCAGTAAGTGTTATTTATAAAAGCGTGCTGGTTTTGACTGGGATAGAGTTAATTTTTTTTTCACAGTGGCTAGCATGGGGCTACAGTTTGGATTTGTGCTGACACCAGCACTGCTAACCCAGGGATGGTTTGGTTCCTGCTGAGCAGCGCTCACACAGAGCCAAGGCCTCTTCTGCTCCTCACACCACCCCACCAGCCAGTGGGCTGGGGGTGCACGAGGGGTTGGGAGGGGACACAGCCGGGACAGCTGACTCCAAGTGACCAAAGGGATGTTCCATACCATATGATGTCATGCTCAGCACATAAAGCTGGGGGAAGAAAAAGGAAGGGGGTGGATGTTTGGAGTGATGGTGTTTGTCTTCCCAAGTCACTGTTACATGCGTGATGGAGCCCTGCTTTCCTGGAGATGGCTGAACCCCTGCCTGCCCATGGGAAGTGGGGAATGAATTCCTTGTCTTCCTTTACTTTCATGCACGGCTTTTGCTTTCCCTATTAAACTGTCTTTATCTCCACCCATGAGTTTTCTCACTTTCACTCTTCTGATTCTCTCCCCTATCCTGCCAAGGGGGGACTGAGCGAGCAGCTGGGTGGTGCTCAGCTGCTGGCTGGGGTTAAACCACAACAATCCTTTTTGGTGCCCAGTGTGGGGCTTGAAGGGCTTGAGATAATGACAGATTTGGTTGGAATGTGCTAGATTGAATTTGTAGCTATTAATTGGCAGGCTTCTGTGCTTGCCATGGAGCTTGCTTGCCTTACTGTATAGTGGAGACTTGTGCTCGTTAGTGGCTGCTCTTTGATTTTGCTGCTCGCTGTAGTGCTGTGCTGCTGATCATCTGTCTGTGTGGTGCCTGGGAACGTTCTGATAACAGCCATGGCGATGTGCCTGGGCTGGCAGGTGGCCAGGGTATCGCATTGCTGCTGTTTCTGTGCTGCTGGACTGGACAGGCTGGAACTCCAGTGTGAACTTGAGTCAAAGGGACTGTGACCCGTGGATGAGTCCACGTGGGAGCTGGACACCCCAAAGTGTGAATAAGTCCACACCAGAGCAGGTACATCTCAAAGTGTCCGTGGTTGTGGTTATGTCTGTCCTGCAGCAGGTATACCTCTGAAGGGATTGTGGCCCAAGGATAAGTTCACGCTGGAGAAGGTACACCTCGGAGCATCTGTGGCTGTGTGACCATGGATGAGCCCACGACAGAGCAGGTTTACTTCTGAAGGGACTGTGGCTGTGGGTGGGGCCACACTGGAGCAGGTACATCTCTGAAGGCATTGTGGACCATGGGTAAGGCCATGCTGGAACAGGTGCACCTCCAAGCGACTGTGGCTGTGGATAAGTCTATGCCACAGCAGGTGTACCCCTGGAGAAACTGTGGCTTTTAGGTAAGGACCTGCTTGGAGCAGGTACACCCCTACGGGACTGCAGTCTGTGGATAAGTCTAAGCCAGAGCAGAGACAAGGTCCTTACTTTCAGTAAGTGCTATTTACCAAAATCTTGCTCTTTGCCAGGAAATATGTGGCCCAGGTCACTTCCTGGCCCTGTTTTGGACACAGACATGAGAACAGCGTGTGCACATTGGTGCCAGGATGATGGCCCTTATCTAACTTACTTATTCACATCAGGAGAAGTTATACAGATTTATGTCTGAGTTTAAAAAAAAAGAAGGGGGAAAAAAAGGGATGTAGTTAACCTCTGGATCATTTGAATTTTTTGTAAGTGGTTTTGCTTTGTTTTATTTTAAATTCTGACTCACCAAGGTTGTGTTAGGAGACAGTGGAGAAACCGCTTTCATGGCTGTTCTACTGGGTAAGAGGATTAGAAAACAGAGCTGTTAATGAACGATTGGTGAAGTAGATCTTTAATGTTTTTAATACAAATGTAAAGTTACAGAGGTCAGTTCACTAAAAGGTGCCTTTTGTTATTAACACAGTTGTACAAGGAGTCTAAACCTAAATTTGAATGAATATAGTTCATATATTTGGTTCTGAAAAGAAAGTTGTCCTCAAATGATACGTATCACTGTCAGCATTGTTCAGCTGTATCATTGTCAGCATTGTTCTATTGACAAAAGGTTTATGTGGATATTTTGCTGTAAAAATATTCCCTCTTTTAAATCTTTATGATGGTGACTGTACCAATCACAGCTGAACCTTCTTGCCCAGGAGCATGTACATCCTTTAAAAATTGATGTAATCATGCTTGTTTATCTGTATTGCTTACTGTATACTTGCTGACCACAAGCTCCCTCATCTCCTTGCAGTGCCATCCTTTTCCTGGATTCATAACAAACTAGTCAATGAAAATTCATTTTCAAATGCAGCACATTGGGAGAATACAGGATTATTCGTGTCCTCTGCTGACTCCAGCTGGGAGAATTGTAAAGCTGTCCCCTACTCCCTGCAGAAAATGACGTCCCTGCAGCCGAGTTCTGGAAAGGTGATACGCCTGGTCTAAGCCGCCACAACCCAATGCATTAACAAGAGGCAACATCGCTTTCAATTTATATTAATATGCAAGGCTGTGAACTGCGATGGCTGAAGGCTGTGATTCGCCACCTCTGTCAGGTAGAGATACGCTCCTTGAAGAAGTTGCTGTTCCCATCCGAAGGGGCAGTGGCCTCTTCAGCTCCGTCTTTCCTTCCACAGCTAAGTTGACAGGGATGGTGAATCAGAGCCTTGGACTGTTTTAAGGTCTCCTTCAGCAGAGTAATATGAAGGCATATTTTATTCTTCTTGTGTTTAAGCTATTCAAAATTAGTACAGCCCTTTCCCTTTGCCCCTTATGTTGCCAGTGACAGTTTTTCCACTCTAGTTTGGCAAGTATTATATAAAGCACCATGTGATTTGGTAATAGGAATATTTGGTTCACTGAAGTCCTCCTTAATCATGAGGCAAAGTCCATTTGAGCTACCAAATGAATATTCATCAGTCATCCTGCACATAGCCAAGTGGTAATTAATTCCTTCTCTTCTGGTGACCACGTGTGTTCCTGATATGGTAGAGAGAGGGGAAAAAAAGGGAGAAGCAAACAGGAATGACATCGCAATCCTGCTGGTTTGCAGGCTTGCAGAGGAAGGGAAGAAAACCCCTCCTTCTAGTGTTTTGTGCTTATGTCTTCCTAAAAAATGGGGGAGGGGGGGAAAAAATTGCTGTCCCTGTGTTTGCAGCAAAGAAAGGTATTCTGTTTTCCCTTGGACCTGTCAGTAAGGAATTATAGTGGCAGTCCCCTTCCCCCAGGCTCTGCTGTTTGTGCTTTAAATATTGAATTGTCTTCCCTAGTGACCTGTTTACTGGAGAATATAAACTATAAACAATGCTTTCTTTTTTAGCTATTCAACAAATATTCTGTATTGATCATGAATTTGGGCTTTCAGATGCAGAATTTTTTTATGGAGATAACTGTGAGGTGTGTTTGTGCAGCTTGTTTTGCTGTCACGTCAGGCTGAATTCAATGTTAAAAATTGGAAATTTCTGTGGAAGCAAAAATTCAAAGGTCTTAAAAATGAGGAATTATGTGAGCTAAGTAGACTTTTTGGTGGAGCTATGTGTTTGCTCATGGTGAATGGCTATATGCAAGTATGTATATTCACATGCGTGCACAGCAATCAGGCTGCCTGCAGGACTGTGGATAACAGCAACTGAAGTTGGTTTGATTAATGCTGCTCTAATGACAACGCCTTTGGAATTCTCATCTTACCTCTGACACTCGTAACATGTGGGAAGACTTTTCTTTCCAGCTCCTTCTGTTGGGCATTTTCTGGACATGTATTTCTTCAGGTCTGCCTTTTAATTGCTGTATCATTCAGTAGTCTTTGGACATGCAAGATGCTGAGACAAAAAAATAATGTTATAAACCTACTAATCTGGCTTTTTCTATTCAGCACATGGAGCTTTCTTCTTCCTAGGATATGTACCCTTACAAAACTGGTTTTATTCTGATCTCTGAGAGAACGGTGTAAGTTACTTAGATCTCAGTTGCATGTGCATTTCTTGCCCTATGGAGATGGATTTCTGAATTTGGCAGTAGACTGCCTTTCGTTTTTCTTTTAAGCTTTTGAAATGTATAAGTAATAAGTGCTATGTCTACTTCACTATTTTCTTCAAGGAGCATGAGGAAGAAATGCTTATACAATCACTACAGAAAGCATATGCTCTTCCTCCAAAAATACAGCTCTGTGATTCAGGAAGTATCCAGGCCTGAGGCTTTGACAGCAGCACACGCGAATCCCTTTCTCTTCCCATCTTCCATTTCTCTTCCTGCTACCTGTGTCTTATGGCATTCCATCCCCACCCCCCAAAGTCTGTAATCCATCCAGTAAATGTCCATAATTTCTGTATTAACCTCCATATTATTGAGTATTTAATTTCTCTTTGTCAGTAAAGATAGATACTCTTCTGACATTTCATCACCCTAAGCTCAGGCTGAACTGATGTCTGGAGGGGTAAGGTGCATTAGCCTCAGCAAATATAAATCATGTTGCTTCATGGAATCCAGGAGAATTATTTTGACTCTTTTTTGTGTGCCAAGGACCTAACTTTTGCTTCAAATTTCTTACTGGGTGCATCTACTCTTGCTACAAGAAGGATTTAAACTGGAATAGCATTCATTTACCTCTCTTTCTGAGATCAGTGATCATAACGGAAAATCCAAATGTAGCCTTGAAGACAAAGAGAAATACAAACTTCCTGTAGAAGTTTCCATCTTCTCCATCACTGTATATTTGCTTTTGTGTTGGGGGAACTATTGTGCTCTGCTCTGATGAGGCTTATATGATGCTTATAGAACTGTTAATAGAAACGTAGGGGTGGATAATGCCTGCTCTGTATTAGTTCTTGTCCCTTTGTAGCTTTGAAAGGCTTGTTATCCGTTATCACAAAAAGGAAACAGCTACTGCTATGCTTGGCACTGCAGAAATGCAGAATGCAGGCCTTTCCTGCCTAACTATTGAAAAGTGTTATTATAAGCTTTGGGAAGAATATAAATCTAGACACTATTTGAACCCAAAATTACTTTAATATGAGAAAAAAAAAAGGGATAAAAATAAATTACTTTAATATGGTGTAAAAGCCAATAGAGTTGGTTATGATCTTATATTTATTCATTTAAAATCCCCTCCAAACAAGCAACGGATCCTGCCAGAAGTCCATGCCTAAGTACTAAGGACAGAATAAATCTCCATAAAATGCATACATGGAAATAAGTTTGGTTTGATTGTAAAACTGGTTTTATTGACAGCAGAGCTTGTCTCCCTGATTTCAGCTGGAAGATGACACTCAAACTTTCTGTGAAATACCCACCTATATCTTAGCTTATTGCCTGTCTTGAATATCATCCTGAGTGACATGATTATATCTGGGCCTAAAAACCTAAGTCATCTTGAAATGCTGAACTGGGTTCAGAGCTGGAGCAAGCAGGACATGCCTTCTCAAGAAGTAAATACCAGAGATGGGGGGCGGGGGGGGGGGAAGTAAAATCTGTTATCCACAGACACAGCTGAGGTTACGTTAACCTGTTTCCTCGGGCAGGTCATCCAGAGGAGGAAGAATTTAAAGATTTATGTCACTGGGGAAGCCAGCATAAGCCTGAATGAAACTTGTCCGTGTGGCAGTAAGCTCCACAGTATTCGAGTCCGTGTAGCCAATGGCAAGATCCCAAGAAGTTGAGCAGAGGTGGCTTATTCTACTCTCTCGTGCTTTCTGTTTCGCCTTTGCGGGGGGGGAGTTGTACTGTTATCTCTTGGTTTGCATTTGTTTGTGCACATGAGAGGTTCCCGACAGAGTCCTTTAATGATTTCCTAAACATAAACCACAACTTGTCACTGAGTCAGATTCTCTTGTGTTAATGGTTGTTTTTTAAGCTGCTGCTGTGTGCTTTAACTGTCATACCATCTTTAAAGCCCACTGTGTCCTTTTGAAGAAGAGGGTGATGGAATAAGAACCCTCTGTAATTGTGTTTAGTGACTGTAAGATGTAAGGAAAAAGTAGCTAATGGACACTTAAATCAGGTCGGTATTCATATAAAGTAAGGGAATTGAAACTGGAGGATGTTGGCATTGTCTTAAATTCATAGAATCACAGAATGGTTAGGGCAGGAAGGGATCTCAAAGACCATCTAGTTCCAACCCCCCTGCCATGGGCAGGGACACCCTCCACTAGACCACGTTGCCCAAAGCCCCGTCCAACCTGGCCTTGAACACTTCCAGGGATGGGGCCTCCACAACCTCTCTGGGCAACCTGTTCCAGTGCCTCACCACCCTCACAGAGAAGAATTTCTTAATCTGAATCTACCCTCTTTCAGTTTAAAACCATCACCCCTCATCCTAGCACTACATGCCCTTGGAAAAAGTCCCTAGGGTTAACTTTGTGAGTGGTGGTAATCTGGTATATGAGTTTGAGGTTTTGATCACTTGACTTTATTAGTCTGTTGATTCACTGTAATACTGTGAAGTTACATATTTAATCAGCTTAGATAAGAGCAGAGCGCTGATATTCAAAGTTTGCTTACTTTTGTGTTATTTGATTGACATTATTCATTTAAAAAAACCAAAACAAACCCAAAAAAGGCGGCACATCTTTTCACTAATTGGTACCCAGATCTATTATCTTTGCAGTTACAGGATACGTATATCTTGAGGTACAAAATTTGTAAGCTCTTTGTGTTCTCTTCAAAATGAGTTCTAAATTGCTTCACAGCATGATTAATAAAAATAATGATCACTATGGAAAAAAAAGCCTTATGTTTTAATTCAGTATAGAACTCTTGGGTTTTGATGTTTTGTTTGGGTTTTTTTTTTTTTTTTAAATTTTTATTCTAGATATAAGAAGGTAAAAATGACAGCCCATTTATCATTTATAGAAGCCAATGTATAAGATGTATAACGATGAAGTGGCATTGTACAAAAGCAAACCCAGCAAACTAGGTCTTGAACTGAGGTAAAGTGGGAGATTAAAAGGGTGCCTTTTGGTCACCAAGTTGTACACCAATGCATCCAAAATGCAGTCCTGCCATATGATCAGGGTAAGGACAACTATCTAGTACAGATTACAAGCAGGACTATTAGAAATCCAGAGTGTCTGGTACACAGCTGTGTCAGATCTCTTCCTGGCACACTTGTGTCCAAAGCGGTGAAAGGGCAGTTCCAGACCGTCTAGAGGATACATCCTTCTTCACAGATTGGATGAGGGCCAGGCTTTCCCACCATCTCATTTACAGAGCTGAAAGCTTGAGCTGTCAGGATTTGGTTCTAGGAAAACTTGGTAGGTCCTCTGAAATGTGTTTTTGGAGCCTCTGTTGCAAATACAGAAAATGGCGTTATCTAGTTATAGATCAGTTGCTGTGATTTCAATAGCAGTGCAGGATTTCAATAGTTAAAATCTATCACTGGTTTTATCTTTTGATTTTATAAAAACACACACAAGAGCTGAAAGCATATCTTTTTTTTTTTTTTCTTTCATAAGGAGGCAGGTTCCTAAAGCAGGAAATCCATAGGATACACGTGGCCACCAGAGAATATATTGCCTGATCTTGTGATCTATGTTTTTCCTAGCCCTGACGCACCCTTGCCTTGCAATCTCATAATGAAAATTTAACTGTTGTATTGAATCTGATGGATTTACTAACGCTGAGACATGTGAGGAGATCTTGCTTCCCTTAAAACAAATGGGAACCTATTCAGATTTACTCAGCAAGTAGAACTTGTTGTTTGGGTTTTTTTAAATGATTGAACTAGACGAATTTTTTTCCTCTTTTAAGCCCTGTTTGAAATAACGTGGTGGGTGTGCTAGGGGGTGTTCCATTGCACCCTCAGTATTTTCCTACATTACTGAGCTCAGGTGCCTGTTGAGAATGTAGGCACAGGTAGGTCACAGTGCTGGCTTTAAGCCTCCCTAGGTCTTTCTCAAATAAAAAGGCTGTTCACCGCCCTATTTCTGAGGAGAAACCTCAGAGACATGTTCAGTCTTGTTTGCTCATGAATATGTATCCCCAGGGTCCACCGTGAAGGCTGAGTAGCTGGAATTATGGTTCACTGAGACACCTGATGCTGAATGGACTTCAAAGAACGCGTTGCTCCACAGGAGAAGTGATTGCTTTGGGACTGGCCTGAGATATGAGAGAAGGTGGAAGGAGAAGAGGAAAAAAAAAAAAAAATCTTGCTTTGCTCTCCGAATTGTTCATGCTTTGTGAATGGCTGTTGTTTGTGTCTGAGCTCTCAAGTCAGCACCTTTCATGGATGCGGTGTCATCTCAAAGAAGTTTGGAAGCGATTCTGGAAATTAAGGGCTTTGCTGCACAGGGAGCATACATTTCCAATAAACGGGTCTGGGACACTGAACTACTTTCTGCTACAGCAAGGATTTTGATTGCTTTAATGAGCTGCAGAGGCTATGAACTGGCAGCTCTGATATTCCCCTTATGCTAACCACCATGCTCTAAACATCTGAAAAGCTGTTAAACAAGCAACTGAACTCACGCCTCTTGTCTGCACTCTGGAAACAAAACCTCTTTGGAGTCTTCTAAGTGTCCAAAAATTACTCGGTGACCTAAGTGATGAAATGTTAGTTAAGCTGGCCTTAGGTGGTAAAAGCCAATAAAATCTCCTTGTCCTGAGTAGATGACCCATAACTGAAGGCTTGACACCAGAAAGGGTATGGGCACTCCTTTAGAAAGCCAAGAAAGGGTTGAAAGATAAGAATAAGTGAAGAATAGATATTGTAGTTAAAACAACACAGAAACCAACCAGGCTCTCAACTTCTTGCAAGTACAGCCTACCCAGGAATATCTTTGCAGTATAGAAAAGTGCAGATAAATGCTTGGTTGTAATTTTCACTCCCACTATTTTGCTGTCCTGCCTTAGGAACAAGAAGATCAGAGCATACCCAAAAGAACTGATATAACTCACACAAGTACGCAGCCTCCAAGGACTGGACAATGTGGAACAACCGTAAATCCTGCTATGGCTTTCTTCCTTGTCTTGGTCTAAGGTGGTAAGTGAGGGGGGGAAAAAACCAAACCCCAAGAAAACCCACCCAAACTTTTTGATTTTTGGTAACTTATTTAACCTCAGAATCTTTTGAGGCACCTACATATTTGGAAAATGGAGGCCAAACAAACTGTTCTTGCTTTTCTCCTTCCCAGTGGTGTGCCAAGCTCCACTTGCTCGCCTGTCACTTAGAGATGTTTCTAAAAGACAGCTTTGTTTTTCTAGGGAAAAGGAAAATCTATGTTCTGAGGTAAAGAAAGAAGCTCTCCTACCTCGTAACACTAGTCTGAAACAGGAGGATGTTGTGGTAAGCATTATTATTTTTTTTTCTGTAGAACAACTCTATTTTTCCTGATGCCCACATCAAAATTGTCCTACTCAGAGTACAAACACAGTAACAAGAATTGATTTTTTTTTTTTCATCATTGAAAAAGAGATGCCAGTAGCCTGTTTTTCTGTACATTCATTTTAACATCCTGAGACAGTTTGCTGGGAGCCAGACTCTTGCTTGTGCTAGCCGAATAATTTGATGCAAGTGCCCTCTTGAGGAGGAGAAACAATTACAGAGGAATTTTGCTAGCTTTTAGGAATTTGTTGACAGTTGTTCAATTCACTGTAGATTGCAGCAACAATTCTGTGATTGTGGTCTGAGTCCTAACTTTCAGCTGTTTTAGCTAGTGCCCTCTCAGCCTCAATAAGCCTGTTGCCTGCAACTTGAGTTTACGGATAGTATGTGCGTGTCAGTGTTCTGGTTTGTGATATCTGTTGTCTTGGGTTTTTTGGTGGTGATTTTTTTTTTTTTTTTTGTAAAGGAGATATGTACTTTCATGTCTCTGTCTTATTTAAATGCAGAGATTTAAATGTCATTTACAAGCTCATCACTTCAGGGGAAGGTCTGTGCACTTCTGACTGCTCTGTAAGTGCTAGGACAGGCTTGCGGTAGCAAGCTAGTGATACTAGCTCTCCTCTGTACCATGAGAAGAACTTGTGGATAACTGCTAATGACTTTTTTTTCTTCTCTTTCCTTTTTTTAGTGCAGAAGATGACTCCGATGGCAAGGTTGCTTGCTAGGGCTGGAGGCAGCAGCCCCATTCTGGTGTTCCAAATGGCAGCTCTGGCAACGCTGGTATCAGGTAAGGAGGAGCCCTGGCAAGGAAAAGCGTGCTGCTGGTGGTCTTTTAATCCTGCTTAGGAGTTACTTGGTGTGGCTGAGAGATGCTGCCTGGGTTATGGGAAAGAAAGAATACTTCTTGCAATAGGCTTCCAGCGGGGCATGCTCTGCAGGACGTTTTTCAGCCTTTTGTTTTCTCCGTGCTGAATTTTGCCAAGGGAGCTAGGAGGCAAAATCTGATCCCAAAAGAGTAGTATTTTGAGCCAAAGTATTTTTATATTATCTTTCCATGGAATAATTCAATATTTGCTGAAAGCAAAAGCCTTCAAGTTGAAGAGAAAAAACAAACTGACCCCCCCCAAATATCCCTTTCCCATGATGCTTTTGCTTTCCATTTTGAAGAAAGGACACTCTTCTCATCTTCCATTTTTATGAAAACAGCAAAGCTTATAGAGAATATTCTGTTCACGTAATGCCTTTGCTGCAAGATCCACGATAGGAAACAGATTTTTTTTCTTCCTCTTGCATGAAGGGAAAAAGTATTGGTTTTCTTGTGGTACCTCTTATCCTGAATGCTCTGTGCACATCTGGAGCATGAGATAGCCCCTGCATTCACAGTGCATGAAGAAATGGATAGGGATGGTGAGGGAGGGCGAGTTGGCCTGGCACAAAGGTCAGTTAATTCAGTTAATGTCTGCTCTCTTCCACCACAGTATGCTGGAAATCATTTATGCATCTACCATGAAATACCTGGAAGGGGGAGAGACCCTGAATTTGAGTTGCCTCATCAGGCATCAACAGGATTGGTGGTCACAAATGGAGGCTCACTGGTATAAAAAAACCAAGCAAAACGAGACAGGGTTTGGAAAGGAGATGGAAAGCTTGCACTCCTCACCAAGCTCGGACCCCAAGGCAAAAGTCATGTCCTCTCTGCTTCTGAAAATTCAGAAAGTCAACCAGTCAGACAGCGGCCGCTATCAATGCAGGGCCAAAATAAAGAATACTGTCCTAACTGCTGTGGGCCACTTTACTAGAGTGAATCTAACAGGTGAGCTCTGTGTGTCCAGGAGCTTTTTTGCAGAGGGAGTTGGGAGATCACATGGTTGTCTCTAAAGTGAAATTTCAGCATGATAAAAACTGTGTTCATGCAGATGTACTCTCTCCTCCTACGGTGTGAAACTAAAAATGATTGCTGCCACACTGTGACATGTGGAATGTTTCATACTCCTCTGTCTCTTCGTCAGTGCACGCTAAATGCAAGAATGACGTGAATAATGTTGGGGGTTTGTTTTAGATTGGCTCTGGATCTCTCTGAGCTAATAGGAATAGTTTCCCATGGGATTTCTACTCTGAGCACCTTTACCAGAGCTGAAAGGAATTGAGTGGAAAAAGCAGAGTGGGAAAATGTATGTTAGTCTTGGGTTAGATGCAGGTCTGCCCCAGTTAACCTAGCATCTCTTCTGGTTTTATAACCATAGCTACATTCACAGGCAGTAAGGTTGAGGGGTTTTTTTTCTCTAAAATGAATATCAATGTATTTTCTTAAAAGGAGACCTTTGTGTATGCAAACAGTCTAGCCTTATCGCCTCTTGAATTCATCGTAGCGTAGGGGAGGATTGGTGCTTAGAGGGAGTGGGACTTGAGATACGGCAGCCACCACTGTGAATTATTTGCTCTTATTGAGGTGAATATTTTTCTCTTGCTTCATTACTTAGAAGAGAAAAAATATTGTGCAGAAAGACTGGGAGGGTTGAAACCTATAGTGGCAGTGCCCCTGTGCCATCATTTCTATACAGGTCTAAACTGATCGTGTGGTATGGTGTGCTCTGCTTGTGCCAAGTGACTTCAGCTCCAAGCCTCCAGCAGAAGGGAATATCTGTTTGGTCTAACTAGCTGAGGTTCTCATCCGGTGGTTGTGGTGGTGGTGAGCTACCAGAGCTTTGTAGGTTGGACAGGCTGAGAAACCAGCTCATATTCCTTCCAAGCTGTTCTCCCAGCTTTGTTGAGATGTAGGGATTACATTAATCTTTTGCCGCCTTAAAGTTTTCTCCAATGTATTTTGACTAAAATAAAATAAAAATTACACCTTCGGTTGTCTTTTTTTCCACTGAGTTTTAGGTAAGGAAAGATGCAGTTCTGCAGACTTTTATTTGTGTGTTGCTCATCGTTATATGCAGTGTGAGCTTTGTCAAAACCACGGAGAGGATAGAGGGTGACCTGGAACAGAACAGATCCCTGTGGGTGGATTCTGAGCTGGAGACGATGTGGGCTGTGGTCACAATATCCTGGATAATTGTGTATGCCAAAGGTAAGAATATCTATATATCTAGCTTTTCTGGAGATAGAGCTTATGATAGATTTTTACTAAATCAGTCTCACGGGTGGATTTCTGGCATGGCCCTTCTATTTACTGACTCCCCCTTTCCCGTTGTAATAATTCCATAGAGGTTAGCAGGCTAAAACTCCCCAACTAACTTGTATTGGTTTTAGTTTTGAGCAATTTTACAGAAGGTGCAGCTGAGCTGGGTTCAGGCCAACATCCACAGAAGTCACCTGGCTCAGTGTCCAATTCCTGGTTGTGCCAAAACAGAGTGCACAGAATGAGCACAGGACCATTGTTTTATGGACTTCAGGTGCCTCCTGTATGGCCTTTTGGGAATAGGTAGTTGTGCGCTAATGTGACATAAAGTATTCTGCAAATTAAATACTGAGCCTGAGCTCAGGCAGTTGATTTAGATGTCTGAAAGTCTCTCTTCTTGGACACACGCTGCCTCAATATAACCTCTGAGATGCGGTCTTGCATTAGTCACTTTTTGAATAAGCTTGTGTTTTATTAATTTTGATTGGTACATTTTGCTCCTGAACACCAGTAGATTTTTTTTGTGTGTGTGTGTGTGTGTTCATCTTTTTCCACCCAAGGACTTGTACCATGAACACATTGTTTGTGAAGTCTAAGCTGCTTTGCTTGAACAAGACAATATTCCTGAGATGTTGTAAGAACAACTTAATTTCATTGATGAAAATCTGAGATTCACGTTGTGTTTCATGGCACGCTTCAAGGTTCCGGTGACTTATTTCTGGACTACCTGGTACTGGTTCATTGGGAATACTCACTTTACCTGTTAACCCCATCTACATCCTAGACAGAGAAGAATTACTTCATGCCTTTTCTTTCATGTCTAGAAATTCCTTTGCATCTAATGTCAGTTCTTCCAGATTTTGCCTTCATTCAGGCAACAGATTTCTCAGTGTCGTGCTCTTTGAAATGAAGAGATGGTTTCTTTCCAACTGTAGCTTCTGGGACCTGCTTCCCATGCAGGGACATTTTCCTTTTCTGCCTAGGCAAAGAAAGATTTCCTGGGTGGTTCTCTCCTCTGAAATGTCTTCTGACATATTTCCAGTCTATCGTCTGTGCTCTTCAGTTTGGTCTGAGAAAGCTTGAGGCCCTTATTCAACTCTCAGCACGATGAGCTCGACCAGAGGGATGCACAGGAAGCAGAAGTGAAGTCGGTGTCAAACTCGCTGTTCTGCAAACAGAAACCAAAAGCAGGCACAATGATTTACCCTAATGGGGATGTTTTGAAAGGCTATTTTGTCTATAATCGTTTAACAGTGTTGTGTCCCTCTCCTCTTTTCCAAGCATTTGTGTAAATTTGGCTTTTGCGTAAGGGGTTCTCTCTTAGGACTTAAAATTTGGTACCAGATGGCAAAGAAGGGAAGATGGTTACATCTGTATCTGTTACTAAGTTTGGGAACTCTTTCTGTGGTTACTAAAGCTTGTCTGACGAGCGCGTGTTTTTTCGTACTTGGGCGTGTGTGTAAGGTTTTTGAATGTCAAAACAGACACATATCACTTATTTAGAAGATCATTTATCTCCTTGTCGCTTTGCCAGGTATCCATTTGTTTATCATTTCTGAAGGGCTGCAATTGCTGCTGCTTTGTGAGCCCTTCCATCAAAGCAAGCCTGATTGGGAATTCTTGTTGAAATAAAGGCATACGCCACACCTGGCAGAACCAGCCGCTTGAAGGGCACCCTGATGCTGAGGAGCAGTAACAAGCACCAGAGGTGTCTCGCTAGCTGGGGGAAGGGGAAGGCAGAGAGGCTCAGGAAGAGCATTGTATGGTGCTATCTATGTTTTGGGCTCCACTGAGCCAATTCAGGCTGCAGATATTTTTAGCACTATTCTTCAGCAGGCAGCATGCTGTACAATTACACATCAACACGATGCTTCTCCTGTAGGTTGGTGTAGCTATGTTTCCCCCTCCTGGCAACTAGAGGGAATAGCTGCAAAGAGGCTAAGGAGAATTATGTTTTTATTTTTACAAGGTACTAGAAGACGAAATAGGAATTTTAAAGAGGCACATCTCTTGGACTCAAAGAGATTTTTAACTCTTCCAAATTCACTATTCTATCCTATGTGTAAGCACAGAAGCTGTTTCCAAATAGTTTGCTTTCTAACTACTGTGAAAATGAGTGCTTGAGTTGAAAGGTCATAAATACAAGGTGCTTGCAGCAGGACTGTAAGAAAGAAGACACTAGACAGACATTTTATATTGAGGGAGGGAGCATAAATGGTAACTAGGAAGGGACATGAATGCACTTAGTAAAAATCCAGTCTCTAAAATATCTATACGTTCTGTCTATTAAAGGACAATAATTGTTATAGAGGCACACACTGTTACAGAGGACACGTAGTCAAGACTGTAGGTATTCTGTGAGGTAAGTGACCTTCAATAATAAGAAAAGGTTAATTTTTCCGAATAAAAATCTCCTTCACAAGTCAGGATGACCTCTCCCTGTCTTTAACAACAGTGTGGCCAGAGCTGGGTTTTCTTTCAGGGGCTGATCAGAAACCTATAGTGCCCGTTTCTTGTTGTTTGCCAGGTCAATGGCCATCTGCCTCTTTCACAGCAAAGATCAAAAGTCCTTTTGGTAGCCATCTCAGAACTACCCGATGTGAAGAGAAAAAAAGGCAAGTTTGAGTAGATAGTGAAGTACATATTTCTAGAACCTATAAAGAAATATATCTGCTAGTCTAAAACTTCCAGATGAAAATGTCTTTTTCAGTGAAAAACTGCTTTACGAGCTAACTGTCCAAGTATGCATTCAGCCCGTATCCCTTATGGGCATAATGAGATCACTGTTCCTTATGCTCTCATTAGCTGCATTAAAGCTAGCTTGGAGAAGTTTTGTAGCACTTGTATGTAAGCCTGGTTGAGTAGAGGTGCTGGAATCCAAAGTACTGAGTCTGGACCTTGAATGAGGTCGTTTTCTTTGTTGTTCAGTTGCAGGGACTCCCGACTCCCGTGCAAGCTGCAGTCACTGCTCACAACTTACCTTCTTTAACATGACGCATTGCCTCACTCGGGAAAATCATCCTGTTCAAAGGCGCTTGTTGGGAGCCTATATAATTCAAAGGTGCTTCCAGTGCATCCCTTTGGATGCATTTTTTAAAAATTCCTTTAGCCAGAGGCTATTTATCGTTACAGAAGTCATAAACTAGCTCTGACAATAAACCATAGAGAAGCAATGTGCATCACAGATTCCTGGTGATGGGGACTTTGCATACAGGCCAAATAACTGTTCCTGCTGTGTACGAGGGCTATGAGGGAGCTGAGGAGGAAAAGAGGTAAGGAAAACTGATGAGGCAGTGCTGCCAGCACTGTTTTGCTCTCCGATCTCCATTTTGAAGACAACGGCTTGACTCTGGGCCCCAGGGCTGGAGGCATCCCCTCTTCAGGAGGGGAGAAAGGCAGTGCGGGAGGCTCTGCCAGGGCCACACCATGGGGCTGGATGCCCACTGTGGGGTGAGTTTTAATGGCTGCTTGCTGGTGTAGGCATTTGTGGGGCTGCCAGTGGCGAGGGACCGCTCTTTCTGCCTGCGCGAGCTGGGCTTTTGGGGAGTCACACCCCCTGACAGCTGCTGAAAAGGGTCCACTTTAATAAGAGAGCTATATGGAAAATGGCATATAATCAGTGATGCCACCTCATTAGCTGAGCACCCTCCACGTACCTTGTCACTTCAGTGCTACAGCTCTAAAAGTGTGTGCATAATGTTGTGTCTCTATATATTGATTTTTATAAATATACATGTATGTAGCAACATGCACACATAGGCACAGCACAGACACTTTTCAGCAAATCAAAATGTTTTACATGTAGTTTAAGTGGGTCCTTAGCTGCGTACCGTGGCGCAGGCTGTGCAGGCCTGCAGGCGGGGGTGGGAAGAAGGCTGTGGTCTGTGGCATGAACGCGTGCAGCAAAGACCTCGTGCTGGGGAGTGGGAGGCTTCCTGAGTCCACTTCTGATGCTTCCTGCATACTCTGGGCTGGTTGACTTTTTTTATTTTTGCATCTTATTTCCGTCTCTCCCACTTGTTTTGTAGTGCCTTGTCTCAACTTTTCACACAGCATTTTGGGATGTTGAATAAAGAGCCAAAAGTCCTGATATGCATGTTGTCCCAGCCTGGGGCCAGCATCGCTCTGCCACCCTGTCCTCAGGAGCTTCTCCTCTGGGCTGTATGTTAAGGCGCTCTGGGACGATGAGAAGGCGAAGAAGAACTTTTACCAGCAACACCCACCATCACGACAGCATCAACGTTTGTGGGAGCTGACCTGACTTCATGTCACGTTTTCCACCTGCAGACTACTGGTCTACAAAAAGGGCAGGCAGTTCAGGCAGCACAAACTTGAACGGGGCCATGCCATAGGACCGAGCTTCCCCCAGCAGCTCGACCCTTCTGCACCATATTGCCTTGCATTGAGCATAAAAACTGCCAGAAGTGCTGCTGACCAGTTGCAACACGGAAAAGAAATGGCATGAGACGTTTGACTGGAAATCACCGTGGAGAATTTTTCTAAACCACTAAGTGACGTAGAACTATAGGTGTTAACCTGGCCCATAAGAAAGGGAGTTTATGACAGCAGAGAGGCCTGTATGGTGAGAAAGGAAACAGGTAAAGTAGAAGCATCCCCTTTGGTTTATTACACTGCACCAAAAGATTGTAAGTAGTGATAAATGCCATCCTGACACTGGTGTCATGACTTGAGTTTGCAATTGAGAGGTGGGATGCGTAGTTTTTTCCAGCGGGTAGATATGGGTTTCTCTTTCAGGTATGCTTTCTTATACAACTGATTTGTTCCACTTGCTGTAAAAATCACAGAAATGGAAGCCACTAAAAGAAAACTATTAAGCCTTCTCCTTTGCCATGTGATAACAGTATGGATTTCATATTTGGAAGTGTTGATCTAGCTGCTCTACAAACACAAAAGAGAAGGCAAGGTTTTCTCTTCCTGAAAAAAAATATTAAAATTTTTAAAAAAATCTACTTCTGTGTTGTCCTGGTTTCAGCTGAGAGGATTGATTTTTCTTCATAGTAGCTAGTGTGGGGATACGTTTTGGATTTGTGGTGGAGACAGCATTGATAATATAGAGATGTTTTTGTTCTATGGACTTATTGTTGAGCAGTGTTTACACGGGGCCAAGGCCTTTTCTGCTTCTTGCACTGCCCTGCCAGCGGGATGGCTGGGGGTGGACAAGAAGTTGGGAGGAGACACAGACAGGACAGGTGACCCAAACTGACCAAAGGGGTATTCCATACTATATGACGTCATGCTCAGTTTATAAGGAGCTTGGGGGAAGAGAGAGGCGGGGGCGGCGGCGTTCGGAGCAATGGCGTTTGTCTTCCCAAGTAACCGTTACGCGTGATGGAGCCCTGCTTTCCTGGAGATGGCTGAACACCTGCCTGCCCATGGGAAGTGGGGAATGAATTCCTTGCTTTGCTTTGCTTGTGCGCGCGGCTTTTGCTTTACCTATTAAACTGTCTTTATCTCAACCCATGAGTTTTCTCACTTTAACTCTTCTGATTCTCTTTCCCATCCCGATGGGGGGGAGTGAACGAGCGGCTGCGTGGGGCTCAGCTGCCGGCTGGGGTAAAACCACGACAGTCTTTTTGGCGCCCAACGTGGGGCTCGAAGGGTTCGAGATAATGACAGATTTGATCAGAATGTGCTACACTGAATTTATAGCTGCTATTAGCTATTTAGTATTAGCTGTTTAGCTATTAATTGGCAGGCTCCTGTGCTTGCCATGGGGCTTGCTTGCCTTACTATCTATTAGAGTCTAGTGCTCGTTAGTGGCTGCTTTGTGCTTTCGCTGCTCGCTGTACTGCTGTACTTCTTATCATTTTACTGTGCTGTGCCTGGGAACATTTTGATAACAGCAATGGCGATGCGCCTGGGCTGGCAGGTGGCCAGGGCATCGCTGCTGTTTTTGTGCTGCTGTACTGGACAGGCTGGAACTCCTATGTGCACTCGAGTCGAAGGGACTGTGACCTGTGGATGATTCCACGTCGGAGCAGGACACCCCAAAGCGTCTGTGGCTGTGGTTGCATCTGTGCCGCAGCAGGTATATCTCGAAGTGTCTGGGGCCGTGGTTGCGTCTGTGCCGCAGCAGGTATATCTCGAAGTGTCTGGGGCCGTGCTTGCGTCTGTGCCGCAGCAGGTATACCTCTGGAAGGACTGTGAGCCAAGGATGAGTCCATGCTGGAGAGGGTACACCTCGGAGCATCTGTGGCAAGGATAAGTCCATGCTACAGCAGGTACACCTGGGAGCATCAGTGGCTGTGCATGGGTCATGCTGGAACATTTCAAAGTGTGTGGCCATGGACGAGCCCATGATAGGGCAGGTTTATTTCTGAGAGGACTGAAGCGACTGTGACTGTGGGCGAGGCCACACTGGAGCAAGTGTATCTATGAAGGCATTGTGGCTCATGGAGAAGGCCATGCTGGAACAGGTGCACCTCGAAGTGACTGTGGCTGTGGATAAGTCTATGCCACAGCAGGTGTACCCCTGGAGAAACTGTGGCTCATGGATAAGGCTCCACTTGGAGCAGGTACACCCCTAAGGGACTGCAGTCTGAGGATAAGTTCAAGCCGGAGCAGGGGCAAGGGGAGGTGTTCATTGCAATGGTAAACTTGATGGTCTGACTCGAAGGGACCAGGGGTGGAGATTGTAATGGGAATACCTTTAAATTGTTGTAACCCATGATTTGAGTTGCATGTTACAGGAATTATTGTAGCAGAAATCACCTGAACCAATGGAGAACAAGCCTTACAGGGGGCAGCGCAAGTGCAGCAGTGGACCTGACCTGAGCTGGTTTTGGTGCCCAATAACTCCACGTCAACCACCTCTCCTGTCCTGAGTGACCACCATGGTGGATGGAGCCCAAGGTTGTGGACCAAGTGAACCCAATGGACATTTTGTGGACATTTATGGACATTTTAAAAGGGTGGTCCACAGACTAAGGGAATGATATCAACATATTATATCAAGGGATGAAAAGGGGGGTGGTGCTTAATGAGGATGTATTGAATTGTGTGGGACCTGGGCATGACGTAAATAGTATGGAATAAGGGGTGGATAATGTCCTGGTTTCAGCTGAGAGGATTGATTTTTCTTCATAGTAGCTAGTGTGGGGATACGTTTTGGATTTGTGGTGGAGACAGCATTGATAATATAGAGATGTTTTTGTTCTATGGACTTATTGTTGAGCAGTGTTTACACGGGGCCAAGGCCTTTTCTGCTTCTTGCACTGCCCTGCCAGCGGGATGGCTGGGGGTGGACAAGAAGTTGGGAGGAGACACAGACAGGACAGGTGACCCAAACTGACCAAAGGGGTATTCCATACTATATGACGTCATGCTCAGTTTATAAGGAGCTTGGGGGAAGAGAGAGGCGGGGGCGGCGGCGTTCGGAGCAATGGCGTTTGTCTTCCCAAGTAACCATTACGCGTGATGGAGCCCTGCTTTCCTGGAGATGGCTGAACACCTGCCTGCCCATGGGAAGTGGTGAATGAATTCCTTGCTTTGCTTTGCTTGTGCGCGCGGCTTTTGCTTTACCTATTAAACTGTCTTTATCTCAACCCATGAGTTTTCTCACTTTAACTCTTCTGATTCTCTTTCCCATCCCAATGGGGGGGAGTGAACGAGCGGCTGCGTGGTACTCAGCTGCCGGCTGGGGTAAAACCACGACATGTGTGATGAGTCTGTGGAGGACCATGTATGCAGCTCCTTGAGGCTGGAGTAGCTGACTCCCAGCTGAGTCTGTCAGGGGTTCCTGGGACTTCTTGCAGGATGCTCACAGCTCTCCACGGGTGTAGGAACCTGTAGATTTCAAAGAACATTAGCTTCCCTGGTGTGAAGGAGGAGGTACTCCTGTGGCTCTGCTGCCTAAACCATGGTCAGTGGTGCTAGGTATAAGATCAATTGATGGGTAAGGAAGGACTACCTGGGGTTTTATTTCTTCTACACATCAGTTCTGCTGTTATTTCTGTTCTTTTAAAAGTGGGTATTGTTTGAGGTTTGCAGCTTCTTTACATGTAATTCAGGATTCGCACTTGGCTGTGGAGTGGGAGGCCAATACCTTCAGCTAAAAGATGGGAAGGAAACTTTCATCCAGGGAGTCTCAGATACATACTAATTCTTACTGATGTGGTTTAGGAGTTAAGCATCCACCTATAAACCATCTCTTTTCTGTTTATCTTTGAATACTTGTATGGGAGACTTTTTCATGGATTGTCCACAGCTCTGAAGGCAGCAATTGTACTTACAGGTTTTTCGTTCCCAGGTTCTTTCTGGGATGCCAGCAACAAGGTGTACTAGTCCACAAAAGGCAGAAATTAAAGTAGCTAAGGTCATGAACATCTCTGCTGTAGATAGATTTGGTTGGATCGAGTGAGAAGCCGCTGGGGTTAATGACCCACAAGTGGCAAGGGGATTCCGTAAGGCCAGCAGCAGAAGTTGCTGAGCACAGCCATGCTGGTCCAGTGACTGTGCAATTAGGGGGAAATTAGCTACAGTTAAAAAATAAATCCCTTTATTGATCTCTGGAAATCACAATGCAATTGCCTCTGGACATTTTAACCTGGAAGTGTTAAGTTTAAAAGGCTTCATTATCAGCAGTGCTCCCCCCCATATGTTTGCTGACATTGGTGAGAGCCACAGATGGTTTACACCTGGGAAAGTCAAGCTGTTAGGTACATGGACCAGGGGTTTTTTCCTATGCAATGGAAAGTGTAAAGCAAAAGTCCTCTCCCTTTCTGGAAGGAAGAGAAAAGGCTACCGGGGGGTAGCGTTACTTTCATTCGTCTTTTGCTCCTACTCTCCATTCCCCACACTGGGTTACAGTGCTTTCTGAAGAGGCTGGCAACAAGGCTGCTACAGGTGTGAGGTGCACAACTTGGCTCAGGTAATAGCTTAGCCCCATGAAGACATTTTCTAGATGGGCTGGTGTTAAGAAGGTAAATATTTCTGAGAAGAGAGGTGATGCCCACCTGCTTTCCTGAATTACAGCTACTACAGATAAAAAAAACCAAAAACCCAAACGAAAACCAAAAGCAGGACAAAATACTCACTGCTCTATGGCATTTTTATTATTTTTTTTTTTTCCTGGGAAAAAACAACCCAAACCCACAACACTTTGTTGTAATGCTAATATTAATGTTGTCCTAAATAGTAGTATCTTGATTAATTCAACATAGACACCACAAACATCTGCCCTGCTGTAAGGAAGTTGTAAACCTATTTACCATCAGGTATATGTTACCAAAACACTGTAATCTTACAGTTGTTCAGTGTAACTTGCTCATAATTGTTTTGAGAGCTCCTTCTATTAGGCTAGTTCTCTCCCTTTCAGAAAGCCATCTACTCTCTATTTCCTAGTTTGTAGAGAAAGCTTTAACAGTTTTACATATTTGGAACTGAAAGAAACTGGCTTACGAAGTGGATGGGTTGAATTTCACAACAACAAACCACCTGTGGCTTCCTCTGATGCCACCAAGTGTAAGACCCTGAGAAGAAAATGCACTATGGAGGCGCAGCCCTTCCAGTCGCTAACACTGCTGACAATCTGCTGCGCTAATACAGGGCTTCATGGATGCATTTTCAGGGCTAGGTCCTCTTTCAGAGACTTAAATATACCAGGAGGCTATAAAGTCAAACCAAAGGTCCATTAGCCCAGTCACATTTGCAGTGGCCAGCTGCAGATGGTTAATGAAGCTGGCTAAGAGCAGAGCAAGCACACAACCTTTCCTTTCCCCAAAAACTTTTCAGTTTCTGAGAATGAACAGCTTTGGGAGTATCTATCTGCTGCCCCTTTTGACGTGATTTATCTTCCTCCCAGGGCATTCAAAGTCTTCCTGTATTTTGTAACTTCATTTCCAGCGGAGGGAGTTGAGGAATTCAACTCTTCACAAGCAGTGAGCAGGCTGCACAAAAATAGCCTGGGGCCTGGCCCTGAGACGCACGGGGAATGTGACACGCAGACACGTCTGCTGCTACATTTCTTCAGGTAACTCATACAACTCAGGCGTCTGCAGGCTCATGATAAAACTTTGAGGAGAAATGGGAGAGCCTCTTAAATTGCCATTTGAATGGCTCCAGTTACTTATTGCAAATGCGTTACCAGTAGATAACCTCGGCTTCCAGAGTTTCCCACGCTCAAAAGAACAGCTAAAAGCGGGGGCCGACCTAGGGATGTTGAAGATATGGATAACCAGCATCTCTCACTTCAGAAATGGTGTTGGCTGCCTGCAAGCTTCTGAGTTGGTTGCTGTGTGGTTGGCAAGTATTCGGCGTAGGGGTTCCTGGCCCCCGGAGATGACAGCCGGCCCTGCGTAGGGTGCAAGGACTCACACCTGCAGCAACCATGCCTCCCCCTGAGAACTGAGTGACAGCGGAGGGTGGCTTTGAGGAGAGGCCTTGGTGGCGAGGTGAAAACATTGAATGCCTCGTAGTGGATGATGTTGCTGCACGAAGGCTCTGACTGTTAAAAGAGTGGGTTTGGATTTTAAATAATGTAACCTTGCTTTGAACAGGAGTTACCTCATCCTTGCACAACAAGCAGGAAAGCTGACACAGCTGTGTGCAACTGCTTCGTCCTCTTGCCATTCCCTCCAACCCCACCCTGCCCAAAGACATCAGGTGTTATAGAGAGCAGACTTCTGAGGCAAGGTCTTCTCTGCCCTTTGAAATGTGCTTCCACTGCAAAGCAGAGCCGTGTTTTGCTGAGTTAAGCATGGGAATGGCTATGTGACATATTGGTAATTTCTAAAAAATTTGTGGTGATGACTGATGCACTGACTGATAGCCGGTTCTTTATGATCTGCACCTTTTCCTCCTTCGGATTGTGTTAAAATATGTTTTCATTATGTTGGACTTTTATTTATCTGATTTTAAATTGGTGCTTTGCATAGCTCAAGGCTTGCAGCTTGCTTTTGATGTGTAATAGCAGGTATCTTAAGGTTGTGGTTTGTTCTTCATGTCAGAAAGTGGTTTGTTTCCCTAGTTTTAACTGTGTCACATCCTCTTCAGGGGAGTGTACAACCAGATGGTTTGTCTTCACTGAGCACTTTTGGAGGGGGAAGAGGCTCTGTCTGTCTGTCTGTCTGAGACAAATCAGCTGCGTGTTAAGATCTCAGGAGCACCAGCAAAAAGAAATTAATGAACCGTACAGCTGAAAACAGGGACTATCTGGGATGGACAGTCCTAAACTGAGATAGCTGTCACTTCTTTGCAGCTGTTTCCGGGCCCCTCGTGAGGACGGAGCAGGAAGGGAGCTCCAGGAACATCTCTGCAGTTCCCTGGTGCGCAGGAGCCGCCCCGTAAGCAGCCACGGGGACCCGTGCCCACGTTGGACCGGCCGCGCACACTAACGCCTGCCTTCTCATCCCCAGGACGGCGAGTGTCGGAAGACCGGGGTACGCTGGCACTGCTGCTGTTGGTCTCCCGTGGCTGGAGGGCTCTTCTCCAGGCTGGCAGCCCCGGGTAACTTTCCTCCAGCCTCAGCGCCCTTTGGGATGAATCCGAGCGTGAGCCGTGCCGTTCCCCAGCTGGAAGGCTGAGGCCAATGGAAGAGCGACGCACATATCGCACGGTCTTGTGCCAGCCACCGCTATCAAGGCTGAGTAAAAAATTTTAATTTATGTTAATGTAGTTATTGAGGTATTTTAATGCAATGAAAGGAAATAACGCAAGACAATCTACAAATACTCATTTGCTACTTTTTAAATGAATTTGATTCAGCTGCGCTTGGTTTGTCCTTTTTGGGTTTTACTTTGAGACTTACTTCTAGCTTACAGGCACAAGTATTCAAGGATCGTGAACCTTAAAAATTGCAGTCTAAATTCCGTGTGTCATACATGAATATTTAGAGAGAGTAATGTACTCTGTTCTTTCTGTAAGGCCTCATTTTTAATCATTAATGCCTGTTCTTTTGAGCAAATGAACCCCATATATATGAGACTTGTACACATTTAAAAAAAAAAGATAGTTCTCTGGGATAAGTTCCAACATGGCAATATTCTGTATATGAATATTTATAGATCCATCAAAACTGGTGAATACTGAAGTTGCTGATAAACATTGTGGAGGGGGATTTTACTTTTCTTTTGAAAGACACTGAAAGAATATTTGCAAATTGGGTCAAATTCAGTATACAATTTTAGCCAAAAAGCATCTTTTTATTTTTTGGTTTGAAAAAAATTAAAAATTCAAACTTTCAAACTTTTTGACTGAAAGCAACTTTTGCACGCATAATTTATCCAAATTGCAAAAAACCTCAAAGCCTTTTGACAGTACTGAATGACATGAAACAAAATATTTCATTTGTGGCAAAGATTTTAAGTGAGCAAAAGTTAAATTTGGTTGTTTTGTAAGGTAAGAGTTACATTGCCTAGTAGTAGAATACTGATCAATGTGGTTGCACTGGCGTTGTTTGCAGGTTGCAATGAAAGCTTTTCCTCCAGATGCACCAGCGTTTTGTTAGAACTGTGCAGAAAACCATCAGGCTGTTGTCTGAACGTGCAGACGTGTCACACTGTGTTAAGAAAATACTATCGCTTTTTGCACTCCACTCACAAATGAGGCAGCATCTGTTCTTTCCGTGCCACAAGTGTGGCCGTATTCTGGTTTTTCTTCTGTGCACTGGATGTCCTCGCCTGACATATTTTACATTTGAAATGAATTTTTTAATGCTGCTTAATTGAAGCTTTTGTTATTTTTACAGCAATTGATACCAGATGAGGATTTAGGTGTCTGGGTGCGCAGTGAACCCCGGCTGCCTTTCCTCTTCCTCTTCTCAGCGCATATTGAGAAGCATGCTTGTATTTAAATATGGGTATGAGCAGTCCGTGATCTAAATAGCCCAGAAGGAAAGTTCTGTTGCAACACGTATGACATTTCTGAATCAACCATTGCACAAAGGCATTTGCTTGTCTGGTGAGTATTGCGTTTTGACCTGGGAATGAAAACAACTTATCAGTATTTCCCATGGGATGGAAACACCATTTTCCAGTCATCTCTAGCTGCAGGTGACTGATTCAGAAAGTAAAAGATTAAAGAGATACAAATGACAGCATAAAGGAGAGAATGACATAGAAGGTAATTTGAGGCAACGCAGAGGCGAGTGATGGAACATGAGATAGCTTTATGGGCAGGTCACAGAGAGCCTCAGGATGAAAGTGCGGCCACTGATCTCTGACAGTAACGTAGAAAATGCAGTCAGGATACGGCTGCTACTGTAGTGTTGTGGAAACAGGCACACGCTCCGAGACCTTGGCTTTATCCCCCAGCTGCCTGGGGGCACAGCAGTGTATTGGTTGTGAACCTCTCTGCTGTGACATCACCATCATCCACGGTCAACTGCGTCCTTGAGACCTGAGCAGAAGAGGTTGGGAGCTTGACTGTGGGAATATGTATGTATATTGTTCAGCACAGCGTAGTGCAAGTTTGCCATGCCAAATTTGGGTTGTTTACATATGATGATATCTGACTGTAGGAAAGTATCAGTGATGTTCTTAGCCAAATCCATATTCAAGCAACAGCTGAATAAGTGTTCATCAAAATTCTCCACTGAGAACTGTATATATTTTGATTGGAAAGCTTTTGGATAGCATGGACATCTGCTTTTTTGTGTGAACCAGAGTGTTGGGATGACAGCACTGTCTCAATCTTACCAATGAGCTGCTGCTCTTTTGCCAAAAAGAAGCTAGCAATTTATGAGATATAGTTCGTTAAAAAGTATATATGGTTGTAGACTAGTGCAAGTTACTAGGTGCCTCTTTAGTTCACTGTGTCTATGAAAGCAGGAAACAAACTCACATGTTTTCGATCTCTTGATGGTTGTCCATTTTGTTCTACTACAGAAGAGAATTACCCTTCAAGAAATTAAAAGCAAGCAAGGGTTAGAAATAATTTCTTTCTCAAATAGTTGATGAAGTCTAGATCCCGAATTTTCCTATACATGCTGTTACCTTGATTTTTCAGAAAGAGTTGTAATGCGTGCGTATTTGCTCTTGCAAAACCTTTCTTCCATCTTCTGCAGGTAAGTCTATGAAGTGGCAGTAAGAGGTCTGTAGGTATCTTTGTGCTAGCTAGCAAGCAGCTAGAGATGTCTGGAAAATGGTATCAGAGATCCTGGATTTTTAAAACTTTTTGGTAAAGAGTAGTCTTTTTCATTTTCAAAACCGTTTTTGTGTTACTTTCTTCAGTACGAGAATGATACTTGACATGGGGTCTTGTTTAGAACTTCTGTTTTCAAAGGAAGCAGAGGGTTTACTATGTGTTTTCGTTGAAGAGGATTGCACAAGTTGTGACTACGTGCCATTTTCTTTGCCTTCACTTTCTGTAGTGCTGATTCCTTCTGCTAAAGATGGCTCAGACATGGGCAGTCCTGGCTCTGCTCCTTTTCTTGCTAATCAACCTGGTTGAAGATTCAGGTAAGTGAGAAAGATCCCAAACTACATGCAGCACTCTTTGGTACTCTGTATTACCAACTCACCAGTAGACCAAAACTTTGCAGTTCACCAGGGGAAATTTTTTTACTGTTTAATGGGAATGAAGAAAGTGATGTCATCTCAGCTGATAAAATAATCCTGTGCTCTGCAGAGCGGCACAGGATGATGTAACTGATAGGAATCTAACATAGATCATCTGAAGATCCATCTCCTGTTCAACTGAGACAATATCAGGAGAGCTATGATTTCTGGCAGAAAAAGGATCTACGTATACCCCATACTACAGTATACCTCAAAAACTACTGCATCAAGTGATCTTGGGTTTTAACCTTGTTAAAGATGTATGTTCCACTGCTATCCCTGGTTTTATTTGCACTTTAACCAAGGTGCCTAAATCCATAACACAGTAACTTTTTTTGAAAGTAGTTTCCTCTCTCTTAAGGGTGAACCTTGTCGTCCCCCCCAATCAGTTTTTCAAAGCCCATATTAAAGTGATAGAAATCTGTTGCCTAAAAAACAGATGGAGAACCTGTAGCTCACCAGCATGCATCACATACCTGCACAGTGTCCACAGTGGAAAGGCACCATCTCCACCGCATTTCCAGACTCCAAAGAATGATGGTGGGAAGCTGGACCTGGAAATTGAATACTACTTATATGTGTGTGCACAGAGCAATGTGCAAGGCTACCAGTACAGTAAGGAAGTAGAAATTTTTTAGTGTGATGAGGCCAAGAGTTTCTTATGCTTTGGCTGTAGCATAATTTTTAATGCCTTTTTTTTTTTCTTGTTATGTAGCTTACAACATGGTGAGTGTGGAGGCTGGTCATGAGGCTGTGCTGAGTTGCCCTTACGACTCCAAGGAGTCTTTGCTAATGGTGACATGGAAGATGAAATGCAGCGCTTGCTGCTTGTTGGCCTATAGGAGTGATCATAATGAGACAAGAAAGTTAAACTGCAGTGAGAGAGTGATGTGGAAATATTCACCTGAGATTGACCCTGCTCTTCGTATTTACCCTGTAAACCTTGGTGATGAGGGAAATTACACATGTGAAATTGCCAGCAGTGCAGGGAATTTTCTTTTTTTCTCTTCTTTGACCATGATAGGTAAGACACACCTTGTGATTTATTTATTTATTCTTTTTGTGAGTGTGTAGATAAAAATGATTTGATTTGGTGGTAAAAGACCAAATTAATTTTTGGATGCACACTGAAATTGAAAATAAAGAGGTAAGCTGATTTAGCTTGGCTATTTGGAGAGTGGAAAAAGGCATGAAGAGTTATACAATAGGACTGGGCTGTTCTATGGAGAAATAATCTAGGGGGTTTGTGTTTGTTTTTTTTTAACTTCTTTTGACTCATGAACAGGGGAGGCTTTAAGATGCACCAAATCCAACAGTCTGCATAGTTTCTGAGAGAGTTCTTTGGGCGTAACATGGGATTTGAATGTTTTGTGAATATTCACACAACCAGGAGCATACACTCTTGGTTATGTTAATGCAAACAGAAGATATCAAATAAATATTGCTGCTATAAGCTGAGCAAGAGGATGCCGAATCAAAATTCACAATGAGGTCAATCTGTGTTTTGTCTGGGTAAGAGCCAAATGGGAAGAGAGAAAAAGTTTCAGGATACTATCTAGAAATACTGTTCCAGAAACACTGAAAGCTGTTTATAAGGCTACATCACTAAAATTAAACCAAAATGAATCTATTTTCAACCTAAGCAGGAATAAAACAATATTAGGAAACATAATCAATAAATCAAATCATCTTTTTCAGATAGTCAGACAAACTATTTCTAGGTTTCCATAACTTAAAAAAAAAACCAACATAGGAGAAGATTTTGTGTTCTGGCCATATTAGTTTTTTTTTTTTTAATACTCGGAAGGCTTATGGGAAATTAATTTCAGAATTCTATAAATGCTATTATTATTTTTTGTCACTTGATTGTTTTGTTTTGTTTTGTTCTTCCCTGCAGAGTCTTGCCTTTCTGATAATAGCTTAGGTTTTGTCCGAGCCTTTGCCTCTTTTGTCAAATGCAGAATATGAGTTCTTGGACAGTAGACTGGTAGAACAGTTTTGTTTGTTTCCTCCTTCACTACTGTCAAATTCTTGTCAAATTCAAATTCATTACCTAATCTCCTAAACATTTCAGCTGGAGCTTCAGCAAGCTGTGTTTTCCTCAGTATGTGCACTGCTGTACTTATAAATCCTCATTTAATCCACCCCTTTCTGTCATCCCATCTTCTCCTGTTACTACTGTAGTTACCTTTTGGAAAACGTGAGGAAGCAGTACTTTTAAATGCAGCTAGCTAGTTTTGGAGATACTGACCTTGGACTTTTTGATGCATTTTTTTTCCCTAAAGATCATTGATGCTAATATACCAAATTATTTTAAGATCTCTTGAATTGGTCATGCAAACTAAAATATACCACCTATTTTTCTGTTTCTCAGTTGGTGATTTTATATTGAACTAGAAATTATGGTCATGGTCTTTTTTTTTCTTTCTTTCTTTCTTCTTCCGTAGTCCCTCCTACAGTGACTCTGACCCATGACAAGAGCAGGGTGGCTGTCTGTCAAGCATCTGCTGGAAAGCCAGCTGCTGAAATCTCCTGGATCCCTGCAAGTAATCACAGCACTGAGGAAGAAGTCCATCACCCCAACGGAACGGTGACCAGAGTGAGCTACATCGGCTGGGTCAACAGCACGCATCCCACTGTCACCTGCCTGGTTACCCACCCGGCTACAAACCAGACTCTGTCTCTAGACCTGTCACGTAAATAACGCTGTTCTGTAACAGCTCTTCATCGTGCTCTCGTGCTTCTGTGTGCTGTTCTACGCAGCTGTTCCTGCTGCAAGCCAGGGCTCTGCAGATTGTTTAGAGGGCTGACAGGCCAAAGTTGTAGTGCATGTTGATAGAGAAATTAATGATTTTGAGTTAGTCAGCTGAAACCAAATGTTTAGTGGCATTGTATTGGGAAGCTTCCAGTGCGTGCTTCTTTCTATCCCTCTTCTGTTTTACAGGAGTTCCTGATTCTGCTTGTGGTGGGTTGACCTTGGCTGGACACCAGGTGCCCACCAAGCTGCTCTGTTAGGAAGAAAACTGACAAAAAGTTCATGAGTCAGGATAAGGACAGGGAGATCACTCAGCAATTACTGTCACAGGCAAAACAGACTTGACTTGGGGAAGCTAATTTGATTTCTTGCCAATCAAATCAGAGTAGGATAGTGAGAAATAAGAACGAATCTAAAAGCACCTTCCCCCAGCCCTCCCTTCTTCCTGGGCTCAGCTTCACTCCTGACTTCTCTACCTCCTCCTCCTGAGTGGCACAGGGGGATGGACGTTGTGGTCATTTCATAACACTTTGTCTCTGCTGCTCCTTCCTCCTCACACTCTTCCCCTGCTCCAGCATGGGGTCCCTCTCACGGGAGACAGTCCTCCATGAACTTATCAAATGTGAGTCCTTCCCACGGGCTGCAGTCCTTCACGAACTGCTCCAGTGTGAGTCCCTTCCATGGGTGCAGTCCTTCAGGAGCAAACTACTCCAGCGTGGGTCCCCCACAGGGTCACAAGTCCTGTCAGCAAACCTGCTCTGGCGTGGGATTCTCTCTTCACAGGGCCACAGGTCCTGCCAGGAGCCTGCTCCAGCGTGGGCTTCCCATGGGGTCACAGCCTCCATTGGGTGCCTCCATGTGCTCTGGTGTAGGGTCCTCCATGGGCTGCAGGTGGAATCTCTGCTCCCCATCAACCTCCATGGGCTGCAGGGGGACAGCCTGCTTCACCATGGTCTTCTCCATGGGCTGCAGGGGAATCTCTGCTCCAGTGCCTGGAGCACCTCCTCCCCCTCCTTCTCCACTGATCTGGGTGTCTGCAGAGTTGTTCCTCTCACATGGTCTTACTCCTCTCTCCAGCTGCAATTGCTCTTGGTGGGTTTTTTTCCTCCGTTTTAAATACGTTACCCCAGAGGCACTACCACTGTCACTGATGGGCTCGGCCTTGGCCAGTGGTGGGTCCATCTTGGAGCCAGCTGGCATTGGCTCTGTTGCACATGGGGGAAGCTTCTAGCAGCTTCTCACAGAAGCCACCCCTGTAGCCCCCGTGCTACCAAAACCTTGCCCCACAAGCCCAATATACTGCTTCAGTGACCTTTCTAATCACTGATGATGGAAAAGTTGCTTTCAGCAGCCACTGTGATGCAGCTCACTAATTTTTGATGTGATGCTTTGAACCCCTGGAGTTGAATGTTTTCCAGCTTCCCACAGTGCTGATGATCTGGAGACAAATTCCTTGGAGAATGTCTGTCTGTAACTTTCAAGTGATCTTTCCCAGGGCCAAAGGTAGTAAATGGTAACACTCAGCTTCTGAGCTGGCTGTGCTGCACCTGTTGGAAGCCTACGCCACTAGGATTTACAAGAACAGCTAAATAAACGCTCATATCACCAAACTATCTCAGTAGAGGCATGAAGGACAGAAGTTAGCATAGACCAGTCATTAATAACAGCATTTTGCAGGGACAGCAGGTCCGTTCTGTTGTTGCAGTGCTAGTATCATTTGAAGAAAGAGAGATCGTGCAGTCAGATGAGTTAAAAGTGAAATTGTGTTTGTACACACAAATGACGGTGTGTGAGGTTGGTTGCTGGTTGGCATCCAGACATCTCGTTCGTGTGTCTCAGCTCTTTTGAGCTGTGGGGGGGAGGAGGATTAGCTTTCTCCTCTGGTTATGATAGGTAGTAACATCATGTAGTCAGTGGATACTAACATCTAGCTCTGAAACTAGCTTTCTTTTCTCATCTCTTAGACACTTCACCAAGGCTTCCCTATCTCCTGATAGGAGGATCTGCAAGTGTTGTTGCTGTCAGTGTTGTGACTGTATGCTTGATTTTCAGGCGCAGAGGTAAGTCATTTGATAAGGCTGAAATGTATTACAGTTCCATTGCTGACTATGTGCAGGTACAAGGACATGCACTTTATTGCTGAGAGTGGGGTGGGAGGCAAGGATTGAGGAAAATGTCCATATACAATGCATTGTCCTTTTGGAAAAGTCCTAATAAAATAAGAGGTGGAACTTGAAAACAAGTCCAGAGTTTTGTAAGAACCATAGCCATTATGATATTAATGCATTATGTATATGGCAGAGAGTCATCCAGGACGAAAAGGATTCTTTCTGAGAGTAGGGTAGATTCAGAGTATTTAGAATTGATTGTTCTGCATTTACTGACATAAAATTCTGTACACAAGAATGACAGTTCAAAAACTAGTCTAATGACTAGAGACAAACCCCCCCTCCGTTTCCATCAGCAATCATAATTTTCTTCTTGAGCAAGTGTAAGAATAGTCCAAATGTACATGCTTCCTTCTGGTACTCTTGCAGTTTCTCAGGCTGTGTAGATTTAATTGGCACTGGGTCAGGTTCACACTGAATAATTTGATTCTGAGAACTCAGATGATGGTTTGCTACTCTTGGAGTCGAGTAAGACAACTGTGATGGGGTATGAAGGGAGTAGAAGCCCAAGTGGAGGCTTAACATGGGAGGAGGAGAGACTAGCAGGATGAAGGCAAGAGGTTTTCAGGAGAGCAGAAGATGAAGCACTGGGAGAAGGCAACACAGAGGCAGGTGAACTGTAAATGGATGGAACTTGCAGAGAACCAGAGTGCCTGGTTTACTCCCCTCCATTGCCTTAGTCCTGCTCTAGACTTACTGCTTGTCCGGGTTTCTTCTTCATGCTCAGTGCCTTTCAGATTATTCCCCCCTCCGCACTGGGCACATTACATTGCAGATGTATTTCATCGACCAGGTCTGAACAAATGGGGTGCAAGCGGGTTGGCAAGAGGGGACAATGAGGGGAGGTGTGCACTGGAAGAGCAGAGAAGGTAGGGTGAGGGAAACAGAAAGACAAGAAGGAAACAGGAGGGCAGTTGTCATCAGTGGTGGCAGCACTGACCGGTGCTTGCAGCACTTTGGCGGGACCCTGTCCCTGCCACAGAGCGATGTGCTGCTTTGGGGCAGGCAAGGAGGGGAGAAAATGTGCTCAGCTGAGTTCCTTGGCCCAGCATGTCCTCGCAGAACCGAGGAAAAATGCACCAAAATGAGTCAATTCAGTCACGTCTCCAACGGGTGACCAAAAGTTTCAGTGAAGGGAAAAATAAAACCATAGTATGTTCAAGAGCAGGACATAAAAAATAAGAACTTAACCTATGATTGTAACTGTATACAATCATATAGTATATGATACTATAGTATCATATACTATATATTAGTATATATATTGATGTATATTATTGATAATAGTCATATACAAAGACTTGAAGAAAGTCTTTCAACGGCTGAGGGCAGCCAGAGGAGATCTCTAGACATAACAGCTGTGCACCTTGTCTCATCAAACCATTTTAATTTCCTGACATCCTGCTTTCAGTTTTCCGGTTACGTAAATTGGCACATAAGTCGGCAGCACCATTTACAGTAAGTAGGCTCTTTCTGTGTGTGTGCTTTGTGGGGTTTTTTTGTGTATTCTTCACTAAAACATGAAATTTCTTCACAATGTGTCTGCTCTGACAGAACTCCTCTTTATCTCTGTGTGTGCTTGGAGGTGGCAATGAGGAACATTGTATCTGGGAGGGTGCCTATTATTTGGATGGTCCTGTTTTCATGTGTATTCAGAGTATCTGAGTAATTGTTTAAGCACTAGATCGAGAGTGATGTAGTGCATTTCCTGCCTAAGAATACTATAAATTACATTTACAATGCTAGCAGTTAAGCTGAATTTTAAATCTTCCTAAAAGTTACTTTTTTCACATTTCTGCTTCACAGAGTAATCTTAACTCTGATCTTTTGCTTAGAGAATGTGTATTGCCCTTGATGGCAGAAACCTGCCTGATTAAAGATCAGATGAAAACAGACAGGCATTTTACAATGAGGGAAAAGGCAGCACTTCGTTATGCTGTATTAGAGACAAACGCAGCTATGAAATTTTTATTTTTCAAGTTGCGGTTCAAACACTCAGAAGCTAGGAAACAGCAGTGATAAATTTGCCACCGCAACTTTTACTTCCTCTCTAATCTCAGTGTGTTGTGATACATATTTAACAGCGTGATAATATGCTGCTCTTTCCTCAGGGCTTCTGCCTCATTTAATGCATGCTGAAAGAACAATTATTTCATATTTTGCTTTCTGCTCACGGTTAAATTAATGGCCGTGTGTCTTGTTTGTTGCAAACTAGTCAAACAGTGCTCTGAAGTTAGAACGATATATTTCCTGATATACTCTTCTATGGCATTGAGGACAATTTGACTGACGGGAGTGGGAGTTGCAGAGATCAAAGTCAAAAAGCTTCCAGTAATTTTAGGTGCGTAAATTGGATTGCCGGTGGCCTGCCTGTTTTTTTCAGAGAAGTTAGCATTGTTCATTATCATCTACTTTGCTGAAAAATACCAACAATTCAAAATTTGTTTTCAATCACAATAAGAAGAAAAGATTCAAAAGGCTGTCCTGTTTAGGCTTTGTGAAGGTGGTTGTTGCAACCCTCTGTCAGTTGAGGTTTCACCCTCTGTGCCCTACCCCTTTGCTCACAGAGCTTAGAGAAATAACTTCACAGTTCTTTTGCAGTAGTAGGTATCGCCTACTAGGTTTCTTCTGGTCTTCTTTTTTATTTGGACTTGATAGGTATGATGGTTCCACAAAATTTTGTAATGTAATATAATGGTACATGGTTGGTGTTTTTTTTTTGTATTGCAGACTAAGAAATTCAGGTCCACACCATCACGTGAAAAAACAGAAATGGAAGCCAAGCCTCCTGTCTTACCAGAGAGTATCTATCAGAATTACAATTCAAGAATGATACACATGAACTACTAACAGTGTAGGCACAAGCAGTCTAGTACCAGCTCAGCTACTAGTGATACTCAGTTACTTGAACTTGTACTTCAGCTAACAAATCTCAGACCTTACCGTGTAGCAGGCCAGAACACTCACACCTGCCCTACAAAAGCCTTTGTCTTGCCTCACCTGAAGACAGTGGGGGAAAGCAATCTCTTTTAGTAAATGATTTCTCTCTTTCTCTAAATATCAGTACAGCTCTTTGAAACATCTGAAACTTTTAAAGACCGAGCTGGGGAAATACCTACCTGAATTTTGTTTGAAAATGGACTCTGAGGTATGTTCTATTTTTCCTCAAGTCGATAATTGACATATTTCTGTGCCAGAGTAACAGACTGCTGGTGAAAATGTAGCACTTTTTTTCATTTTTGCAAATTGTCTTTGCAATTTTGTGATGGAAACCAGGAAATTACACAGGGGACCCCAAAACGTAGAAGATTGAAGAAACGCATCCAGCAGAAATGTAGAAATAAGAGAGAGGGTTTTTTTCTGTGTAGATAGTTACATGTGGCAGATGACGATCAGGTATTTGTCATCTTTGTTTATTTTTAATTTTTTAATGTATTTCTTTTTCAATTAAACTTTCTGTTTGCATTGATACTGGAAGAAAAAAAAGGCAATTTGAAATTGTTTGATATGGGAGTGAGAAATAGCAATGGGCAATTTTCTAAGATTAATTTCAAAGTAAATGTGCAAAAATGCAAATATTTACCTAAATGATTTCTGGGGCTATTTGGGTAAATGTTTATTGACCAGTTTCTCAGAGGGTGAGATCACAGAACGGTTTTACTGAGAACAGAAGCGTTAAGTTGTGAAAAATGCAGGTTGTGTGCTTGTTAAAATAAAACAACCCCTCCGCCCAAACAATTTATTTCTTCCTTCTCAACCCTGTGTCCCCAAGCTGAAAAAAACCCACCCCAGATTGGTTGTTAATTTCAATTTTCATTCATCAGGTTTTTCAGACCTTCCAAACACTAATGCAGCAGTAAGCATATTCAACTGCGTGTTTCTGAACTGCCTTTGCTTGCTCGTCGCTGGAGGAAACCATCTCTGCTCCTTCAGTGTTCCTAGGCATGAGGATCTCCCAGTGCCTTTTAGTTGCACTTCGCTTTATCACTTCTAAATAGAGATGGGTGGTGGTGGGCATCTGCTGACACCTCTCCAGCCTTTCTTTTTAGTCAGAAGGGCATGAAGAGCAACTCTCTGCCTTAACAAAAAGTGCCTACAGTCCATTTGTGCCTGCCGGGTCCATTTGAGCCTCTCCTGAGGTGTTAAGTGTCAGTGACGGGTCGCTCTCTCAGAGCTGTGTACAGCTTCTTCGTGTCATCTCTGCAGCAGGAGACGCACCATTTCACGTATACAGCCTCTGGGAGAAATAAGCGACAGATAGCTCGGAATTAGTGAAAGCAGGTTTTCAGCGATGCTAGCTAGGAAGAGCGTTTAGTAGCTCTAGGGAAATCCACAGCAGTGCCTTATTCTCAGGAGGTGGCTTCCCCGTTCTGCTGGCCCACAGCTGGCAGTGCACGGTGGGCACGATCCAGCATCCTTTTTTGTTCTCCATGTCAGCTGGGACCTTTCGCAGTCACAGTGCTGTCAAGGAGTTGGTTGTGACTAGAAGTCTCTGAAATAGGGGAGAAATAGTTTCTTAGGGAACTGCCCAGCTGTGTCTAGGTCTAAACCTGGGTTCTTAGGCTGGTGTTGCTCAGTGTGACTGCTGAGCATGGATTGTTTCTGTGGACAACTACAGCAGCTTGGGTCTGCCTTATTCAGACTCTGGACCATCGCAGCCAGACTGAAGGACGACATGGCTGTCAAAATTAAGGGAGTTAGGCTGTGGAGCAGTCTGCTTTTGGCAGTTATGGTGGACGTGCGTTGTGATTTTTTAGGGTGCAAAGCAAGAACTTTTCTTAATTCCTTTTCACCAAGTGAAATGTTGAAGAGTAAGGTCTATTACAGAGAGACAGGGAGATGATAGTGCGGGGGGTAAAACCCTCTGGAGAAAAATCACTGTGATAATTAGCCCTGGCTGAAAATCATGGCTCCTATGCTCATGATTTTATTTCCTCCTTTAATTTGTATTTGGTGGAACTGGTCCAGTCACCTGCGGTGCACCCACATTTCCTTGAAATGAATTTGATGTGCTGAAACAAGGTGTTCTGGCAATGAGATATGTCCCTTTGTGCTGCAGGTACTTGGTGAAATGGGCTCTCCTGGCAGTTCCACAGCTCTTAACAGCCACGTGGACTATGGTTTGCCCGATTTCTTATTTCTGGGATGGCCCAAGAGCCAGTCCGGCTGCAACCTCTCAGAAAATTAGCTTACAGCATTGTAGCCTAGTCAAGCTTTGATCATCACCTGTTTACTGCCAACAAAAAGCTCGAGTTATCAACCCACAGCTCAGGCAAGCCCACGTGTTGCAGGCACTAACGGGCCTCAGCTGCCTGATTGTTGTATCTTCCTTCTGCAATAAAATTGGCCCTCGTGCTTTTCAAGCTCGTTGTGTATGATTAATAAAACTTATTAGGCCAAAGAGAATAATGTAGCTAGTGGGGATGATTGTAAGAAAGGCTGGGTCATGACTAATGCTTGTAGGCAGAACGTAATCATTGAACAAGCTCAGTTAATTTTGGGCTCATCTTTTGTATGTGTTACACTACTGGCACAAGCGGTAGGTAGCTTCAGACACAGAGTTTGCTTCTTTTTCAGCTGTTTGCAATTCACTGGAGCTTTTGACCACAGGAGTATGTATTACATCCAAGCTGTCAGCAGGTGATAACTATTCTAAGGGGCCTGTCAGCTCTGCGTTGTCTTTGAAAGGAGGAAGATGGGATTAGCCAAGCGGTGGGCCCGCGTGCGCGCTGTGAAAGGAAGCCCTTGGTGCTTGGGATAAGAGAGAGAGATCTGCGAGCTGAGTGATTTTTGTATGGAAACGGGGAGAGGAAAATGGGAGAGACTGGAGAGGGGGACTGACAGAGGAGAACGATAAGGTTAAGAGAGTGAGCGTGATGTTGGGTCGTTGCAGCTTAATACTTAACAGTGTGATTAATTGCTTTTTCCATTCACGCTGCCTGTCACTGCGCACCTTAACTGCTGATCCTGACCGGAGGACACACTTTTGTCATATGGGAAGCTCTCTGCACTCTTCTCTCAGGGTGGAAAACTAGGCACGGGCTTGGATGGTTTCCTCTCTGCCCGCCATCGCCAAAGGGCGCTGTGTGTGTCAGGCTTCTCTGACTTACGAGCTGCACACCGAAGGGCTAAAATCCATGAGACACATAGCTCGGGGTGGGGGGGGCAAGGGGAAGGAGGGGAAGACCTGGCACTGCTGCAGTGGCTCACCAGGGGTTTAACTCCTCCTCCGTCAGGCAGGCTTGAGCTGCGCTCTCCCGGGCTGACTGCTGGGGCAGTGCCCGTTTCCCACCTGGATTTAATTTTGCAGTTGTTCTGTTGAGTGTTTTGGGAATGAGGGGAAAATCACTTAAATATTTTCTGTCATGCTGATTTTGTAAGGGGACAGGCATCTTGGTGTAATCCAAAGAATAACCCATATTGCGTATTTTGTCTCTTGTAGGAATTTGGAAAATAACCAAATTGAGGATGTTTTTATGAGTACATTTACTATGTTTTTTTTCCTTAATTGCAACGACAGTTTTGGTGATTTTTATACCAATTTTATTTGCACTGAAAGCAAATTTATGCAAAGCAAATATTTTAGGCTGCAAACTTCCACATATTCTTCCGTGGCCTTGTCGATATGGCTAGGAAAATGCTGTTTCTTGAATAATCATTGTGAGAGAGCTACTAAAAGGCAGTGGGCATTGGAGTAAGCTATCTGTACATTCTGACCAATAAATAAATAAAGAAAAGGTTGTGGAAGCGTAAGCTCCTGCTCCAGGGCTGTTGCACGGCCTTGCCACTGCTGTTTCAGACTGTTTAGTCAAATGCACAGTTGACTGATGTGCTTTTTAGCACTAGATGTGATTATAGATGAAAATGCTCCTGTTTATTGTGTGGACTTTCACTCATAATGTTTATAGGGCACTCTTGGCAATAGTCATGCTGTCTGCTTTCTGATTAATCTATGAGCAATTTATCTTCTGGTAATAGCAGCTGTTGCAGTATTGCCGAACAGTTCTTTATTCTCTTTCTGTTCACTGAATATGGAAAAAAAAAAAAAGTTGACAAAAAGTTATGTTTAGAATCCCGTAAATTGGAAGGTAACTTCACACTATGAACAAGATTTGTTAAAAATCCCAATTTTCAAGACCAGGATTGAGATGAAGAAGACAAATAATTTTCCTGCAGACTTTGGAAATGGGGCAAATTTCCTAAGGGTACTTGCCAGTTCAGTGAAAACCTTGGTTTCCTAAGTTGGTATTTCTTTCAGCTGTATATTTGGTCTAGCCTTCTTGGTGTCATTTTTCATAGCTTTTCTTCTCTGATGAGAAAAATAATACTTTCCTTGGTTGTCCTGTAATAACTGTAACACCTGTGGAATATTGTCCTGCTGGTTTTGATGTCTTTGTGACTTGGTCCTTCTGCTTTTGTGAAGTCTTTTTTTGTTAATGTTAACTTGTCCTCAGCTACTTGACTTGGTGTCCACAATCTGTATGCAACTTTCATGTGCTGGAGGCAGCGAAGAGCTCATGATTTAACCAGGTAGGACTTCTACTACATTTCCTGTCACTTCTCTGTCCTGGAATAGTTTGTGTTTGTGCTCTTAACGGTGCTTCTTTAAGCAATTACCCACTTTTCTCTTTATTTCCTTAAAGTTGGCTCCTCGATGCTTTCATGCACTAGTTTTCTCAGTTTATTGATTTTTATCTTCTCTAAGTACTTTATTATCCACTTCTCTTTCCAACATCAAATGCAACTGTATTCTCCATTCAGTTGCTTTAGTAGGTGACAGATCCTCTCAATGAATTTTTTTCTTTATAAGATTATTTTTTTTGTTGGGAGGAACAATAGGTTTCAAATTGTAACTTGTTTCAGAATTTTCTGGTGCTTTTTACTGAACTTCTCTCTGCATATATGCAGCATTTTATTTGTGCTTGGGTGACATCTGTCTTGCATTATTATGCAAAAACATCATAGCCAGTTGATTTTTTTTTTTTTCTCCACAGTTTACATGCCGCCTTGTACCACTCACAGCAATAAGCATCCAGCTCAGCTTCATTGTAGCTTTCATGGGAGCCTGACTGGTAATTTGCCTCACAGTTGCAGAGGTTGTACCCAAACCTCTTCATCTTGCTCCTTGTCTTACCTCAGGAAGCTTCTGCAAGAACTTTTCAAGTCTGTTAACTGCTGTGTTCCTCCAGGAAAAATATCCCATCCCTCTGTCTTCTCTTTGCAAAAGAAAGGTACCCAGAGGTACCAGAGGGTACCCAGACCCTCTCTCAAAGCAAAAGCATCTTGCTTGCAGATAAACCTAAGATTTAGGGACTGCCTAGATGGGGTGTGTAGTGCTACAGGACAGTCACAGGACTAGCTCAAGTTGGAGTGTATCTCCATGGCTGGGCTGACCATCCTCCCCCGAGTTAGCTAGAATTACCAGCCTACACTGAATTTGGTGATTTGCACTGAATCCTAGGCTGGTAGAGTCATGCTAGCATAGTATCCCTCTTCTCTGAACGTAAGCCAGATTTGTGTGTATGACTGCTGTGTTCCAGTACAAATTTGCACGTATTTGTTCTTGGATGGATTTTGGCTTATCCCCTTCATGGGGGATTTTGAGTTTCTTCTCTTGTTCCTTGTTTGCATCAGTTTAGATTAATGTTCTATCAGGACCTTATATTTTGTAAATTCTTTCTTATGTTTAAATGGTACAAAACCTTCTGCCAAGTAGATCCTGTCTGCATCTTAGCACAAGGAAAACACAAATGTAGAATCTCAAGCAATTAATCTTTTCTTTTCCAGGTGATAATTCTGTCAATTTCTAAATGATGCTTCAAGAAATACCAGATACTGGAACAGTTCTGGCAACTCACTTACTATAAAAAGTCCAGTAACATGTTTTGCAGAAATAGGTTTATTGTGCAAGACAGAGAGGGACAGCTGATTTCCTATGACAGAGGACATCAATGTACGTTCAGGATGGGCAGAGGAGGATACTTTTGTTCTGTAATGTTTTGTGTCAACTGATGAGACAGACAGTAGATTTTCATTGCTGTTGGACCACCTGTAGCATCCTACAGGATGTCATGGAGTCTCTCCATGGAGATGTTCAAAGCCAACTGGACACAACCCTCAGCAACCTGCTCTAGCTGACCCTGCCTGACCAGGGGGTTGGACTAGATGCTCTCAGGAGGTACCTTCCAGCCACAGGTATTCTGTGACTCTGTGACTAATGCTAGGGTTTCTAGATCCCAAACTAACAAAGAGTTCATTCCAGCACAGGATTGCCAGGTCTTCATGTTTGTGCTTTGGATATGGGAGAAGAATATTGTGAGAGATTGTTATGCCTTGCAAGCCAGATTCAGCAACTCAGGAGACATTATCTGAAGGCCCAACTCCTCTGGGAAGTCAGTGGCCCTTTGCTTGAACGCTGACTTCCGAAGTAAGGGCTTTGCTGTTTGTGAAGTGCTTTGTCTTTGCCTGGTCAGTGTTGCACACAGGGGATGCTCCTCTGATGCATTCCTGGGTGGGGTGGGATGGGATGCACTGCAGGACAGGACTAGCAATCGCTGTCTGCAGGTTGAGAGTCGTGCGGTACCCCTCCAGTCACAGTCAGGTTTTTTTCTTGTAACTGAGCATCTTTTCCAAGTGTGTTAAGCCTCCACACAGATGCTCCTTGTCCTTGCTTTAGCTGACTGTGTCTCAGTAATGCCTCAGCTGAGCAGGACTTCCACATGGTTTTTGAAAAGAGGTCAGAATAGGAGGATACTTGGACTTCAAAAATATTTACAACTTTTACTGGAACTTTTAAAAAGAAACAAATCTTAAAAGAATGAGAAGGTGTATTGCATTTGCATGGCAAAGTTTTGGTAGCTGGGGGACTGCAGGGGTGGCTTCTGTAAGAAGATGCCAGGACCTCCATGCTAGACCAAGATGGACCCACCGCTGGCCAAAGCTGACCCCATCAGCAGCGCTCACGGTGCCTCTGTGATAACATATTTAATAAAGGGTAAAAAAAATGCTGTGCAGCAGCTCTGAGGAAGAAAAGTGAGAAAAACGCGAGACAAACAACCCTGTAGACACTGAGATCAGTGGAGAAGGAGGGGGAGGAGGTGCTCCAGGTGGCAGAGCAGAGATTCCCCTGCAGCCTGTGAAGAAGACCACGGTGAAGTTGGTTGTCCCCCTGCAGCCCATGGAGGACCCCATGCTGGAGCAGGCTCCTGGTGGGAGCTGTGGCTATAGAGAGGAGACCGCAAAGGAGCGGGTTTTCTGGCACAACCTGTGACCCGTGGGGGACCCGTGCTGGAGCAGTCTGTTCCTGATAGACTGTACCCCATGGAAAGGACCCACGCTGGAGTAGTTCTTGAAGGACTGTATCTTGTGGGAGGGACCTACGCTGGAGCAAGGAGCAGCAGAGACAAAGTGTTATAAACAGACCCCCATTCCCCATCCTCCTGCAGTGCTGGGGGTGGGAAGGAGGAGGAGGTAAATCTGGGAAGAAGAAGGGTAAGGGGAAGGTGGTTTTAATTTTGTTTTTTATTTCTCACTGTCCTATTTTGTTTTTAATTAGTGGTAAATTAACTTAATTTCCCCAAATCAAGTCTGCTGTGCCCACAACACTGGCTGGTGGGTTACCTTCCTGTCCTTATCTCAACACACAAGCTTTTTCATCATATTTTCTCCCCTTGTCCTGCTGAGGAGAGGGAGTGAGAGAGCGTCTGGGTGGGCACCTGGCAGCAGCCAAGGTCAACGCACCATGCAAGGCTTATTCACTAACAGAGCTATAACAGGAAATAGGATGCTGTAAACAGACTCTGCACTATTAAGGCATTTTATGCTGATGATACATCTCTGGATCTTCTGACTTTAATCTTATCACTCTGTTCTGAGCTCTGAAAATTTCATTTCCACTCATTCTAGTCTCTCAACTGACAATAAGTACTGCTGAGCAAACAAAGGTGAGTGCTTTTTGGATTGATTTTGTCTGACTGCTGCTACAGTCCAACAGAGTTTATACGCCACAGGGTAGTGTTTGTATCTAGCTGTGCTTATATTTGGAATTTCCATTCATGTGTATGAAAGAGAAACCATGGACAAACCCCCTGAAATCTTTTCTGTGTTAGATTTATCATCTCTGAAGTATACAAACCCCTCTTCTGTGCAAAAACAAGTGGCCACATGCAGACCAACGTGCTTAGTACATAAATGTTTTGCTTGTACTCATTTCATCTCTTGTGTGAGAGAGGAGTGTTGTGTGGAGAAAAAAAGATGAGTGAGCCAGCTACTGAAAAAGCTCTGGCCTGGCTGTTTGCCTTTATCTTCAGCTGGCTTGAAACAGTCATAGTCACATCAGGAAGATTAGAATCGAACACCACCAGTTAGAGTATCAGTAGGGTTGCCTCCTTAATCAGGCAAGTTAGTGCCTGCAGACCTATGATACCTGCACAAGTGCTGCCTGCCTCCAGGTCTGAATCTCTACCAGCTGCATCTGCTCTCACATTCTTTATCATTGTTCTTCTTGTGTAATCAACATGGTGCTATATAGAGCAAAAATAAAAATGCATACATATAGGCAAATATCTTTATGCATATGTACATTTCTCTATGTGTGTGAAGCTTTGAATATAAACATAAAAAGTTATGGTTTTTTCCTTGAGAAATTAATTTCTTAATTTCCTATCAACAGAACATCTCATTATATATAAATGTTGTGAAAGACCTTATTAGACAGATAGACATGCGAGAGCTAAAATTAAAAGTTGCTGTGGAAACCATAACCTGAAATAAGTTTTTCTTTTGTGCACTCAAAATCCCAGTCTTTGTCTTCTTTTAGAATACTGTTTGCATATAATTTCTTTCTTCTGGAAAAAGAATCTGAATTGCTGATACACAAATGGAAATCCCATCTCACTGTGACTGTAAAGAGGATCTCAGACTAATGGAATTTCTTTTTCCTTTCCTGTCAGTATTTTAAGCGCCTCTCTTGTCTTGGTATCTGTCTGGCATAAGGCAGAAAAAAAAATTAATCCCTGGTGGTCATTACTGCCCATCTATGACCAGCTGCCGCAGTTTGGAACTATCAGTGGAACTGTTGATATTATTGCCTTTGCTGGAGTTAATTTTCATGTAGGAAACAGCTTGGGGTAGGGTATAAGGGAGGGAAGAAGAAAGGCTAAAGAAGATGCTAAGGCATGGAGGGAAATGCTTTACTAAATACAAAATATTCTTTAGTTCTCAGCTGCAGCCGTCATCATCTCTCTATAGCACATTATTAGAAAATCACATTTCAAATATGGCTTGTCAAATAAGCAAAAAGGGACTTGAGCTCTGTATGTACCAAACACTTTGGTACCGGGACACTTGATCACACTAAAGATGGCGTTCATGTTCTATCCCTGAGATTCTTCCACAGCTGTTATTTTCTGTAGTCATCTGTTGACAGATGCATTCACATAGTGTTAGCCTGGGTCAGGAATGTGCTTTTGAAAAGAAACTCCCGATGGTCCGTGCTTACTGTGCTGAGTTCATGTTGTCAGGCAGCCTTGGAGCACACAGAAAACACTGCATCTTTTCTGATGGAGCTGAAGCAGAATATGCAGCCTGGGGGTACACCTAATGCTCTCCAGCTGCTAACGGGTGTTCAGTTCACAGGATCAGACTGTGATTAGCCCAAAATAAAATCCTCCCAACCCATGCTGTGCTCTGTCAAACCACTCCTGCCGAGCTACACAGCTGATGAGATAAACATAGCTTTTGTTAAACAAGCTCTTCCTGCAGTGTGACTTTTTTTTTTTTTAAATCTGTTTTATATGCAAGAAATAACTTGAGCATCAGCTCCAAGAAGGCACTGAAAAATGCCAATTTGCAGTGCTCGTATACTGAAGATCTCTCTTGATGATTGCACAAATGATGTGCATGGAAAAGATGGGGTCAAATATCAAATATGCTCATGTTACATGCCTTTCTGTCTAGGAAAAAGCATTATGGACTGATTTTTCTGGTGACCTGCTAACCCTGGATTGCTTGGCAAGAAAACATAGGAGCCATGGCTGCATGCAGGCATTGTTGCCAGCTAAGCCTCATGTTTTCTTCACAAACACTGAAATACCACAGAGAATGATGTAATGTTAATTTGTACAATTATTTGCAAATGCATGAGTCCCATTTGACTTATTCAGTAGTTTTACATAAAAAAAATAAACTGGCACAGAATTTCTACTGTGATCGCACAACAGCTTGCATTTAAAAAGCCATTGTGCTTAAGTGCAAATTGACAATTAGCATATCTGGAAAAAAAAAAAAAGAAAAAAAGGTAAAAAGCCAAATGCTTAGAATACATCTACTGGAGACAATATCAAGACCAGTCCCAGCTCTGGAGTTCACGCTCAGCAAACATTTTATATACCGACACTATCTGATGGGCCGGCATTTTTTTTTTGCCCTTCCAGTTTTAGTGCCATCGATGTAGAGCTCAGCCCTGGTGGAATTTGATTGTGTTTGCTCTGAACCAATACTTGAATGCCTCTGTGCTGCCTTATAATTTGAATAAGTAGTCAGCTGTGAAACAAGCTATCCCAGACATTGTGAAATCCACCTCTCTCTAAGGAAGACAGGAGAAGTGACATCCTGGAGATGGCTCTGGCCTGTTCTAACTTTGTATGATATTTTACAGGGTGATTCAGAATTGCAATACTAGACAAGGATATTTTTATTTCAAAGATAAATACTAGGTGATTCTTTACAAGATTCACCTCAATTTGTTTAAGGAGGATTACGAACTGTTTCTGTCTGCCAGCATGGTTGGCCTGTGGTAAATGAGCTGCGCATTCCTAGTGGATTGGTGTCCGTGCCATAGAAAACAGCTTCTACGTTGGCATATTTGTGCTGGGTCTTTGCAGAGGCAGATAGTGAATGGGTACAGAGGAATCTACTGCATTTACCTGCCGTGTGGCCAGTGCTACACTGAGGACGCTTGCCTGTCCTTGTGATCTTGGCAATACCGAGGATGGTTTCTGTCCACAGGGCTCTTGATCGAGCCCCTTTTCATGAGCCCCACCTTTTTGTTTTGATAAAAAATGCTATTTGTTTGTTGCAGTATAACAGCCAAAAAATGGAGAGGCAGAAAGCGTTCTGCTTTATTTTAATTTTTATACATGCATGTTATCTGCTATCTGAAACATACGAGCAAACAACCCCTGTCCTGGTGTCTTGATAAGAGTAGCAGAAAGTCACTGTCCTGAGGTACTATTTCAGCTTTGCTTGTTTTGCTTTCATCTCTGACGGGAGTAATCCATCTGTAGCTTAGTGGGTTTTTCTGGCGGCATTTCATACCGTCTGCTTTCGTTGCAGTTTGTGGTTTAGAGAGAGTGCTTGAGATTGTGTATACTAAGTAGGTTAGATCCTCATAGCTGAGCATTCAGAAGTAGCTACTTGCCTTTGATCACAAATAATTTGTTGCTGAGTTACACGGGAGGCTATTGCTGTATGGTAAGAAAAAACCCTCAATATCAACATTAATATAAATAAATTCTAGGAATAATTTAGGTTCGAAAGGACTTCTGGAAGTCATCTGGGCCAAACCCCTGCTCAAAGCAGGGCTAACTTCAGTGCTGTATCATGTCTTGAATAGTAGCCAGCACCAGAGGAAAAAAAACCCATAGTAAACCACAGCTATCTTACCCTTTGAATGCCTTGCCCAGCTTGTTACACTCAAGGGTGTAGAAAATTGTAAGATGGAGGTTGTATTTGAATCATCTCTCAACAGCTGTTGATAAACCTGCCTTCCATAATGACTTCAATCCCTTTTAACTTGTTTGTTTGTTTGTTTGTTTTTAATCTCTAAAATAAACTGCAGTGATAAGTTCCACAAATTTAATTATGTTCTGTGAAAAAATACTTATGTTGGTGGTTGAAACCCACTTCTTGGTAATTTACATATGTGCTTCCTGAAGAAGCTAAGTGGCCTGAAATGAAACCCAAGCAATAAAAAGGCAAATAGGGTGGGGTGTTCTACTGCTTTGGCTGTTGTTTTCTTACAGGGATGCCCCACAATAGAGGACAGTAAATTCGGTTGAGTGAGCAACGGAGGAAACGAAGAGGCTTCCGGAGATATTAAAGACTGGAGGCAAAAGATGTAGGATGCATATACTGGAAGCTTTTCCTGTATGAAGAGTCTCCAGCTATGAGTAGTGGGTCAGAAACCCCGTGGGCCAGGCATGCAGGTAGGGGCAGTGTGGTAAAATGCCAATGGAGAAGTGATGATATGGTGGAAAAGAGGCTGCATGAACCTTCTTCATCACAGCACCTGGAAGTTAGGTGCTGAGAGGAGGAGGGATGACTGTGGTGGAGCCGAAGGCTTGTTCCCTTGTAAGAAGAAAGCAATCAACAAGTAGTAGCAAGAGAAGCAGAAGTAAGTGGCAAAGAAGATGAGCAAAGCAGCTCACTCCTCAAAAAGAGAGGTAAAAGTCAGAGGACTGTTAGTAGCTCAAGGCTTCAAGAGGGAAAACATCAACATGGAGAAGTATTAAATCCTAAAGAAAAAAACAAAACACAAGAGCAGGCTGGTCAGGCTAGTTGGCCAGCCAGGAAACACTGGGCCATGTGGTGAGGTTGTTGATGCCACTCGTGTCAACAGAGCTGGTGGCAGAGGGCACCCCAGCAGCGCTGTGGGTCTGTCCTAGGGATGTGGGGGGGGTGATGCTGCCCCTTCTGCCTGACTCTCCTTGGCCGGCAAAGGCCCTCAGATGCCTTATCAGGCTCATGAGCACAGTAGTACTTAGTGTAATGGTTCAAAAAGATCCTAGCTGTCTTTTTTGTGTGTTAGCTGGTAAATAATGGCTTTACATTTCACAGTTATGTATACGACACTATTTTTGCCTGGTTAAAGATGCCCAAACAAACCGACCCAAAGGAGAGGCTGCAACAACATGTGCCCACGATGAACGATAGCAGGGAGAAGACCCCAGAGATTCCCACCTGCCCTCAAAAAGGCACATCTAGGAGTGTGAACAACCCTGGTTGAGGAAAAACTGGTTAGGTTGTCACTAGTGAGAGGGAGGATCATGAACTGCAGCCCTGAGGAAGAACTGTTGAGGTTGAAAAAAAGGTGTGAAGGTCATAGGAAGGATCGGCAGCGGATTTTTCCCTGAAGACGAGTGTCGCTGCCTGGAGTGAGCCAAAACTAACTGTGCCAGAACAATACTCAAAGAAGAGTATGTTCAGGTGAGCTTTGGTAAAATACTTTCAGTCCTCGGAAGGAAGTGTCCAACCAGAAAAATTATTGCAGGTTAGTACAGTCGGTGCAAAGATTGTGGTTAGGAAGAAAAGCCATGCAAAGAGGACTCATCTGAGGATGAGTAATGCTGTAGATACAGCATTCTGGGATCCCACTTAACAAGACTTACGAGAAGAGCTTTAAACTAAGAAATGAGGAAAACGGTTTGGGAGAGTAGTGAAATCCTTACAGCTGTTTTTATAATAAGAGGAGAAAAAAGGAGTAATACTGCTGTCAACTGTAGTCAAGTTGGCAATATCAATAGTCAAATTGTTTACTTTTACATGGCTAGAAAGTATGTGGTCAATAGGAGACAACAGACATGCCTGTATATTCACACCAGACAAGGGTATTGCAGGTGATGTGCAAAGCATGAAACTGAGTATGATGTTGACTGCATTGGCGTGGAATGGCAGCAGTGATTATTACATGACGAGGAGCAATCATGTTGGAAATGCACTGTACAGAAATGATAGAAATAACAGTTTAAAGGTAGTGGAGGAGTTGAATCATATTTTAAAAATGTTAAGAAATTATAAAAAAAATTATGTGGAAAAAGTAGATTAGTTATGATCAAAATCATTCTAGGAAAGGATGTCAGAGGAGGCCCTTCTGGGATAGACTGGGGAGTTGAATTTGGCTATGAACAAAGAATTATTTAATGCTATTAGAGAGAGAAACACTCCTGAGATTTGTATCACAGGAAACTGTAATTTCTCATTCATCAAGACTGAAAACCATTAGCAATCACAGGCCACTGGTGTGACAATCAAAGGATCTGTTTGACTGAGCACTCAATGAACCAATAGAGGGTGATAGTATTTAAAATTTTGTTTCTGTGACTAACATTAACAACTTAAAAGAGATAATTGTAGATAAAACCCCCTTGAGTGAGCAAGTGAGGTTGATTTAGTTGATGTGACCTGGAATGTGGGTCTGTGACTCTTATTCTTAGTTTAGAAAGGGACAACTGGAGTGAACTAAATGGTGAAGAATGGACTAAGAAGCTGAAGATTTCATTTTAAATGAAGCCTGGAATTTCTTTATGTTAAAGATGTAAAGCCATTAAGGACTTCTCTTCTAAAGCAAAGGAAATGATTGCCCCAGCCAGCTCTGGAAACAAGGACAAATTATCTTGAAATGGACATTAGGAACACACAGAGATCCTCCAAGGACAGGAAACAGCGGTTACTCGGCAAAGAGACCTGTCTTAAAGATCAAGAAGCTCAGGGAGAAAATGAGAATTGCTGGCAGCTGTGCCAAGGCTGGTCCTGCAAAATACCTTCAAATGCTGAGCAGCCGGCTCTCTTGGGGTGTGCGCAAGAAGAGTTGTGTGGGAACAGCCTTCAGCACCAAAGCTCTCATCATGTCCCCATAGTTTGGGAGAGCCAGGGGACCCTGTGGGGCTTGTGTTTGTAGTCATGCACAATCAATGTTCTGCAAGTAGAAAATGTCTGTGTGTGACATCTCATCAGAGGTGATCAGCAGGTCCTTGGGCAGAGATGGATATGAACAAATCTGTCTTGATGAAAGGTGAGCGTTCAAAGTGACTCCCGTTATTTTTTTTTGTGTCCGTTCCTTAGGAATGGGGATAAATGTACGTACCAAAGATCCTCATCTGCCTAAGATTTGAGGAGATTTGCTCCTCAAATCCTGTGGCAACTCTATCTGGATCAGGAAAGAGCTGGCTGTGATGATATGGTAGGAGCTGACTGGTATGCAGGTGACCCATGTCTGGAAGATTGCACCCCTTCCTCAGGATACCAAGTGGTAGCCTGAGAAGTTATCTTAGCCTAACGTGGAATGGACAGAGTGGAAACTTGATTCTGGACTTCCACAGAAAGATGCTTAATGCTTTTCCTACTGGCTTCATACAAAATTCCCTCCTGTGAGTCATTTTTTGCTTCCCAATATCTCTGACAACACAAGCTGACTACAGCATTGCGTGTTCTTACTGATTACTCATAAAGCCTCTGATGTTTTTTTTACCTTACAATCCCACCTGTTTGAGTCCCAGTTTTTGTGTTTGATTTACTCTGTGACTGTAAAAGAAATCTGATGTTCCTGGGTCTTAAAATGATTGAAAACTCAGTGGACCTGGACACCACAGCTGTCAATGGCAAATTAAAAGAATCCCAGTTGTACTATTTTCTGAAGCCTTAGCGATTATTTTGAACAGTAGGTGTTAACAATAAAGATACTAGCTAAAAATAATAAATGTCTATATATTCTTTGAGAAAAATCTCTACTCTAGACCCTGAACTTTTATGTCAAAGGAGCTCCCTTGCTTGTTTCCTGACTTTAACATTTTACAGACTTTTAAAAATGCTATAATGAAGCCTGAGAATAAAACAATGTTATAGTAAGTGAGGAGACTTGGGTTTAATTCTTTGCTGCTGTTTTCTTTTGTGATCTCAGGCAAGTAATTTCTCTCTCTCTCTCTCTGCTTTGATTCTTTATCTCTAACTAAGGACAATAGCACTTTCTTGTTTCTCCTGGAGATGCATTATTTTAATCACTATAAAAGACAATGAAGAGCTCAGACACTACAGTGAGGGGGATTGTGTTAAATACAACAGCTGAAAAGAAGTAGAAAAAAAACCCTCTGAGCCTCCTGATGTTTAAGGCTGGATTGTTTAAATATTTCTATCAGTTTGTTGTGCCCTCTGTGAACATGGGAGGTGAGGATGCCAATAACATCTGCATCTCAGTGGGTTAAAGACCTGAACCCTGCTGCTGACTTAAATCTTGGTCTTGCTAATACAAACTGGTAATCTCTGATGTTGAAAAAAGGTTATAGAAAACCTACACACCTGTGAAATGGAAGAGTGGGATGAGCTTGCTGCTTCTGTTTGTTTGTTAAAACAGGAAATAGGGTACTTAATAAATAGCTCTTGTGCTACTTGAGTTTTGTGGCTAGATTGTTACAGCTTGGACCTGGTACTATATTTAGCCAACTTAGAAAAGGAAATGCGTAGATCAGCAAGGAGATTGCACGGTACATTGATCTCCCATAGCTGTAAAGGCTGCCCAAAAAGATGCTGGCTAATGCCTTTGGGCCAGGGGAAGTTTAGATTGGATATTAGGAAAAATTTCTTCACCGAAAGGGTTGTCAAGCATTGGAACAGGCTGCCCAGGGAAGTCTTTGAGTCACTGTCTTTGGAGGTATTTAAAAGACGCGCAGATGTGGTGCTTAGGGATGTAGTTTAGTGGTTGGACTTGATCTTAAAGGTCTCTTCCAACCAAAGCGATTCTATGATTCTGTGTTTTGATGAACTTCAGGCACAAGCGGCCTGGAAGGAAGGAATTCCCCAGCTACCTCTGGAGAAAACAACCACCTGACAGAGAAAACTGCAGACTAATAGTGCTGTCATTCAGATAAATGTCTGGTTTATCCCCAGTTTCTTTTTCTTTAACCCCCATTTTCTTGGGGAGTCCTCTTTATTACCTTGTCCCCAGAAAACTATCTGTATTTTTGTACTTGACTGGTTTATGCTTGGAAAAAACTCTAGGTGCTCAGCTTTACTCTCTTGGCACGCTTGCAAATGTGCAAATGGAAAAACACGGATTTGTGGGCAGCAACTCTGCAAGTAGGAGCTGTGTATCAGACTCTGACTGTCTTGTGGCCTGTGAAGCCGCTCTGGGCAAAGCAGTGGGCCACCTGCAAAGTGGGTGGCACCGATGTGAGGGGAGAGAAGATCATGATGATAGGGCTGGAGCAAGGAAACCACCATAATGTGAGACATAGTATGAAAGGAGGAAACAGAAATAGACCTCTAAAAGAGCAGGGGAAAAACGGTAGCAGGAATTACAATCTTTTGCTGGATTAGTAAAGGGGTTTTTTTATTTACGTATGTATCAGGTAACTTAGCAATGCTTTAAATGTATATACATCCAGACCAGAAAATGCATTGCTGAGGGAAGTGATCTTTGTCATGCCTCTTCCTGGCAACAAAGACCAGAGTCATCTGGAGCATATTTATGCTGGCCTGCTGTATTGGGTTTGCATGGCAAGGTTTTGGTAGCAGGGGGGGCTATTGGGGTGGCTCCTGTGAGAAGCTGCTAGAAGCTTCCCCCGTGTCTGACAGAGCCAATGCCAGCCAGCTCAAGGTGGACCCGCTGCTGGCCAAGGGTGAGCCCATCAGTGACAGTGGTAGCGCCTCTGGGATAACATAATTAAGATGGGGGAAAAAAAACAGCCTAGAGGGAGCTTTTGCAGCCAGGGATAGAAGTGAGAAGATGTGAGAAACTCTGCAGACACCAAGGTCAGTGCAGAAGGAGGGGCAGAAGGTGCTCCAGGCGCCGGAGCAGAGATGCTCCTGCAGCCCGTGGTGAAGACCATGGTGAGGCAGGCTGTCCCCCTGCAGCCCATGGAGGAAGGATGAGGGGGTGTAGAGATTCTGCCTGCAGCCTGTGGAGGACCCCATTCTGGAGCAGGTGGAGGCACCTGAAGGAGGCTGTGACCCCATGGGAAGCCCACGCTGGAGAAAGCTCCTGGCAGGACCTGTGGAGAGAGGAGCCCACGCCAGAGCAGGTTTGCTGGCCTGTGACCCTGTGGGGGACCCACGCTGGAGCAGTTTGCTCCTGAAGGTCTGTGCCTTGTGGGAGAGACGCTGGAGCAGTTTGTGAAGGACTGTAGACCCTGGGAAGGACTCACGTTGGATAAGTTCATGGAGGACTGTCTCCCGTGAGAGGGACCCCATGCTGGAGCAGGGGAAGAGTGTGAGGAGTCCTCCCCCTGAAGATGAAGAAGCAGCAGAAACAACGTGTGATGAACTGACCGTAACCCCCATTCCCCGTCCCCCTGCGCCACTGGCAGGGGGAGGAGGTAGAGAATTCAGGAGTGAAGTTGAGCCCAGGAAGATGGGAGGGGTGGGGGGAGATGTTTTAAGATTTGATTTTATTTCTCATTCCTCTACTCTGTTTTGCTTGGTAATAAATTAGATGAATTTTCTCTCTAAGTTCAGTCTGTTTTGCCCGTGACGATAATTAGTGAGTGATCTCTCCCTGTCCTTATCTGGACCCACAAGTGTTTCGTTGTACCTCTTCTCCCCTATCTGGTGAAGGAGGGCAGTGATAGAGCGGCTCTGGTGGGCACCTCGCCCCCAGGCAGGGCCAGCCCACCACACCTGCTCTGTACTGTTCCCGCAAAGGGCAAGCTGTACTAATTGATCAGCAGGGGATTTCCTTCCATAAAAGGTGGCCCTCAAAAGGCTCAGAGGTGCCCATAGCTTAACACAGCTTAATGACAGCAGCCTATATAAGAGGTAGTGCTTGCATTTATGTGGAGATACTATCGGGATACAGGCCTGGCAGCTTCCTTTGCCGCGTGCGTGGGGTGGCCTTTCCCTGCCAGCAGCGACCTCAGCCCTGCGGCCCTGAGCCAGTATGTCCCTCTGAGCCAGCACGTTCCTGCCTTGTCCTTCTGCAGCTGCAGGCAGAGAGGACACCAGCTCAGTTGGATAGAGAGAGACCTGCTGGCCAGGTGCTGGATTATGGATTTCACTCCTTTTGATTGTGCTTCGAGCCATGTTCAGCAGTCTGTCTCACCATCAGTCTTCATTTCCTTTTCCAAGTCCTTCCCTGTTTTAGATCATTAACTCACTTCATTTTACCTTAGGGTCTTTGACAGATACCTTCTGTAATGTAGAGAAGACAGCTCATTTTACATCTGTCATCTCCTGCAATGCTGATGATACCGTTTGAACTTCTTGTCTGTTTCAGCAATGAAACTCCAGGAGATACATTTGAGCAAGGAGACTTCCTGTGGTAGAACACTTGTCTAGGTATGTCATGTAGCAGCAGAAATAAATATATTGGGGTGGGGAACAAGGGAAGGAGTTTGCTTCGTATTTGCTGATTATATGGTGAAATGCTGCAGATAGAAAGCGCCCCTGTGGTACTTCTGCATCAAACTAGTGTTAGATACTGTGAAGAGTACTATTTGGCATAAAATCCTACCCACGCCTTCCTGGACTATTGAGTAGGAGGATGTGGTTTGCACCACTTTAGGACCACGCTGAATGCAAAGTTTTTGTTTGTGCAGCTTCCTAAACAACCTGAAAATGTGAGCTCTCTGCTACTTAAAACTAGCTTATCTTTAGGGTGTCTAAATATTTGCAATTACCTGAGTCCTACTTCCTTTACAGCACTATATCCTGCAGCAGAAGGGAATGAGACGGGATCATGCTGCCACTGTGTATTTCCTTGGAAATGCAACATAGATAATTCTAACTGGCTTCACACTTCTTATGAACGATTTGGAGTAATCTTTGTTTTTTTTTTTTCCTCCTCCTTAGAATTCAACAAAACTTGGAAAAAGAAAGAAATTTCCAAGTCTAGTGAGTTTTTGTCTGTATGACAGTGAGAGAGAGCATATGGGACAGAAAAAAAGAAAAGATGTTGACAGAAGTACAGGAGTCAGAAAATCTGTCATTTTTTCCTTTCCACTATGCAAAGCAGCTCAAGTGGCTCCTGCACTGCCTATATTTTTAAAAAAATAAATAATAAAGCTGTAACTGAATTGCATAAACAGTTCTAGATTCACTTTCCCAGTAACAGGAATGGAATTGGACAGCTGACAGGGACCAGCTGAAGGACTTAGATTTACATCAATGATTAGGCGATGCAAGAGAAAGAATTCCTCAGCATCAAAAATGCCAGGGGAGTTAGGAACAGTCCTTTCAGCTCCCGAGTTCTCCTCTTGCTCAGAAAAGACCTGCCATCATGTATCCCTTTTATTTGGTCATTTCTAACTCTGGAAAGGATCGTTTGCAAGATTTCCGCTCTATGTTTGTGTACACATATTTCTGTGGCCTGTATGTGTTTCTTTTTCTGCTTTTTCCCGTCTCAGTTGAGACTTTAAAGCTTCTCTACTCAGTACCTGGAGTGTGTATTGATATTACCTCCAAATCACACCTCAGATGCTCCCAAAGATTTTTCTTTTGAGTGTTACAGTCCTGTTTTTTCAAACCTGGCTACGGGAGCCTCAAACCAGACTTCTGTAAGTACTTGGCTTTGTCACATGGGAAACTCTTCAGTCCGTTTTTCTCTCCCCTTCTCTAGTGTGATCTTGTGACAGGAACATAGCAAAGCCATCTATTAATTTTGGCACTTCCTCCTTCCCACCTCTATGTTGTTACTGTATTTTTAATGCATTTCTTCTCTTTATTTCCATCCTTCTTCTCCATCTGCTTCCCCCTCTGTTGAGACCAGTCATAAAAAGCCAAAATCTATGTCATGAGTGTGTTGCTGTCTGAGTTTCAGGCAGTTAGACAATATTTATTGATGGGGTACACCTCCTGGGCTGTAATCATACATCCACTGCTGTAGTCAGGTCAGAACGAGGTACTCCAGCTGCAGCCCAGCAAAGAGGGAAGACAAGTGTTCAAACTCCTGGGCTGCTGCTCTTGCAAATGTGTTTGTCTTGGGTGCTCAAGGCCCTATGAACCTGGATGATTTGTAACCTGCTACCCAGTATGCCACCAAATCCAGGGATACATTTAACAGAAAATATATGAAGACAGTGAGACTTAAATTATGTTGAAGTGTGAATAATTTTTTGTTCCTAGAATGAGATTCCAGTCATTGACTAGTCTATTTATAGTTTCAGAGTGTAATTCCCCACTGCCCTGCGCCTTGCTTTGTCCTTTATGCCAGTGCAGTATGAGAGGGGTTACAGCTTTTGGAAATTAGGAAGTTTTGGCCGCTTTGCCCAGTACTGTGCAATAACAAAAGGTGGTGAAGAGCAACTGTGACTAAAACCTCTAGTCTGGTAACCACAAACAAGTCCACATCAAAAAATAGTTATTATAATTAACGTCACTGCTTTAAAGGGAGGGATGAGCTGCTATTTCCTACATGCTTGGTATTGCTTACGACTCCTTTTGAATTTAACCTTCAAATAAAACCAATAACATACCATGAAAGAAACGGCTTCTCTAGAAACCATCCTAGAAACTTTCAACCTGCTGCTGAGGCCTGTACTATTAGATGTTGTCAGGGGAGCTGATCTCTGGTGATCTGTAATTTTTCCCCCCCCCCATGTACATTTGTGAACTGTGTAGATGTTTCTGCACACCATTTCAAACGACAGTCCTTCCTGACCTTCGCTTGGGAGGTCTCACAAACATTGCTAACTCTCTAGATTTGTCAACTTTAATTGAAATGCCCTAGTGTCTCATTCAGCTAACAGTGTTACAGAGACATAAACTACTTCAAATTTGAAGCAGCGATGAGAGGGAACAAATGTCACGTCCCCTTCTCCTTCCTAGCAAATCTCCGTCGACGCTGACGGCTGGTTGTCCCAGGGGCCTCACGCTGCAGAAGTGAGTATTAACCCAGAGCAAAGCTGTATTGCAACTCTGTTCCTTTCTCCCACCCACCCAGTCTTCAACCTGGTGCGTGTTCAGTGGCTCCTCTTGGGTTCTCGTCCTAGTAATGATCCCTTTTGCTGCTGTGCATGTTAATCAGCCTTCGACTGAAACTCTTTGTGCGCGTGTGCTAGCGTGTACCTAGTTGCAGTAAGTCTCTAAATCACTAGACGCTGGTCATTGATGATCAAGCCCTAATGAAGGGGAGCGCAGGCAGACATATAGGGTCTGAGAACCTTGCTGCGAAGGGGAGGGATCCCGTGCTGGTGGTTTCCCGACTCGCCGAACCCTTTGTGCTGCCACACGCTAACCCCCCCCTCAGCCCCGGCCGCGGGGGATGCCTGCTGGGTGACTGCCGGGCATGGGGCAGCACTGCGCGGGGTGCTGGGGACAATGGGGAGCGGGGGTTTTCAACCGGACAAGGGCTGGAGGACTCCTCCGCTGCCGGAGGAGCTGACCCTGCGGATGGGCTGGAGGGGGTGCGGGAGGAAAGCTGCTCAAGCGAGGCCGGGTAGGCAGCCACGGTCGGAAGGGGGGACCCCCGGTGGGGGGGTGCGGCCCCTGGCTGCCCATGGGGGACGGCCCCGGGACGCGGCGGGGCCGTTGCCCTGAGGGAACCCCGCGGCCGGGGCCCGGCGGCGGCGGCGCTCCCGGGGCCGCTAGGGGGAACCGCCCGCCCGGGGACCGCCCGCCCGCCCGCTCGTCGTCCGGCGGCGCCCTCCGGCTGTGGGCTTCCCCCGCCCCGGCAGCGGCACAGCGTCTGGGCAAGCCGGGGGGGACGGGGGGGGTGGGCTCCTGTTCCTGGCGAGCGGGCACAACCCACGTCCTGACACTGCATCAGGTCCCCTTCGCGCGAGTGGCCTGGGGCGGCTAGAACAGTTTAAAAATTGCCTCCTGTTTCTCCTGTGTTTCTAGAATCCCTTATATGTATACGGCCTGCTTTCTTGCCTTCACGTATGCTGGGTTTTAGTTTCAAAACCCGCTTAGTAAATGTAACCGAGCCTAAACTTTGCAGCAGCTCAGACCCATCTGAGCCAAGGCACCTCTTGAGCAGAGGGGTGAGCCGCCCCCCAGCTTGTCGGGTCTCGGCTCTGGTTTCCCTGGGCCTGCAGGAGGGTGACTGCAGGGAGGCCGCGGCTTTGCGCTTGCTCCTGCCTGGTGGCTGCAGCTGCCCCGTACCCCTTGGAGCGGGGGCTCGGGCTGCCGGCTGCACCCTTCACCCGGCATCGGGTGGCTGAGGCAAAGCTGCTCAACCTGCTGAGAGCTTCTCACCGAACAGAGGCCGAATCCAGGCCGTGGTGAAAGCTCTGGCTTTTCTCCTGACGCCTCTTTCATCTGTGCCGTGTTTCCTTGTCTGCACGTTAATTTGTTAATGCATCTCTCCTCCTTCGGTCTTCCTTGTACAGCGAAGGATGAGAGAAGGCAGGAGAGGTTATCATTTCATAGCCTTCCTCGTTCCCCTGAAGGATCTTTACATGAGCTCTTTTGTCCAGTAACACAAAATAAGGCAAAACTTCTATTGAAATAACTCTTGCCCTTCATTCGTGGTGTGTGTTGTGTTGTGGGTAAGAACAGTCAGAGTGTGGAGTGGGGGAGTGAATAGAAAGGATGGCTCGGAGAAGTGTTACTTGGTTTATTTTCTGTTGAAGTTAGACTGCTTCATTTTATTTCATTTTTTTCCTTTCTTGTTTGCAGATTTAGAACTTGGAGGATGTTTCAGTTGCTTTTTGTTATTCTTCTCCAGTCAAAGAAAAAAGAGAAGCGGTGGAGTAAATTGGTTATGAAGTGCTTTGACATCGTGTTCAGCCAGCTGGAGACACAGGTGAAGGCCAGGCTGGCAGAGGTTGGGGAGGATTGGCATACACTGGGGTATTTAACAAGGAGAGGCAGGAAACATGGTAGTAGTTTGACTTTGTGTAACTTGTATTTGTGGAAAATAAAGCAAGCTGAGGGTATAAACCTGGCCATGTCTAAAGCAAGGAACAAGTCTCCATTCAGCACTCTTCCTGTGCTTAGGGTGGCTTTTAAGAGGGGGAGAGGGCAGTGTTGAAACATAGATGAGATTTTAAAATATGTGCTTTGATACTACTCAATTTTTTTTCTCTGCTGTTTGTAGCCTTTAAAATCTCAGTACTTGCAATTCCCTGGTCTCATCAACTGTGCGAGCCTGGTGCTGACCAGTATTGTCACACTAGTCTTCCAGAAGGATCCTGCGTGCTCAGATACAGAGTGCTGTACTGACCCTGGGTGGGATGGAGATGGCAAAACAAGCTCCCCTCCCAATCCGTGCTCAGCTCCTGGGAGGTGCTAGGCAGCTTTAAAGCGAACTGGCGCTTCTGTTACTTGGATCTGAGTTGTGATGAGTTCAAGCAAGTTTATTTCAAGGCTGCCTGGCTCTGTAAGGAGAAAACTGCTCAGTCTTTGTCTCTTCCTGTTCTCCTCCTCCTTCCCCTTTTTTGCTTTGCTTCGCTCCACAGCTCTCATTTTCCTCCTTCAGACTGTAGTATGTGATTCCTCGTGCAGTTCAACAGAGGGATGCTCAAAATTCTGCACCTGGGGAGGAGCAACCCCATGCACTAGTACATGCCAGGGGCTGACAAGCTGGAAAGCAGCTTGGCAAAGAAGGACCTGGGGGCATCCTGGAGGACCCAAAGCTGAACATGAGCCACGTGCACACTTGTGGCAAAGGTGGCCAACGGTGTCCTGGGCTACATTAGGAGGAGCGTTGCCAGCAGGTGAAGGGAGGTGATCCTTCCCCTCTGCTCAGCACTGGTGAGGCCACAGCTGCCGTGCTGGGTACAGTTCTGGGCTCCCCAGTACGGGAGAGACAGGGACATACTGGAGAGAGTCCCGTGAAGCGCCGCTAAGATGATGAAGGAATGCAGCATCTCTCCTGTGAGGAAAGGCTGAGAGAACTGGGACTGTTCAGCGTGGAGAAGGCTCAGGGAAAACTGATCAGTGTATGTGAATACCTGAAAGGAGGGTGCAGAGGAGATGGAGCCGGGCTCTTTTCAGTGGGGCCCAGTGACAGGCCAAGAGGCAATGGGCCTGGAACACAGGAGGCTCCGTCTGAATCTAAGGGACACTCTCACTGTGAGGGTGACTGAGCACTGGCACAGGTTGCCCAGAGAGGTTGTGGAGTGTCTGTCCTTGGAGAGATTAAAAAGCCATCTGGACTTGGTCCTGGACGGTCTGCTGTAGGTGGTGCTGCTTGAGCAAGGGGGTTGGATGAGGTGACCTCCAGACATCCCTTCCAACCTCAACCATTTTGTGATTCTGTGATTCTCGCACTAGTTTTGAAAACACCCTTTATTTCCTTCTCTTCTTGTGTATGCTGAATGGCACCCCAGGACCTCACCCAGGTTGAGGTGCTGGGTGCCTACTTCCCTTCTGGTTTTCTACCTGTAAAAGGGAGGTAAGACCTCCTACCTGTTGCAGGTAATCAGTTAATTAATATTTCTTCCACACTTTGAAAACAAGATGGGAAAAATACTTATCAAAATGCAAAAGACCATCAATGAACGAGGTTAGAAACAGTCCAATGGTAATATAACTTAGATTTATGTGTGTGGAAAAATAAGGTTATGCTTAGCTGTTATAGATATAGCTTGGAAAACTGTTTTGGGTTCAAAATGACCATAGTTTACTTGCTGTCAAAGCAGATGTGGAAGAAAAATCCACAACCTGAAAACGCTTAACTTGAATATTTATCATCTTAAATTCCAATGTTTTTGCATTTACCCAAGCTGAATGATGACCTCAAGCTTCAGAGCTGGACTTTATGATGATGGGGCATGCAAAACCTGTACTGACCAGCCCAGAACTAATGAGGTAGTTCAACACTGCCTTGCTAAACTTCCTGGATGGGCTGAAAGAGTCCAGCTCAGTTAGGATAGAAAACAAGCTGTAGGAACTGATGTTAAGGTTGAACTCCCCTTGCTAGGGAAGATGAGCCAGATGCTGGATTGCTCTTTGTTTTGTTACTGGTTAGTACTGACCAAGCTTGATCCTGGTGGCATTCCCCTTGAAGAGATCTCTCTTTGCATCTGGTTGGGGAGCAGTGCTGGTCTGTGTTGAGCTCACCTGGTCACGAGCCAGTTCAGGCTGCATCTGGGCTACCTCCAGAATAATAGATGGATATGAAAGATTTTGACTATTTTTGCTGTGGATAAAGACACAGCTTTGCTCCTGCTGGTTAATGGTGTGTGTTTGTGGAGCAACTATCTTCTAGTGACTGCCAGACTGGAAACGACTGGAGTGCAAACTGGCTGGTTTCTTATTTCATGGCTGTGGAGTATTTTATGCAGCTTTGTACTGTGAAATATGGGAAACTAGGCTTAGCCAAAAGTGAGTTGCTTAGCAGACGCTTGCTGTCATACAAATTAGCCACAGCTTTTGCATCTTGGAGTGCTGCCAGCAGAGAGCTAGCTATTGCATTAAATGTCTACTACCAGTCATGATCTAAACTGAAAGCGAGAAGATTAATTGCTCTTCTAGCATTATCTTAGCAGTTAGCGCTTTTTGTGGTGTTAAACATGGTTTTCTGTCTTTAAACCCAAACCATACAATACTGCTCCGCGTTTCAAATCAACGAGTGTACGGGAAGAACAGGAAAAGATCTAATTTAGTGAGAGAAAGTATGAATGTATAGGAACTATCTTGCTTTAAAGTGGAAAGGGAGGCTAATTTTGTTGGTGCTGTCCGTCTGGTATATAACAGTGAATACCTTCAAAGTATAGTTTAAATAAATATATGCCTCAAAGACTGGATACAATTGATTTGAGCTACTAGTAGACAGAAAGTAACAGCATTCAATAAGCATCTTCTTTGACTTTACTCTGCCTCAACTGTGATTTTTAATATTAATTGTACTAATGTAGTATGACTACTGAAACACAGTACTTTTTCCTTGCCTAAAAATATTTCCCTCGGAAATTTTCCTGAGTCACAAATTTCTTACTTAAGAAGTAACTCACTTGAACATGAAGTAAACAACTGGAATTTAGGAAACTCATACTTAGTAAGTTCCTGAGGATATAAGGTTTCTTTCAGTCATTGGTGTCCGTAATGAGTGAGGGATTTGACACCAGAAAGGCTGTTTTGAATTCAGTCAGTAACCTTGACTGTTCACACTGATGCTGCTGACTTCTGTTTGCTCTGTTCTCTGTAATCTTTCTTCTTAGCCAAGCTTAGTATCATCAAGGCTTTCATTTCTTGAGTTACTAAATGATGGCTATGAACACTAAATCAAAGAAATGTTTATGTTGATCTTAGAGGTTTAACCTTCCTGGTTGAGGAGGAAAATAAGAAATTCGACACAGGCTCCCCAGCAGACAACTGACAAATCCTGAAAAAAATTATCTGTTTAATTCATTTCAGGATTTTGCAGGGGAGGAGATATCAACATCTCCCTGGCAATTTTTAGCTGTTCTACTATTGGTATGATTGTCCCTGTAGGACAGCAGCACTTTTTGGAGGAGGAATACGAGAGCCACCAGCAGACACTATTTACTGCCCGCTTGGGTGCTGGAGTGCTTGCGAGTGCCCACCGTGACCAGTAGATGACTGCTGACCCATCAGCTCTCCGTCTCAGAACAGCTGCCCGTGCACTGGTGCAGCTCTTGTTTCTAGATGAGACACAGTGTTAGGTTTATGCTTAATCCTTACAGAGCTGTTTACAAGGGTTTCCTCTCACTTTTCTTGCAGCATCTACTCTTTGGTGTGTAGAGTTCAAAAAAGCCTTTCCTTCCAATGGCTATAGGGGTGATTTTCTGTTTCCCCTCTGTGAGGGAATCTGAAATGCAAAGGCCAAATACTAACATGTACTTGCCTAGAAATAATGTGCTGAGTTTGTAACTACTGGAGAAAATAATTTGGCACATAGTTATTTCCGTGTACCTCCCTAGCACCAAGAACAATTAGGCACCAGCTGAACACAGTGACTGCCAAAAGCGCATTTAGATGAGGTGGGTGTTTCTGGGTGGTACAGTCATGCGTTAACAAGTGTGACTGCATCACTGAAACAAAAGTATATTTGTATCCCCAAGCCCTTTGTAGGGATATGCCATCCACAAGAGGAGAGGACACCAATAAAGCATCTGGCAGGGAGGAAAGGCAAAGAAATGAGTACAGGATAATGAGGTGTATTTAACTGCTTGCTGTTAGCAAAAACCATCCACCTGAACTGGATATAGTGTTCACAGCTGCTTCAGGAATCATTCTCTGTGAAAGCTGAAGTGGGAGCAGGTCAGCTGCTCCCAATCCAGTTCTCTGGGTGTGAGAAAAAAATCTAAACTGATGGGCGGATGGTGGGCAGCTGCAGCAGGGAGAGGGATCCGGGAACCTTTGTGCAAACCCTAGAGGAGATGTAGCCCCTTTCCCTGCAATACACGCACACTGTCTTCTCGTGGAGAGAGGAAACCAGACATATTTTTTTCTATTTGCTGAGACTCAACTCTCACAGGGCACAGAGCTACTTGCAAAAAAATCTTAGCTCCAGTGCATAAAATCTTGCTCCCTCTTGCTCCTTGAATCCAGTGCTGAGCTCCAGTGGATGCTTGTGCACTTCATGGGGAGCGGGAAGCAGCATCCCACAGGAATCTTAACCTTTATGCATATTGAAAGAGGATCTCACGTTTTTTCTTGACACATACATACACGAATAAATACTAGAGATGAAATGATACTGTGTGGGGTTGTGTGATAAAGTGTTTGGCACAGTGGATTCTGTTAGAGAATGAGTGATGAGCTGCAGTCAGACACCAAGAAACGATGGTCCACAAGCTGCAAGTGCTTTTAATACAAGAACTACCCACTTTGCTTAGGTTTCTTGTAGTTGCATCTTACACCTCTGGGGTGTTGAAGGGTGAACAGTGAAAACAACACAAAAGAAACCACCCTGCATCTTGAGAAACATTTAGCAGCTTAATTAGATTCAGAGTATAATACTGTTAACAGTGCATAAATGACAGCTGGTTTTTGTTTATCTACATATTGTTGCATTCTTTGAGCTTTATCTGTTTTTATTTAAACATGAGTATTTTAAGTATCTTTTCTTCTCAAAAGCAACCCCTATTTTTTCTTCCAATTTGATTTCACAAGATATTATCAAACTTCTTACGTGTGAGAGGATAAACAATGTAGTCTACCCTCCAGCAGTCATAAAGAGAGAAGCAGGGGGAGAGGAAGTCCTGCCCCTAGATATCCAACATTATGACTCAGTACTCAGGAAACGTGGGAAATAGAGGTCTTCAGTCTTAAATGTTCCAGTGGGGTTTTCTTTGCTGCGTTCTGCTAATCTTTTTAGAAAGCTGAATCCCACGGCTCTTTCTGGAGACAGCAGAGCACAGCTGATGTTTAAAGCAGGTTTTTTGGGTTTTTTTTCTTTCAGCATAATGCAGCCATTGCCGAGGTCACGGGGGCTGCAGAGGCTGTGCTCTGACTGCAATGGTAATAAAGTGCGCTAGCTTGCACTGAGCATGAGCCAAATTCCATTCTGTCGCATCCTAGTATCTTCAAAATTTAGCTGTGCTACTGCTGCGCTATAGCTACACAGCATGACAAGTGAGCTTTCCATTAGACTCCTCGCTGGGTTAAAAGAAACAGTAAAGCAAATGCACCGTTTCTGGTACTTCTGATTAGCATCTCATTTGGACCTAGATGTGAAAGCAGAATACAGTAAGTTGCAAGTGACAGAAGCAAATTGGTACAATATCTCGGTTTCAAATCTCGTCATTTTGCAAGAAACACCTCTGACAGCTGTTCTGTCAGCTGGTAGCTAGTGGGCAAAATACAAAAATTATTAAACTCCACAGTTTGTTAAACAGGGGAGGGAGAAGGGGAGAGAGAAATGACAACGATGGCCTCTTTCTGGGTTTTCTTGTCTAATGCAAACCACTGAAAGTCTCTTGGAAGAGCAAGAGCAAAGAGGGGTGATACCTTTCCCAAACTAGGGGTGTGCATAGTGGTCTCATGTCTCAGCTTCTATGTGATGTCCCTAAGCTGCTGGCCCACGTGCCAAATCAGAGTGCCTTTGCAGGACACTTGCTGCTGACAGCAGTGTTCGTAGTTCCTGAAAGGAGCCTCGAATCCCTATTCCTGCTAGACAGCAAATTAATCCTGTGCAATCTGCTCTAAGTGATCCTGCTGTAGCAGGGGGGTTGGACTAGGTGATCTCCAGAGGTCCCTTCCAACCCCTACCAATCTGTATGAATCTGTGTGTGAATGGCTGGCAGTGAATTAAAATTTGGGGTCTTAGTGACACAGCCTGAATCTATTTGTCCTGGAAAGTGCAAAGCCCATCCCTGGGTTCTGGTGTGGCTCTTAGTGACTCATCTGCGCTCAGGGGTAAATTGGCCAGGGCTGGCTGGAGTGCCTACAAGGTCCTTTTGGCTCTTCTGAGACTGGGGACATGGACTAGATGCTCTGGGGGAAGGAGGGGTTTGGAGGTACCAGCTAGCGAGCGTCCCACAGGATCCCCTGCCCAGAGGCACTGCATACTGAAGTTGCTCCCCATGCCCTTACTGGAGAAGCTGCTGCACAGCCTTTTCCAGGGACCCACACTGCCAGGACCGTGGTCGGTCTCTGCTTTCTCACGTGCTTGGAAAGAGGGTGCACAGCCCTAGTGCTTGAGGCAATCGAGAAAAGACTTGAGTGATATTGGGCTTCTGGGGCTGGAGGGCTGAACATGGTGAGCCAGAGCTGTCAGACTGAGTTCTTCATTAGGTGGCCCTCAACCAAACCTCACTAAGCCACCCACCATCAGCAATGCTCTGGGGGCCCTGGCACAAACTGAGTGGCTGGGTTTGGTGCTGAAAGTCACAGGGGCCATGCCTGGCCAGGTGTGTGAGGTAGGGATGAGGACACAACGGAAGGAGTGTCTCATGCTTCTCTCTCCCTTCTAACATCTCCATTAGGAGGACCAGCTGCTCTTTAGGAGCATACCCTCTCTAGTCCCTACTTCAGCAGTGTCTCAGGGCACCAAGCACCATGTGTCTGGCTGTTTCCCTTGGGGCTATGCCCACATTGTGGGTGTGCAATGGCAGAGGTCCCCCAACACTGGCTTGCTGTGAAACTGGTAACTCATGAAAGCACCTCGCCTGCTGCTGGGGTGCTGCGAGGGCACAACACAGGGAAGTCCTTCATCTACAGGAGAAGACGAGGCTGCAGGTGCACTCAGCTGATCAACATAGGACAATGCTAGGTATGTTTAAAGCTACTACCCTTTGCTGGGACTGGCTTGGCTGTATGCTGCAGGCCTGTGCCAAACTAATAAAATCATGTCTTAATTCCAAGCTATATTTTCTGTCCTATTATTTGCGATTAGGGTTTAAAACTTAAAATTTCATTGATGACTGAGGATTACTTTTTAAAAAAAATTTCTTTGTCTATTTCAAGTGTATATTTCCTTCATATTTAAAGTAATACCTTATGTTTCAAGCTAGGCAGCTGTGCAAATCCCAGCTGGATCAGAGCCACAATATGCTACCTCTTTTTCCAGAGCAAAACTGATCCCAGATGATCCATCTCTTTAAAACTTGGGCAATTTATGCTCCCAGTACTATTGATACAAAAAAAGCCATAATGTAAATACAGAGTCTTGGTGCTTTTCCTTAAATACAACAAATGTCATTTCAGTAATATAAATTTATACAGGTTAAAAAACAATGAGTATGTTCTCCTTACATGGACATAAGCTCTTAAAGATATTGCCTACACCGCACAAGCTTCTGGAAGGCTTTCTTGAAATCTTCATTAAAGATTGTGTAGATTAGAGGGTTAATAAGGGAATTTATATATCCCAGCCATGCTAGGAAATTAGACATGTCTTCTGAGATGTGACATCTTTCACAGGTATTAACAACTACTTCTTTTACGAAAAAAGGGAGCCAGCAGATCACAAATGCCCCCAAGATCAGACCCAGAGTAGTTGCTGCCTTTCGCTCTCTTGTGCTGGAGATTCTCTGTTTTTTCCAGGACTTCTCGTGCTTAGATTCAGATCTGGGGCTTCGTAGGGTGCTATTGGTTTTATCACAGTCTACCAGGGGATCTGATGTCTTCTCCACCGTGCTGGGCATTGAAGCCGATTTGGTGCTTCTTTCACCTGTGTCCAAAAGGACTTGTCCATTTACCTCCTCCCTTATGATCCGGCTGACACTTCTTCTGTGAAATGTCTTTGCTGCCTTGTAGATCTTGTAATAAAGGATCAGAATCAAGGCTAGTGGGATATAGAAAGCGCCAAATGTAGAGTAAATGGTGAAAACAATGTGGTCATGTTTGATGATGCATTCATCGTCCCTGCTGGTCGTCTGGTGCCGCCAAAACAAAGGCGGCATGGAGATAAAAATGGATATGATCCATACCACTGCAATCATGATGCCAGCATGCTTAGGTGTCCTTTTACGTGCATATTCCACAGCATCCGTGATTGCTCTGTACCGGTCCAAAGCAATGGCAGAGAGGTGCAAGATGGAACACGTGCAGCATGTAATGTCCACGCTCAGCCAAATGTCACACACCACTTGCCCCATGATCCAAGTCTCCTTTACAATGTAGACAATGCTGAAGGGCATCACTAGGACTGCCACAAGGAAATCAGTCACTGCAAGAGAGCAGATTAGATAGTTGGCCGGATGGTGGAGCTTTCTTGTCACAATTATTGCAGTCATCACGAGCGAATTGATGGCCGTTGTCATTAGTGCAAGCACAGACAGGGTAATGGAAATGAGAATCTTGGATGTCACCCATTTGAATAGTTCTTCTGATGTACCATTTTGTTCAGTTGAGTTTATTAAATCCATCTTCCTTTTTAAAGGTGATCTTTACCAGTAGCAGTTACCTGTTGGAAAAGTAAAAACATTCAGAAAGTGCATCCTTAGTCTCAAGGAAGTCTTGATTATTGTCATCTTAAAAGACTATGGGCCCCAAACTTACAAGAACCTCAGACTTATCATTAGAAATTATTCTGGCTCCAGACAGACTTTCCTGGCTAGCGCTATGTGGGATGCTCTGCCTCCAGAATAGGACCCTCCTCTTTCTCCTTGGTTGTGCTGTTGAGAAGGGCACATTTGCATGGCAGGGGAGAGGAGCGTGCTGTGGCGCCGAAATGGCACTGCCCCGTGGGGTGCTGCACGCCACTGCATGGGGGAACCAGCCTTCTTCCTCGAGCAGGGCAGCGGCATCAGCGGCATCAGCATGGCCCCTGGGATGCAGAGCCAGCTCTCCTGCTGAGTGCTTACTCTGAATGGATTGTAGTGGAGTCTTGAAACTGGTAAAACGTGGACAATCTCATCCTAAAGTAAGTGCTAATACTGCTTTTAGGCTAGTATTGTCTATTCCACCAAGCGAGGTAATGACTGTTGAAAACTTTAATCCACAGGAAGCAGGCATCATGCTGCTTTTCTCTCTATAAACTCCTTTTTCCTCATCAGTGCGTGAGTCCTTCCTTGTGTATAGGTAAGCATGGCCTTTCTAAACTGGGACGTAGTTTGCAAGAGAAAACAGAAATGTGAAACATTACAGTACAAACAGGAGAAGAAACAATTCTGTGTTGAAAGTTTCATTTTAGAGCATCCTCTTACACATCTCTAAAATGAAACAGCTGAATGTATTTTAAAGCTTCAAATCGTTGACTTATTGTCTGACTGAAATATTATACATAGATTAGAGTCTTGAGAACATCATTACTTTTCCTCAGGTTTTGCTCTTCTGTGGTTGCTGCCAGAGGAAACTGCAGAAAACTTGGATGCTAGTTGTTCTGCTAATGGCACTTCTACAGAAACAGTGTAACTCCTTCTCTTATGGCTCTGCAGGAAGCAAAAAGCAGGGAAATACTGATGAAATAAAGTCTCAGTTATGTTCTGGGGATGTGCCCCCTACTTTCTGATGAAAAAGGGTTTCTGAGCACTCTACGGCCGGCAGCTGAAGTAGGAGTTTCCAGCTTTTTAGACTAGAGCTTGCAACTCAGGGTAAGAGTATCAGATTTTATCCTCTTGCCGAGTGTTGACCTGCAATTTCTTGTATATGTGAGATCTACCTGATGAACCCCTAAGTGGGGTTTTCTCTGACAAATTTGGAGTGTAGCGAGTGGGTTGCACTTGTGTTGCATTGGATGCCACAGGTAGGGAAATACGTGAAATAAATGAATAATTTTTCTTAGGAAAAATGAGTCTCTAATATAACCAAAGCTTTTTGATATTATGCTGGAGTGACTGAAAAAGACTCTCATATACTGTTTATAACCTTGGACCCAGCTTACTAATTTGGTTTGATATTCTAACCTGGGCAATGCTTAATATGCTGCTGACCTACTCAAAAAGATTTTTAGCATTGCTTGACCAACATTTAATTGAATGGAAGAACAAAGAAAGGAAATGTATTTTACGTGGTGATATTTACAAATGCTGAGCAGAATCTTGTCCTGTGCATGAGCTGATTACAGCATGTGTGTGCTCTCTTTCTCTCTGTGTCCCTGTCTCTGAATCTGATATATACTACACATGCATAAAAATAGATCTTTCATCATGTCAGTGTCACCTTAAAACCTTCTGAATCCACAGTAATTGCTAGTTTGCAGATATTTTTGTCTATAGCTAGCTGCCTTCCAGGGAAGGAGTAGGCACATATAGTATTATGTGGTGAATGTTCAACCTCTGCTAAATGAAGCTTCATTTCTGAGCTTGTATAAATACATGGAAAAGAAAGTTTATTGGGACAAACTAAGACTTCTGTTGATATCCAGCAGCTGATCATATTTTAGAGCAGTTACTCATTATGGTTAATTACCTTATACATTTCTAACTCTTTGGATATTAGTCCTTAATTGCAAGCAAGCAAAAAGCAATTTAGAGATAATGAAAGCTGATTAATAGCTTTTGAAAGATTATTCAGTTTGAGACCATGGAGTAAGAAAAATAGTATGGGTGGGGTTGCAAAACTGTTGTGTAGGAATAAGTAGGTTTCCTTAGTGCTGCAGTGATTTGGAGGCTCTTTATGAGAAGTACAGTGACAGAAATGTGCGTACTTGCCATGTGCAGTGATGCTGCTTCTCTCTGTGGTTTTAAGGTTATCAGCTGGTATGCTCAGATTTCATTCAGGCTGCTAGCATGAAAATACAGCAGTATTTAATACCACCGCACTGAATTTTTAGTGTATTACTGTTAGATGGATAATTGTGCTGGGGTCTCCTGTTTGGGGACGTAACTTGTTCTTTAATGGTACCCATAGAATCATAGAATCATTTGGGTTGGAAGGGACCTCAAAGACCATCTAGTTCCAACCCCCCTGCCATGGGCAGGGACACCCTCCACTAGACCAGGTTGCCCAAAGCCCCATCCAACCTGGCCTTGAACACTTCCAGGGATGGGGCCTCCACAACCTCTCTGGGCAACCTGTTCCAGTGCCTCACCACCCTCACAGGGAAGAATTTCTTTCTAACATCTAATCTAAATTGACCCTCCTTCAGCTGAAACCCATTGCCCCTTGTCCTGTCACTACACTCCCTGATAAACAGTCCCTCCCCAGCTTTCCTGTAGGCCCCTTCAGGTACTGGAAGGCTGCAATGAGATCTCCCCGGAGCCTTCTCTTCTCCAGGCTGAACAACCCCAACTCTCTCAGCCTGTCCTCACAGGAGAGGTGCTCCAGCCCTCTGATCATCTTTGTGGCCCTCCTCTGGACTCTCTCCAACAGCTCCATGTCTCTCCTGTACTGGGGCCCCCAGAGCTGGACACAGTACTCCAGGTGAAGTCTCATGAGAGCAGAGTAGAGGGGCAGAATGACCACCCTCGACCTGCTGGTCATGCTATTTTTGATGCAGCCCGGGACATATGCCCTCCTGTTCCTATGTGAAGTGTTAAGACCCTCCTGCTATTGCCCTCAGAGCCCCAGCCGCAGGTGTCCAGGGTGGTCCCCATGGGCTGCTGTGCAGACCAAAGAGCGTGGCTCCATCCAAGGAAGACAGCTGTATGGTGACAAGATCAGCCCTCCAAGGTAGTGGCTCCCTTTGAGGTTACAGAGCCATTCAGTGGGCTGTGCTGCTTAGGACTGCCAGTCGCAGTTTGGTGGCTTTCCTGTCCAAGTGGAATGGGGATCCTCTGCTAACTGTGGTAGGAATTCACACAACATTATTGGGTGATCATTAGCTAAAAAAGATTATTTTATAAATATGTGGAATTGAAACTCTGGCAGCATTTAAGGACTGTCGCTTCTCTCTCTTTTGATCACTTCCAGGATGAACTAATTCTGGATTTTCTCTTGCTAAGTTGAACTCAGTTCTGTCAGTGGCCATCACTGGCTTCTGTCCTCAGCAAGCAACTGAACCACTTTTAGGAGTATGGAGGATGATCCTGTAAACAGGGCACTGGATTAGGATGCAGGAGAGCTGGCTTCTGCCTCCTTGCTGCAGGCTTTCCTTGTCAATTTTTGAGAAAATTCATTCAAGTGCTGAGTTAATTCTCTGTAAAATAGCTACAGGAGTATTTCCCTACTACCCTACTTTGCATATTTGTATTGCCTTCTCTTAGTAGCGTGAATTATCTCTTGTATGCATTTAGTGCAGGGAAGATTTAATCTCAGGTGATACCCCCAGGTGCTGTGGGCATACTGGCATAACTACACATGGTACTTCCAGCTCGGACTTTGCTGTTATCCCCGGGTGAGTCTACTGAGCTCCCGCCTCACAGGCAAGGCAGAGTCCCTCTGCCCTGTGGTGTGGGCATCTCCTTATGGCCACATACCTGACATAAGACTTCAAAATGAAGCACGGAAGACTTGGAGCTCTCTTCTCTGAGCAGTGAATTTACTTTGGTGAATGAAAACAAACTTGCTGAACTGAAGAGAAATCTGTATTTCAACAATTATAGAATGAGTTCACCAGTGATCTGTAACTATTATTACTGTCCAGATTTTTTTAAGGCTGCTTTTGTGGAACTGGCAACTTAGTCCCCCTCTTGAAGGACTAAGCTGAATCTATCAGCTTATCACTGATATCTCAAATTCCATGGAAGTTGCCCTTGATGCAGTTGGAAGTGTTGTCTTTTATTATTACCTTTTCAATATTCAGCTGTTGTTGGAAAAATTTGGAAGACTTGAAGCTTCGATTGCATTATATTGTCCTGATTTTAAGACTGGTGAAAATGACGTCTTGTACTTTATCTTCGTTATGAATCTTAACACAGTAAATTAATCTATAACTGCTATTAAAATACAAGTATGGTATTTCAGTTGACCCATTAAAATATTAGCCTTCGATTGCAGAACAAGAGCCCTGTAAACAAAGGAAGCTGCTTTTCATCTAAGATAGTGTGTCTGTCAACTTTGATATGTGAACATTATTATTTTTGAGGAATGAGCCACTTCTGGAAATCTTTTTTCCTTCCCTCCCAGATAAGGCATGTTAAGGTGACCAGAATGTACGTACTTCCTTGTCTGTAAAAGCACATATATCATCTTGTTTAGAAAGCATGGGGGAAAATGTCTACGCAGCCTTATCACAAAGGTAAACACAGAATTTGTCTAGTGGCCACTCAAAGAAAAGAGAATGTTGTTGATGCTCCTCAGTTTTGCAGGAGCATGCGTATATGTTATTAAGCCAATAACCATCCATTTATGTCTGAGACTTACAAAATAGTAATAAGATTGCTGTTGTTGAACAGCATTAGTCTGTCCTTCCAGGTTTGGAAAACAACATTCCTCTGGCTTTGAGTAAACCTGGAAAATAATATGAAACACCGGTTACTGGAGAAACATGGCTGGGAATGCTTTTGGGAAGGGCATCATGAGCCTACTGTTTGGGATTCTGAATTTAGACTGAACTGTTAGAAGTTTACGGCTCTTGATTTTTGGGCCTGGTTTGTTTTACATTGCTTTAAGCACTGGCAGCAAGAAAACTCGCTGATTAGAATATAAGTACTGCTTTCGAATACAAGTTTTCTGAGTGTACTGGGAGGGTGTTTGCTTGCTTTTCTCCATGTGGGTTCCCTAGAAAAATGTGTCTTTAATTTAAAAACAGGAACAGGACTCAGAAAGCAAAATGAGCAACTGATTGAACTAAGGGTATTTAAATTGCTACAGACAGCACTAACAACCTTTGTGCATCAAGTGAACACAAAGTTGTGCCAGTGGCAGGGATAGATCCTGCCCCTCTCTCACTCAAACAGGCTTCAGCTGGCTTTGAAATGATGAAGTGTTTCACCTGCTAGTGGCATTCCTTGCTCTGTTGGCCAAACTGATCTGTAAGCCAGTTGGAAACACCCAGCTTGCTTATTCTGCTGGAAACTGATCCTGCAAACTTTTCCTGATGAAAAGGAAGATTATACTTGTTTTCAGCGATCCTGTTTTTATCACCTGTTCCTGTGTAGGCTAACCAGATACTTACTAGAGGTAAGACTAAAATAACCATGGAAGGATAAAGTACTTATAACTACCATCTGTGCTTGGGAGCTACAATTGCTTCTGAAACCAGTATTTGCGCTTGTAAAAATCCTTCCTGATGTGTCTTTAGATAACAACTGTTTATGTACTAATGATAATTAGCTTAGTAATGATATTAACATTCATCATGTTAAATGTGAATAGAGGGAAATAATACTCTTTTGGATGAAACAAATCTGTTTAAGAACGGTGAGTTTGTACTTGGGTCTGATAGGGGTTATGTACTTTGAGCCTGAGGGTCATCTCGTTAAGGTCTGTAATGCGCAGTGTCTGTCTTGAAACCGCTGCGCAAAAGCTTAGCATGGAAAAAGTGAACTTTGAGAGCAGAGGTGGAGCTCTGAACAGGCAGGTGGAGGGCTGGGGAAATCTTACTAAGTGGATCTGAGATACTTGCACAGAAAGGTGCTGTATTGGAGCTGTCAGATAAAATCTCCACCTGGGAACTTGCCCAGGAGTTTTCATTTTAGAAGTGGTAACTAAACTCTGCTGAGGTCAGGCTGCATGAGATAGCTGTGGCTGGGCTGACTTGCAGTGGACTCAAAACCACACAGAGACTTTGTTGGTAGAACTTGTGTAGAGAAGAGGCAGAGAGATATAATCATACTGTTGAGACTGGTGCTTCCTAACTGGCACTGCAATGTTTTTTTAGATATTTCTACTAAGATTGATTTATTCACCACTGTGTATACTTAGGTTGGGGGCTGTCTTTCCAAAGCCCAGGTTCTGTGCCTTCAAATTTAGGTCTGTACTACAAAGGATGTGACCTTTGCTGTACTTGGCATGAGGTGCTGCAGTGCTGGTGATACAAAATGTGGAGCCATTCCAGTATGTGGTTTCTCCTGTGTGGAGGCAGAGCGTTAATGTGGGCAGGTAACCGGTCAGACTTTCCACGAGCACCACAGAAAACGTTTGTCTAGGGAGCGTATCTTTCAAAGGGAGTAGGTACCAGATACCTAGGCAGTACTCAATTGCTGCTTTCGTGTGCTTTTCCAGTTGTGTGTGGGTTAATTATTGTGTTTTTAAGGGTTTAAATCCTACCATTGACACAACTGAATGTTTTAGCCAGACGAGTTTAGTTCACTCAGTGAATTGGCATACGTGCTTAGGGCAAAAAAGCATTTGTTCCAGGCCTGTATCAACTGTCTACATCTGAGATCTGGGATGCTGCTATTCTGGCAAAACTTCTCTAGTGCAGATCGGGCTTTAGCTTTCCTCTGCAGCTCTTGAGCGTGCCTGTCACTCTACTTCAGTTTGTTATTGCATTACAACATGGTCCTCTTTAAAAGTATTGGTACTTGGAAAAATAAGTCCCTGGACAGTCTGCATAAAATCAAGTTGGAGCGAGTCCAGAGGGCCACAAAGCTGATCAGAGGGCTGGAGCACCTCTCCTGTGAGGACAGGCTGAGAGAGTTGGGATTGTTCAGCCTGGAGAAAAGAAGGCTCCAGGGAGATCTAATTGCGGCCTTCCAGTACCTGAAGGGGCCTACAGGAAAGCTGGAGAGGGACTGTTTATCAGGGAGTGTGGTGACAGGACAAGGGGCAATGGGTTTCAGCTGAAGGAGGGTCAATTTAGATTAGATGTTAGAAAGAAATTCTTCCCTGTGAGGGCGGTGAGGCACTGGAACAGGTTGCCCAGAGAGGTTGTGGAGACCCCATCCCTGGAAGTGTTCAAGGCCAGGTTGGATGAGGCTTTGGGCAACGTGGTCTAGTGGAGGGTGTCCCTGCCCGTGGCAGGGGGGTTGGAACTAGATGATCTTTAAGGTCCCTTCCAACCCAAACCATTCTATGATTCTATGATTCTAAGTGTGTGGTGAGGAGAGCTGTGGAGATAGAGTGCATCAGATGGGGAAGCTGGGGGGAGAACTGGAGGAAGTAGAATGCCTGGGGAGAAAGGGTGCTGGAATACCCCCTGCATAGTGCTTGCATGCATCTATATCCCACGCTGCTGCTGAATCGCACTGAACACATACAAATACAGTAATTTCTTTGAAGAACCAGGATGCCAAATAGCACGTCTGCGCGATGCGATGGAAGACAGCGTTTGGCATTTCTGAGCGAACTGGCATGTTTGCTTGGCTCGGCATGGGCCACTGCGGTGAGGATGGGAGGGAGCCAAGCCGGGGTGGCCGCCGGCAGGCAGCTGGTCTGGAAATGACTTGTGTGCAGTGGGGATGGGGATGGTGGCACTGTGTTTTGGCAGAGAATGACGGTCTCTGTGGTCAACTGGCATCACAGCTTGCTGAATAATTCCTGGAAACATTTGGCTTTGGGTATGTTTTTAGGGGTACAACACTTTCTTGAAAGCTCATAGCCGCAGGACGGTGTTAAAATATGTCCAAATGCAGAAACAAGGATTTATCTTCCCTAGGAAGCTTCCTGGATCTGGCAGGTCTCCTGGTGCACACTCTGTGATTACTAAATAAGGTCTTAAGCTCTCTAACACTTTGTGAACTCATTTTAATTTCTGATAGGAAAATAACAGACTGTCACACACAACTTTTTTCCTCTGCATAATTCAAATGTAGTTGTGACACTTGACATACAGCACAGATGACTGTGAGTGGCTTCTTAAAATTTAAGCACATGATTCAGAATTAATTACAAAAAACAACCTTATTGTTGTCCCAGGAATTCAGTACAGACAGCAATTGTCTAACAAGATTATCTAGCTTCAGTTGATCCCCAAAATTTCTCATTGATAAAGCAGCTAAAGTATCTTAAATGATAAGCCAAAGAAACTATTTCCAAACAAAATTTCAAGGGATTTTTACTGTTGATTCCCCCCCCCGCCCTTGAAAATCTGTTGATGTTGGCTTTCTAAGATCTTTTAAAACACAACTTTGCGATTATGAAAGCCTTCAACGCTGTAGAGAAGTTTAGATACTAGTTTATTCTAGGGATGCTTGTAGACAGCACTTGAGCTCTTTGTTTCCTGAGTAAGAAAAAAGTATGCAGTTTCAAAAGAGGGTTGAACGAAGCTATCTTTTAGATTTAGATTATAATACTAACATAAAGAAACAATAATTCCAGCAGCTGTTTTCTTCTTAAGCTGTATGCTGAGAAAATGAAATTTGTCTTTTTTTATATGATAAGAACATTTCTTTGTGATCTTGGTCTATATTTGCAATATATTTCACCAAGACTGTTTAAAAAAAAAGGTGTTTGACAGTACTTGTGCATGACAACATGTAATATTAATTTGGTCATGAAGAAAGGCATTAAACTGACACTATCTAATTGCCCAAATCTGCAGAAGGCACATCCGTACTCTGAACTGCTTTAGGAGAGTTCAAAAACCTCCAGTGGATTCTCAGCAACTGCAGGCTGTCTATGGCCCCTATAGTTTCTGAGAGAGATAAAGATTATAAGATGTGTTTTCACATAATGACATGGTAAAAAGCAGGAGTAAAGGACAGAGGCAAATGCTTAATGTACTGATCCTCAGAGACTGGAAGAGGCCTGGAAAACTCAAAGGCAAGCCATTGCTTCTGTAAGATCTAGCTTGTTGGCTATGTGTGGGAGCAGTGTAGTGCTTAGCACTGTTGGAAATGCTGAATTCCTTTCCCTGGATTGCTTACAGCCCAACTCTCGCATTGGGAAGTTGAAGGATTTAACTAGGGACTATTGCATGAGAAACTACTATTTTTTTTTTTTTTTTTTTTTAATCAGGAGACTGGAAAAGACCAAATTATAACTTTGAAGCTCTCTGCTAAAATGCCTTTTCAGTTTTACCCTTTGAAGCTGCTGAAATTTATGGAAAGAGGCTTTTAACATTTTAACAGCAATATACTGTTGACAAGTAATGAGAAATATAGTATGGGGTCTCACATTGTACACCTTCATGTAGGTATGCGTATATATTGTATCATATTTTTGTCCATCACTTCTATGTTTTCTATTTTAAGAAGTAATTATTCAAAACTATGTTTTCTTATTGTTGAAAATAAGTCTTTTGCCTTTTGAAGCTGAAGAATATTTTAATATTAACCCTTCTGGAACAATGAACAGATTCAGGGAAGTCTCCACATCTGTATAGTCCCTTGTTTCTTTTTCTAATTTCAATTTTTCCCATTTTTAGCCACTAAATGATGAGATTACATTCTGGGTTTCTTTTACCTCTTTGTTTGTTGAATCATAATCTTTAGGGTGTAGCTAGGTCATATAGATCAAACATTCCCCCTCGTAGTCCCAAGATTTAGAGGCTTTCTTAAAAAGGCACAGATCTAGCTACAGGTAGTTATATACACATACGTAGAGAGGGTGCTCTCCCTGATCAGTTGACCTGAGTATCTACAGCTTCAAGTAAAACTAGCAAGCCTGAGGAGAAATAGCCAAATTGCTAGCTGATGACACTAATTTTATATGGCCCATTCAGCTATATCATAGTACCTTTGTGATATGTCTGTGATTTATAATATGTAGTGCAGCAAATGCTAAAAAACCCCAGTGGGTTTAATCCACTGCAGAATGTTAAGGACTAAGTACATAAGTCCTGTGCTACACGAACTCCCTCTCCAATGCTTGAAGGTTAAACTACTGAGGATTGTGCCATGGTTTCTTTGGAGCATGCACTTTAAACCAAAAGACAAAACCAACCGCCAAAACCCCAAAATAAAACAAAAACTGCCACAAAAAACCAAACCAGGAGAGGGAGTTTGTGAACAGGCAGTGATATCTCGGGTAAGGAGCCAGTGGAGCCTCTTCATATCTGATGTGCCTGGGAGCTGCTGTAACTTTATGCTGACTTATTTATACAGCTGGAGTGTGCAGCCAGCATAAAAGCATACTTAGTCAAACTAAAAGGCACAGAAGTAAACTTTTGCCTCCCTGGCACCGCAGAGCTGTGACCTGATGGCCAGGAACGGGTGGTGGCAGGGGGTGCTTTGGCTGTAGGCACACCGCATGTGTATACCCTCACGGTAGGGAGGTCTGTAACCTCTGTGAGCGCCCCTGCTCCCTCCCATGGGAAAACCCTGCTTGTCTGCCCTGGCTGGGGGGGTGCCTGGGGTGGCTGAGCTGTGGCTGACCCCGTCACTGTCCTTGGCTTGTTTTGCCTTGCTGGGGGCTGCGGGAGAGGGCTGGTTGGGAGGGAGAGCACCGCACCGCCCTGGCGTCCCCCAGCCTGGCCAGGCCACACTGCACCGAGCACTGGGAGGCATGGGGAAGAATCTACCCTCCAGCAGTGACATTTGTCCCTGAAGATTGTGGGTGGATATTTGGGGCTCCAGTAAGAATTTCAGCCCCTGTGAAGGTGGGAGCCCTGTTGCACCTGCTGTCAGAGCACAGCAAGCTCCAGCTCCCACTGCTCCCTGTGCCTGGGTACGTGCGAGGGGTGCATGTTCCTCTCTGCCTCTGAGCACAGCTCCCGCTTAGCGGGGGGATAACTGAGCCCTCGGGGTCTGGGTAGTCACTTCCTACATTAGGAAAATGAATGTTGTTGCCAGCATCTGAAGAAATCAAATATATTGTCTTTACTTGCAAGTGCCATCTGTTTGTAGGTGTTTTACTCTGGGGTTTGGGGTTTAAAAATTCCAACACCGTTAGCTGCAGTTTCTGGGTTTGCTGTTGGTTGGCCTCTACTGCAACATTTATTATCCTTTGTGATAATTCAAATGGATTGCTTTAGACCCAGGTAAGCAATCACAATATTTTCCTTCTGCAAATAATTTATTCCAGTTTCTTTGTTATCTTTCTGATAATGAAATGTTTTATCATTAGGAGCTAATTTAGGCCACACAGCTAAGTTTGTCCTAAAATCTTAGAATCTGTTGTGTTGGAAATAATGTTTTATTAAGACTGCACCTATATATTTTTTTTTCTTTTGATTACTCCAGTATGACTTCATTTGACCACAATATTGACTGTCAATACTCTCAGTTCACTAGAAAGTATGCAGCACTGCATGGAAGAAAACATCATAGGTGTAACCATTTATTCATCAACTAGTCTAAATCCAAATTTTAATTTTAAAAAAACCTCTAACAAACAGCATAGGAGATTTCAGAATTGATCTGAGATAGTGCTGTAGGAGGGAAAAAATGCTCAAATGCACTGAAGTCCTTGCTTCCCTATTATTTTCAGCTACCAGTGGAATAAATGCTGCAGACTTTTAAATGCCATGAAGGTTTCTCATATATCTCAGTTGGAGATGAGATATAACATGGAAAGTAAGTACAGAAGAATGCCGAGGAAAGAAGCAAAAGAAAACTAACCCTGACAAAAAACCCCCCACAACTGCCCCCGTGCCCCCCCCCCCAAAAAAAAACCCCAAACCACAACAAAACAACCCCCAAAATAAAATTTGACTACTTCTAATAACCATCAAATGAGGTACAGGTTCATTAGATTAACCTTTTGTTATGATGAAAAGCATTGCTGTAAGATGTTTCAGCTGTATTTAATGGGATCAGTAGGTTTATGCTCCTTATTATGTTGAATGGATAAAGATTTTAATTGAGATAAACAGGTACCTGACATAGTGTGTTGGTTTTTGGGTTTTTTATATCTGCTGCTTTTATGTTGGCTTCTGACTTCTGTGATGATTAACAGATAATTACTTTTCCTGTAGTGAGCAGTGTTGAAGTTGGATGGCAAGAAGGATGTTTATTCTTTGTGCAGATGTTGCTTCTGCAGCAACATCCCGCACGAATGATGGAGGCGGTGTTCATGTGGGTAATGCATGACAAAAGCAGCTGCCTCTGCCCCACGCAGTGAACTCTGCTGCCCCCTTCACTGGTTCGCCTCTGCCCAGTTTGCAGACCTGTGGCAAAATGTGCCTCTTCAGGCTTACAAAATAGATGAGTCAGTTTAAATGCTAGCGTTCTTCAGTTAGAAGAAGTTGATATCTGTGCCAAAACTATTTTGGGAAGGTCCCTGTTGGATTCTGGAGCAGGGCAATACAGATCAAACAAGTGTGCTGGCATCTTTACGCCTCCCTGAACTGATTTCTCTCCTCTGCACCAGGACATCTCCTTGCCACCTTGACGTTCGCCGTGCGCGCCCAGGATCCCACGTGCCCCACGATGCCCAGCAGCTGGTGCCAGGCAGGGCGGTGGGGCCCCTTCTGTTCCTTTGTGACTTCAAAGATACTAGGAGATCTTGGGTGAATGAACTACTTAAGTGTCTCTCCATGTAAAGTGGACATTCCAGTGCTTGTGCTTCATAAATATATTGAAAACTGCCAGCTGTGCAGATCACCCTGGAATTGAAGGACTGAAGTAAATGCACTTAGGCTAGAAAGTATCTAGTTCAAATAATCCGTTAAATCTTGCCAGTGTTCTTCATTTGCTCTGACTGTTGGCTAGTTTAATCAGGGCCATTTAATTTCATCAAAGGTTGCTCAGATGCCGTGGTGTGGAGTGCCTCTAATGGTCCCCAGAATGTCGTGCTGCAGAGCAACTCTGAAATAACAATGCTCAGTATTTACAGATGCTAGCACAATCAAATCCCTGCACATTGCTCGAGGTACCCTTGTAAAGACAAGTGATTATTACAAGTTTGGGTCTCTGAAACAAACCTGTGATGAACAGCTGGAGCCTCAGGGGGCTGCTGTTAGCAGCACTGTATTCAGGGAAGCAGGAGATTCTTCTTTCTTCTTCTCTCATCCCCTCCTGGTGGGATAAGGAAATGCAATGAAAAGGAAGTTTGTTCATCAGACATAATGGGCATTTTGAACACGAGGTCATTATTTCTCAGTCCTCTTTCCCTACAAATTTTCTTCCAGCTAGAAAAATAGATGCACTCCAGCTGCGGCTCCTTGCCCTGTGCCACTGACAGGATCATGCATGTTTTTCCCTGTCTGGCTAAAAACTTGTCAGACCAAGGCTTATGGTCTGTTAGCCTTAATAGGCTTTAAGGAAAGAACTGTTTGATTTTTTCTTAATCCATTTTTTTTTCCAGCCTAATGTAATTAAAAAATCTTTTGCTGCCATGATGGTTGTTACAGAATATCCAGAAGCAAGATCTTGACCAGTCTTCAAAATACAAGAAGCTGGTGTCTTGCTGGCTCCTCTTTCGCTAAGAGTAGAGAAGAGGTACTTGTGACCTTTTATTCGGCTGTTGTGACTGTACTTCCTTGGGGTTTTTTGTGTGGGCAAGAAGTATGCCTTAGAAGGAAGCTCGGCTTCGTCATTGGTTATTGTGCTAACAAATGTCTGCAGTATAATTGTTGAGAAGAGACATCCGTTTAGGAAATTGGTAGCAGGGGGCTCTTAATTTGCTTGATTCCATGGCATGACAAAGTTATTTTCCAGTATGAAGCATTTGGCTTTGACTGCAACTGCATGTGCCACTTCCATCTTATAAGAGTAATAACAACATTTATTTCTTCAGGCTTCTTCAACTGCATGTGTTGGCTGCATTGCAGGTTGATAATAAAAATGGTGTTATAAATTGCAATGACTTACATATGGGAATAGGTCTTTTTAATATTCTCAGTTTGCCGTAGATGATGATTACTGCATTTGCACTTTAAAAGCGTTTATGTAAAACCAGCAAAAGGTGTGTCACCAAAAGGGAAAGGCAATTGCCTTTGAAAAGCTTTTATAAGCGATGCTTTTAAGTATTTATATGTGTGGTCTCAGAGCAGGTAGACTAAAAAGTAACTGCCTTTTAAGAAACATTTAACAAATGTTGCTTGGGACCCTTGGGAGAAGCAATATTTGGATCATTTATCTATGAAAAAAAAAGACTAATAAGCACATGAACTTTCTTCTGACTATAGTAAAAATGCCAGTCTGTGCAATTCTTTGGGTTTCAAGACTTTGCTTTTCATTGAAGAATCTACTGCCCTTTAAGACCATTTAATCAGAACATTAAAGGCACATTCAAATCCTGTGTCCTGTTCAATTAGGATATTTTTATTCCTATATGTATGCTACAGATGCTAGAGAATTAACGATTCAGTTGATGGGGGGTGAGGAATCCAAATGCCTCCTTCTGGACCTAGTTTTGTGTGGTTAAAAATTATGTTTTACCAGCTATAAGGAAGCTTCTAGTGCTATTGCTATAGTCATATATAGGAGAGTTTGAAAAGACAACCAAGACTACCTGTATTTATTAACTCTAGCCAAAAGGTATAGAATCAACTGCTTGGTTTTCCTAAAGCTCTGTTTATGACCAAAGAAAAGCTCATAAAGATCTCCTATTCTCCATGAAATAGGATAAAGAACTTCATGTACCAATTTCTTGAGAGAACCTTTCAACATCTAGTTGACTTCCTCCATGTCTTCAAAGGACATTTCATCTTGGTTAAATATTTAAAGCAATTAAGTATAACATATTTCCTAAGGTTGATACTCAAGTAGTGATTTAAAAGAATTAAGTATTGTTTAATAGTATTTCCCTCATCTGCTATATTGCAAACACTGTGTCAGTGACTAGATTTATCTGTTCAATTGTATATTCAATACCTAGGCTTAATGGTGCTCCTGTTCCTCTAGGCACTACTGCAGTTTTCCTGCCTGTGCATATGGAGTTAATGAAATAAACCTTCTCTATAAAGGAGATGTAGCCCTTCTTTCAGTGCACAGAAATACGATAGTAATGCTAATGAGCAGCAATGGAAAATTCAAATACATATAGCTTTATCCAAATTTTCTGTGTTTGGACATCTGGATCACCAACAGTACATGACATTTTAATTGGTTGTGGGTTTTTTTTAATTAACCTTTCAGATATTTGATAAGATTAGCAACAGAGTGTCCTGTGGTCAGGGAGAGAACCTGAATATTTCCCACCTCCCTATTTCCTTCCTCGTGTCCTAGAAACACAGAAACTAGTGAAGTTAAAGACAAGTTTTTGGCTTTTGCTCTAGCTGCAAAGCAATGTGAAAAAAGGATGACTTACTGTTCCAGCAGAGGTAGACTAAGTACTTTTGCTCTAGCGGCAAAAGTGTCTTGAGAACAAGTTGGGCTCAGTCCTTTGTCTCATACAGCTTTTAGGATATCGTTCTGTGCAATTTGACCAAATGGTCCCATTTGGCTGTCTTTCCCCATCCATACCAACTAGCAGCAGCGAGTTCATTACATTTCCCCTGCCAATCTCTGTACAGCCTGCAAGTAGTCTGAGCGATGAGCACTGTCCATTAGTCCTGCAGCAGAGAACCCAGCAGCAAATCATTCCTGATGCATCTCCCAGGTAGGAGGTTTGCTTTTCAGGTCCAGTGCTTCTGATTTGTAAGGTAGAAACCCAGCTTAAGTGCACTGAAAGGTTACAGATGACCTTGTTAGCTCTTGCTTGAACTTCTTGAGGACTTCTTTTGATGTAGAAAGTACAATGTGGGCCTTATGAGTATAAGGGTGAATACTAAAAACACTGGGTGATTTATTAAGCCTGGAGAACCAGGTGGAAATATAATGGGTATCTAGGATGCTGAAAAGCACTTTGAGACAAGGAGTTTACCATTAAGAATGACTTACTGTTCTTAGTGGTACTTTGCATTTATAATGTTTTTTATCTTGAAGCAGTTATGATTTCACCCAGGTGTGGAACTGTAGATGGGTTTTTGAAGGTGTAAGCTAGGGTTAGGGTGCAAGCACTTTGCTTCCCAGCCATCTGTTCAGGCAGTTAGAAAACGCCTGCTCTTGTAAAGCACCAATGCTTAGGAACCTTGATGGATATGCAGGGTGAATTGAAATCAAATGCTGAACCTCTTAATTGATCCATTGCAATCATCCTGCCAAAAGCTGTCTCTTCTGAACAAAGAGGAAGTTTAAGGCACTTAAACTTCTAAGAACATGGATTCAAACACGGCAAATCAAAATGTTCATCAAGCCTTGTATAAGGCTGCAGTAATTCTTTTTTTAGTTGCTGGTGCAACAAGAGAACAGAGTATAAACAACTTAAAGACAATTTAGCTGGCCAGCAGCTATAAGCTTCTCTGCAAGTAAAGCCAATGGAAAAATTCTTTGACTAAGTACTCCTTGATATGTTTAAGGATAATAATACAGAAGGACATCCTTGGGTTTTCTAGTACCTGAAGCAGAGGTACAGGTTGAAGGTCTGTTACAATAAAGAGATGTAATTCAAGGATGTATCCATGAAGAATAATTTTTTCAAGATTTCTCTCAAAGTCTTATTTTCTCTAGTAAGAAAACTAATTTTCCAGAAACAAGGGTGAGGCTGAAAATGACTGTGCTTTGAAGGGCCACGTTCTCCTTCTTGTCAAGTTAACTTGGTGCTTAACTAGAAAGGTGATCCTTTTTCCATTTCAGATGGCTGAAGGTAAACTGAGACACATATTTGATTTTGGTGCTGTTGGCAAGAAGTATTGTTTGAAGGCAGTGGGACCAGAAAAGAGCTGTTCTGCCAAGGATGGCAGATGACCCAGCACCCGATGAGGCAGCACCAGTGTTGTTCTGGAGCAGGTTATCCATGGTGCATACTCGCATGTGGGCCACAAAGGGATCTGGCATTATCCTTAGTGTACTTGGCACCTCAGCAAGCAAACTACGCACATGAAGTTCAGGAAAGAAAGTGGGAGCAATCTGTGTAGTTGGTAGGCTGTCTTAAAGCACGTTTACCATTGGCAGCTTCCTCTCTTAGGCTGAGCTTTACCTCTGTGCCTTGCACTGAGTAAGCTTGCCTTGGCAAAAGCTAGGTGAAGCATTAAAGTAACAGAAAGCATTTTTTTTTTTTCCTGTTGGAGAAAGCTATCCCTAGGCTTAAGCTTGTGACAGTGGAGGAAAGTCCACAGCTAATATTTATTCTAATACAGTGATACCTTGCCTGAGTTTATTGAAGAACTAAAATCTAGCTGGGTCTGTCTTAGTACTGATGACACTAAATACAGTGGACTTGGGGACTGGGAAAGTCAGCTAGTTCCCAAAGCAACCACCCTGTGCTCCCTCTGGGAAGTTCCTATTTAAAAGCTTGAGAGACGTGGCCCTAGCAGCCACCCATGTTATAAATCCCAAAGGGGCAAGCTGACACCCTGTCTCCTTGTCTGCACTGGTCAAAAGGATTAAACCTAATCACTCAGGAGGTGGGTGGGAATGACAGCTGCCTTGTGCACCCCTAGTGTGGCTGGAGGTGGTGTATGTCCTCCCAGTGCTGCTTCATCCGTGAACCATGGCTTGAAAGCCCCATGGGGAAGCTCAGAGAAGCTTTTCTCGCAGGAAGGCCTTCTGCTGTGTTCAGAATTAAAAAAGTACCACTCTGGAACATTAGAGATCAAGCTGGAAGTAAATTAAGACAAATCAATTAGCTACAAATGCTATTCAGAGAGTGTTTTGGATTGAAATAGGCACCCAGGAACATGAAGTATTCTGTCACATTATTGAATGTAAGGGTGGAAAATGGAGGAAGTCCATTTTAGTACGCATGTTCAGCCACATTAATTAGAGCAAACCAATGATTTCCTTCTGTTGGGAAATATTGAGCCTGTACTCTCTAAATCAGAGCAGCTCTTCAGAGGGCAAACTCTCTAGCGTGCTATCGTGTACAGGTTCCCCTTATGACTGTATAAGTTTTCAGTACCTGTTTGTCGTGCTCCACATTGGGAGTGTGGTGGGAAAATAATGCTTTAAAACACAAATGGTGGAATTTGATTAAATGCAGCCATCTGATCCTGAAATGTCACCCTACACAGAGAAGCAGGCATCTCTAGGGCACAGTTATTCTCATCCTGAAGTAAATGTTTCAGTTGAGTTAGAGGAGTTATGCCTGACAGTGCTTATTTCTCCCCATTGATTACAAGGGGAGCCCAGGAAGACTAATTCAGATATAGACATTTGCAATGTGGACCTCTAGAGCTAGAGAAAATGAATCCTGCCCAAGATACCAATAATAGAAAGTTGGCAGAAAGATTTCCAAGCAGAACATGTCTATAGTGGTGGTACACGGTGGTCCAAGGCGGCCATGGAAGTACTTAAAAGCTATGGGGATGTCAGGCCTGCAGTGGTTCATCAGTGAAGATAACCAACAGAGTAAGGGCATGCAAGAAGTATTTTTCAGGATGTTTGTGGTAATGTTAGTGTTGAGATCATTTCTTTTGGGGAATTTATTCCATAGGAGCTCATCAGCTGTCTTTACACCCTTGTAAAAGGGAACTCAGTGGAGACGCTTAGTCTCATTTCAGCCTGTCTGTGTAACTCCTTGCTTAAAGGTAGGCCCTTTCCTGTAATCCTTTTGACGTTAAACTTCTCCTTCTCTCTTCTAATTGGAAAATAGTATATGATGGCACTTGGATTTTATCTTATTTGTAATAATCAGTTTCTCATAAATGAGAATATGGAAATCTCAGATGTGAAGTGATGGCCCAATGTATGTAACTAAAAGAAGTTTCAGTGAGTCTACAGCAATACAATTAAAATATTGGAGAATTTAGACATTTTTAAAACATGCCATGGATGTTGGGATGTGTTGAGGGCCTGTGTCTAACGCAGCAAAGGCTGGCTATTTCCCTATATTGAACTATACAAGCATTTCTAATTTCAAGGACGTGAAATAGCAGGCTGCTAACCATCTTTTTATTTTAACAAATATGTGTCTCTGAAGACAATGAATTGTGACTGCTTTCTCATCTTGTGCAAAGAACAATGAGTTTTAGAAGGCAGAAGCTTTAAAGATTGGTAGTTTAATTAGAAAGTGCCCTAAATTAAAAGTCTCGTTATTTAAATAAATTTCCTCTGGGATGAAAGAATGCAGCAGATGTGTGAGTATTGGGGATCACTAGGGAGACCCTGGCATTTGAAGGCAGGGAACTTTTAACGGTGAAGCATTTGCTCCTTGTAATTTTGAAGTACACGCCTATGTGCAAACACTGCGTGTATGTATACGAAATAGAAGAATACACACACATATATAGGTATGCGTATATACCTATCCGTTTCATCTTTTTATTTTTAGTGTATCTTCCTAGTAGCATTGGGGTGGGCACAAGGTGGTAGCAGGAGAAGTTGCAAGAGGTAGTGAGGAAACAGCATAGCCTGAAAGGGACGCCTGGAGCCAAAGATGGGACCCCCACTGCCAGGGCTGGGCAGCCTGCACAAAAATCACCTTTTGCTACATCGTGTGTTGCTGGTGGGACTTCTGAGAGTTTATTGTGCGCCACGTGCCCTAGCCAGAGCAAAAACTGGCAGGCATGGAGGGAGGTGGTGAAGCTGCCCTCAGACACCACGGCTTAGTGTTCCTAACTCGCGTTTTCCAGCCCACCCTGGGCCAGGTGGGATGCAGTGAGGAGGCACCCGCTCCTCCCGCGCTGTTGCAGGTGCCAGTACCCTCTGCCCACGTTTTCCCTAGGACAGTATTTCACATCAGGGGAGCGTCTGACACGTGGATTTCAGTTACCTCGCTCTTCTCACACTGATGTTATTGGGAGTTATTTCAAACAACTCTCACAACTTTCCTCCAAAGCGATACGTGAGTATCTTGGAGAAGATCCTTTGAGCCGATATTTTAAAATGGCAGCTCTGAGTGATGCTGGTACGGGCTTCACCATAGGAAGCTGGTACACGGTGTTTTTCACTCTCTTTACAAGCTAGCTGATCTAATATGCTGGTACTAGCAACAGGCTTCAAGGGATTTTACTGCTTAACCTGTATTTATTTGAAGTAGTGTTTGTTCTTAGCACTTTTTTGGTAATTAAACAATCATAGAAAATTACTTTTGGTAATGTGTGGTGCTAGATTGGCTTCCTGGTAGTTTCAGATCAGTTAGACTAATTTTCTTAAATTGGTGTAAAATGTATTAAATCAAGCAATATTTTATATAATTTAATTCTTTAGTTGAGCCAGAACTATTTTATAAGTTTCTCTGTGGGAAACGTCCAATTGACTGGTTTAGTTTCTTTTCAAATTCAAAATTATATTAACCATTTTACTAGTATAACAGGGGTTTGTTGAAGAAACATCTGCTTTGGAAAGGCTTATCAAATTTTCACCCCCTCTTCATCAAATTAGTGCTGTTTTGTGCATTTAGTGGCACAGTCTGAAAGCACTGTCTGACAATTTACTGCATTTTCCTGCTCCTTCCTTTGACCTAGATATTGGGATTTAAAGGTTACAACTACTAGGCTAGCAGGGAGCATTGTTTTAATAGGAGACACACAAATATTTCCTGCATTGTAGCAGTTTTGTTAATGCTGGTAAGCAAAACACTTTGCTTCATTTTTAAGCAATACAGTGAAGGCTTGTAACTGACTAAAGAATCCCCAGATTGCTGCTCCGTACATCTTCAAGCTCCTGCATTGCAATGACAGCATTGTATAAGGGGAAGGGGAATTTTGGGAGTTACTCCGCAGTTATTTTGTGTTTAGAAAGGACGACTGGCAGGGATTTTGAAGGCTTGCACACCCAGAAAAATCAGAAGTTTCATATTTTACAGTATCTCTGGCCACCCCGCTGTACCTGAGGACTGTCCCTTGCTTGAGTCCTCCTCAAACTGCTCAGTTCCTCTGCAAACACTGAGTTGGCTGTCCTCAGGAGCAAACAACTAAGCGGGGGATCTCAAACCACATTGGGGGTGGTGGTGGGGGGCAACCTTTTCGTATTCACTTTCTATGAATTCCCTGCTGAATTAGAGAGTCACAGGGCAGCAGAGGTCCTCTCCAGACCTTCTTTTCCTTGGAGGGAGAGTTCAGGCCTTTACAATCCCATCTGGGATGCTACAGTGCAGGGTAGATGAGCAAGGTTTTCTGCAATAATGACATTGGTTTGTTAATAGAGAATCAATTCTCCAATTATCCTGTCTATTTTGAATCCTATACAACTCATTTGTACAAGCAAGCTGTTGATTAACATAATATTACAATGTGGAATGCTAACAGCGCAACAATAAATATTTGTTTTATGCATTTTTTGTAATAATGCATTTTTGTAATAAATATATAGCTGGTTTTAGAGCAGCAATTACACGACTTTCTGCATTCATTTTTGTGGAAAGTATTAAAGTATGGACAATTTTATTGATAAAATGAATATAAGCTTGCATATAGCTAATGCTAAATGATGGAGAAAGGGAAATTATTAGAAAGACTTTGCGTGTGAGTGTATATATAAAGTAAGTGATCCTTAAGGACAAATTGGGAGAGAAATTTGCTAAGCAAGCATGTTTTGCTGGCTTGATGAATTTTTTTTAATTTGCTGGACTGCTGGTTTAGGTGATCCATTAGGTATCTGACAGAAATGTTTAAAATAACTATTTTTAAATGACATTTTCAGTAATAAGACGAGTAAGCCGAATACAAATATAGTATGTAAAGCAGACAATAGAGTTCACATAGTACACAGCAAATTAACTATGGGCACATTCTCTGTTTCTAGATTACATTTGTTGAAGATTGAGAGTTTGCATCCTGACTACAGATTTGAAGTAGCAGGGTGAGGTATACATGGGCCTGCTGGCAATATAGAAGTCCTAATTCTGTGTCTCAAAACAAACAAAATCAACCTGCCTCGGGCTAGGAAGAAGTTTTACCTAGGAAACACTATCAGTTTCTCCTAAGGGCAATTTTGTTCTGGACTCCTCTCGCTGATGTCATAGGGTGGTGGGGCAGGGAAACAAGTGTGGGAAAATAAACTCTGTCCCAACGCGCGCTTACATCTAGAGCAAGTTGGTGCTGTATTTCGAAGTCTGAGCACAGTGACGCTGTTTGAAACTTGAGCAAAAGAAAAGTGAAATAAGTCAGAACTTTCTTTGAGAGATTTGTGAAAGTTCCTTAACAGAAGAAATTACATATTTTGTGTTTTGAACAAAGCATAAAGAAATGTGGGGGTTGTGACTGACAAGTTTCAGTCTTAGAAATGGTAAAAGTTTGAACATTTTTTTGAAAAAGACCTTGAAAGTCAAAATGGTTGAATCATGCTGTTTGACTTTCTTTTGAATCATGCCATTAGCCTGTTTTTCCCATGATACCCAGTTTGTGGTGCAGAATGAGGGGATGTAGGTGTTTATAGTCCTTTTCAAAGGGCAATGAAGTGTTTTCATGTAATTCTTTAAATATTTTTCTCTATCTGGGGATATTAAAGTAGCCATTTTTAGGAAGAAAGCTGGGGGGGGGGGGGATTTCCAGGTCTCTCCTGACTGCAGAGAGTGCTTTGCTTGCTAAAAATAACCATTGCGTTTCTTCCTCAAACTAAAATTTGAGCAGCTCGGCTCTGCCTTCAGACCACTGCAATCTCAGCGAGCACAGGTGCAAATGTGGAAGCCTGCAGCACGAAGACCAGCGTCCCTGTCGATGCTGCTGTTGTGTACTCCTTCCCCAAATATAAGTGCCTCAGTCCTTCATGGCTGTCAGACTCCAGTTCTCCTACAGAATTTTCTTCAATGTTACACAAGGCGCGCTAAAGAGAAGCGTTTAGAAGAGCAGGGCAAGCATGAGCATGAGCGATGAGTTTCTGTAGCCCCTTGGGGTAAAGGTATGATTCAGAAGTGAGCAAGCTGCTTGTGGCATCGCAGAGCTGGCTCAGATCTCCTCCGAAGCACGGGGCAAAGTGTGATTAATGCTGCCCGCAGGGTGAAGGGGAGGTGCAGGGGGAGGAACTGGGCTGCACTGGAAAGTCAGCGGACCACTGGGATGCTCCTGTCAGGGCTCAGGCGATGGCAGCTGCTGTGCTGGGATGAGCTATGGCTTTCCTTCCTCGGTGTGGTTGGTGGTAGCCACCAGCCCAGGGTGGTGGCGGCTGGGTTTGAAAGGCTTTCAGCAGAGATAAAATGGACTGTGGGCTGTGACCCTTTTGTTATCCTTGTCAGCCTGATGCCATAGGCAAATGGGAATACTTAGTCATAGCTGGCTGCGCCTTGCAGTGGGTCAGCAGCAGAAGTAGGAATAGTAGCACAGATCTCTTGGCATCATCGGTTCAGAGCTTTAATGACCAAATGGCCAAGCAGCCAATGACATCTATGGAGCTTAACTGAAAAGTTAACCTGTAAAGAGCTATCTTGGCTGTAAGGAGTTGGGTGAATGGAAAGACAAGATACTCCTGAAATGAAAAACATAGAAAATGATGAGTGCTGCTTGTTCATCCAGTTTTTGAAATGTGACAAGACAGTTGCTATAGAAATGCTGTTCTCTGCTTGATACAATGTACACTGGTTCCAGGAAGCCATTGATGGTTGTCACAAATACCTTTCCCTAAATTTAAATATCTCGGAGTAACTTAAGGGGAAATATGTCTTTGTGTTTTCTTATAGAAGATCAGATTCTGTAAGATCTGCTTTTACTAGAAGGGGAATGTGACTGAGTTGGGCATCAGCTGTTACATATGGTCTTCAAACTGAATGTAACTGCAGTTTGTTTTAGTTGTAAACAAAGGACAGCATATGTTTTTAGAAAAACATTAACTTGCATCTTTAAGACAGTTTTGATAGAAATGAACTTGCAAATAATCTTGATTTACATTACCAGATTATAAAGTTACACAAATTAATTTGGTTCAGAAGACCATTTTGGCTGTTTGAAATCACGTACTCGATAAGAAAATCATGTACTTTTATGTACTCCGTAAGAAAATGGTGCTCAGTAAGAAACAGTTTTCAATTGTAAATAACCTGAAATATTCAAACCTTCATAAATACAGCTAGGAAGCACATTATGAAAAGTCAGTTAGTAAGAAAGAGACTTCTCAATTCTTCTTGTGGCTAATAGTTATTTATCCCAGTGGTGTGCTCCTGTACGGCAGGAGATAGTACCAGCTGGATGGAGAACACTGAGAGTCTAGAACAGTACAAGCTTCTGGTCTGCTTTTCTGGTTAGCACCTTGTTCTGCAGAGCCTGGTTGTAAGCAGACTCCTTCAGGCAGAAGCTATTTGTTAAAGCAGTGAAAGTTGAGCTGCCATAGGGAAGGAAGAATGACCTGTACCAAACAGCCCATAGAAACAACATTTAATAAAATGGAGGCTCTGAAAGTATTTTGCAGGTGAGTTAGCTCTCTCTTATGAGCTACTAAATGTAGCCATGAACTGTCTACGAAATTTTGACAGTCAAGCATTATGCCTATAAGAACGTGTTTCTTCAGAGATTAAAAAGATATGAAAATTAAATCTATTTTATGGAAGCAAATCTCTTTATAGAAGACTAGACCCTACTGCAAATGAAGTTGGGGCCAGTTGATGTTCTCAGAGAGCTTCTGGACTGGAACAGCATCCTTAAACAGCCCTATATTCTTCAAGAACTGAGACTGATTTAAAAAAAAAAAAGAAAGTGAAGACACTTTTGCTGCTTTCCTTTTCTGATAGTTAAATTTGGAGCTGCATAAAGACATGCCAGTAGTCATTAATATAAAATGTATCTGGCCAGGTGAATGTGCTGTGTAACATACAGATGGAGTGCTTACTCAAAAGCTGCAGTCAGAGGAGTGTTAGTTTTCTTCTCCTGTGCTCCCATTCTAGTCTAAAAGGACCTCTCTGGTGGCCCATCATGCCTTAAAAATTGAGGGTAGGGCAGCTGCAGGCTAGTACATTAATTAACAGGAAGGCTAAGTCTGTGTGAGAGTTTAGGTCTGAGATTTAGTGTTCCCTTTTCCTTTCCATGGAGTCTGCCAGCCGCTATAAATCACCAAAATGTCCACTGCTGTTCTGATGGGGAAGAATGAGCTTTACAGCAAGGCAGCACCCAAACCACCCTCAGGGCGCAGGCCATCTGGCACTTGACTTGCTCCAGGACTGGATCCTCTCTGGATCCAGCAGGTGAACATCACAATCTTCTTCTCAGACTTAGTGCCTCCCGGGTGGCCTCCTCTTGTTATTAATTCTTATTGTGCAGCAAGGGTGCAAGGAAAGTCCGCACAAGTCTTGTGCAGGCAGGGAGAGGAGTCAATGATTTCCCTGTGCTGGAATCGACTGAGCAGAAGTGAGCGTCACCCAGTGGGCAGCAGATACTGTATGGGGAACCCTGGGGATGTGGGGTCACTGCTGTCAGCCACCCCATGGGCTCAAGGTGCAGATCTGTGATTGAAGGCTGTGGTCATGCCCTCTGGAGGGGGATGCCATTGCTCAGCACTTTGTGCTTGGAGAATTTGCTAACTGACATCTAGTTCATTACAGGACAAACTTAATTTGGCATTATTGATTTCCAGAAGCCTAAAGCCACACGGAGGTTTAGTAATCTGTTTCTTGCACTTAGTGTAAACAAATATGTGCTGTGTGGTAAGAGCATAATGTACTTGTTCAATATTAGACGTATAGACAGATTTATTCCTAGGAACAGTGCTTTTATTCATCATTGTATAAGAAATTGAAGGACCTAATTTTTCAACATCAATAATGATCCTTGTTCTTACCTTTTCAAACCTCTGATTTTGTGAGATATTAATCTTGACAGTACTCAATGCCTGAAATAACCAGATGTCTATCCTGAAATGGCCTACTGTGAGGCTCCTCAAATTTGAGGGCTCTTAGCTTGCCAAGTTAATTTACATGATGCTGTTAGCATCTTGAAAATACTCATTTCAGTTTGTAAACAGTGTGCTTTGATGAATGGCAATCTATCGTCAGTGATCTTGCACCTTCTCTCTAGCTCCGTGCTTTCACAACCAGAAACAGGACGAATGTTACCCATATAGTGTGTGACAGGACAACCCTCTTCTCTTTAAGAACATATATTCTGTTCCATTTTGTTGAAACGGATAAAATACTGCCATGACTTGGTGTGTGCATCTGGCATTATTACAATTATTATTATAATTGGCATTATCTGTGCATCCCTGGACAAAATAAATGTGTATTAATAAAACTATGACTAACAGACTTTGTACTTCTATATTTTCTATTAGATTATCTTAAAGCCCTTTACAAACTAATTCTGTGTTAGTTTCGTATTATACCTTGTACTTTCAAAAAAGAAGAGAAAGTATAGGAAGGCTAAATGTCTTGCCCTACCTCCCATGGGAAATGGATGGGAAAGAACAGAACAAACCTCTAGATCATGTTCAGCCCAGCCTGCGCTTTGCTTGTTGTCTTCCCCTCCGCTCTCAGCGGTGCTCCCTAACCTGCCTGGTGAATGTGTTTTCCAGTAGGAGTGCCAAACGTAAAATCCACCTTCAAAAAGAGCTTTCTAGTGGGAATGCTGACATGCTTAATGAATTGAGGGAACAGTATTTCCATCATGTCTCTTTTTTCCTGTTTGGCCTTTCCCTTTGGTTGGCAGTACTAGCTACGCTAGCTCCTAGTTAGAAGGTAAGGTTTTTAGTGGCTTTGTACGTGCGTACCTGCGGTGTTGAGAAAGGAACAAGGCACACTTCCACACTTTCTGGAAAGTGTGCCATCCCAGCGTGAGGCTGCCCTATTTGTGTCACTCCCCTTAGGAACCATTACAAAGAACAAAGATTTTACTAAAAAGGAGAGGTGCTGCAAGCATCTTCTTTCTGCTGTTCACAGCCTGTGCTACAAGATGCAGCTCCATAAGGATCTCTTCCCTTCCCATGCTCACCTAAATATTGAAACTTGCATCTGCTGGGAAGGATTTTCCCCCATTATGTGCTTGAACTCTTCCTCTCATAGTGATTTCTCCCCTCCCTGGTGAGGCTCGAGATTTACTGCATCCTGAAAACGTTTGTGTTTAACTTCAGCCAGGGCAGTCTGATACACTCAAACCACCATGATCTCCTACAAGAAATGGCAAGGTAATCTATTCAGTCCTATAAAGCACACAGCTGTCTTTTCTTAAAGAAGAGAAAGTCTTTTGGCTTTTAAAACCTTTGGTAATGGAGGATAAAGAGCAGTAGAAAACTGCCTAATCTCTGGGTGTTCTAAATCTGCTGGAAAGTCTGACAGGTTTTTTAAAGAAAGAAATTGGTTACCTTACTATCTCTGCCTCTAAGTCATTGGTATTGAAAATATCCTAAACAACACTTATAAAATGTTGCAAGATTTCTTATTCCCAGCCCGTTAAATATTACTTTGTTCTCTGACTACCTACACCTCCAGTAAGAAATTTCTCTGCCAGGAATACCACAGACAGTGCAGAGTGCAGGGCACAGTCCCTGAAGTGCATGTGTCTAGCTCTCGATTTACAAAGACTGATACCCCCCTTGGAGTGGGTAGTATCTCTTAAAAACCTCAGCTGAGAAGCAGATGAAGTATCACTGTGATGTCTTGGTGACAGGTTTGAAAGGCTCTGTTACCAGCCTGGTTACAGCAAGAGCATCACCATTCTGAATTAAGTTGCTTGAGTCAAAACTTAAGCATAAAACAGATTAGTTCCAGCTCCAGAATACCTGATGAGTGATGGGGTTTGATATTTGTATTTATTTAAAAAACAAAACCAAACCCAAACCAAACACCTACCCTTCCCTGTCAGCCACTCTCCTGACTGCTTTTTATTTTGCTGTAGCTCAGGATCAGATTATCCTGATTTATAGTAAGGAGGTGACAAAACCCAATTCTGCTCTCAGAGCTTGGCTTCAGAGCCTCATATATCAACAGCCCATCTAATGAACAGAAATTTTTCTGAGCTTTTGAGATGGGACAATAAATACACTTCTAGAAAATAATTTGGAGTATGAAGAAGAACCTATTCTTGGTGCTGCTGAGGAATATAAACCCTTCACATCTCTGATACCTCCATCCTCGTGGGGCTTTTCACAGCCTGACAAGTGCTATGTGCTCTGTTCTAGAAACCACATGTGTGCCTGTGTTGGGTTTGCGTGGCAAGGTTTTGGTAGCGGGGGGGCTACAGGGGTGGCTTCTGTGAGAAGCTGCCAGAAGCTTTCCTGTGTCCTGACAGAGCCAATGCCAGCCGGCTCCAAGATGGACCGCTGCTGGCCAAGGCCAGCCCATCAGCGCCTCTGTGATAACATATTTAAGAAGGGAAAAAACAGTTAGAGCTTTTGCAGCCAGAGAGAGGAGTGAGAAGATGTAAGAAACTCTGCAGACACCAAGGTCAGTGCAGAAGGAGGGGCAGGAGGTGCTCCAGGCGCCAGAGCAGAGATCCCCCTGCAGCCCGTGGTGAAGACCATGGTGAGGCAGGCTGTCCCCCTGCAGCCCATGGAGGAAGGATGAGGGGGTGTAGAGATTCCACCTGCAGCCCGTGGAGGACCCCACGCTGGAGCAGGTGGAGGCACCTGAAGGAGGCTGTGGCCCTGTGGTAAGCCCAGGCTGGAGCAAGCTCCTGGCAGGACCTGTGGACCCGTGGAGAGAGGAGCCCATGCCAGAGCAGGTTTGCTGACAGAACTTGTGACCCCGTGGGGGACCCACGCTGGAGCAGTTTGCTCCTGAAGGTCTGCACCCCATGGGAGAGACTCACATTGGAGAAGTTCATGAAGGACTGTCTCCCATGAGACACGCTGGAGCAGGGGAACGATGAGAGGAGTCCTCCCCCTGAGGATGAAGAAGCGGCAGAAACACCGTGTGAGGAACCGACCGTAACCCCCACTCCCCGTCCCCTTGTGCTGCTGGTGGGGTGGAGGTTTAAGCTGGGAGTGAAGTTGAGCCTGGGAAGATGGGAGGGGTGGGGGGAGGTGTTTTAAGATCTGGTTTTATTCCTCATTCCTCTACTCTGTTTTGCCTAGTAATAAATAAGATGAATTCCCTCTCTAAGTTCAGTCTGTTTTGCTTGTGATGATAAGTGAGATCTCCCCCTGTCCTTATCTCGACCCATAAGCTTTTCATTGTACTTTTTTCTCCAGGCAGGGTCAACCCACCACATGCCTCAGTCTCTAGGTCCAGTGTCAGCTTTCCACCTCCCACCAATTGCACCTGCAGAGAATGAGGATATTTGCTGGCCTAGGTCTTGCAAACAAGGTGGGTTGGCTTCACCAAATTATGCTTGGAGTGCAGTACTTCAGGCAGCTGGGCTGTAGGGAATGTTTGGCAGACATACATCATGATGTTATACTTCTTTCTTTCGCTGCCCGCTGGCTTTAGTAGCATTAGTGAGACCTCTAAGAAACAAATAAACAATTCTCTTCCCTAGTGAATGACTTCTTTTTAAGAATCAAACAACCTTTTCGCTGGATCACTTTGTGTAGTTTTCTAGATGGTTAAAATGGCTAGCACAATCTTACAGATGTCTCCTGCCCTGGCACAAACACTTAAAGATGGGTAGACACAGCAAAAGGCATTGCTGCCAGGTGCCGGCGTGCTGTTTTGCAGTCAGCTCAGGAGAGAGCCTGCTACAGTGAAACCCTTAATCGAATGATAGCAACCAGCATGCTTGCCGTGGGGTATTGAAGTGGCATAAACTGGCCAGAACAAGGTAGAGGATATGCAATTATGGTTTGGGATTGGTGTGTGCTTTTAACCTTGCTGAACGGCATGGGTGCTTGTAGGCTGGGTGGGCAAGAACCCCCCGTCCCCTGGATGTGCCGGGCATCGGGGTCAGCAATCACAGTTTCTGTCAGGGACAGCCTGGTGAGGCACCCACAGGAGTCGTCCGTTCCTTTTGTAGTTGAACACTGGGACCTCAAAGGAGGGAAAGAAGTAGTTTGCAATCAAAGGAGAGCCAGGAAAGAAATTAGCTGGGAAGCAACTCATTAGTCCTCTGGGGAGTGTTAAGAAACCTAGGGCTTTTGCCAAGTTTTTAATAATTTAGCCTGAAAGCTCCCAGTGAAGAGGACTGAAGTTGCATAAAGCTGTGAACATTGCCAACTACTGCTTTTTCCAGCAGTCTGGAGGCTTTGAGAAGCTTGAGTGTCCTATGAAGGATTTGGATGCTGTCCCGCAGGGACTCAAAGGAGTAAATTATCTTAGAGAAGAGCTCTAGGAGAACATTATTAGCTATCTTTTGCATCTGAACTCCTGCCTATAAATCCTAGGAAGCCATGTAAAGGTTGGAAATCTTTTCCAGGAAGTATTGTTTTTAGAGTTGTTATTGAAAATATTTATCACTCTTTCACGTATTATAATATATGTATTATTAAAATGTTGTATATGTGTTTACAGTCTAGTATATTCAAGGTTGTAAAGGCAAAAGAAGGGATTCGTGTGATCTCTTTGCATATAAGCTTACTTTTTTCTCTATGGGGAAAATCCAAATATGCTTTGCGCAACTATGCTATATACAATTTTCATGACATGATTGTAGTTAATTCTAATTGAACACATTTTATACATAAAACATGGGCATGTAGCATTGGCATAGAGATAAGATGTGTTCAAGGCAGGAGAATAAATAACTGAAGTAAGGGTCAAGATCTCCCTAACAGTCAGACTCTGAAAGATTTTGATATACCAGTGTTATAGTTTAACGCAGCAGGGAGCTAAAACAATCACACAGCTGTTTGCTTGTTCCTCCCTGCAGTGGAAGGGGAGAGACTTGGAAAAAGTAAAATTCATGGGTTGAAATAAAAGCGTTTAATAGGACAGAAAAAGAAGAGAATAATAATGATAAAGGAATATACAAAAGAAGCGATGTACAGCACATTCGCTCACCGCCCAGCTAGTTCCCGAGCTGTGGCACTCTCTGGCCACCTCCCCCCCAGTTTATATGCTACGCATGATGTCATATGGTATGGAATATCCCTTTGGCCAGTTTGGGCCAGCAGTCCTGGCTGTGCCCCATCCCAGCTTCTTGTGCATGTCTTGTGTCTCCTCACTGGCAGGGCCTAGGAAGCTGAAAAGTCCTTGACTTAATTGTAACCACTGCTTAGCAACAACTAAAACATCAGTGTGTTACCAACGTTATTTTCATACTAAATCCAAAACACAGCACTATATCAGCTATTAGGAAGAAAATTAACTCTGTCCCAGCTGAAACCAGGGCAACTAGCCACAACTGCTTGATTTGTAGAAAGTCCTTAAGATACTCCAAGAGAGTGACTTCTCCTATATACTAATGTCCACCTAACTTTTTTTTTTTAAGTCACTACTGTTAAAACAACTGCAAAGTCACTACTGCTAAAACAACTACTGTTAAGCTCACCAAGGTCTCAAAATGCTCAAACACTTTCCCACCGGATCCTGCAGACACACCCAATTCCACCCCAGAAAGCCGTACTGGCCCTGTAAGCCACCAAACCCAGCAGCCCGTGTTCTCCGCTCCCGTCATTGCTGGGCTGCTGGGACTGGGGCAGAGCGCCAACTGCAGCTATTGCACTCGCTTCTTATGTGCTGGATGCTATGATTTCCCCAAGTGCTCATTTGCAGTGGTTTCTATTATAATGTGATCTTAACAAATCTTCCTTGTGCATGTTCTTCCTTCTGCCGCTCCACAGCCTTCTCGCCTTGCTCAGAGCAAGGGGAGTGGATTGGAGGCGCGTAGAAGTTTGGTCTCAAGCTTTCCTACCTTCTCATTTAGACCTTACTGCTGACAAGGGAACACAGAAAGACTACCAAAATAAAAAGGCAGCCCTAATGCACACATGAAGAGGTAGCATAGTTAAAATTGTTTCTAATTCCCCAGATGTTGTGGGATTTTTGGTGGGTTTTTTTATTGTGCTGCCCTTTAACAGACATGTCTTTTGTTTGCAAGAAAAGTTATTGTTATGAGTTGGCAGGAGGTGCAAAACCATTTGGCTTTCAGCTTCGTTGTCAGCAGGACGTGGCCACGTATGTGGAAAGTGCTTCCCAGTGGTGTTAACTACTCTTACTGAATTTTCTGGGGAACGTGGTTTTCTTTGGGTATTTCTCTCTCTCTTCCTCTCACTTGTGATTGGTTGTAAATAAGTTCAGTACCCTAAGCAACAGCATTTCCAACACCATGCATGCTGTGGTGAAAAATGTCACTGATATTATGTGAAGATGAAAGTTAATTACTGTTTTCAGTGCTGCTAGGACCATTAAATTTCATGTTCAATACAAATGAAACAAACTGCTTTCACAAAATAACTTAGCAGTTTATTCCCATTGTAGTTCCACTGAGGAAGCCTCTGTCTCTTTTCTGGATCAGTTACTCACTTAAAAGAATACTTTTGTCCTGGCTAAAAGTTCCTACGAGGACTGCTGCCAACTTAAGGGAATATTGAGTGGGAGACTCTAACAGGAATGAACTACAGATTCTTTTCTTATAAATATCAGAAGGTAACAAAACAGGAAGTTGCTTGAAACTAATCTGTTAATCCATAGATGGGATGTTTTTACTGATATTAATGAAATTCATTATCCTCATGATAATGAGTGATTACTTTTATCATTAAAGGCACAGGGTAACACTTTCTACATGGATTACTATCTGCCTTGCAAAGGACAAGCCCCAAAGGGGGCTACATTTCAATGCATTTGAAATGAAGGGAAAGGACAGGTAGATGTGCAACCCTTCTGTACCTTTTTGCTTTCAAGTGCAGCTCCCCGAATAATTAGCCATGTGGCCACTGCAGCTGTTGTAATGACTCCTAGCCCCTGAGTTAACCATCTCCTTATGTTGAGTCAGTAGTGATCGCAGGTGTCTAAAGAGGAAGTATGGGGCACAGTGTCTAGCTCCAGAGTATTGCTTCAGCCCTGAACTATTCGTTTAAGACAGGAACTTTTGACTTTGCATGGCAATTCTTGCAAAATTGTAGGAAGTAACAGCAAAGTTGTGACAAAGCCTGAACAGTAACAAAATTAAAGTGATAAGCAGGCATATAACTTATAAAATTGTCTCCCTTCTCCTTTGGTGTCACAACAAATCTTTCTTTTAGTTCTGGTAGAAGAGACATCATGAGAGACTCGCAAATAGGAGGCTTCCAGCTTGCAAAATGTTTCTAGCACCAGGTACAGCTTCATCTATCTGCTGTGAGACCTGGAGCCCAGATTATCTATGGCTAATCCTTATTTCACAGCTAGAGAAGGCACAAGAAGGGAATGAGAGAGCTGACCTGAGTTTTGTCATGAGCAGGGTGAGGTGAAGGCTGAGTTCTACTTTAGGTTATGGCAAGAATGAAATTGAACTTTTTGTAATTTTAAGATTGTTAGCTTGGGTTCTTGGGAGACAGCTGACCTGATAGCTCAGTGGTTTATCTATCCTGCATTGGCCTCATGCTGCGTGTGCTTTGCTAACCTATTGCTAGGCTTCTGCTCTTGTGTGACAATAATTTTGCAGAAACCTGTACAACACCTATCTGCTGCTTGGGGATGCTGTGCAGTCAATAAATCAGTAGCTAGATTATAGAACTTCTATTAAGACTTAGGTCTTCGCAGTACCCTTGGTAGCTCATCACTGATGAGTGAAAAGATAGCTGTGTAATTTCATAAAGGCCAGTTAAGCCTTTCAGAAATAATGTCAGTGGTTGTGCTTATAGATTAAGTGCAGGATCTGGGCCTCGTTTCTGGTTATAATGCATCATTGTTCATCATAGGGTATAAAAATTTATAGCCGAAGGCATCCTGTTGTGGGAGACTTTCCCTCTGTGTTGAAGTGAGTTGGTCATAGCTAGAAATTTATTATCTGTATTGGCACACATTTCCTAAGTCAGTCATTATTTGCATATAATACAATATTGCCTATGACCTAACCCTGTAATTGGGAAAGACTCAGAGGGAAGAAAAGAGAATTGTCCTAATTTTCACCACCAGTTGGGCGTGGTGACATCTTTAGCTGCAGACTTGTCTTGTTAGTCGATTGAATTATTTAAGGTATTGACTTATTTACTGATGGCAAAATTATATTTTTCTCTCTGACAGCCTTAGGACTTGGAAAAATAGTAGAAATCTTTTTACTGATTCTTCACTGCATTAACTACAAATGTATTTCCTGTGCACTGGGTAAAAACAGATGAAGAAATCTGATTTCAAAAAGGAAGGAAAGAAGTGCTTTCAGAGTCACTAGAAGCTTCTCTTAGCAGCATTTTTGGTTTTTTTTCCCTTATAGTCGTCTCTCCATAAATCTTAGCAAAGATCAGGATTTTACTACAGCTGTAGATGAGCCACATGAAATTATTTAGAAAGATACATGTTGTTTACTATGTTAACACGTGTAAGCCAGTATATGTATTTTGTGGACGTTCATTCACTGTTTATAACGCTTGTCTGCATTTACAGCCTGAGAAATTTTGACATTGGCTCAGCAGAAAGCCGCTCTGGGTTTGCATGCTGCTGCTTCCCGTGCAGTGCAATGCCTGTGGCCGTACAGCCCCCTCGCTTCCCTCGCTCCCCTATCCTGCCCCAGTGAAAATGTGCGAATTGTCTTTCTCACCTCAGAGCCCTTTTCTCTCCAAAGTGTGCACAGCCACGTACTTCTCGAGAGCGTGCTGCAGAGGCAGCTAGTCACTTGTAATTTGTACTTCCTTACACAAGAAACAACGCTGCTAAGTCCTTTTACTGCAGTTTAAGCTTTCTGTCTCTTACCCTTTGAGTTGCTGCCAATCAACTATTATTTATAAGCCCAGCTCTTGGGTGATGATGGCAATCTCATAAGCCACCGCTCAGTTTCTGCCCTAACTTACTGACTCCGCTGGCATGAATTCAAGCATGTATGGCTATCCATTTCTAAGTAAGTTGATCAGTACAGACTAATTTTATCCCCATCTTGCTGCCCATACTGGAACATCAAGCAAGCAACTAAGGTCACTTCGTTTCCTCTGTACAACTGTACAGATTAGAAATACAGGGCAGGAGTTACTCTGCTCTGGGCTCCTGAGAGGTTATTCAGAAATGCTATCTACCCTACAGTGATTAAAACCAGGAACACTGCTACTGAAATCCCCCCGCCATGGGAATGTACTCGTTGGGAGAGGGAGGCTCTGAATTTCAGAAATGAAGGTTGATCTTTTCAAAGATGCTAAACGCAATCTTTAGCAGTGTTTGTATGAAATGGTCTTTATAACTCATTCCTTTCTTTGCCTCTGAAGCTATTGCAGTCTTTCTGATAAAATCTACATGCCACGCTGCTCCCAAGAGAGACAGAGAAGGAAGGAGAGGGATACGTATGATTTCATCTGTGGCTTGCACCATGCTTCAGTTAATCTCTGGATATGACATGGATGGTTAGTGTTGTGTTAATCACAAAGCAGTTCTGTTCAGATAAGCCTTGGCAAGTTTTGGATGTTTACCCAATGAATACTGTGTGAGTCTCCTGAACTAGCAAAACTTGCCAAAATAACAAGCTGTCTGTGGGATGTCAAGTATTGTAATTCCTGCTTCAGGCTTAGTCAAATACCTTGAAATACCTTCTCTTACTATTTTGCAAAATCCCTACTTCTGATGTTATTCAAGAAATGCAAAAAAACCACAAATGTGGGAGAGGCCTGTGCTAAATAAGCCTTTGAATGTGTGTTAAAAGAAATCTCTAACAAAAAACTTCAGTTTTTTGAATTCTGGGCACATATTCAGATTGCTTTACTACTAAGTATGCAGTTTTCCCTCCCATAGCTGACATACATTGCAGTTAAAATCCTATCTCATTTAAATAAGGTGCTCCACTATTGAAAAAGATTAAAAAAAATACTGCCAAAGACTTGTTTGAGACCTATGGTTACCAATTCTATGATGTCTAGATCTATTCTGTTAAACATCCCCCTTGCCTACTTTGTTCCCCAGCCTGCAATAACCAACTTGAAATTTACTGCTTTATTTTACTTTCACCATTAACTTGCTTATTGTCTAGGGATTGTTAATGTAGCTGATGAATATCTGTGTCCTGTGCCACAGTATTTTCAAAGGCTTTCTTCTCCCTCTTGCAAGGAATAAGGCTGATGCTACAGATGCTTACTCTGAAGCATTATTTGTAATATTAATGGTTAGGTGAAATAGGAAAGAGAACAGTGAGCTTTTCTTTCTAACATACAACCCATAGAAAGGCCAGAGAGATTTGCAGCTTTGTATTCTCCTGGAGGTTCATTCACACAGCTTTATCCTGTGTGGGAATGCTTGTTTCCCTAAACCCATTAACAGTAAGGCTCCTGTGGGAGTCACAGAATCAGAGGTCTTGGTTGGACAGGACAGCTAGAAGTCACCTCGTCCAGCCTCCTCTTTGTAGCTGGAGGCTTGCTAACATTAGAGACCAGGTCAGCTATGGCTTTGTCTAGATGAGTTTTGAAAATCCCCCAAATCTGAGACACTACAAGCTCTCTGGGCAACCACACTGCACTGTCCTCCCAGTGAGAAAACTTTTCCTACTTTTCAGCCTGAACCTCTCAGGACACTATTTGCGAATGTCATCCTTTCTTGTATTGCCTGCCACCCTCAAAAACGGTTTGGTTCCGTTGTCTTTAACTTCCCTTGAAGTAGATCGTCCCTTCTTCAGTCTACTGGATCATCCTTTCCTCAAAGCCTAAATGACCCCTGCTTCTCAACCTCTCCTCACAAGCCATGTGCCCTGGGCCCTGACCGTCTTGGCACCTGGACTGTCTCCAGGTTCTCCACATCATCTTGAACTCATCTCTCATCTCAAAAGTGATGAAGTACTGCAAGTCCAGCCTCATCAGTGCTGACCAGAGGGAGATAATAACCTCTCAGTCCACTGGACATGCTTCTCTTAATGTGGTCATTTGCCTTATCTGTGACAAGAGCACAGGATTGTTTTTTACTAATCTGGCATCTGTTGACCTTTTTGGCAGGGCTGCTAATTGGCCCATTTGGTTTTCAGCCTTTGCAGGATGCATGGTGTGGTTCTCTCCTGAATGCACAGCTGATTTCTGCTCTGATTTATTTTCTTGGGGAACATTTCTCTATCCGTTAACTATAGAGGGAACTTATTCCCTAAGATAAGATTGGCTTTTGGGGGTCTTCCCTGCAAAGATATAGTATGTATCTGCTTTAGCTTTCAGAAATCAGAAAAGTGGGAGATACAGGCTACAGTTGTCTTTTCTTTGTACCCTGCTGTGTAGCACCCAAGCCTGAATGGAACAAGAACTTTTTTGTTTGCTGTGATGTTCTTCTGCTCTGTGCCTATTTCTGCCTTCCAAATATTGTGTTTCATCTTTAATGGTTATGGCACCCATTAAGCAGAGAAGAGTCTTGTGACTGAACCAGCTCTACAGACCATTAGCCTCATTATGGAACCTTAACTTAATGTTCAGACTGTTGGTACATTAATAGTTCAGCATAAAATGTTGGCTTGTCTTCATGACTTTTTTCCCCTCTCTTAAGGTTCTATTATTTGTAAATAGAGTAACTTCTGGCCAGTTAACCTATGTTGTGTTTTTCTTGATAACCTTCCTGTTAAGATCATGTTAACTACAGATACTCCCAGTTTTTCTCAGATTTTCATCAGACCTCCCACTTTAATCCTTCACACAATAAAATCCCAATGGATATGTTTCTGTGCATATTCTTTCCTTTATTTTTGTAGCCTCTCTCAAGGGATACGTATCTTCTGCTATTGACCATGTAGATTTTACTTAAGTGTATTTAGCTTCTGCAGTGGTTTTAAACTTTTTTTTTCCCCCCCCCCCCCCCGTCCCCTGGCCAATTTGTAGACTACTAAGAATCTTTCAGTAGAAATGCAGGTCCCCATGGCCTAACTGATGTCCTGGGCTAGTAATGTGGTGGTTTTGTTTTTTGTCTCCCTAATTATTTTGAGTGGATATCTTAGAAGTTGTTCATATAAAGGTTTACAGACCTCGAGATGAAAACAGCCATTTTGTTTTACATGACGGGAAAATGGAAAAGGAATATTCTTGGGCTGTTGCTTACAGTAGAGAAAGCAGTATGTGCTAAGTGGTGATAAGCATATGCAATATATTCTGGCTAGTGTTGCGTAAGGGATTTGCAGCAAAATGTGTATTTGACTCCCTTTGTTCACTGAGGGATAAAGGTCTATTAAGCAAAACCTATTTTTAAAAAACCACAAAAATCTTTCACTTTGATATAGCTCTTCAACCAAAACTTACAATATGAAATCAACATTCTATCCTTTCTTCTGCAAACTGAATGCATCCTATCTCAACCCAGACTTGGACTAGGTTAAAGGGAAAATATTTTAACAGAGGAAGAGGTGTACCACTACTAAGCAAAAAGGCAGTAGGCTGATGAGTGACTGGCTCGCTCGCTCTCAGCAGTAGCGATTTCTCTTTTCAGCCACTAACCATCCTGGATGCAGCCATATGAAAAGCCCACTGCTGAGGGGGAGTGAGTGTGACATTCTCTTCAGTGGGACTCGGAGCTAAATTAGTGCAGTCCTCCTCCCCCATCTCTTCCTTCATGGATTGCAGTGCAGTGGCTGTATTAATGAGGCACCGGGCTAATACAGTATGTCTTTCTAGTGCCAAAGTTCAACTGAAGTTTGGTAAGGCTGTCTGCAAATGTTTCGTTTTCCACAATTACAGGTTATATTTTTTTTAAAAAAGATTGCTTAATTCATTCTACAGTGCATCATCCTTGTTTCTTTCCCTTCTTTGTGGTAAGCATTAAAAAATGACCCATTTTATATAAGGAGATGTCCAGGCTTGTAATTTCATTGTCTTCCACCCTGTTCCAGCCAAGGGTGAGTTTACCCAAGTCACAGGATATCTCTGGTAGTGTTAGCGGTGGCCAGCTGTCATGGATATGGTGGTTTGCTGTATTCACAGAAAGTGAACTTGCAGGTAATAACCCTGAAAGTTTCTTGCTTTATTTACCACTGCAAAACGTGGGGTGTGTATGAAAGGTGACCCGGAACAGTGGCTCACAAAGTGGTCTCTGAATTGGTGGTGGTTGGAGGGCTGGGCAGCATTTTCCTCTGCAGCTAAAATAAGTACCTGCTTCATGCTGCTTTGTAAAGGGAACTACCTGTGGTTTTAGCAGTGTTTTGTCTTTCAACTCCAAGATCCTGACTTTGTTTGGCACTGGGGCTAGACAATAAGGAAGAAAGTGCAAGAAATGCATGCATGGACGATTATGAAAAAGCGTGCCTACAGAAAGTGCTTGTTTCTAACTGCCATAAGCTGCAGGTTGGCTGATGGTTGAAGAATGAATAATTGCATTCCTTTTTAAATGACACACTTTAGAAGTGGTGTGGATATTCCCTTTTTTTAGTCAGCCACATGTCCTGATCCAGCAATGTGTTTTAGTTCTTTTTAAACTTGGATGAGATTTTGAAATAAATAAAATTAGCATATGCTTCAACACTGTTCTCAAGCATAAGTTCTTTCTGAAGTCCAGGCCCTAACTTTTAAAAAAGCAATTATTTCTAGAATAATTTCATGCGTTCAGTATTCCCGTGTGCATTCAGCTGACGTGCCTCACGGTAGACGCCCAAAACTCGGAGCGCGCAGTCATGGGTCACGCAGAAAATGATAGCTGAGCTCTCAGGCTTGTCGGCTCTGACCCCCAGCCCTGTGCCTCAGCCATGATCCGTCCCTTGCCACTGAAACCGGAGTGTGCACGAGGTAGGAAGTAGAAGTTGGTGCTGGTTAACCGTGCTGGTGATTTAAGTGATAAAGCTGATAGAAGAGCGGAAGCAGAGAAGTGCACTGAGGGGAGCAATTTTTAAGTACTTAATTATAGAGTGCCTGGAGAAGGCTGGGCGCTTTCTGGAGTACAGATCAAGTGTTTTCTCCTCTGATAGGAATAGGCCACTTTGGCTACTTGTGTCAAGTCCCTTCCAGACATGCTAGTGCTTTGATTCCTCCCACTCTCCAGGGGACTGTAATTAAGAAGTTACTGCCTCCCAAGTGTGCAATTATGTTCTCCGAAACCCAATAACAAGCCCTGTGTCTGAAACATCCCCTGCTTCCCGCATTAGCATGCTTCTGATAGGTAGGTACCTTATCACGCTTTGGTAAACTGCAGAGGATGTTTTGTCCTCCAGACAATTTACTGAATGTGAAGAGTACTAGAAAGAGAATCAAAAAGAAGACGTGAAGTAGATAAAATCAAAATAACTGTGTAAGTATGCTTGATAAGTATTCTTTAAATAAAAGCTTATATAAAAGTCTGAGTATTTCTTGAGTTTGCCAGAAATGAGCAACGATAGACTTCTGAGGACTGCAAGTTTGGGGTTTGATGTTTGTTTTTATTTTCTCAATCCCTCTTAAAAAATGCTGATTCTCAAAAAAAAAAAAAAGTTAGGGAGAAAAAACTATCTGAAGAGTCAGAGTCTCTTGCTGGTGGCAAAAATAAAAGTCAAAGAGTTACTACCTCTTCAAGCCTCTTGTTTAGACTAGCCAAACACTCAGTTGTGTCAGTCTCAATTTTAAGGTTCTGCAAAGGCAAAACTAATTTTGTGAAAATTGTGTATGGAAGGCAGTAATAAAATCTGCTTGAAAACCATTTTTGAGCAGTAATCTTGACTATGCCACCATGCCAGTGTTACTGTCACATCTGACAAATAATTATATTTCTCTTGTTTAAGACATTCCAGCAATAGAAATAAAACAATTCCTAGGCACGATCTTCCAACGCAGTCACAAAATTTGGAGCTAAACCTTGCTTGTTGCCATGCACGCCTTTGTGCTGTGCTCTGGGTGGGCACGGAGACTATTTTATTCCCTCCCTCACTGCACCAGCCTTTAGGCTTTCCAACACGCTTCCTCCCTGTTTGCCTTGTTTAGATTAAAGAACTTAATTTCTTCTTTATTTCTTCTTAGGCCTCATTTTCTAGCTCTGAATTTTTTCATTGTCCTTTTTCTGGGTGCTTTTCAATACAGCCCTGATCCTCTTAAAGTGCACAAAAATGGACAGAGTGGTCTGGGTGACACCTGGTTAGTGCTAAGCTGAGCAGAAGGTTTTTGTTTTGGGTTTTTTTTTTTTCATGCTTTGTTATATCCTTGTTTTATGTATTACAGTATATTTTCTTTTCTTTCTTCTTTTCTTCAATGGCATGGCATTGCTGACTCATGTCCAGCTTGTGATCCCTTAAGTCCTTCTCTGCAAAGTTCCTCACAGCCCTGCTTTTATGCAGGTGATTATTCCTGCCTAAATGTAGTGATCTGAAATTCACTAAGGACAAGGGCTACCTGTTTTTAAATGGGCTATTTCTCCCGTCTGCCACAGATGTTCTTGATGTAGGGCCTAGTTGTCAGAGTTGGGCCACAACCCAGAATGCATGTTTATCAGAGAAAAGCAACTGTCTGTGTTTGGACTGTCATTTCAGATGAGGACTTGAAGCTCAGGAGATATTAGCACCACAGACCTTCAGGGAAGGTTAAAAAAATTAAAAGGAATATTCTAAGGAAAACAGGGAGCGTATACTTTTAAAAGTAAAGTTCAGTGCCTAATGTCTTTAAGTAGTAACTTTTTTCAATTCTACAATTCATGGAAAGTGTCAAATAAGTTGAGTGCAAACAATTAGGCTGGTCCCACACCAAGGATTAATGGCAGTATCTTGAGGGAGAAAACAAAAATAAACTATGCCAAAAATTAAGGAAACACAGTAACAAAAACTGTTTAGTAGATGATGCTAATAAATTGTGACTTAACTAATGAACATAAGGTGTCAAATGCAATGCTAGAAACAATACAATACAACCTTCAGTATGTTATGTTCCAAAATGACTTTTGTAGTCACTGCTGCCCTCTGCCAGCACCTGAGTATGGGGTGGTGGCATGTCTGAACTATGAAATCACTTGTAAGAACTAACCTGGAAATGTGTAGAAATACTGCAGTTAGGCCATCTGTCTTGGGCAGGGAAAAGGGATACATGCACGATATTCTAGATTACTGCTTCTTCAAAATGTATTTGTATCCTGAGCATTATTCATTGAAAGTACTCGGAGCAAGATGTGAAAATAGCAGCATTTTCTGAATTGTAGACAACTGCCTTTGAAACGTAAGAGTAACGTCAAACTATAAACTTTTTTTTTGGGTATCCCTCCAGTTCTGTTACCCATAGCACTGGTTAGTAGTTGTGTTTGAGAGGAACGGATGAGCTGTCAGTGCAGAGTAAGTGGTTTAGCTCTGAGTGTGCACGTTTCTGAATAGAACAGGGAGCACTACAATATTTATGCCAGTAGTCTGGCTATTTCTTAGTTAAGTAAAAAACGTCTGGTCAAACTGGCATCTCTATTACTATGCACTCAGTAGAAGGCAGTATCTTTATTCTGCATCCTGTTGGTTTTCATGAGGCTTTCCATTTCTTATAGAGTATTTCTGCTAGCGCTGATAATAGCTCCATTTAACTTGAATGTCCCTGTATGGATGAAAAGAATCTAGATTTGTGTAACAGAAGGTAAAAAATCTAATTTGGGCAAATATTTTAAAGTGTTGTTGAATGTATTGAAAAAACATCCCACACCTAAAATGACAAATGCTTGTATAGGACATATCAGCACTCTGCTGTCATAATGCAATATGTTGTATGACATTATTGAATCTCTGGGTTTGCTAGTGAAGAATAGAAGGAAAAATATAATTGCTACTTCATACCTTAGAGATGAATGTATTCATCATGAAATTCATTCAGGTGACAGTGCCTAAAACTATCCACTTATTTTCCACTGTAAGATGTGATTTGTGACTTTTTGTAGCTTTGCGAAACAAAGAATTGTCATGCTGATTTTGTGCCTCGGGATGAATTGTAGTGGGATGAACTAAAATGGCTGGGTTGTTTCAGAGAATGAGGTTAAGGAAAAATGTATGATTTTGCCACTATTAAAATCCTTACAGCAGGTTGGTTGCGAAAGACTTCGAAACTTTGGGAGAAGGAAGATGGGAAATGACAGTGAGGGAGAAGACTCATGGCTATCCCTCTGTAAAGGACCTGTCCTCCTGGGAAAGTGCCCTGAGCAGACTAGTGTGAAGAAAGAAGTTGGCAGAGAGGAGACAGGTTGGAAGCGGCTGGTTGTTCGTGCTCATTCTCCAAAGCTGGGATATGATCCCTGCACCCACCATCTCTGTGTTTTTTCTCCTATCAGCCAACAGCTGCGACACCCATTGACAAAATGCGTACCGATCCTCTGCTAGTGGCCAGCCCAGAGATGTTAGCAACTTAAAGTGCTTTCTTCTGCTCTGGTAGCTGGTGAAAGAAGCTGGTGGTAACGATCCAAGGGTATTATGCCCATGTGTCAAGCTTATATCATTACATGTATCATTATATGTGATGGATGTTCCCTGGGCTCTCCTTTGTGGTGTTTGTAAAAGGAAGAAGATTCTGCAAAAGAACTGTATTGAGAGAAAACAGCAGGTATAAGGTTGCTTGTGCAAACTTAAGATGGTGCTCAGGGTGTAAGTCAGAATTTTATAGAAAAGCGAGTAGTTGCATGTCAGACTTCTGCCTGCTTTGTTACAGAATCAAAGTATATGTAATGAAAGAGAAAATAAAGACTTCAGGATTAGACATTTGCCTCTGGTCCTAAAAATGAGTTTTAGCCCTCTTTCTGTCCTAACATCACTTCCAAACTCTCTGAAGTCAGTTAAGTTGAAGCTGTTGTCACTCTGTGTAGTTTGCAGTGCGTTACTTGTGAGAGCCTGTGTCTGATTTGCAGAAGTGATAAGCTGCTTTGAAAAGCTGATATCTGGGAGGTGTATTCTGTGAGTAAAAATAAAGCGCCGTGCATTGCTAAAACCTTTGGCAACTAAGGCTATGCTCTTAAGCTGGGATCCTGCACTTAGTAGGTACTGAGGAGTGTCTTCTTTCTGACTTTAAAACAAGAACAATGCTGGAAGCCCACAGGGGGTTGGGCCAGAGGCCTTCAGTGGGCTTCAGAAGAGGTCTACAGCAATGAACACCACTGAGAAAGACCACGAGGGAGTGAGCAATTCTAACATGTAGCAGGAGAAAAAGTATTCATTGGAAAAAATAATAGGATCTGTCTGTTTACTGGGCATGGTCTCTTTGACCAATAAGTGTAGCAGGGTCCCATGGGAAAAATAACAAAGTATGGTTCAATGAAAGACTGTAGGAAAAAGCCAGTGTGCAGAGGAGCTGAATGCAAGTTGTATGACAGTTTTAAGTTTGTCATTTTCTAACTTTTGATTGTTTGCATGTGAATCACAGAACCATAGAGTCACAGAAGGGCAGGGATTGGAAGGGACTTCTGGAGATCATCCAGGTGAACCCCCCTGCTAGAGCAGGATCACCTAGAGCAGGTTGCATAGGATCACATCCAGGCAGGTTTCAAATATCTCCAGAGAAGGAGACTCCACAACCTCTCTGGGCAGCCTGTCCCAGTGCTCGGTCACCCTCAGAGGGGAGAAGTTTTTCCTCATATTCAGGTGGAACTGTCCCAGGAGGACAGGTCCTTTGTTCATCCATTGAACAATATATCAATTTGTTGATGTAGTGTTTATAGGGTGGTTTTAGGCTTGCAGGGTCTTTGTACATTCTTCATGTACATGTATGCATACAAACCAAGAGACTACTTACTTTCCCACAGAAGCCTAAAAATGTTGCTTAAGCAGTGTGTTTTTACAATGTGATTTTTTTTTTTTTTTTGTTCCCCAGATAGAGCAGCAAAACCCAATTATGCAAAAAGCTACTGTGCTAAGATTAGGAGGATTGTGATTCACAAGAAATATTTTCAGTTTCAATGTATTTCCTTTGGAATCTGTACTTTGGGTGTTTACAGTTTGTTTTACATTTCTAGGCAACAAAAACCTCCTTTACTCAATGTCAGAGAATAAATTAAGTCGTCCTTCAGTGTGACACTTCTAATCTGGAGTTCATTCTGAAGATATTTTTAATGACTTTGCATCTAGAAATATCAGTCTGATAATTTGTCTAAACTCCTTGAATACTATTTCTTAGTTACATTTATTTAAAGAAATTCATGGTTTAAACTGTAACTTCACTGTACATAAAATGTGTTAAAAGTCTCATTTTCTTATCATCTACATGTATAAATATTAATATTTTATGACATTACTGTTGTCTTATTTAGGATCCTGGAAACCACTAATTTGATTCAGAAAAAAACATGTATTGTTTTTATTTAACTAGCAGGCTGCTATTTTAAAATTATATTAAATTTATGAGATACACAATTGTCCTATTTATTTCCATCTTACCCATAGACCTGATGGACTGCTGTTTGACTTTGTTACCATTAGCTATCAGATGCAGAGGAGAGGACTTCCTCTAAACTTTGTGTTGCATCTCTAGTGTCTTTCCCAAATTCTGATCCCAATGCACAGCTTATAAAAGCAGCCTCCGTCGCTCTCCTGTTTGTAGGAGACCTAAAAAAAGCTTTGGGGGATTATGACCTGTTATGCCTCACGAAGCCTATCCTGTCATGGTTCCACTCAGCCTTTCTCACCCCTTTCCCTTCGTGTCCTGAGGATATGCTGCCCTTGCACTGTGACTATGTTGTCTTTTTTGCCTCCTGTTTTACTCCAGGGCTCTGATCCTCTTATTATCAGTACTGTGCGTGCACTAAAATTGGCTCCCTTACAGATCAAGCTAATTTCTAACACGGCAAACCTGAATACCAAAGCCTGGAGGGTTTTATGCCTGAGCCTGCTGCAAACTAGTAGTAATGACACAAGGCAGCACCATGTCTGTCCCCCTCCAGGAGCAGCCTTTGTATCTTCAAATTCTTACAGTCTCATGCCATAGCACAGTCATGTAATACAAGTGTCATGGTACAAAAACATTTCTCTGGTAGGCTTTTCATGTTCTTAGCTTTTACCAGAAAAAACACATCATAAGAGTAATATATAATAACTATGTGTTGGTGCCGCAAGGGCTACTAGCCTTGGGGAGAATATCAGAGAGGGTGTTATGGGCTCAAACCAAAGATTGCTTTGGCCCTGGGTCATGGCTCCAGCATTGCCCACTGTAAAAAAAAATGGAAAAGAAACCGACCCTGTGGGTGCAGAGTCTGGCACCGTTCACAGTGATGTCTGCACCGTTCATGCAGGGGCTCCGTGGGAAGCACGCGGGAGATCGGCCTGTGGCTCACACTTGGAGAGCTTACCTTCAGCTCTTGTGCTGGCTATGAGACAACTATGAGTAAAATGAGTTGTCATGATGAATTGTGACTTCCTAGAGCATCATCTCATTCCAGCTATTGTCCTGGAAGCAATTGTCGCTATGGCTACCTTTATGTCTGTTCTCAGCTCTGCCAAATAAAGGGATGGTAAGAACTAAGGGGCAAAAAAGTGTCCCCAGTGTATGCTTATGGAAAAGTGTACAAATGAAGGAAGTGCAGGTAGCGCTTCCCTCAGGAACCTTCCTGGTCTGCAACACTTTCTCCTGAACTTTCAGCATCTCCCTGGCCATGCAGCAATTTTCCATGGATTTCCTTCCACAAATTTAGTCAGTTATTGCCAAATGATATATTTGCTCCAGAGGATGCAGGGTCTGAGCAGTATGAGTACAAGACTATCTACACCAGCTGGTTTGGTGGCCAGGTTTCTTTTGCTAGTGTGCCCCAAGGAGACAATTTCAATGTAGCTTCAGGTACCTCTTCTGCAATTGTAATGTTTTCTTTTTCTAGGTGAAGATTAAATTCTAGGTGTCTGCTCCTGCTGTGTGGGAAATGACACATTCCCCTGTAGGAGTATCTTAAACTGGAATGGGAATTCCTGCTTTCCCTTAAGTGGCCTCCACATTAATTTGCATTCAGCCTCTGATGGCAATTTTAAACTGAAGTTCCACCCTTCCTATCAGTGTAGAAGTTTAATATGTTTTCCTCTGTCTTCTTACATGCTGCTGAACATTGGCTTGTTATCCCTGCTCTTACACTCTGGTGCATTTGGTTTTGTAAAGGAGTAACCACAGGGCAAGCAAGGTCAAAACTGTCACTGCTCAAAATGAAAAAACAGAATTTCAAATCAAGAGGGAGATTAACTTTGCAAGACTTTCCTTTGAAAAGCAACACTAACTGTTTTTCAGTAATAAAAATCACCTCTGTAACTGTAAGAAGTAAGAAAATTATTATTACAAAGATATTAATAAGAGCACTTCTGAAACGTGCATGCGTTTGAACTGAGATGTTTAAAGTGTGTTTCAAATTTATCTTAGTTATGGCTCTAAACTTGTAAAATGATGAAAAACAGTATTTCTCTTTAGTAGGAGTGGGTGGGTGGTGTTATCTATTAACATAAGTTTGAAGTCACAGAGTAACATTTAAAGTCTATTTATAAGTGAAAGACTAACAAGCAGATGAGTGAATATAGGTCAGAGAGGGGAATTAAAGAGAATGGGAATAATAACACCTCTGGCTACATGGGCTGGTAAGACATCACTGCTACCAGGGGAAGAGGATCAGAAAAATAACCTGGTGTCTAAGTAAACTGTGGATTCTTGCAGCAGAACAAAATACCAAACATGATGACTGTGATTTACAGCACTGTGGACCCCCCGAGAGGCTTTGTGCTTCATCCCAGAGGCAGGCGTAGTGTACTTATTATTCAAATAGCTACCACTTATTCTTCATAGTACTTTCAAGGCATACCTGACCGAACTGTAAAAAACCCATCTGGTCAAGTGCTGTTTTAATATGCACAGACACTGCCTTGCAAACCACCGTAGATTGTTTCCATAAACTGCAATTTAACTGTCAAGATTTAATTCAGAAATACATCTGAGCCTTTGGAATAAACAGGACAGTCAGGGTGTTGGACAAGTGGGCTGTGTGACATGGCAGGGGCTTCAAAATTTCTGCACTGACAGAGTTGTCTTCCCAGGCGTGAACAGGGGCAGGATTGCTTAAAAAAACAAGCCACCCAACCCAAAACCATCCACCTTACGTATAGTGCATATGGTAGTTTTGCATCATTTCTATCATCATCAGTCACATTATGTAGTTGGTTTTTATCAACCTGCACATTGCAGCCTTGAAAATCCTGGGAAAAGGACATGTTTTATGGCACTATAGAATCATCACTTTCCTGTACACTTTTCTGCTGTTATACAAAGATTATTACATTCCCTGAAAAGACATAACAGGATTAATCTGACATAGGCATTTTTTTCCCCTGTACAAAAAAAAGGTGTTTATTTTTAAATTGTAATGATTTAAAATAATATTTGTGTAAATGTACATATACATATAAATATTATTTTAAAAACCCCAAACTACTAAAACTGACATAAATGTCAACTTTAAATAAAATTTGGAAATAGTGAAGCCTAAAGGACAGCTTGGACATTCATGGACATAAACTAATATAAATTAAGAAAGGTTTCTGCTGTGAACCTCATGTGTTAAAAGTAATCACTATTTACTATGTTATCTCTGAGTATAACAAGGAGGGTGCATTATCTGTTTCAGTAATGCAAAGCTAATTTTGCCTGTCAAAAGGTTGGAGTCAAAGACCTATAAAAGAATATCTTCCCTGAGTGAAATCTGAAAGGACATTTTAACTTGTTTCTGTTCTAGTACTTCTGAATAAATTGTTTTGAAGCAAATCAAATAATGAATTTTATATAAGTGCTGGTCTTCAGATTTTGTCCTAAACATTCTAAAAGCTTTCTTAAAAGAGCTTTTTTTTGTTGTGTTTTTTTTTTTCCCCCTAGTATAACCAAATAAGTTTGGGGTTTTTTTCAGTGATAATATGCCTGCGTGAAGGTAGACCAAGCAACAGTTTTCAAAATTCAAGTTACCTTAAGTAAAATCCATATAGTTGTCACGGACTTATTTAAAATTTTAAATATGTATTTTATGTATATTTTTCAGGGCTGTAACTGTATTGGCTGGTCCCAGATGTTTATCACATGGGGAGGAGAATCCTAAACTTGGATAAAGTTTATGAATTTTAATTGCCCCTACTAAAGTGATTATCTGAAGGCAAGTCATTTAATTTAGAACTGTTAAGAGATCAAGTATGCAAGCAAAATCCTCTCCTCTAGTTTTTTCTGTCAATATAATGCATATTCAGTTTATGAGGCCCAAAGTAAAATATTCATCCTTTAGTTATGCAGGATAAATTACAGAGAGATTCCACGGGAAGTAGTGGAAGTACCTGCAAGCATGTTTTTAATAAGAAAGGACATGCCCTGTTACAGAATTCATGAGAGACTGGCTATGACGTTATCAAAATTGCAGTATGCCTTGCCACAGGATGCTGAAGCAGTCAACAATAAAAACAGATTGAAGATGGATGGTAGAAATTCATGGATAAAGATCCAACGCTGTTGAACGTGATGACTCTTCCTGAGATGGAAGTTACATGTACTGTCAAGCTGTTTTGAGTAGGACTATCCTGATAGAACCGTGTTTAGAGGTTGTCACAAAGGTCTGACCCAGTAACATGCTTTTTTGCAACTCACTGAGAAGAACATGTGTAGTGACATGGAAGATCTTATTTCTGTTGGTTCATAGTTGTGAAATGTAAGGGACTTAACAGGGACAATGTTCTGTTTCGTGTCGTGGGATGCTTGTATCCAAGCTGGAAAGCTTTTGCCAGATGGTGGATTGACTGAAAGAATGCTTCTAGCCCTAGAGAACCAGGCTGAAAAGTTTTCTTCTCGCTCAGTGATTTATTCTGCAGCAAACAAATGGTGTGGCTTGTGATGGTGAAAGACTTAATTCAGCAGCATTGTCTTAATTATGGAAATGAAAAGCATAGCTGCAGTTGAGAATGGAAAAGTATCACCTGCAAGTTGCAATCACACAACTGCTTCCCATTTAGCAATGGTTTCTGTGCTGCGGTTAGCCACGGGCCTCCATCAGTTCCATTCAGCAGCAGCATCATTTGTTTCACTTGCTTCTGCTTTAAGCTTTGCCTTTCTTCAGTTGAGAATAAGTGAGAGCTCTGCTGTACCAGAGCTCGTACCACACTGAGGTATAAACGCTGTCACTTAACACGAGTCATTTTGAGTGTGCATCTCATGAGTGAGTAACTGCGTGAGAGATACAGGAGTCAGCAAGTTAGCCCAGCACTTCAAAGTACAAAAAGCCTCTAGTTAGCTTGGTTTCCTTAGATTTTCTTCCATGTGCCTTGGGTTTTCGTAGTTAGATCCTAAGATAAGCTCAGGAGCATGGATACTTCCCTGTTTTCCACAAAACTATGCCTTTCCCTTCTGTGGGATAAACTGCTAAACTTTGCCACTAGCTCTTTCTACCACTGCAATATCTAAGATACTAAGAAATGTTCTGCCAATATTTTTGCAGACCAGAAGGCTAATTTGTTTGAAATAGGCAGGGCTATACTCTGCAGTTCTGCTAGGCTTGCACCTTTGCGTTTACAACAGAAGTGACTGTAATCCAGCCACCCAGAACTGGCAACAGCAGCAAGAGCCAAACCCCCAAACACAAACTCTCCCTTGGCCTTGGATGCCTCTTCTAGAAACTGCAAACAAAATGTGGAGTGCAGGGTTCCTTCAAATCCACGCTAAGTTTTGCCCCCCTCCTCACTTTCCGACAGGGACAGAGCCTGATGAAGGTGCAAAGCTGCTGTTCTTGATGGAAAAATGCTCTTCATATCTCCTGGTGATTGCCCTTCAAAATCCAGGCAGGATAGATCATACACGAGGAGTTTGATTTTTCTGTTTGATTTTTCTCCACGGACAACTTGCTAGGAACTTGCAAGAACTTCACCTTTCCTATGTATCTCTGGTCAGTCTGTTGTCATAATCGGAAAAATCCTTTGGAACTACTAGGGTGGAGGGACAGGGGAAAGCTGGAAAGGTTGGAAAAGAGGTGTCACTCTGGGAACCCTGGTCCCTGTCACTCTGGTGGTCAGGGGTCTGAAGTGAGGCAAAAAAGAGAAACCACTCAAACAGGGACGGGGATTTTGCATACACATTTTTAATCACATTTATCACACCTGTGACCACTGAAGATTTCTGGTACTGCAGGGTAATGGAAATGCAGGCTGAAACCACAGCTTGGTGTCAGCAAAGAGGTCTGCGCCGGCCCATCTGCTTTTCAGACTGACCTGAGCTTGTTCTGATGCTGTTTGCAAAGGGTTTGAAGGCACGCTTAACCAGCTCCAAGTCATTGGGTATGACCCAAGGACAACTCGGTACAGGAACATATGTATACTATGTATAGGATGAAACAGCTGCTTGTAGAAATATTTTTAGGGATGCAAGTTTACAACTGAAGGTGCATTTGACGGAAGGCAGATGTAAACTATTAAATCCCTACACGTGCAGACTTCAGTTGCCTGGCATACCCTCGGTTTCTGAAGGATTTTAGTTAAACTGTTGCAATTTGTTTAGCTGAGCAGGACTGCAATTATTTTCAAACCCAGTTTTTCCCTGGCCTTCATTTTGCCTGTTTTTACTGAAAGCTTTTTAGCAAAAGGACCATTTACTACTCCATGTTTGTTCAGTACAAGATGAGTTTCTGGGCACTACTGCACTAACACAATTATGAACGAATAACCACTCCAGGATAATTCTATACAATGTAGTGGATAGACCTTCATATGGATGCTTTTGTACCTCAGATACAGTCAGGGCTCATGCAGTACAGCAATTAATTAAGCTACTGGTTACAGTCACTGAGTTACAGGGGCACGCTGAGGGGCTGATCCTGTGTACGACATATGTCTGTAGCCTCCGAGTCATGCAACTGTTTTATCCTTTTGAAACATAAATTGCAAGTGTCCAAGGTTGGGGCTATGTTTGTGTGTTTTAAAAGCAGCAAGGGAGAAAGACAAGAAACAGCAACATCTCCACGCTTGTGAGCAAGAGCAGAAAACCTGTCAAGTCTTGCCCTTTCTTCTCATGGGTCAGTTCAAAATCCATCTTCCTGAGCAGCATCTCAGCATCTGGCCATCGGCATTGTTGCCAAATGGTCGGTTTCTGTTATTTTAAATACCTGCCTGAATCCACAGCAGGTTTCTCGGCGGCTTCCATATTTTATGTAATGGATCAGTGCAATAACTGCTAGTTACTAAACTCTAGAAATCATTTTATGGAGACAATGACCAAGATTACTGAAGACACGAAGTTCGAATATGGCTTTAATAACTCCTCCTTGTCAAACATGGCATTTTTGTATTTTAGGGTGGCATTTTTGTAAGTGTCAATAACAAAATATAAACAGCTTAATGATGCCATTTTTCTTAATATTAATTATATTTCAAGCAGGTATTTTCTAATTTTTTTCTTTCTATCCTGCTGCTAGTGTTTTAGATACAGTTCAAAGGATAATGTATGTGTTTGTCCAGCATAGCAGTATACATATTTGCAATTTTAAAACAAATCCTGTTCCAAAGTGAAGGAAATACTGTACTCTTAACTGATCTCAAAGAACTGGAGATTTGTTTGCCTGGTCAAGTAAACAGCAAGTCCCTTTGTGATCTTAACGAGCACAGAATTAATTCCACATTTCCAGCTTGGTGCAAGGATAGGCAGAGATCTGATTAAGACTGGCTGAAGATTTCCATTCCAAAGCCCTGTTTTCAGGGCTTTTTTTCTCTACCTTTCTCTAGTTGCTAAGCTAACCTTAACCAACTGGTTGATATTTTTAGTCTGCCTTGGGTTATTTTTTTTAAGAGTAGGAAAAGAAGGAAGAAACATTTCCAGGAAATATGTGTTAGAAATTTTTTCCAGGAGCCATTTTTCCAGAGGCAGACGTGGAAAAGTTAAGTTGTTTTGCCAGTGTAACATGTCTGTGAATATTTTTCTTGATTGAGAAATTCTAGCAGACTTTTATGACCTTGATATTTGACATGGGATAACCTTGCTGGTGAAACACATTGCTTTGACATCTTTGTGAAAGCTCAATTAAATTTGAGTTACTGAAAAAAAATAATCACAATGTGTACAGGCTTAGTCCAGACTATAGATTTTTGACAGCTAAATTCTGCAAAAAATACCAGTGCGAAGTTCCTGTTTACTCATAGGAAAAATACAAGGCAATGGATTTTTATCCCAGTTTGACCATTGGCAGTCTCTTAGGTGCTCCATCATCTCCAGCATGTCAGCAGTGTGCCTCTGAAGTATCCTGCTCTGTCAAACAACTCTTTATTAGCAGATTAATCTTTGTGAGCCGCTCTGGGTTACAGCCATATCAAGAAATCCTGTATTTAGAATAAGTGATATTTTCAATTGGCTGCCTTGCATTTTTCCTCTATAGAGACATTGATCTTTTTTTCCAAAGACCTGAAAGATCCCAGGGGAGAAATTTCTAACGATAAGCTCAATTAAAAAAACCCCAACACTCTTTCAGGACAACACTTACATACAAGCTTTTATTTTTATGGGTTATAGCCCTTAGCTGTCATGAGAGATGGGGCTTACAACACAGAGACCTTTTTAAAAACTCTGCAGCAAGGGCTTTTAAGCATACAACGGCTATCACCCAGAAGAACCCTGGAAATTGCTACTTACCAAAGTAAAGCTTACCAATTTTTCTTGAACAGATCCTGCTACCTGTTCCCCTGCACTCGGGGGATTGCAAAAGATATTTGCATATGTTGATTTATTCTATGAATTTAAACTTCTTTTCTCTCTCTCTCTCTTGTTTTATTTTTCCTTTCCCTTTTCCTTCTTCACTATGTTTCTGGTAAACTACTATTCTTCCTGGAGTTACCCACTCCTACTATGTGAGAAAGTTTCATGGACCTGTTTATATAAAGGAAAATGAAATTCCAGTTTTCTAAATTTTCCAGCTACTGTTGGTGGGATTCATATCCCCTGCTTTTAGGTGTCTGCCTAAGGTAAAAGCAACATGATGCTTTTATCTGCGCTAGACAGGTACTCTTTGGCACCTTAGGCACTCTTTATGGGCAAAGGAGTGAAGTAAATACTGAGGTGAGACTGTGCTGACCTATTTAGACCAAATGACTTGTACCTTACAAATGGCTGTTTCTCTCCATTACTGCAAAAGGAAGCCTGGAGTGATTGGTTCAGGTGCAGATGTCCTTCTGGTCAGATGAATCCTCCCCTAAATTTGCAGGTACTAAGCGTTTAAGCTTTGACTAAGAACAATAAGAGATGTATGACAATTTTCTGCTGGGAAATTTGTAAGTGTCATTGAGGTAGTCAGCAGGAATAGACTGTACTACAGCATTGTCCTGATGTTTAGTACCCTAAGAATCCCATCTTTTGGAAAGGGAAAGAGATGTCTCTTCTCTGAAACAGATTGCAGTGCAACAGGAAAAAATCTTTATTACTGTATCTTAGGTTCTGAATAAAATCCCAAATTCAAGTGTTCATCTGCTGAGCCTTTCAAAAGGGAATCTGCTGAGCTTTGCTGTACCAACCCTATTGGCAATAACAGAGCTTAGTTTCATTCAACTAAACATGCTTAGGTGATGACAATACCATGTTCAAAACAGGACACAAACCTTAAAACATATTGTAGTTACCATAATTTTTGGAAACACATTCTAAAAGTCTGGACAATTTTCTCCCCAGTTATTATAAATGTATGTATTTTACCGAAATAGCAGTAACTTGCCTTCCCTTAGCTCAAGTGTAAATGATCCTATTCATTTGTAGCTAAAATTGTCCTCCCCAGAGTATGCTGACTTCAGTAGAATTACAACTTGCATGATTTCAGCTGATAGAATCTACTGCAGCTATAACCTAAAGAGGTAACGTTTCTTGCAATACATGATAAAAGAAGCACTTGGCAAAGGTCAGCTTTTCAGATGTCTTGTAGAAATGTCATTAAGTACAATCTTCTGATAGGTCCTCTTCTGCCTCAGTGTCTGTACCAGCTGTCTGGAATTTCTGACTGAAGTGCAGCATCTCAGTGACTTTGTTAACTTCAAGTTAGAAGGTTCCATTATGATTAAAATAACCTCAAAGTCAAATTTAGCAGGTAGGAATTTTGATAAAACTCTTTGAATGAACTCTATTGTATGAAAGTAAAACAATTTTTAAATTATCAGTCCTTCTGAATGTAGCTAAGGCTGATACGATTTGAGTGAATGCCAGGGAAAGTCCTAAATATTTGAACAAAAAGCCCTCCTAAAGCTATTATTTTATATTAATGGGGGCAAATACTATGACAAAATGAAACCCTTCTGCAAGCAAGGGCTATCTGCATTTAAGTTTTTCCATTTTAAATCCTAACTTTTGTCTACCGTGATGACTCCTTGTTAAGTTGTCAAAAGGCTAGGTCAGTGCATATGTTAAAAGAGTGCAGGTACGGAGATCAGAGAAGAAACCAGATGGCCAGGAAGTTGGAATGAACTCTAGCTCAGTGCTGAGGAAGAACGTATACCTACCAGTATTGTTGCTGTCTACACACTCCAGAAATTGTTTTAGTTGAGCCATCTATACATAGGAAAATGCTAATATTTATGTGGTGACTTTCTGTATGAACATCAATATAGCTAGCTTTCAGTTGACAGACTGCTGTAAAACAAAAAGATGGCCAGCAGGCAAGTAGCAGTGGTCAAATACAAAAATCAGTAAAAACAAAACCAAAACAAACACACACCCCCCCACACACCCAGCATATTAGATATGACTCGGTTACTGAGACATAGTCTTGCTGGAGGTGTTGTACAGGGAAGCTAAGTACTTCATGACCTTGAGGTTTCAGAGCATACTTGCTCTCTTTACATGGGCAGCGATATGCAATCTTGATAGGCTGGCACTTAAAATCTGCATTATATTCCCCTTTGGGAAGGACTAAGGTACCAGAGAGTTTTCTTGCATGTTTTAGAAGAATCTGTGAGCCCAAATGATTTTCTGACTTCATACGCATTTAGGATGCGTTATCCTGGATCCCAGCCTTACAGAGATCACTGCAACCTCTGTGGCATTGCAAAGGTCTCTGGGTCGAGGTTGCTGCCAGGAGACTGAGCAGTAAAGAACACACCAGCTCAGAAGAGCTAAGGGTTGAGTTACATGGAGCACTGTGGGGGTTAAACTCCATGGGATATCCTCAGCTGAGGTGCAGATGAACTCGTATCATGTGAGTTTGTTGGTCAGCATGAGCTTGCAGGACGCTCTAACCACTATTTGGTAAACTTCAGGATTTTCAGTAAACTACACTCAGTTGTGTTGTATTGAGCTGAGGAAAAAAAAGCCTGCAGGCTTTACTAAAAGTAAAACCAAATACAATTTAGACAGTTTCGTGTCTAATGTGTGCCCCAGTGAAGGCATTATTTAGCATGCATTCTTATGGACCACCCTTAGCCTAAGTGATATTGAGTGCCGTGGAAGATCACAAAGAAAAAAAAGTTTGGAATATATTCAAAGATAAATAGACGGTGAATATTTACATGGATTACCAAAGAGGAAGTGGCATAATATAAGCCTACCTGATATTGAAAGTTGCTAGTGCTTAATGCATTGGAGAAAAGATGCAAGAATAACTTGTCCTTTTGGAATACTGCTGCTGTAATATATTCCAAGGACAGAGACTTCACAAGCTTACTGCTGTCCATTGAACTACCTCCAGTCTTGACCTTACTGAGGTATAAGAAATATATGAACAGTCTACAAATATGCTGCTAATTTAAATGATAAATGCTGATAAGCACTTTTCTCCTCTGTGCCTAAGCTTCACTCCACATCTTCTGTTAAAATTTATAATAGGGTATCTAGACAGTTGCATTTTGATTTGCATCTATTGCCAAAACAATATATCTTTCAGATAAGCCTTTCATGCATTACTTTTAATAATAATGTTTTAAATTAAAAGACTGCTTCCATCAGAACAATGAAGCAAGATAGCCAAAAAAAGAGCTATATACTTCAGCACAGAAATTCATTAAAGTAAGAAAAATCCATGAAACAGTGATGATAATGAGAAAAGTATTGAGCTTCAAAGTCGACAATGCTGAAAGCAGAGACTACATTTAGGGCTTACTGCATGGGAGGGGCTGTTTTCTCTTTTCAGAGATACTTTTCTCTTTTTAAATTCTGAGAAATGAAAGAAAATTTTGGCAACTCAGTTACTTTTACATTGCCATAGGCATATGGGATTTTACTAGCACAAAAACTGTGCCTGATCGTGCTGTAAGGAATAATCCATTATTTTACTTATGTAAGTATTAGTATTAATGCTTTCCCTCCTTCTAATACTAAGGAACATACAATTATTTAATAATGACAAACACCACTGCTTGAAGAAAACAATTTACTGTGATCAAGATACTCTGCTTTCTGCATTCCCTCCTGGTCTCTATTTAAGTTGCAGTGTATGTGTTACCTATGTTTATCTTAGAAATAAGTTGTCCTTATAAAGCCTTTTTTTAAAAACAGAAATATTTGAAAAGGTGCTGTTTTCCTCATTAAAATATTTTACCTTCCCCAGAATATAAGGAACTCGCATAGCAAGTGCTAATGAGACACATGCTCGCCTTTCAATTGCATTCCCTTTTCCTCCTTTGCTTCTGTTCTTTCTTTTCTTCAGCAGTGTTGAACAGAAAGTGGCAGTACCACAACAGTAGTACCTGCCTGATACTTCTCTGCATCCCTGCCTGGCTGCTGAGCCGTGCTGCTGCTCTTGACAGGCTGTGGGAAGTCAGGAATACTGAGGGGGGGTTTACAGGAGAAGCTGACACTCTGCATACATCCAACCTGAAACAAGTTTTATAAATCTGATGCCTGGCTTCATTGACTCCTGTGACTATGCAAAGACAAAAGGTTCTGCCTGGGACAGAGCAACCCTTTGCTGCTGGAGCACAGATGGTATGAAAGTGCTTTATATGACACAAGCTGTTACAGAACGTTTGGTGCACTAAAGTGTGCTGTCAAGACTTGTTTTCTTTAAGCTGCCAGTCTGTCATTGTCTTTTGGAAACTAGCACGCAGCCAGCAAACCCATTTCCATCAAAAAAAAGGGAAAAAAGCCCCGTTTATACTTCCCTTCCATTTTCTGCTACCAGGTAATTTCTTTCTCTAATCTCACCTTGGGTATTATAGTAGAATTAAGGAATAGCCAAAATTTCTCTTGTACTAGATACAAAAAATAAATCCTGAGAAAATAAGTAGGTTTTTAAAATGGTAAGAGAAAAGCAAAGAGAAGCTTTCAAACCAAACATTTCCCACACTTGCATCTGCTGAACTTCCCAGACGCAGTATAAAACTCATCCTTTTCTGTATTATGGGCACAGCTGCGCTGAGAGGCATTAACCACCTACCTGCAGTTGGTTCAGACGCTGCTAACTCATAGCTCAACCCAGTATGGACCAGAGCACACATTTCATGCAGTCTAGCACACAACTCATGGGCTAAAACTCTGTGAGAAACAAAGAGCATCATCTACCTTGCTGTTTTTCTGAAGCCTTGACAGTTATTCTACCATACTACGTGAGTCTCATTACAGATATGCAATGAATTTTTCCTGATTTATGATGCATTCCTTAATCCCCTTTTTTAAAGCTAGATTAGGCAGCTATGGGGTGAGGTCACAGATCAGAAGAGCTCCCTTTCAGCATATACCTCCAGTACCTGGTTCATTTATCCTCTAATTTGGCAGTTGGAGGAATTTCTGGCCAAGGTAAAATCCGACTTAGAGGTATAAAACTGTACATGTTCGGGAACTTTGTCTTTCTGTACGTGTTCTTCACGGCAGCAGGAAAGGCTTGTGAAGGCTGAAACTGGCCTGTATTCTGAACTATTTTTCACTAAAATCCGTATGTTTCATTAAGATTACCGTGAAACAATAAGATGACTTTATTTCCATCAATTTTGCTGTTACCCAGTGACACTTGTTAATTATTCTGTTCTTACAAGCACAGCAACCTTGTCCTTGCCTCTCTCAGTGTAACAATTTTAAAGTGCGCCTTGCCAGATCTTTCAGATCTATCAGACACTGAGAGCGTGGACACAATCTTGCGATGAAGATTGAATCTCTGAACCAGGTAGGTATAAGCGAGGGTGAGGAGCGCTGAACACATGAAAACATTGGCCTTGAGGGTCTGTTTCTTTCTCTAGCAAAAAGTAACAAGATTAAATACCCCATAAAGAATGTCTTGGATGTTGAACGGTGCCATGTTTCTCTACTCCCATGCACAATTTTCAGGTCGGCTTATGAGCAATCATACTTCATCTGCCTTTGCTTAGGCAATTGACTGCTGAAGATTTTAATTTGCTTCTTGTTTATTATCCAGATGTCTCAATATTAAATGACAATTTTGTCTCTTGATGCTATTGCGGAAAGTTTTACCCTTCTGTTTTTAAATATTTTTGTATTCAAGCCAGTTTTAAGTGCCTTATGAAATGTTGTCATTAAGCTGTTGTATTTGATTCACTATGGGAAACAAGGATTTGGGGATTTCATCTTTGTTAAATATCTACAATTATGTGCTGTGGGAAAAGTCACTTCTTTGCAAAACTGCACATGGCAAAACCAGAAATAAAAACAAGCATGCAGTAGCATGAAGTGACCACAGGGCAACACAAAAGGGAGAAAAATCTCTCAAAGTATCTTTGTGATGAGCTAACATCAAAAGATTTTAGGTTCAGCTAGGCACAGAGAAATTTGGTTAAGCAAAGTAATGAGTGCTGCTGTGCTTTTCATCTTCAAAATGTCTTACAAAGGTTAAGACTTTAAAATATATCTGTGCAATGAAGCATTATATTGCCACCGTTGGTTTTTTCCCCTCAGTTGAAGTGGATGCTGAGTTCTTAAATGTCCAAGGCTGCAGAGAAGATCAGTCAGATCTAGGACTGCAGACTAAGCTTCTCCTGCAGTGCCTGACCTTCATAGACTGTGCTGGACATTCTTCATTTATTCAGTCATCCCTCCACCAGCCACTGCCCTCCTTTTCTCAAACTGATTGTCCTTTTTGACGTCTTTTTTCCTCGCAGGTCTGCAGCTTTCCATTGCATTGAGAGTACTCAGGTTGCCTGGTTTAAGCCTGCAATAACCCTCTAGGTCAATCCTCACCTGACTACGTTTGCCTCCTCTGTTATTAGTGCAGATTTCTCTCTCCTCCTGCACTGCTTTACAGAAAGGTCAGTCTCGCAGAGCTCAGCAAAACTCTGTTCAATGTGCTTTGCAGAACTCCTATGGAAGACCCATTAAATGAATTTTATCATCTTTAAATTATATATATCCCTCACAAACACATGTGTAGAGTCTCTATGTATCAGGGTAGAAAGCAACTCACCATCTCCGGTGTTTGGAATAGCCTTGGAAAAGCTGCCTCTGTGCCAGGAAGCCTGGGGATTGGACTGGGAGTGGAAATTAAATCACCTTTAGCAACACTGGATGCTGCCAAAAACCTACAAGAAAGCCAAAAATCGTCAATATAGACTCTGTAAGTGACAATGAAAATGTCCTGGTTTCGGCAAGGATAGAGTTAATTTTCTTCCTAGCAGCTGGTATAGTGCTGTGGTTTGGATTTAGGATGAGAATAACGTTGATAACACATGGATGTTTTTAGTTGTTGCCAAGCAGTCAAGCACTTTGCAGCTTCTCATACTGCTCTGCCAACGAGAAGGTGGGGGGTGCCCAAAAAGCTGGGAGGGGACATGGCCAGGGCAGCTGACCCAAACTGGTCAGAGGGATATTCCATGCCATATGATGTCATGCTCCATATATAACTGGGTGGTTGGCTGGGAGGCGGGGCAGCTCGGGAACTGGCTGAGCATTGGCTCCGGTTGGTGAGAAATTGTGCTGTTCATTACTTGGTTTATATATTCTATTATTATCATCATCATCACCATCTTCTTTTTCTGTCCTATTAAACTGGCTTTATCGCAACCCGTGAGTTTTACTTTTTTTTTTCCTTTCGATTCTCTTCCCCCATCACACTGTGTGTGTGTGGGAGGGACCAAATGGCTGTGTGGTTGTTTTAGCTGCTGGCCGGGTTAAACCAAGACAGAAAGATCTCTACTTTAGGGGAAGGAAAAGATCTTTCAGAAGGCCTAAACTGTAATTTGCAGGATCTCTTCAGCTAATCAGAGATGATTCTTTAAAAGCTTAGAGGCCAGTGTCAGGAAAACCCCACAGAGTGCACATAAGAACATAGCTGGTAATGTCTGAAATTCTTTATAATGGGCTAATGACCACCAAAAACCTTGCAGGCTTTGACACTCTAGAAATTGGCTCCACTTGAGGAACTCAAGACATTGAAAAACTGACCTGGACTTTTCTGAAGATAAGTGGTCAGTAAAAGGAAAAGGAGGAGGAAGCCTGCGCTGTTTAGCGAAGCCAGTAGTTTTAGTGTTTCTCATGCTATTAGCACCCGAGTACATCTCTGAGGTGGTAATAGTCAACTTCTATCGACTGCAGTGGGAGCCCAGGGCGCTTGGTGTTTTGCAGCAATACCTCATGTTATTAAATAAAAGACATAAATGTGCCAGAGTATGTGCTCTTTAAACTTCAAGGCATTGATTCTTGCTTTATCAAAATATTAAAGATTTTCTCCCCAGTTAGCGTTGTCTTGGAGTAAGCAACTAGCTAAAAAAGAAATGTACTTCAGAAGAATATGCACTGTGAAAAGCAGAAATATAGCAGTCTACCAAGAATAGACTGATTTAATTTGAAATATATATTCTTTAAATGGCTAATGTGCTTAAAATGTAAAAAATCAGATATCAAAGACAGTTCTTGTTTCAAAGCAGAAGAGCAGTTAGTAAGAAAAATGAACAAAAATAAGACAAAGTGACAAAAGAAATTAGGAAAGATTATTGATTTCCTAGAAAAAAGAATAAAAACTAATATTTTTTCACAGATTATCAAACAACATGGTAATTTATCTAGAATATAATTCTTCTAACCTTTGACTGTGACTTGATACCAGATGAGTTCTTACAGCTCAAAGCTACCTGGGGCAGATTTTTGAGGATGGTTACAGACCTATTTCTTGTACCATCTACTTAATGTTATGGCCTACGGCCTAAGCTAGAACAGTCAGTGATGTGGTTTCTTGAGGTTGTCAGTGCAAGTCTGGGAAGTCCAGGTTTTGTTATTGCTAAAGGGCGGGCTATAGCCTCCCTGCCAGGCAGGCACCCAGCAAATCATGAGTTGTAACATCAGTCCTGTACGTGTTGAACAAATCTGGAAAAGTAAAAGCTGTTACTAGTTTTTGCACCCATGCCACTGGTAGATGTAAGACTTACATTTTCCAGAAATTAGTCTCCTGCTCAGTACAGAGCATTAACCTTCAAAATGTAACTTAGTGGCAGCAATAATAGAGTTTAAATAGTAAAATGAGTGCCCATGCTCTCTCTTTCCCTGCCCTTCTTTGCAATGCAGATTTCTCTATCTCTAGGCAAGGCCAGGAAGGACAGAAGGTAGAGTGGCCAGCATGACCTACTACAGGAATATGTAGCACTCAAGACATGAGTAATGATGTACTTAGCTGTATCTCATTAAGCATCCAATGGATGTACAGCAACAACTGATCAAGGCAGAGGCAGAGTAGCCCTCTTGTCTGGTTTTGCTTGGAAATTGTTAGCATAACCATTGTCTGCATCCTCTTCCCTCAACATACTCCATCAGACGTGGCAAAACTATGTTCTGTGTGAGAATGCAAGAGTGTACAAGAGCTGGGATAATTTTAGGCTGATCTTATGAAACCTAAAAGGATTTCCATCCTAAGGGGTGGAGGGAGGGGAAGCTGGCTTTAGCTCCTGTTTGAGATCTTGTATGCTATGTTTCATTCCAAGGTGAGAAACTACAGGTATCAGAATGTCTAGGTAGCACCTACACATCTCAGAGATTTTGCTTGGATTTCTAGAAAAATCAGAGGTTCTGTTTCTTGTAAAATTCTAGGTCCTTTTCGTACATGCTTTCCCCTTACAGTCTATTCTTTTCCCTTCCTCCTTTTGTTCCAGTTTCTGCATCTTCATATTTTCATCTTCCTTATCTCACCTGTGTTTGCAAGCAGCTGGCTCTTTGCACTCGGGCCCTTCCCAATTGCATTCCCTTTTTCTCTCCTGATTTCTAATGCAAAAAGGAATATTTTTAAAATACGTGTGCTTATGTAGTCAAGAATTTCCTTGTTGGCATGCTATCCAATGACCTCATTCTTGTCTGAACGGAGAGAGCGTGTCCTCTGAAAGGTACTGGGAAGCCACTATTTGCACCTTGTTATCTAGCTTGGGGTGCTGCCAGGCATTCCTGCACAGGCAGATTTGCAAGCTGCCTACAAGCTTTTGTGAAGATCTTGTCTGGATGGGAAAGGAGGATGGATGTGGGAGTCCTTGTTGATGATATAGCAGTATGGATGTAGCTGGTTTACTTCCCATCATTTTCAGCTTAATTAAAATGTAAGTACCCTTACCTAGACTTAGAGGTTCAGCACAGGAACTGAACAGACATCTCCAAGGAGAATCCTGCATAGAGAGCAGGTAAAGTTCATATGGATTTATGCTTTCTTTTGCCTAAGAACATCTGAAAAAAATATGTAATGTTCAATCAGTAGCTGAGGATGTTTTTAGAATAGTGATTCCTATAAACTGACAACAGAGAGGAAGACATTGCAGAACTACAGAAATAAGGACTTTTGGAACCATTGATAAGTAATTTACAACCAGAGTAGTCTTTGTTATGGCAGAACATCCCCAGGGAAAGGGAAAAATCATGAAATTGCCTGAAATGCTATGAACTCACTGCTTTGTGTAATAAACAGAAGCCAAGCTTTTAACAGATGAACACAGTCATCTTGTACATATCAGGACTTAATATTTCTAAACATAAACAAGCCTCTTTTTACTCAATATTAAATAATTTCACATCTGCTCAAAATCCCAATAATCTCAGTTTATGTGTGACAGCAACTACCCTTAGGAAGGCAGCGCAGCGGAAGTAATTCTGGACCTATCTCCGTCTCTGAATATGCATTCATTGCTTCCACCACTTCTCAAACCTCCGAGTTCTCCTGCTTCAAGTCTGAATATTTATTATGTCAGGCTGAAGTCTGTCAGTAACCAAAAAGCAGAACTATGAATTCTGGCCCTCCTTTTCTAGCAAAGACATTGATATTATGAGGGCTTTGATCTTGTGAAAAACAATAGAAAAAGTCTTGCAAAATATGTGGAATATGAAAGCAAGCTTTTTTGTGGTTGAAAATAGCATCTGTGATAGTTCCATCACAAGGCTAAAAGTGACTTTCTTACTGTGTGGAGGATGCTTAGTAAGACTTTTAAAATGGTATCTTATGCTAAGAAAACTATGGGGAAAAAAAACAGATTTACATGAATCTGACGGCTGTTTTAAAAGCTCAACGGGAAGCACCATTTGCTATAATACAGAAGACCTAGGTTCAGAATCACACACAAATTTTTGTCTTCTCAAAAGCCAGCAGGAACTGGAGGTGGCATAAAGAAAATGACAGCCTTACTGCAAAGGCAAACAGAAATCAATCTGTGATCTTGAGCTGAGTTTGTGTTTCCTGTATAAAAGGGGCAAAGAGTTAGAATTAGACAATACCTCTCAGAATGGCTTGATATCCATAGTTGGATGAGAATTCTATTTTTCTTTAAATTTACAGTAGCTGCGTTGGATGTGCCAGAAAATGATGGGTCAGTACAGTCCTATAAATCCTGAACACATATGTAGTATAGCTTTTCAAAAATAACTTAAAAAACAGCCTTCCAGGAGAAGAAAAAGTCCACAATAATGACAGCACACTGACAGTGCAATAAAGAGGAATTTGTTATTCTGACTGCAGGGGTTGACAATGACCAGAGGGTAAAATGCGTAACATAGGAAGGAAGAGCCTATGCTCAAATGTCAAAAACTCCCTGCCGCAAATGAAAGAAAAAGAAATATGCTGAAAATGTGTTTACTCTGTATAGGCATAATAACAGTAATAAAAAGAATAATTTATTTGTCCACAATAAATATTTCTGAGCTTGAAGGTGAGGATGCAGCATTACATATTCTCATCTTTGTATAAGTAAATGATTCCTTTCAAATGTTCATTGCCATGAAATTAAAAGAAATCTTTGCCATCTAATGGTGAAGGTGGCAGCAAAAATGAACAGTAAGCGAAGGGTTAAATATGTGGGATGGTAGTCTTTGTGAGTAATTTTTGTTGACAATTTTAAGCTACTGTTCAATTCTAGAAACAAATCTGATTATTATAATTATTTCTTTTATTACCTAAAGAGGATAATATCTACTCACAAGTATGACTACTTCTGTATGAAATTAATTTTGCAGGCATAAATTGTGCCCTCAAACAAGATCTCAATCCTACAAAGAAACAGCAATAAATTGAAAGCTCTTTTGTTTTTCTGAAGTTATTTAGTTCTAAACAAACCTTCCTATGCAGTGTGTCTGTTTTTTATTTTTAGTTCTCCCTTCTTTGTTATTGAATGCTTTTGTAAGAAAGAAGGATTTTTGTTCTGAGTTTTTCTTCCTCCTGTATTTCCCATATGAAGTTACAATCCTCTGATAGCTTGTATGAAGAGGATTAGAACATGTCATCACTAATTGCAGATGAGGATTTAAAGCAGGGATGGGCAGGAGCAGCAGAAAGATGATGTTGCTCGACCTGTCTTGATTCAGACTGTGTGGATGCTTCGTTTCTGCCTCTGCTGCTCCAGGAAGTTAGCCTGGCTTCCACATCTGTCCTCATCTTATGGCAAGGGAAAATCGGGTTTTGTTGAACATGATGAAAGACTAACTTTTCTGCTGAAAGGCTGATTTCTCTATTGTACGTTGTTCCTAAAGAGCCATTTCTGCCATGAGGACTACAGAAAATTAGTCGGTTCATAAAAGCACAAGAGAAGGAGCAATGGCAAACAGAAATCACTTCTAAACTGTAAAAATGCCATATTTCAGTTGTGGGATTATATCTTTCTCTTCCACAATTTTTTTGTTGTTTTCGTTAGACTGTAAACTTTTGAGTACTGTCATTGTACCTTCACATATACCATACAAGTGCTTCCTGTGGGTGTGGAAATTGCAATGGTAACATACTCAAGCCCTAACCATCTACAAACATTACTGTTACTTAATGTCAACAACAGGTAGCAATTTGACTAATAAGCTTAAGGAATCACATAACTTAAGTAGCAATTGAACAAAATTATGTCAGCATGCATTTCCCCCTTTTTTGCTTCAGGACGAATCAATTATGAAACACAAAGCAAAGTAATGGATACACATTTATAACAATTTAGGGTCCCAGGCATTGATTAACCATGACTGAGAGAACTTTCTCTCATGAAGATAAATGTTATTTCATAAAGAACCTACAAGCTCCCATGTGAGGCCGTGGACTACTGAGAAGGACACTTATATTAGCCCAAACGTTCTTTGATGGGTTGAAGTCTAAGGAGATAAGACAAAACAAGCAAGGCTAGGTAGTCGGAGTTGCTCTGCACTTCTCTGGACCGTTCCTCAGTAAACTGCGTAAGTAAAGACAAGAAATTAACACAAATGCCCCTTCATCTGCTTTTAAAACAGATTCTTTTCTTTCAAAACCTACTTTCTTCAGGCCTTGCAACAGGATGAAAAAGTGACTCAGCAGTTACAGAAAACTGGCAAAACGGAGCCAGGGGAAATTTAATTATCTTCAGACATCTAATGAAAACCACAAAGTTTTGTCACAATTTTCAGGACTTATCTGTCAAATCTTGACAGGAAACAGAAAAGGACAGTTTCTTGATTAAGACTGAAAAAGGGCTTGAACTTAATTTTCAAGGAGAAAGGATCTTTTTTAATTAATAAAGATAAGGAAATATGCAGTAAAATTACCTCCTTGTCTAACCTATCAACAAAGTTGTAACCAGAGTTCCATATTTGTGTTTGTTCCTCCCATGCCAAATTTTGGGCTTTCATTGTTGGGGATGAAAACATTTTATTCCAAGTCATTTGGAAAACAACCTGTGATTTAGTTAATGAAAGAATTAAATGCCTCAGTCTCCTCAGAATTAAAGGGAAGTAACGGTTTCAGTTGTGCTAAACAGACTTGTTGATGTAACATGCTGGTTCTTGGTCATTTGAACTCATGATGTACACCAGTATCTCTCTGTGAAAGCTGTGTTACTAAAATGACTTATGGGTTTTTTTTTTGTCATTTAATCACTCAATCAGAGCGCCTGTAGTGAAGAAATGTAGGAATTAACAGACAGAGGACAGGGCCTAGCATTTTAAAATTTATATGCTGTTTCTTGGCTGCTATAACAGGTAGGCTAAGTACGTTGAATCTCTCACAGAGCAATATTTTACATATCAAAAGGGCATATCTTTAAAGCAGGCAGCATTTTAGTCCTATATAATATTCTTTTACCAAAGCGATCACATAACTCAGACTTTCCTGAAATGGTGAGTCTGTTTTAATGTATAGCTGTTGGTGATGCAGGGCTTAACATAGACAAAGTTCTTGCAAAAAGAAAGGAAATCTTGCTGTAAACTTTGTCAGTGGCCTGGCAACTGATTGGGAGACAGACAACTTTTCTGTTGGTTGATCTTTACTGTCAGAGTTTTGGGTACTGGACACCACGGGGCTTACAGAAACCTGCTCAGATTATTTAACTCTTTTCTTCCCGATGCAGGTGCTGCTGTCCAAATCGCTTTTGAGGAAAAATCCTGTGCAGGGCATAGAAATGGTGATGGATATAGCTGGGGTGTGCTAAAGGTACTGATTATATTTTTCTTGTAGAGAAGGCAAATAAATGGTCTGTAGACCTAGCATAAATGGTCTTGGGAAGTGTTATAGAATCACAGAATCACAGAATGGTTTGGGTTGGAAGGGACCTCAAAGACCATCTAGTTCCAACCCCCCTGCCATGGGCAGGGACACCCTCCACTAGACCACGTTGCCCAAAGCCCCATCCAACCTGACCTTGAACACTGCCAGGGATGGGGCATCCACAGCTTCTCTGGGCAACTATCCTGGTTCTGGCAAGGATAGAGTTAATTTCACAAGGAGCCAGGACAGGTGACCCAAGCTGCCCGGGGCTATTCCATACCATGTGATGTCATGCTCACCATAAAAGGGGGCCAGTCGGGGAGGGGAGGGGCAGCGCAGTTTCAGCGCGGTTCTGGGACGGGCTGAGTGTCTGGTCGGTTGGTCGTTGGTTCGGTAAATTGTTCTCTGTTGTCACCCATTGTTAATATTTGTTATCAGCACTGTTGTTGATTGTTTTTCCCTCTCCCTTACTGTCCCAGTAAACTGCCCTTATCCCAACCCTCGAGGCTTTTGCAGTTGGTTTTTTTTACCGTTCTCCTCCCCATCCCGCTGGGGAAGGGGTGAGTGAGCGGCCGCGTGGCGCTCAGCTTCCGGCTGGGCCTAAACCACGTCAGTCCTTTTTGGCGCCCAACGTGGAGCCCGAGGGGTTGTGATAAGGACAAGTCTGACCCAAGTGTGTTAAAGAAAATTCTCATAAGAATTTATGATGTTATTGAAACAGTCACTGGTCATAATGATGTTCTGTTTGGTTACATGGCTCTGGTTTGTAAACCCGTATTTACTCTATGCAATCCCTGTGGTGCTGTTTATCACCTCTGGGAGAGGGGTTCCTGTTCTCATATTGTTGTATTGTGTGATAATGACTTATGATAAGATATCATCGACAGTCATGAGTCTGAGCTGGTACTTGTACGTAGCATTTCGGTCAGGCCTGTACCTCAGTCAGTATTTTTCAGAATTGATTAATAACTGCACCCGATCTATGGGGAAGACAGGGGGGGATACCTTCTCCCGCTCTTTCACCTCCCCTTTTCCCTTTTGGTTGGTTACAACAATTTTTGAGAATTTTGAATACACTTGGAATGTTCAGGCCAGTATATTCCTATTGCTATATTCCTATTCAGTAGACTGAATGTTTTCCCACTCCTGTTCAGGGTTAGCAAAAATTGTTTCAAGAATGTTACCCAGGGATATTCCCCAAGACTGAATGGTCAGGGCTGGCATGGCATGTGGGAGAGTATGGGCGAGTATCTAGAGACCTTTTCACCCCCAATGGTTTGGAGCTTCACTCCTGAACAATTGCAAGACCCTGATAAAATGGTAGAACATTTGAAAGGAAAATGCTGTGGGGATTCTGAGACACAACTTACTGCACTGTGCTGGGCCCTGGCCACAATCTATCAAACACTGCTTGACAGTAGACAGCACCACCCAGAGGGAGAGAGCGGACCCACAGGCACTGCAGCTGCCCAGGCCCCCGCAACAGGCACTGCAGCTACCCAAACCCCTGCAATAGGCACTGTAGCCCAGCCAAAAGATCAACCCATACCAATACCAGTTGCCCCTATACACAAAAAGAAATACACAAAGAAATCGGTTCGCATAGTGAGAGATGATGATGAACCGAGGCCATCACGAGAAGAAGAAGAAGAGCCAGAACCAGAAGGGATCACCCGATCTCTGTCCCTGAGTGAGTTGCGAGATATGCGGAAAGATTTCAGCTGCCTTCCAGGGGAGCACATCATTACCTGGCTGCTCCGCTGCTGGGATAACGGGGCCAGTAGCCTGGAACTGGAGGGCAGGGAGGCCAAGCAGCTAGGATCCTTGTCTAGGGAAGGGGGCATTGACAAAGCAATTGGGAAGAAGACACAGGCCCTCAGCCTCTGGAGGCGACTCCTGTCAAGTGTGAGGGAAAGGTATCCTTTCAGTGAAGATGTCGTATGTCGGGCAGGCAAGTGGACCACCATGGAGAGAGGTATCCAATATCTGAGGGAATTAGCTGTGCGGGAAATGGTTTATTACGATCCAGACAACGCACAGTTGCCCACAGACCCCGATGAAGTCCAGTGTACCCGACCCATGTGGCGAAAATTTGTGCGAAGTGCACCATCATCGTACGCCAACTCACTGGCAGTAATTGACTGGAAGAGTGAAGAGGCACCCACAGTGGATAAAGTGGCTGGCCAACTCTGGCAGTATGAAGAGAGCTTTTCTTCCTCCCTCGTCTCGGCTGTGGAGAAACTGTCCCAGGATGTCCGGCAACTCAAAGAGGATATATCTTACTCCCCACCTGCACAGACCCGTATTTCAGCTGTTAGGAGTAAACGTTTTTCTGCTCCAGAGAGGGGATATAGAGCATACAGACCACGAGGTGTCGTGTGGTTTTACCTGCGTGACCATGGAGAAGCCATGAGGAAATGGGATGGGAAGCCTACTTCAACCCTGCAGGCACGCGTACATGAGCTACAAGGCAAGACAGCTGTACAAAGGAACTCTTCCAGAAAGGATGCTGCTCCAGTTTCCACCGCGCAGCCCCCCAGATCAAGTGGAAGGCCTGACCGCACTTATGACCCTCTTGAAGGGACTTCTAAGTCCTTTCTGCAAGAGATGAGCAGCGATTATGATGAGCAGGATTAGAGGGGCCCTGCCTCCAGCCAGGTGGAGGAAAGGGACAACAGAGTGTATTGGACTGTGTGGATCCGATGGCCTGGCACATCAGACCCACAAGAGTACAAGGCCCTAGTGGACACGGGTGCACAGTGTACCCTAATGCCGTCAAGCTATGAAGGGGTGGAACCGATATCTATTTCTGGTGTGACGGGGGGATCCCAACAGTTGACTCTGTTGGAGGCTGAAGTAAGTCTAACTGGGAACGAGTGGCAAAAGCACCCCATTGTGACTGGGCCAGAGGCTCCGTGCATCCTGAGCATAGACTACCTCCAGAAAGGGTATTTCAAAGACCCAAAAGGTTACAGGTGGGCTTTTGGAATAGCTGCCTTGGAAGCAGAGGAAATTGAACCATTGTCTAGTTTGCCCGGTCTCTCGGAGGACCCTTCTGTTGTAGGGTTGCTGAGGGTTGAAGAGCAACAGGTGCCAATTGCTACTACGACTGTGCACCGGTGGCAATACCGCACCAACCAAGACTTCCTGGTTCCCATCCACAAGCTAATTCGTCAACTGGAGGGTCAGGGAGTGATCAGCAGAACCCACTCACCCTTTAACAGTCCCATATGGCCAGTGCGGAAGTCCAATGGAGAGTGGAGGCTGACAGTAGACTATCGTGGCCTGAATGAAGTCACACCGCCAATGAGTGCTGCTGTGCCAGATATGCTGGAACTTCAACATGAACTGGAGTCAAAGGCAGCCAAATGGTATGCCACAATTGATATAGCTAATGCATTTTTCTCGATCGCTTTGGCAGCAGAGTGCAGGCCACAGTTTGTCTTCACTTGGAGGGGTGTCCAGTACACCTGGAATCGACTGCCCCAGGGGTGGAAACACAGCCCCACCATCTGCCATGGACTGATCCAGACTGCACTGGAAAAGGGTGAAGCCCCAGAGCACCTGCAATACGTTGATGACATCATTGTATGGGGCAACTCAGCAGAGGAAGTTTCTCAGAAAGGGAAGAAAATAATCCAAATCCTGCTGCAGGCTGGCTTTGCCATAAAACGAAGTAAGGTGAAGGGGCCTGCGCAGGAAATCCAATTTTTAGGAATAAGGTGGCATGATGGGCGGCGTCAGATCCCAATGGATATTATCAACAAAATAGCAGCCATGTCTCCACCAACCAACAAAAAGGAGACACAGGCCTTCCTAGGCGTTGTGGGTTTCTGGCGAATGCACATTCCGAATTACAGTTTGATAGTAAGCCCTCTCTATCATGTAACCCGGAAGAAGAATTATTTCAAATGGGGCCCTGAGCAACAACAAGCTTTCGAACAAATTAAACAAGAAATAGTTCATGCCGTAGCCCTTGGGCCAGTCCGGGCATGACCAGATGTAAAAAATGTGCTGGACACCGCAGCCGGAGAGAATGGCCCTACCTGGAGTCTCTGGCAGAAAGCACCAGGGGAGACTCGAGGTCGACCCCTGGGGTTTTGGAGTCGGGGATACAGAGGATCCAAGGCCCGCTACACTCCAACGGAAAAGGAGATATTGGCAGTCTACGAAGGGGTTCGAGCTGCTTCAGAGGTGATTGGCACCGAAGCACAGCTCCTCTTGGCACCCCGACTGCCAGTGCTGGGTTGGATGTTCAAAGAGAGGGTTCCTTCTACACATCACGCAATCGATGCTATGTGGAGTAAGTGGGTTGCACTGATCACACAACGGGCTCGAATAGGAAGCCCCAGTCGTCCAGGGATTCTGGAAGTGATCACAGACTGGCCAGAAGGGAAAGGTTTTGGAATGTCGCCAGAGGAGGAGGTGACACGTGCTGAAGAAGCCCCACCATATAATAACTAACAGAAGATGAGAAACCATACGCCCTCTTCACTGATGGGTCCTGTTGCATCGTGGGAAAGCGTCGAAGGTGGAAGGCCGCTGTATGGAGTCCTACACTGCAAGTTGCGGAAGCTGCTGAAGGAGAAGGTGAATCGAGCCAGTTTGCAGAGGTGAAAGCCATCCAGCTGGCTTTAGATATTGCTGAAAGAGAAAAGTGGCCAACACTGTACCTCTATACCGACTCATGGATGGTGGCCAATGCCCTGTGGGGGTGGTTACACCAGTGCCTCACCATGCTCACAGTAAAGAATTCCTTCCTAACATCTAATCTAAATCGACCCTCCTTCAGCTGAAACCCATTACCCCTTGTCCTGTCACTACACTCCCTGATAAACAGTCCCTCTCTAGCTTTCCTGTAGGCCCCTTCAGGTACTGGAAGGCCGCAATGGGATCTCCCCGGAGCCGCCTTTTCTCCAGGCTGAACAATCCCAACTCTCTCAGCCTGTCCTCACAGGAGAGGGGCTCCAGCCCTCTGATCAGCTTTGTGGCCCTCCTCTGGACTTGCTCCAACAGCTCCATGTCTCTCCTGTACTGGGGCCCCCAGAGCTGGACGCGGTACTCCAGGTGGGGTCTCACAAGAGCGGAATCACCTCCCTTGACCTGCTGGTGTTTCTACTGTCTTTCACTGGTTCGGATTGTTTTCTTTCTAAGTATTTTTTGAACACAACTGGCTTCAGCCAGCCTGGGGTATGGAATATTTCCATCGTCATTTGATCTGTTTTTCAGCAATGCTGAGTTGGCATTGGAGCAAACGTGAGGAGCGGCTGCCAGGGAGGCGCAGGAAGGAGTATGTGAGCAGGATAGGACCGAAGTGAAAGCTCCCCCTCAGCCAAAGCAATTTCTCACCAGAGTTTCCTCAAAGTTGCAAGAGTATACCAGAAGGAATCACCTCCGCAACTCATACAGCTTAACAGAAAATGGATTTTTCTAAGGGCAAGTACCATTGTAAAAGGAAGATAAGATATGATTTGGGCAATCTAAGAATCTCAACTTCTACTCGATATTTTCAAAACTGCCTGGTGTTTGTGGGGCCCTGATGAATACAGCCCCAAAGGATGCCACTTGCAGAGCTACCTGTTGAAACAGATTTATTTAATGGTGATGTGCAAAGAATTGCTGTCCATTCTGCTAAATTACATTTCATTTCAGGACTCCAATCTGAAGCCATATCCAAAAGCTGCAGAGTTTAGAAGAATTAGCCAGCAGCCTGGCTGAGCTTACATCTCAAGCACATTGTTTTTATATACAGTGATAAATCACTTTTTTAACTTTCTACACAAAGGGTGTTTTCTTGTTGATGTATTTGAGAACACTGTAGAGAGGTTTGTAATTAAATAAGAAAAAAGTAGGACTTCTTTTACGAAGAAGTTAATTTTTGATGCTGTTGAAATCCAGGAATTTTGAAAATAAAGTGCATTGGTTATTTTTGCTTTCTACCTGAAAGCTACACAAAAGTATTGTGTTTCTCTCTAAAAGACAGTGAAGTGAGAAATAGCCAGCTTTATTTTACATTAAGAATAGAAAATTTATCAAACAGAGAGACTAAAGATTTATGTAAAGATGTCTGGATTTTGCCTGAATTAAAAATATATTCAAGGACAAGCTTTCCAAGGTCTTTCACCTAATTGTGTACTAAACCACATCTTTCTATCCCTGTGCTTCACAGTATGATTTAGTTTAAAAAATGATGTTAGAGCTCAAAAAACCATGTAGTTCAGTGTCTAGTGCCAAATATATAAAATGTCCTCCTCTTCCTTATCGTTCTCCAAGCCAGGGTAGTCAGCTTAGTATTCTGCCTGTTTTTGATTAAAAATGAGGTGCAAATCTGATCTGGCATGGTAATTACTATATTCCAGTGTAAGTCACAGACCATTGCTGCTATTATTTATTCTCAGACAAAAACATTCATCCCCCAACCTCCAACTACAAGCTGCAAATTCTTAATGGCTAGCCTTTTGCTATGAGTAAAAGCTACACTATTTCTCATCTGCTCCACTTGTTGTGGGCCACCTCACCTGTGGCAGCCGAGATAGCTGCATTATCTGTTCTTCATTCTCTGTGGAAAGATTTGGAATTTTCTAATGCTCTCTTTCACTATGGATCAGAATCCAGGTAACTTTTTAATGTTAAGGATGGTCACTTGCACCTCCTCCAGTTTCTCCCTGCTTAAATAAATGCACACGCACATACACTCGTCACATCAGTCTCTCTAAAGAAACTTTCTTTTTTTTTTTTTTCTTCTTAGAGTAGGTGGGTGTATTTGTGCACACTTGAGCCTATCTTGGCAAATTCCAAGAAAAAATGGATGGTAGACCAATGAGTTTATTAAATATCTTTTCTGAAGATTTTCCCCACTGTGAAGAAAGCTAGGTTTACTTCATTTTATACAAAACCAGAGGCCGATAAGGAATGGAAGTTTACGTATAAGCAAAAAAAAACCCAAAACAGCCCCCAGTCCCCCAGCTTTTTCTCCCAGAGCTGTTTAAAGTAGAAGAAGTTGACTGCACAGAGCTACTCCATCGTGAACTAATGAGTCACTGCCTCCAATCTGTACTTCTTAGGTTCAGGCTGACGCATTTGCAGCTGAACTTTTTAGGCTTGCCAGTTCTCTGGAGCAGATGTATATTACAGAAAAGTTGGGAATTTCAAGATATATCTCATCAGTTTACCATGTATAACACATCTGAGAAACTGAGCATCTAACAGTAAGGGAAGAGAGGAGAGGGAAGGAGATCAGACTACAAGAACTGCAGAATTGCTTTCACTTTGTTAGAAGCTTTTAGGACCTAAAACTTGTTAATAATTAAATATATGCCTTGAAGAAGCTACATGCTATAAGTAGTAACAATGGATTAAAGTCTTTTTTTAAAGAAGTGAGTAAATCTGTTGATTTGTTAATGGAAAAATCCACACAATCTGTCACAAACTGGTAGATGTTCTTCAAAGTAGGCAAATACAACAGTAATGGCATGACATTTCCTGCCATATCTTACTAATGAATAAAACATTAGGTAAGCAAGGAGAGGTCAAAGAAGGACAGGAGGCTTGAAAGAGGCATGCATTTTCGGCAGAGGGGATAGAGGTAGCAAAGCTACCATAATTAATCATAATTGAAACAGGATTTTCCACTCCTTTCCAGCACATGGAAAACAAATTTTTCATTGTCATCAGCATACCTTTACATTACAAATAGCAGGAATGTACAGGTAGCAGGAAAATCAGTCTTCAAAATCTGAACATTTTAAAATGGAAAAAATGCAATTGATTTTAAGTACATAGTGTTCATGCAGAAGATTAGCTAAGTCAATTTTATACTGAAAATATGTAAGTGCCCATAGAGCGTTTTGTTTGGGAGTAAGAGAATATTTTGTTTTATATTTTTAATGAGAATTCTATTGCACTCACTCCACCATAAATTTTCCACTATTGTTTATAGACAGCTCAAGAATTTGAAGCCAACACTTGATGCTGCAAGGTAGCTGTGAGGTAAGAGGGCAATATGCAGAACATCTCAGAGTTTCATATTCAGATTCCCACAGAGAACAAAACATCTTTAAGAAAACTGGATGTATAATGAAAAGGCAAAGAAGTGTTTAATCTCATTATTTTCCTCTCTTAAATCTTAGGCTCAGACCTTCCCCCTTGGCTTCTGAAGACACAACTGCTTATTTGTCAATCATGAGTAATGATTCCCATTCTTGAAAATGCTTCCCTTTCTCCCCCACCTCTTAAAATAGTTTCCAGTGTTGGAGCATGGTACTACTTAAGCCAGCAGTAGTAAGGTCTAACCAAATGTTCCATTATCCTGACTGGAGAGTTAAGGAAGGAGTGCAAGCCTGGCAAGTCAGGAGGAGAATAGCAGTCTTACAATAGCAAATCCCCTAAGCAAGGAAATTTAAACAGGAATGATCCTAGGGTTTTAAGACAGGCCCTGTTGTTTGAAGCCTCTTTTAGCCAATGTGGCACCTGTCAAGGCTTGGACACCTGGCTGTGTGTTTTCAGAAATGCGTGACCTGATAGTTGCTGTCGCTGTGTCTTGCCTCATGCAACGCAAAGGAGGTCTGACACTGGCCCCAGGGTGGTTCCTGTGAAGACTGGGACTGCTTTGGGACTGCTCCTAGCAAGTGCTGTCATCTCCATCTCTGACAGCATCTGATCTGCTTGTGGGGACACAAAGCAGACCAGCCAAAATGTGCCCGTGGCAGACCTTATTTGCCTAGGAAGGAGCGAGGTGAGCCAGGATCTTCCCTTACCTTACTGGGCTTGTTCTCAAGCTACTTTTCCAGAGCAAGAGGCACAGCAAAGAGAGCAGAGTGATGCAGCGGTGGAAGTGTGACAGAGGGACAGAGGACAGAGGGAGCCTCCTAGACCTCAGCTTAACCATAACCTTATGGTTATGGAGGAGGCTCCAGGACAAGAAGAGTTTGGATGGGGAACAGTGAGGGTGAGACAGATTGCTTATAACTAGCCATGGACTGCTACCTGTGTTGCTGAGCATGTGGTTAACGCTAGTATTGGATTCATGATTCGTGCCTAAAGAGCTCAAGGGAGTAGGTTCATTCCTAAATACCACAGGACCCACATGCATAGATGAAGGCTAGCAACAGGGAGGGTTTATGCTGTGGGAAAGGTCTCTGCAGTTGTTAGTGCCGTGTTTAGTAACACCTGACAGAAAATATGCTCAAAGTTTTTCAGTGGCAGAGGCAAAGTTGAAATCTTTGACCCAAGGATGAGGGTCAGGTCTGGCTGAGACGTGGGAGAGGGAGGCAGAAGGAAGGATAGTGGTGGGGCAGGGAGGGAGGTGGTGTGGGGAGAGTGACATTTGTTGCTCTGGCTGTTGCATGGGAAATAAGAGGGAGGACAGTGACTCCCTGCACATTGTGACTCTGCACTGCCGTGGCAGCCGAATGGGATTTACAGGGCTCTGGCACTGGCAGACGTGGAAGCTGAGCATATAACTTCTAATGCCAGCTTAGTAAATGCCTATAGCTGATGCTGATCTGAAGATTTAGATTTATTGCTGGTTGCTGCAGGACCTTTAGGACGTCTGCTGACAAAACCCACTGGTGTATGGGTACTTTTGCAGGAGGAAGATGTCACTGCACTCTGCTTTAGGCTGCATTTCAGGCAAGCATTACAGTTAAGGAGCTTGGCAACAGGGTTTCAATAATTATGTTTATTTTTGCCTCCTAACAGGCTTGCATGGCAGGTTAAGGAAAGGGTTGATGATAAAATAGAACAGCTGGCTCCAGCTCCTCGGGAAGAGGGTAGGTGCAAGCAGGGGTGAATACTAGATGCTGCCAGTAAGAGCAGAATTTCAAGGGAGGCTGCTAGGAGTGGGGAGAGTTAAAAATGAGTGGAAGAAGGAAAGGTGAGGGAAGAGACAAAAGCTAAAGGCAATTTACTAGGGCTCCTCTTTTCATCCTTATCCTTCTCCCAGTCTTCTGGGTACACCCTGACTTAAGGCATGGCCTCTCAAAAACTGAGCACGCTACAAGGTACAGCTTTCCCTTATGTTTACAGTAAATGATGTGATGCCTAATTAAATGACCTGGCCACCTTTAGCATCTTGAGATCACTGCAGCCTCTTTTACTCCTGTGCTTTTTAGCAGAAGACAAGACACAGCTGACTTTTTTCTTTCTTTTTTTTTTTTTTTAGAGGAGACTTTGTTTTGAGCATTTTAGGTAAATACTTTTATATTGTGTGTCTTCAAATCTTTGTATATTGGTTCTCATCATTCACAAGAACAGGAATAGTATGTTAAAGAAGTATCCAGCTACTATAGATCACGAAGAAAATGCGTAAAAGGCTATTATATCTGTATCATCTATATCTATATATATCATCTATGCATATATTTGTATATAAGTGAAGGATTGAAGCACCAAAAGTAGCCAGCTCTTAATAAAAGCAGAGTTGCTTCTGGGTTGAATAAAAGGAGAAGCAAGATACTGACTGTGAGGGTGACATGATATTGTAACTTGAAAACTAATTAAGGAAAGAACAGAATTTAAATAACATTTGGTTGCAACAGCAGGAAACATAAGGAACAGGTGTTTAACAAGATTTCTTTTGACTGTTTAACCTCTTCATTAGTGCCAAAACCCAAACTCTGTCAGACTTTGGCTTTACCTAGATTCTGTAGTTGTACTTTTGGCTGTTTCATTGGTCCCTGGGGATCCGGGTCTCTGCCACTAAGTACTTTTGATCTCCGTTGTATGTGTCGCTTTCTCTTCAGGAGTCAATAGGATCACATGGCTGTGAATGAGGCCCAGCATTTGATGCCCTGCTCTGCAGGTTCACTAGAGCATCCACAGGAGAGATCTCCTTACAAAGCTGGATGAAATTTGTTGCCTAAGACCTAGAAACCAGGGAGGGCTTTTCTTTGTGATCATTGTAAAATATAAAAGCATAAATAAGTGTTTTTCAATGTTTCAGGTATTGTCATAGCCTGGAGGGTTATCTGTTAATAGAATAGGTCTCTCACTGCTGACACCCTGCTGAGTAACTGGGACTACATAATACTGTAAATGGCTTTACATCTTCGAAGAAGTTCCTGGTTTAAATGACCTTTAGCAAAGAGCTCCCTCTCTCTAGCATTTATATTCTGTTTCACACTGTTTCTTGAATTTAACAAGTGAAAAGAAGCTAAAGTGGCATCTGTTTTAACAGTCACCTTTTAATGATATGAGTGTTTATTTCTATCATGATTTTTAAAAATTTCTTCCTGAATTTCTTTATAGAGTCATAGAATGGCTTGGGTTGGCAGGGACCTTAAAGATCATCTAGTTCCAACCCCCCTGCTGCGGGCAGGGACACCCTCCACTAGACCACGTTGCCCAAGCCTTTGAAGGGTTCAGAGTTTGAAGAGAAGAAATCATTATAAGACTATCTCTGTAAAAGCATGCTTTCTTTAGGATGGGTTTTCAGCAACTTTGGACAACAGACAGAATCAGTATTTGATGTCAGATTTTGCCTGTGTGAACCTCCCCACTCTCCTTCTACACCCATTTAGACCTCTACATGGCAGGGACTTTTGCATCTGCATCTCTAACTAGGCTTGTTTTCACATTATCCCATTAGCTGCTGCTTCTTTTTGTTCTTTCCTCTCCTCTTACTCATTGCTTTCCACTCAGTGTGCAGTCCAACCTGCTGGCTGATGTTCTTCTTCCAGCAAATTAGTGCTTTTAACACTAGAATCTTTTTACTTCCCCCCCCCCTTTTTTTTAATTTTGCATAATTAGCTTTTTTCTGCACATCCTGTTGAAACCTCCTTAATCATAGATGCATAGAATAGTTTGAGTTGGAAGGGACCTTTAAAGGTCATCTGGTCCAAACCCTGATAATCTCACTCTTCTCCAAATAACTGATTCATCTTCTCACCCCATTCCTATATATATATATGAGAACTCACTCTCTCCTGGACCTTGCTCTCCCCTCTCTGACCTGCCTTTCTATCCAGAGAAGGGTTGGACTCGCTGTCAGGAGACTGAGTGCATCAGCACGCTCTGCAGCCTCTCGCTTCAAGGGGTTTGGCTGGCTGGGCTCAGGGCTGTGACATTTGTTGTCAGCTCTCTTTTACTTGCTGGATGTTAGCTCCAGGGCTGCTGGTGGCTCAAATTCCCCTAACAAAGATTCTGCTTAATCTCCTTCTCTGTTGTTACTAGCGTGCAGGGACCATGCCGATCTCCAGGATGTGGCTGTTGAAAGGGGGAAGCACAATTCAGAGCCCCTCGCTAGGTGTACCCAGCTCACAACTTCCCTCGGCGTCTCTAGCTTGAACACGTGTTCTGATCTGAAGTCAAAAGCGACCAGCAACACACAGAAGCAGGAGATCCATTGGGTAACACAGTCCAAATCCTTGCAGCAGTTTGTTTAAAACCAGTGCTTTGGACATCATTGCTAAACTCCTAGGAAGTATGAAAACCAAATTGAGTGTATCTGCAGGGTACAAGAGACTGCGTGTGGATCCTGATACCTTCCTCCCTGGCAGGGTGATTTTGAGGTGCTTAGACGTGGCAGTGATTAAACCCCTTAAGCAGATAGATGGTTTATAGACCTGATGTTACACTATTTCTCATGCTAGAGAGTTGCTTCCTGTATGACACTTCATCTTTTATGATCTTAATTAATAGTAATTGGTGTATGATCACCTCTAAAAATACTATTGTATGAGGAAAACTAATCTCTGATGTTACAGGGATTGATATTGACTGGAAATCATAATGTACTACAGCCTTATGTAAATGATTAAATAGGTCATCTTCCTCTGGTTTGATTTGTGTGTATCTATCTCTATATTGTTTTCCTTGACAGCTTATATTGTAACTCCTACACCTGGAACTTCCACCACAGGTTTTAAACCATTTCAGGAGTAATACATTGCTAGAGGAGATCACACTTTTGAGAATTGTAATGAAAACCCCATTATTAAATAAGGGATATAGCTTTTTAATTTTTTTTTCCAGTTTGCTTTCAATCAGCATACTAATTCTGCTCTTATGTAGAATTCACTCTTGCAGTTATATGGCAGGGTGGTTTCATTTTTGTTCTGTTCCTGCTTTGAGAAGGAATCCTCCTGCATACATGTCCAAGTTTCCCTTTCTCCTTCAGCGAGTATTGCGATTACATAAAACTAAAAGCAGAGATCTTAAATCTTAGTAAACAAAACCAGAGGATGAATTAATCTTTAAAGCTGGCTATGACACTGAACTCACAATTCATGTATTATTTTTGTCAGCAGCATGTCCAAAGTGCCAAGGCCATTCTTGAAAATCACAGCTGTGATATCTACAATAACTGAACTACAGGAAAGCTGCAGTTAGGTCATACTGCCTTAGCACTGCAGATGAAACAAATGCTAATAGTTACCACTACTGCCTACTGATTTTGCAGCATGTTTTGCTCAGTAAAAACAATTCTAATGATTAATAGTGTCATAAAATAGTATGCTGAATGCCTTCCCTCCTGCTCTGTGTGGTTGGCTCAGGTAAGAAGCATGATGGTGTAGGTCAACCCCAGCTGAATCAATCTGGTCCCTGTTTATGGCGGGCAGGTGCAGAGACAGGTGATGGAATAAGCTGGGAGGGGACGTCAGGGAGCTGGGTGGGGCCAGGTGGTTTTTGGGGGCCACCTGGGGAAGGGGAACCTTCCAAAATGAAGTAGGGGAGAAGCTAAGTCCAATAAGCAGCTTTCCAGTGGGGGGAAGAAATGCTCTGGACTATGTATGTACAGTGAGTATTTGAATGTATTATGTATCATAAGTAGGAAGAGGCTGGTCTCCAGAGTTAACTATTGCCAGCCAGAGCTGCTGGTCATAGGGGGAGGTGTTAAAATTAGACTCGGGGCTGGAAGAGCATTAGGAAATTGATTTGGGCATTTTACTGTGTTTTAGCAATCTAATTCTCAGACTAAGTTTTATAGGGCTTGCTGCCAATTATTTCAATGAGTTTGAAAAATGCTGCTGCCTAAAGTAAATACTATCAACTTCAGAAGAGCTTCAAACCACTGTTTCAGAGCACTTATATAAACATATGTTTCACATCTGCAATTCTTTGTTTTACAAAATTAAATTTCCTTTAAGTGCTATTAATGGTTTGGAAGGCTCATACTAGCCTCCTGCATGCACATGCTACTTGACCACAGGTGTCTGGTTTAGGAGGTCTGTAAAATATATACTTCACATGTTTGCAAGCAATCCAGGGTCAAGTTGCTTGATAATGCTGTTACAAACGCACAGGCTATACGTAGTAAAATGACAGAAGCTATGGACAAATGAGAATAATGTAAGTACTTGCAGTAGTAGGTAATACGATGTGAGAAATGTCCAGTAGGTCTAAAACTGTGTCTTGTGTTAAATGTAAGGGACTGCTGGTTTGTTTTTGTGGGGTTTTTTGGTTTTTTTCCGTCATCTTTTTGCTGTTCTCAACTTGGGCTGAGATGGTTTAGCTTAGCCTGAGGGAAGTGGAGAGGAGTTGTTGCCCTAGCCCTGGGAATTGAATGTTGGCAGGCAAGCTGGTAGATGCTACTTGCAGCCTGTCTCTAGCTACAGCAAATCGATGGGGCCAACTTTGGGGCAATAAAGCTGTGTGCTGAAATACACTCTAGACTTAATCTCACAGGATTCAGAAGAAGGAGAAGAAAAACTCAGAAAACAAATAATGTATCACAGGCAAAAAGAACTTTCTTGGTCTTGGCAGGTAACCAAAAGAAATTCTTATGCAGAGGTTTAATACACTATAGGTGTCACGCAAGTCAATTTTTTGGCTGTACCATTGCACCAGCAATTCAAGGACGTGTAGCATAGATTAGGTTTTCTGTCTGCAGCAATTCTTAGGTATATAAATCCCTGCAGAAAGTGATTTAATTCTGTTTTAAAACAGTGTGAGTTCCTTGTCCCAGCTGTTTTGTCTGGAAGGTTGATCCAGAGTTTCATGCTGATAAGCGTGAAGGGACACCCCCCCCCCCCCCCAACTTCCAGTTGATTCACTACCAATTTGTATTTACTTGAACTTTTACTGATGTTCTCTGTTAAACAGATCTTCTCTTACCTTCCTATTTGCCCCCTCTCCACTCTGTTTGGTAACACAGAACTGTCCAAGCTCATGTAACTTCTCTGCTGAATAATACGTTCCTTTAATCACCTTTCTATTCTTCCTCTGTACCCTTTCTAGCTTATATTCATTTTTTCAGAACGTAAATGACCAGAAAAGTAGTCCAAATAGCAGCTCAGTGAAGCCTTTCGAAAGGACAGTCTGCTTTTTCTCTTCCAAAACTATCTTGCCTAAAGCATGTTAAGATGTCATTAGCTTTTTCTACACCTACATCACGCCCTACCAGCTCGCAGCCATATGCCAATTGACCAGCGCATCCTGATTTTCCTCCTTTTAGCCATCTCCAGTACATAATCTCCATGGAAATAGTAAGAATTCTTGTTATTGATCCCTAATCATACAACTTTATCTCCTATGCTGTAAAATGCCTTCTCATTTTTATCATGGGAATGTGTTATTGCCTATTGGCATAGGTACCCAAGAGCTCCAGTCATATTGGGCAGCATTCTGCAAGGTCATATCTTAGGGAAAAAAAGCATAATACTCTTTCGTTGATCAAATAAACCCTCCAGACTTTCCTGAGCCACCTATAAAGCCTAAAATGTGACCCAGAATATGAAATGCCAAGAATGTGGTTCATGCAGGTTGATGGTCTTGATTACAACAGCCTGGCAAGCCCCGACATGTTTTCAGTTGCCATATCCGCTATTTTGGATTAAAGTTACAAATAAAATAAGCAGAACTAAGATAATTGAACACAAGTACACAGACTTAAAAAACTTTTATGTATTTAAAATATGTAAAAGCCAAGCCATATACAATTTTGAATGTAGTAGAAATATGATAAAGTGAATGGATTCTTATTGTATAGACGTAATTTGATCAGTGATGTTTGAGTAGATAAGTTGCCATACTAGTGGATGATCTTGAAGTTTTACTATAGCTTTCTGGTAAAATATTCCAGACTTTACTCTGATATCCTGCCTATAACTAGAGTATTTATTTATCGGGTAATATTTTAGTTATGAGGAAGGAGGAGATAAATGTATGAATGACACAATCAAACAAAATATATTTAATTGCAAAAACTTGAAATTATTTGCAGTGTTCAAAGATTATTTCTAACCAAACAAAAGCCACTCTTCTATTCCCCAATAGCGACAAATTACAAAAAATTACAATCCACGCCTCCCACAAGGCTACATCTGATAAGCTTGTAGAGACCAAACACACATCTCTACTTTCTCACGGAATATTGAACTGCAAGGGATCCTGAAAAGGTTGTGGGATGGGGAAAGCAGGGGAGGATGGAGGGAAGGGCAGATGATGTTCTCTCCTTGATAAGATGCACAAAAGTGAAGCAGCCCAATTCTACACCAAAAGTAACGTAATTTAAAAATACTTTAGAAAAGGATTGTTATTACATCTGACTTAAGTTGCCAAATCAGAGCTTGGCAAGGAAAGAAGAGATTCAGAGTCTGAATATACAGAGATGTGAGTTCTAATCATAACCTTTTGCTCCTTCAGAAGCTTTATGACATCCACTTTCCTCAGTATTTCGGTAGTGAAAGGCACTAATGATACTCTGAAATCTTACCCATGCAGTTTCTAAAGACAATGTTTACAAAGTGGTTTGATGATTAAAAATAGCACCAACTAAACAACATCATTGCCCCCACTGGGACATGTACATGTAGATGCATTGATAATAGGAGGAGGTGGGCAGCTGAGTGTACCAGGCAAACAGAGCTCTGCAAAGAAAAGTTTATCTGAAAAATTAAGAATTTTACCAAAGTATTACAAATTCAAATTCACAGAAAGCTAGAGAATAAATTGCTGCATACAAAATTCATATTTGAAGTGCTGAAATGAAATCTTTATACTGAAAAGAAATGCTATGCAAGAATTCTTTGGTGTGGCAAGAATTTCCTGTAGGAATTTTTGAAGGGGTAATATAAGTAAATATTTGCTTATTAACAAGGAAGCTAAGCAATAAAGAGATGGGATCCAACAAATATCAAGTCCCAGAAATCTCTTATTTAAAAGCCATTGTAGCACCAATATCATCTTTCTTGCAGTATGTCATATATGCACCTTGGCTGATGAACAGCTAATTAATCTTGTAAGACTAGAAGCTTAAAAATCACAGACAGCAGCATGGGTGAGCAATCTTTACATTTGGAAGAGAATACATGGTCGAATTAAAAGTTTTTCAGATCCATAGACAACCAGACATCCTTTATGCTCAGTGTAGTGATTATCTCTTGTATTATGCTTCCCTGAAATAAGCCTTTTGTTTTGATTTTTTTCTTTTTAAGTGTTTAAGATGAAAAAGACTTCTGTGAATCAGCTATAAAGATCTATATCCTACTTTCTGTGTCCTGGGCCAGCTCAATCTATGATTGAGAATATCTTTACTGTAAGAGAGTCCCTTTACTTGGGGAACTTAACACAGCATTTGAAGTGACACAATGCTGAGAAGAACATGATTTTTAAACCATTATAATCCACCCATTTAAAAGAAGAGATGCAGTATCTACTTTTAATGATATTAAATTTAGCAATGTGGTCTGAAAAATTTCAGGGAAAAGATTAATTTTGTTAAATATAGACACATAGAATCATGTAGGTAGGAAAAGACTTTTAAGATCATCGAGTCCAACCATAAACTTAACACTGCCAAGTGCACCGCTAAACCCTGTCCCTAAATGTCACATCTACATGTATTTTAAATACCTCCAGGGATGGTGACTCAAACACTTCCCTGGGCAGCCTGTTCCAGTGTTTTACAACCCTTTTGGTGAAGAAATTTTTCCTAATATCCAATCTAAACCTCTTCTGGTGCAACTGGAGGCTGTTTCTTCTTGTCCTATGACTTCTTACATGGGAGAAGAGACCAACACCTGCCTTGCTACAACCTCCTTTCAGGTAGTTGTAGAGAGCAATAAGGTCTCCCCTCAGCCCCCTCTTCTCCAGGCTAAACAATCCCAGTTTGCTCAGCTGCTCCTCATCAGACTTGTGCTCTAAACCCTTCACCAGCTGTGTTGCTGCTCTTTGGACACAGATAATGCACACATTTATAAACTATGGGGGGTTTTTTTGCATTCCATTTGTACTCAGTAGCCCTTCTAGGGTGCAATGCTTTAAATTTGAAAATAAAATATCTAAAACAGATGAGAGGACTTGCAATTCTGTCTTTTTCTCTTCATTGGCTACAAAGAGAGTATAGGATGACCTGCTCAGACAGGTTTCTACGTTACATATGAAAATCTTGTCTCAAGCAGTGGCACCAACTGATATAACTTTATAAAAGAAATAGATTTATAGAAAAGATATGGTTGATGAATCACTCTCTTTTGTATGAATATCTGGCTGGGCTGAAAATAGGCTATGATAAATCCAGTGTGTTTTAAAGTGTATCAGCAATATCACTTGGCAAGTGTCACCTACTAAGCTAGGGGGTTTTTCTACTGAGAATGTGGAGGTAGAGCAATTCCTTTATAATGCACTTAAGCATATAGTTTGGAACACACCTGGCAGCGGAGGTGCTAGGTAGCTCATATTATTTGCACGTCCTTAGCCTGAAACCTCCTGCAGGAGTCAAACAGCTGAGGTTCTACCTGGGGGTCAGTTAGACCTTTGCAGATCTGACCAGAGAGTACAGACCTGTGCTCAGCAGCAGCTCTTAACAACAGTCAAGAGCCGCTAGAAATTAAGACTTTTTTTGCATGTATATGTTTCAGAAGTCTTCAGTTGCTGTAACTTGCTGTAGTTTCCACAGTCCTGGAAAAAATGCGTTCCCTAATAACACATCTTTTTTGAAGGTGTATGTTAAGCTAGATACAGAATATACATTATTTAGTTAGTCTATGTCTCAAGTGAGAACTTTAAAAACAGTATATAGACCTTTCCTGAGCTGTGCACAGTACTCAAAGGACTGTGCCAAATCTGAAACTACCATGAGTTGACAACTATGGGTTTTTCATCTTGCACATTTAATTTTTAAATGAGAACCAAAGAACTGAAACTCAGTTTTCAGGTCTCTGAGGGCTTTTTTCTTTCTGTTCCTTGTTCTTCCTTTTCCCTGTTCATCTATTGAAGAGTGAAAAAACGATCAGAAAAGTAGAAGTCATTTGGATATTGATCCAATGTGTTAACACTTCTACCATTGCCATTGGAGCTACTGTAGTTGGAAAATAAAGCAAAAGAAATATTCATCTTAAATTCCTCCAGCTGGAATACTGCATTTTCTGACTCCACTTTCTTCCTGAGTGGTAGAAACTACTTTTATTAGTACAATATTAAAACAAAAAAAATCCAGAACCACTTTTGGTTGCAAGTTTGAAATGTTAGCCCTGCTTACATTTCTCTTTTTCTGTATTGAAGAGTAAGACAAGTATAAGCCCAATTACAATCACAGGACCCATAGATGTATACAAGAAGTGACTGAAATAGTGCAACGCCCCACCTGTGATAAACTGAAAGTGAAAAAGTATAAAGAATATTGCTTTCCCTTTACAAGAAACCTTCCATTTGTGTTTCGAGCTCATAACACTAGAAATAGCAGACAGGCTAGATGATTTAACAGCTAATGAAATAGTATGTCCAAACTACTTGGTACAAATAAAAAGTTAGACCAAGTTCTCACTTGGTTTTCTTGGACGTACATCCAAAATGCCTACACTTGCAATAAGAATTTGTGTAGAGAAGTGATAGTATTTAAAATACCAATGGAAATTCAAAGGTTCTGTTTTGCAACTGTGCTAAAATTCATGCTTTAGGAAATGCCGTGAGAGAAACATAAGCTACTGGTGTGCATCAAAATGAAACCTTTAGGACTTTTATTTATGCATGTTGATGCACCGCATTAATGTGTTATGTGCATCTAAAACAAAAAAATTGCTTTATCTTCCTCTTTGAATACATGAGGTCAAGAGAAGCAGAGAAATCCCTGCCACAGGGAGCAGGAGAGTTCCCTCGCGGTTTTGTGGCGTTAGACGTAAAGGATGGGCCTTGCTCTGGGTATGGCCCCTGGGCCTGGGGCAGTCCTAGCACCACCCCAGCAACCCCTGTGTTCTTGTGCCACTCCTCAGAGTGGCACCCTAAACCCCACGCAGGTGTGATTTTGGCATTCTGAACTGCAGAAGTGTGCAGAAAAATCACGTTCTGGTGTGCCACAGGGAAGGGAGTCATCCTGAAGCCCTGTGCCTCATGGCCTCAGGGCCAGAAGTTGTCCCTGGCCCTCCTTATATTTTGTTTTACAGCAGAAATGACCTTGGCTGAGGGTTAGTTCATGAGGAGTTTGAACATGAGTCAGCTTGCACCCACTGGCTTGTGTGGTCCACACAGAGACCCGTTGGCTTGTGTCCTGCAGGTGCTAGAGGGATTCTCTCTCTTCTTCCCCAAATAAAGGAGGTGCTGTCTTTGCTGTTGACTTCCTCTCTCTGCCTCTAAGTGGAGAGTGAGCATGTGCAAGGGGTGACAGTGTAAAGAGGGGAGAATATGTATTCATCCTCTGTAGTACCTCCTCTTTCTACTGCTTGGCAGTAGAAGACAAGCTAATTCCCTGTATCTCCTCCTTTCTCCGTGGTTTTTTTTCTTCTTGCCGTTTGGCTGTAGGGAACTGGGAATCAGGGGACTAAAGCTTCCTCTTCAGGCTGCCACTCCAAATCCAGCCCAGGCCAACAAAGGTTGTTTCAGTGTATGCAAAATTAGTTTTCCCCAGATTTCAGTAGATCAGGGCTGTACCTCAAAAATAATTGATAGTACTTCTAGCAGTCTTAGCCCGAAGACTGGAGTCTTGACATCCCCAGAGATCTCACTGATGATCTGAGCTGAATCATATCCAAGGGGCAATGGAAGATAATTATGCAGTTCAGGTGCTTTAGTCTACATACCTGTTTTGAAGAGGAAAAACTCAAAAAAGTCCACATATTCCCAGGCATGTTCACCAGGTACGTGACCTGTACGCGCACACACTGTTAAAATTGTTAAAGACTTGTAAAACAGTATAGCTTGCTGCTCAAGTATGAACTAGCTAGCTAGTGGTTTGCTGAAGGTCTGATGAAAACATTGCAATCATATTTTCCTGATTGCTTCTGTCTTTCTAGAAAAACTAATGCTTCCTTTAGTTTTAAGCCATAAAGCTGTGTCCAGCTCTGCATGCTATGGTGTTTCTGCCCCCTCAGAACAGCCATTCTGGTAAAATCTGTGGTTAAAATTATTTTGTATTTCTTAGAAGATATTGCAAAAGGGTGGAACAAAATAGCAGAGATCTGCAGTGGATTTGGAGGCTCTAAATAAATACGAAGGTAACACTGAATCAAAACACCACCACCTCAATGCCCCTTCCTTAAAGGTTTTGTTATTGACCAATTATCTGAGTGCTAGACACACAGATGGCACTAATTCCCCCCAATGTATAGTGTAGTATAAATGTCATGTTCAAATAATATATTACAATAACACACAAGTTTCCCACAAAAGTTCAGTCACTTTGTACTACAATTGATGTATTCGTTTATTAATATTTAATGTTTCTGCTGTGTGAGCTCCAGTAATAGTTTTCTGTAGGCAATTTGTCTTTTATTTACAGGCACGTATAATTGTATTTGACAGCAAGAACATAGAAATATTTGCAGATAAATTTTACTAAACAAAATTAAAAATCTCTGCAATTTAAAAATATTCAAGGATGTTGAAGAATATATTTTAAATGTTAACTAAAGAGCAGTTAAACATTTTTCAAACTGCCCCGTCTGGCACAGCTGTAAATAACAATCTGTCTGTTTTAAACAGTCCTCTGTTGACTATGTTAGCAAATGTTAGGATTATTTGCTATTAACTGACAATTTCATCTTTGAGTATATTTATAAAGTTCTGCAGTGTTGACACTAGTACATACATCATTTCTTGCAGATTGGGATAATGCTGAAAGAATCTTTGTGCAAACATATTTAAAGCTCTTCATCTTTATGTCTGAAGATATTGATATGGATTGTGTTAGAGATATTCGTCCCTGTCTTTACTTTGATCACCTTTTCTGCCAAAAGGCAATAAGCTGAAAAATTCATGCATCTGGAGAAGTGGGGAAGGCAAGTTTCCTCTGCCACTGAAAGTTATGACTTAGGCATAAATGATTGGCTGACTTCTGGATGTGAGTGGGTACAACACAGATGTCTCACAGATACTACGTGTTGCATGGTGGCCTTTCATCAAAGCAGAGTTGATGGGTGTTTCCTCACTACTAGACCAGTGGTGTGTAATATGATTCCGTTAATTATTATGAAAAGCAGTTAGTAGTACAATAAAAGTAAATGCTGATTGCGGGAACCAGGGTATGTTGCTGTGTATGAACAAAGAAAAGGGGGGACATCAATTCACTCTTGTTGATTACTACTTGAATATTGACGTGAGACGGGCAGGGATTCCCAGCCTGTGTTCTAAATCAAAATCAGCTTTTGCTTGGTCCATTGATTTGGATATAAGGCAAATACCATATGGTAAAGTGTGTTTTATAAAATACGTTTTTTCATTCTTTAAGTAGTGGTTACTAGTTTGTTGCTTTCAATTTAAAATAAGTGCTGATTGTATCAGATAGCACAGCCTGAACACAGGTAGGGTGTTCTCTATTACTGATGCACAATGCATGTAAAACTTTCCAGCTTTCTAAGGCCAAAAGCAGATGAAAACAAAAGCGGGACATTCAGGCACTAAAATAAAAAACAAAAGCAAACTAATTGTCTAATTATCTCTTCCCAAGCCCTGAAAACTTACTTGGAATTTTTTTTTTCCCTGGGGTTGGGTAATATGAAGGTGCTACAAGTGTACAGCAAAGGGCAGAGTGAAATAAATGTGAAAGACAGCAGCAGTCAGTCTAGGTACTTCAAAAGCTGCACTGAGAAGAGACTTTATCTAACATCTCCCACTCTCATGTAAAATTACTGCCTACTCGGTATGTTATTTATGTGTATTCAGTGTCATAGCTACTAGCTTGCCTTTAAAGCTTATGTTTTAACTATTTTCTTTGGTGTGCAAGCCCAGCAGAGATGTGCTGACAGGGAATCAGGTTCAACATTTTCTCATACATTGGCATTATTTGTTAAGTTCTGGTTTGCACTGGTTGTGCAAAAAATGCTGACAGGAAACAAAATGCTCAAGTGTCAGTGAATCAATTTGGCCAGAGGATTCTTCATTAAAGGTAATTATGCAGGAGGGAACTTTGCTTGATTGTCAGCTTGAGTTCGAAGAACTGGCAGATTGGGGAAAACAAAACAAATTTAACTTGCAAATAATATATACTTTACATGGAAATATTTGACAGACAACAACTTATAAAGTTCCTGCCTGCTGCTTTTATGACCACTTTGCAGGCAGAACTATCATTTATTTGGCAGTAGAAAGCACTACCACCCCCTCCTGAAGGCTGCACTGAGATCAAGCTAAATCAGTTTAGGATGGGATAGTTGGGCCCAGAGCCCCTTCAAAGGCAATATAAAAGCCTGTTGATAAACAGCCTGTCCCTTCTGTGAAATAGAAGTGCAGAAAAACCAGCTTTAATAGAAGAGTCTCTCAGGTAAGTAACCAGCATTAAGATAGACTGGTTTTTTTGTTTTGTTTTAAAGCAGATAAATATAAGAATTTTCTTAAAGTTGAATCTTTTTTCTTTTGGGAAAAAAAAAACAAACCAACAAAAACTGGTCTTGCATAAGCAGGGGGAACTTATTATGGAGATTGCAAAAACAAAGAAAAACTTGCCCCAAACTCATCCCCAAACCCTCCTCCATGAGGGATCCAAGGGTCACTATGTCCCAGCATCACTCCAGACCCCTTCCACGCTTCAGCTGGTGAATAAGGGGAGCAGATTCTCTGGGGCTTCACACAATCCCCAGTTGTCTTGTTTCTCTCTTTAACTCTGGTTTGTAGAGGTGTTTCAAATACCTCAAATATCTCAAACTGATGTTCTGAGGATGAGAAAAAGGATGCTAGCAAATTTCATTTCCAGCTTTGAAAAAAGGTCTGTCGTCAAATTGAATTGCATAACTACATATCAATTGTTATAAAGGCAAAATACATTAAGAAGATTCAATAGAAAAAGCAATTGGGTTTAAGAATAAATAAATACAGGTTAGCTATGAAATGTCTTTGTTCAGTGCCGGAATATGGAGTACAACTGAAATGCATATTGGTTCTACAGATTTATTTTTTTTTTTGTGCTTTCAAGAATGATGGGAGTTAGAGTTGCTAAAAGGAGAAATTACAGAATTGAAATTTATGATATACATATTTGCAATTGCTACTTAATAAGATATATTCAGAAACAGTGAAGATGTAATATGCACTGAAAATAGTAGACATGGAAGAAAATTGCATCACAAAAATGAATTAAATTGGATTTCAAGCCATCCATTACACAGTGGAAATGAACTTAGAATAAGAAGATATGGCTTGGCATGCAAAATAATTATTTTAAATGGGTATATGCATTAAGAGGTTGTGTCAACATGCACATGCAGCTCCAGTGACCTTGTCTGGTAGGGGATGGGGAATTTTGCCTTCAGACTGCTGCAGGCTAATTGGCACTGCGCTCATGTTTCCCGAAAACAGAATAGTTAACATTATTTGCAGAACCCTTCTTCTCTCAGACTATTGCAAGGCTTTTTAATAAGAAACCTTACAGTATATTTGTGAAATGAGTCAGATATGTTAAACGAGTACGTTGAAGCAAATGTAAAAAGGGATTTACCAAGGTGATGTGTCAGCGGCAAAAAGCTGGCTGAAGAGTTCACAGACAAAACATGTACTTAAGTGTGCTTAAACCCGTGGAGGGAATATCCTGTGTACTCCAAACCTGAAAAGCATAAAGGGAATTATCTGAACAGATGTGCCTTCCTTTCTTTCCTCATATTTCAACACTGTCAATTGTTTGTTTTAGCTTTGTCAAACTTTGCATAAAGCCTGTTAAAGTTTCAAAGTAATGGATTGAGGGGAAATACTTGGCTGCTTTTCCTTAAACGTGCCTCTCATCTGGGCAACAGGGGTGCAGTCAATTACACAAGTGGTGGGTGAGCCCACCGAGGGATTTCCACCACTGTCAGAGCAGGCAGGGCTCGACTTTTCCATTTCCTCCCCCAGCTCCAGAAACAACTGGCAGAACTAGAAAAGTCTGTGCCGTGTCAGCACGTCCAACAGAAAACTTTGCCTTGGGAGGGAATACGTGTACCCTGTTTGTTGCTGGAGTGAGAGGTACGCAAGACAGATGAGAGCTAACCTGACTGCAAGTAATAACAAGGCAAAGGGTTATTATGTAGTCAAATGTCGGGGAAACCATGGAGGAATCACAGAGACTGGATTATAAAGAAACTTGTAGAAAAAAGGACTAGGAATGGTCTCTCTTCTACCTGCCTCAGGCATATTTATCACTAAATCAGTTTTCCAAACTGATTAATCTCCATTTCTAACTAGTTCTGTGCCAGTTACTCTTGGAAGATTGTTCCCAAACCTCATTGCATTGAAGGTTAGAAACGTTTTTCTAACTTCATGATGTGTTTGTTCTCGTGTTGACATTACCCTTTAGCTGAAATAATATTTTCCCCTTTCTGGTTTTTACTTCAATGATATGTTTGTGGACAGAACCCCTATCCTCATCTTGGCTGTTATTTTGGCAAGCCCAAACAGTCTTTCATCAACCTTTTTGCAATTGTACAGTCATTTAAGAATGGATTGACCCAGCAGAATTATTGAAAATACTAGTTACTCTACCTGCTATTTTGCATCCTGCTCTTTCAGAATTTTGCTGTGATGTTTATTTGGTCTCAAAAGACCAAATAAGCTCCTTAGCGATTTCCCTAACCTGATTGCCTTTAGCCATTCTGCCTTTTGTTCCATGCTCAACATAATTTCCTCTGACTGAAATGAGGCAGAGTATTTACTTAGTTTTTGGGCTATACCTAGATTATCTTTAATCTCTGTCCCGTTCTTCCTCCATAGTGACTCCATTTCCCCCCGTTTGTTTTAATATCCTTTAAAAAGTCTAATTTTCACTCTGTGTTGGCATTTCTTAATCTCTAACACTCAGCTTGCTTTGCTGCTCAGTACTTTTTTTTGGTTCTGCATACCCAGCATCTGTTTTTGTTGCCACTGTTCATCCTACTGGGCAAGCCTATTTACACATTTAAAATAGCAGTTAAGGATTTAAACGAGGAAAACACATTTCTTAAATGCGGTACTGCACTATGCTTCACAACTTCCAGGTCAGGTTACTTTAGCAGCTTGTTTTTGTTATCCTAAAGGAAACTCTCATTAGAGAGATGCAACCTTCCCTTTGCTTACTTAGCATTGCTTGGTATGTACCATTTTGCATTTATATGTTGGCTTCCAAGTTATATTCTGGGTGAAATACTGATTTGTGTTCTATAAAGATTTATGTAGTTTTATGTAGCTTCTGCATTCTCTCTTAAATGGTGATCGAATAAAATGTATATTTACTCCATGGATGACGTTTATGGACTGAGTAGAAATGATGTAAAGTAATCTCTTTAGTAATTCAGAAGAAAAACACACCAGTAATATCAGTTTCCTCATGGTAGACATAATTTTTGATATGGTGGTGTAAAATGATCGCTAAACAGAACTTTAGCAATAAATATTTTTTTATAAGAATGATAGTAAATTAAGCTCATATATCTATGCTATCGCACAAGTTTTCAAATCTGCACGGTACCTGTGTTTTGCTAATTTCTTTCTTTGTATTCTCTACCTGCTCCCATACTTTTAATAACAAGTCCTTATCTAATGTTGTCTTTTGTTGCCTCCCATCATGTTTTTCTTTCATTTGCTTGAATTGCCTCTTTTTTCCTATTGCTGTCTATTTTTAACTCCTACTTTCAAAGTCATTTCTTGCTTCACCTGACTGCCTTCATAACACTAAGCTGGTTTTGCCTTGAATATTTTGTAAGAGGCACCCATGAGCACTGTGAGGTCTCTTGCCATCTCGGTGCTAGGGAAGGGGAATCTGTCCTTTGCAGCATCTGTTGCCTAGCAATCTGTTTCTCAGGTGCCTTTAGCGGTACAGCATTGTGATCAAAGCTTAAAAGGCAAGCGCAAGGGAAAGTGAAAATGGGCTTGAAAAACACTGCAATCAAAGCACAGCACTTGCTGCAACATTTGTGATTTTTACATCACGGTGAAGAGACCCAAGCAGTACTTTATGGCCTATGCGCCATTATGTACAAAAGGCTTAACTCCTTTTGCTAAGTGCATGGCACTCCTTGGAAGAGAGAAAGCAGCTGTCACCATCTAGCAGCTCTCCGCTTGTTCAAGATTTGAACTAATATCACTCAGCCTTGATTTTTGGTTTTTTTACGTCACCTTTAACGTTTTCACTAACTATCAGACGGCGTTCGTAGCAGAGGCCAAGGACTTGAAGTAGCGTGTTTCCTATAGGATAAAGCTAGTAGGACAGGACAGGTTAGATGAAGTACCCTGAGAAGCTCTGCTGTTTGTCATCCAGGTGTCATTCAGAGTCAAAGACCCAGGTATGGCTTTGCACGTAACAGACCATCACTGTGATCAATCTGATCTGTTTCATGACATAGCAACTAGTCTAAACTGGTCCCTGCTAAGGGTGAGAAAGTTGCCCATACTTTGACATGGACCATATTGTGCTCAGGCTTAAAAAAGGTATAAAAGAAATCCTGTGCAATAACTCCTTGTTAATATGGATAATGCTCAGGTTCTTGAGGCATTGGGCTAAATTTTAATTGCACCATGAAACTAACATCACTGAGCAAAATTAGATGGAGTGATCAGTACCACTCATGATGTTAGAGGGAAAATTAATCATCCTTGCATAACCAAACATATCTCAATGAGGTCATCTGGATGCAAATGATATCTACCTTAAGACAGTATGACCTTAGCCTAACACTATTTTCCAAAGCTACTTTTGTAGTTTAGGTATTTGAGTTGTATCGACTTTCAGTGTGATTGAGAATTGAAATAATTTAGGCATTCATACAAGTGTTTTATCTATGAAGTGACCCCTGAATAGAAACATAAGTATGTAATCTTTTATTAAAAAAAAGATATATCCTATGTGTGGCACATAAAAATTCAGGGATTATGATAAGTAAATCATCCTAAAGACAAAACTTCTCAGAAATCCAGAAAGGTTAGGATACAATAGCTAACAAAGATCTCTTGGTTTATCTCTTGTCTTTCTTTAAAGTTCACAAAATAAAGGATTTCATTGGCCCATCTTTCAAAAGCACAACAGAGAAATATGTTAGAAAACCAGATGATTTTGAATTGCACTCAAAGTTCCTGCACCACTAGAGGGTTAAGCAGGTAAGTCCCTTCCCCAACTAAGTAGCTGCTGGGCGAGGCTCTTCACTGTGATTTTGGAACTTCGCAATGACATTTTCACATACTGCGCTTTTGGCACGTGAGCAAAAAACACACCCTGCTCCTTGTCCTGTTCCTGATACTTTCTCAATTAGAAGCTCATTGTTATTTGTCATAATTTTATTTATTACATTTCATAAAAAGAAACAAGATTTTTCAGGGAATGGGGTAAGTAGTTATATCCTCACCCATCCCCACGATTCCTGTATTTTTTGGACTTTAGCTATTGTACAGTGTGTCTGAGTTTCCAGTTTAAACTGAAAATTTGCTACTAAGATAACCTTTTAATAGTAAGCATATAAGAAGGTAGTCAGATGCTTTGTTAACTGAAGAAGTATTAAATCAAAGCATTGATTGGGGATGGATGACTTTTTCCTTAACTTTCTGAGCTTGAAAGAGCAGTTTTACTGTCTGTGTTTCATGTCTCATTTAAGTTTTCTGAGAAAAGTGTTTCCTTACCTATGCTATATTAAAAAGTGTAGGTCTTCACCAGAAAGACAAGGGAATGAATCTTCAGAAGTACAAGATATAGGACTTTTAGTCTGAAAGTATTTTCCTTTGCAAGGCTGGAGGAGGGAAGGGGGATGGAAATGAGATGGTGAGGGTGGAATTATAGTTGGGCTGCGGGACCCACTGAACCTTATTCTGCTTTTGGACTTTCCCGAGCTCCCATGAAATATGCTGTAGAGATCAATAACTGAGTGAAGATTCTCTCGTCTCTTTAAACTCTTGAAGAGAAAGCATTCATTTCCCTGCTTTTGAAGGTTTGCCTACAAGGGCAAGTTACGAGAAATTTCAATTTTATTTGAAATATTTTGCGCAGAAACTAATAGCAAAAATTGGATGTTTCTCACTACCTTTTTAAATCTGGGCAGCAGCGAGTCTTTGACACCACAGCACCAAGCCAAACGTTAGTCTTAGGGTGCTCTCCCCTATCGTGGGGCTGGAGGCATTTTGCTGTGGGTTTTTTTTCCCCCCTTAAAGCTTAGAAATTGTATAAGAAGCTCTGGGAACGCTGGGACTGGAGAGCAGCGAAGACTCAAAAGTGTCAGCTGTATCATTCAAGTGCCTTTTGCAAACTACACCCATTTTCAAGTTGTTGTCAGCCAGCAGGGAGGGAAGGTAGTGCAGTGAGATCCTCAGTCATCACTGTGGGGATGACGATGTCTGCGTGTGCCATCGCACGGCCAGGTGGTGTGAACAGCCAGTTGCTATGTCATTTGGGACAAAGGAGGATAAAGTGCAAGGGGTAGTTTTGGTGAGCTCTGCCTGCACTAAATGAGCTGCCAATAGCTCAGTTTCTGGGCTCAGAAAATCAGTATTCATTTTTAGGAAAGGCTGTGATGCAGGATGAAGGTGTATGACAACGGCATAAGTGTGAATACCTCCCTGCCACATCTGCGGCCCTTCTTACAGCCCGCTTTCCCCGCAGCTGGAGCCCCGCTCCTTGGCAGGGGTGGCCGGGCAGTGCCAGGCATCCCACTGCTCTCCTGGGAGGCACGCTTTATCCTCTGCTTATCAACGCGTTTAGGATGTCTTTCGCTAACCAGGTGAAACACAAGTTCAGCTGTACTTTGGGGTGGCTGCGGAGGAATATGTTTTTGGAAGCTTGAAAGAATGAAGGTGGTGCTTGCTGCAGGGCCAGAGGGAGTGAGCAAGGCTTGTTTGCTGGGTTTTGCACAGTGGCTGTGGCAGCAAGGGACGACATTATCGACAGGTGAAAGATGTGTTCAGAGACATTATACACAGCCAGTGATGCTGCCTCTAGCACCTGCGGTTAATTGTGAAGCCTAGTGGCTCAGAAATGCCTTGTCCTCCTAATTTTAATCTACAACCTCAACTGAATCTTTAGTACCCCTTTTTAATGCTTTTCCAGTGTTTCTGTGGAAGGGAAGGGCAGGGCATTATGTTTACAGCATGGATGATTTTATGGAAGAGTATTGAACTCATGTCAGCAACAACTCATACGTAAGCAGTGCAAGCTTTAGGGCACTGGAACATAAATGCTATCAGAAATGGCACAACCATCTAATTGAATGTAGCAATGTGGATGTGGAGAACTGTGTGTAAAATTACCAAATTCATTCCAACTTTTGCTCTTCCTCTCAGAAGAAAGCACGGTGTTGTATTTGCTTCCTAGAAGCTTTGGTTTTCCTCTCAGTGCTGAAGAAAAGGTAGAGGCTGTTGCATACAGGAGGGAAGATGACAGTCTCAGTATTCGCTGGTGGGTACAGCCTGTGCGTCGCCCTCTGTGACGGGCAGCTTCATTAAGGAAGGGCAGAGGGTAACCATATGGTACCAAAACATTTTCCATTTTCTGTCTGTTTCTGTGCCATCTCCAGAAGCTGTTTTTGCATGTCGCTCCCTCTTATAACTGTCTTTTTTATTTTTTAATCCTCTCCTCTTTCTACAAGACCTTCCCTTGCTTTTTCTGCCCCCTTTTCTGGTCCCTGGCCAGACTTCAGGTTCTTATTGTTCTGCCATTCTCTTTCCAGTTCCTGACCCAGAAATCTGTCAGGTGTGCTGGGATGTTGCTGGGACAGAACTGAAGAGGTGGTGGAGCGGGGGAAGGAGTTAAAACTGGAGACTGGGAAGCTTTGAAATAAAACACAATAGTTATTGTGCTAATTCTCATCTCCATAGCAACACCAATGCAATGTTTTTCCCTCACTCTTGGAATTCCCCTCCTATGGTTTCCTCCTGGGCTGAGCTTAGCCCTGGGCACTGGCACAGGGACTTGTAGGGTACCTGTATGGTTTTGAATTGGTGGAAGGACTGTTGGGAAATTGGTGAGAGGCAGAGAAAAAAATAGTAACCTCCTTCACCAACTCTGCTGGCTGTCCTTACAGAGGGGGACAGATGCGATCGGGAGGTTTGCCACTGAGGAACAAAAAGGGTCTTGTTGAAATGGCAGTGGTGGCTGGCGCAATAGGCAGCAACGTTTCTATGGGAAGGATTCTGGCAGAGGTTCTGTGAGAGTGAGAGGTCAATATTACTTCTATAGGTCACTTTTAAGCTGAAGGAGGGTCAATTTAGATTAGATGTTAGAAAGAAATTCTTTACTGTTACAGTGGTGAGGTAGTGGAACAGGTTGCCCAGAGAGGTTGTGGATGCCCCATCCCTGGAAGTGTTTAAGACCAGGTTGGATGGGGCTTTGGGCAACGTGGTCTAGTGGAGGGTGTCCCTGCCTGCAGCAGGGGGGTTGGAACTAGACGATCTTTGAGGTCCCTTCCAACCCAAACCATTCTATGATTCTTTTCAGAGACACCCTTTTGCCTTTGAATCTATTATCTTTATTTTAAATTAAATTTGGTTTTATATCATCTGAAGTTCTTCACAAATGACATAGCAAAAATAGACTTTTGCAATAACTTTTCTGAAATCAAATCATTAATAGTGCGGAGACTGTGATTAAAGCAAACTGAGTATCTTAAAATCTGTACGCATCTTTAAATATCTTACTTTGGGTAATATATCTTATACAAGGTAAAGGTAGCTGAAAGCTCAGAGAATTGTTCAAACTGTAAAGCAAACTACTATCTCAAATGCATTTTCTCCTATACCTGCTATCTTGGTAACCACACTTGCATTATCACAAGGTTGTTTTCTTAACCCTTGTGGTAACGTCATGCAGAATGAGAAAAGGTGGTTAGCTGGGAGGAAGGAGACTTTTTGATATTTCATAAATGCGAGTGTCCCAAGGTGAGTTTGGCACTGCTTAACACTGCTGTGCCATTTGGAGAATGCCAGAGGGCGAACTTTGAAAAGGCGTAAGAAGCACCAAGAAGGAGAAGAAAATGTTAGAAAATGCTGTTGTGACAGATGGTGAGATGGTAGGCTGTTCTCAGGTGGACACATGTTGAAGAGCTTTACTTCTTCAGTCTGGACAGCTTCTTGAGAACAAGCTGGGGGCAAAAACGTCCAGGAAGCCTCAGAATAGGTTTAATCTGTGAACTTCAACTACTGGCAGAAAAAAGTTAGCTAGAAGCTCTTTAGGTAAATGTATTAGACTTGAACATGTTCTGCTGGCAGTTTTGGCTGTCCATGAACATCTATCAGGAGTCCTGGCTGGAATTCATCATGCCTTGGCTGAGAAACATTAGTGATGGCCACAAAACATGGGAGCATGATGGTAGCCTTCCTAGCAAACCACCAGTGTCGTTTGGAGCCAAACCAGCATCTGCTGAGAGCTTTTTTTGTTAACAGTCCTTGGACGTAGCTTGCAGTACTGGAGTACCCAGCTACTCCACTCTCAGCTCGTGGCCCTGCTAGGTGTATACCATCAGGTCTGACACTACTCTGGCAGCTAGAACTGAGCAATGAGGTGTTTCTTTTGCGTAGATCTCTACCAGGGTTTGCTCAGGTTTTGACTAAGATGACTAGCAATCTTGAGAAAGGTAGGTAGTTCTGCAGCTGGAGTGTGCCCAGCTATGCAGCAGCATTTAAAGTGGAAATGACACCTGGGCACCTCACAGAAACAGTGAGCTTCCAGGTAAACTGAGAGTGCAATGAAGGAAAGCTGCAGGAAAGTTAACTCAAAATATAGAATTGCTTATCAGCTGACTTGGAAGTTAAATTGATAAGTCATTTTCAAGCAAATATTTCATTTCACTAAAAGTATATATTAATTATATAGATGTTATCCTACAGTCCTGAGGCATTTAAAAAAAAAATAAATAAAAAAAGGAATAAACCTAAGCATCTTTTACTTCCTCCACTCCCTTCTGTCCATCCCTTCTCCCATCTTTCAATTGTGTAGCCTTAATACCCAAATTAGAGACCTCCCTTTCCCCACACATTCAGAACCTATTGCGTACATGTAGTTTCCAGATCACTGAGTGGGCTTGATGTACCATCAGGCTGGAATGTGTTAGGAGCTAATTCTGGGATGCGTGAGTACAGGAATTGTCATGGGAACACAGCTGATAATCAAGAAGGATAAAAAATCCAGTAGGAAAACAGGCTATGGGAGGCATCCATCATGTTGCTTAAAACAACCTTAAAGAGATAATGATTTGGCAATTATTTCAAAGGAGACACCATGCAGTGGAAATCCCTGACAAAACATATCACCCATAATAAATAAAAAAGGGTGCTTAAAGTAATTTCTTCTAGTTATACAAGGACTTAAAGCTGTCCTCCTTCTAGACCCTCTTGATGAAAAAAAAAATAAAAATTGGGGAGTCAGCTTCAACTCTTCTAATTTTGTAAAAAACCCAAATTCTCACCTTTTTTTTTTTTTTTTTTTCCCCACTGACAGAAGAGTTGAATTAGCCTACCACCTAGCTAGCTGCTAGTCTTTTAATCCAGTTTCCTTGGGAAATTACGCTTACAAGATCGTGCTGTCTGTCAGTCACCATGAGTTCCTTTTGAACTCACTGTCTAGTTTTAACTAAACTTGCAGAGAGATCAAGAGTTCCTACACGTTTGATGAAAATACGCTGCCAGATAGACACAAGGCAAGCCCCTGTTAATGGAAAGGCCACAGCATGTGTTCAACTTATTATTAGACATTAGAGAATGTGTATGAGTGAAGAGAAGGACTGAAAACTTTTGAGAACAAGAACCACAGGAAAGCAAGCTTCAAAAGTTTCACTGCTTGGATAACTTGTTGGGGGTTGCTATACTAAGCTCTATGATGTAAGTACTCTTAATTTTTTAATTCCAACCCATGCAGGGCCTCCTGATAATTAAACTGTCAACATTTCAGTGATGAAAAGCCGTATCGAAGATCAGTGATCAGTTGACATTGCTGCTTGCAGGGAAGATGGAAAGGTCTTGCAAAGGTCTGCAGAACCAGCTGTGAAAGCCTTCTGTCACTTTGCTGGGAGGAAAGAGCTGTAAGACTGAATCACCATTTGCTAATTCTTGCCTTTTAAATTGATGGCTGACTACAGATAAAATCAAGAGGCACATCTCTTATGTGGAGGCCTCCAGAACTGCATGCCCTGTTTAAAACTTATTTGCAGGTATTTTGCATGTTCCCATACCAAGACAACAGACTGAGTAACCCTGAACTTGAAGCCGCAGGGAAGCTCATCATAAGAAGATCTGTCAATCCAAGCAATACACGCATGACCCATCCTTTCAGAGTTCAAGTACCCCTTACTCCTCAATGTAATTTTTTTTCCAAGTACTTTGTGAAACAGAGGAATGCTCCCAACCTTGCCTTACGAGCCAGGAAAGCGAGACACAGGGAGACTAAATGGTGAGACCAAGGTCACGCGCTTTGGCAGAGGGCGAAGTTAAACCCAAACCCTCTGAGCACCGTGCTGTGGGAAGGGGCAGCCTCGGGCTCCCCGCAGGGTGGAAAGCTCTCTCACGTGATCTCTGCCCTTCCTCCCTCCTCAAACCAGCTCTGTGATTCCTGCTTGCACTTTCTGATTGCATTTTGGCATATCAGATGTCCCCAAACTGACCATTACACCATCACTTTTGAAGTGACTTTTATGTATATCCCAGCACAAGACTCTGTATTACGAGCTTGCTTACAAAAATAGCTTGCTACCCTCCGTTTTGGCATTCACAAACTATGTCCAGAAATACTCCAAAGTAGTTGCTAGCAGCCTAGATTGTGGCTCTGACTGCATAAAAGTAATTTCAAATTATGAAAATTAACTACTTACATAATTTGATTTATTCATTTATAGTCTCTGTGAGTTTTTAATCACAGTACTTTATCCCCAGACAGTGCCCTGTTAAGGCTGAACTGACAGTGTATCGTGTGGTTCAGAAAGGTCTAGTGAGAGTGCTAGGGAGGTATGAGGGGAAAACAAGTAGATGATATAACAGAAATTCTTTCAGTCTCTTGCCTGTAATTATTCCATCTCTTTCTTATCGTCTATATTTATTCTAGTGCATTTTCATTTAGCAGCCTCTTTAAGATCATGTTTAAAATGTATATTTACATTTTGAATACTAGTCTAGAGCAGAATGCCTGGTTCAGACTTGCTGAACTCTTGCAACCCGCTCATGTTTCCCCCAGCTCAGAAATGACTTTTCAATTTCCCTGCTCCAGGGAAGCAGGCGCTATCCCAGGGTCCTGCCCAGCTCCTACCTCCTTGCTAAACAACCACCCTGCCGCCCGCTTGCAGATGCTGGCATGGAGCATGTTCCTCGGGGCAAGGAGACTGCACAGCTTTTAGAGGAACCAGGCAGAAGAGGAAACACCAGAACCAGCAGACCCCTCACAGCCCACACGCAGTTCCTGCTCTCCTCTCGCAGGAGGTAGCAGCAGCTTTCGTACCTCTCTTAGCTCGGTTTCCTCAGAACGGTGCAGTGTCTCAGTCAGTGTGGTCCAAACCTTGTTCTCCAAGACAAGCCTCCTGCCTTCGAAACTCTGTCACAAGGAGTGCTGTAGTCAGCGCAGAGCACTAAGCGGTGGTGGTGGCGGCTTGTGTGTGTGCCTGAGAGGTGGCAAGTTAACAGTAGGACAGCCTGTTCAAATAAGGTTTTGCTTTTGTGGTCACACCACAGCCCAGTGCCACAGGCAGTGGTACGGCCTCCTTGTTATCACAGCGGAGAATCTGAAAAGCAGAGATCGCGCTAGGAATATTTTTATCTTTTCAATTTGTTTGTTCTTGTATTTCCCTAGTTCTGATAGGGACATCTTTTCTACCTCCCATCAGTTCCCCCAATCCTGTATATAAAACAGGGTTAAAAAAACCCACAGCAGACAAGCACTTGCACACAAAAAAATTGGGTCTGGGCACCAAGTACTTAGACGTAACTGGGAATGTAGATTGCCAACAAACAAAAAGCAAAAGAGTAGCTAGCTAGATAACTTTTCAAAAGGCAGAAACATCTTCTGAATTACCTTTTTAGTTCCTTTAGCACATTATCATCACTTTGATCTAAATTGAATTGACTCTAAGTCAGTTTATTGCAATGTATGGGCTGCTCCCCTGTCGATGCTGGAGATGAGGCTTTTGCCTGAAAGTTAGGTGTGACACTGCTCACTCTCCAAGGCACTGAACAAGAGAGGTGACAACACGTTCTTGTAGTTCCCTCCTCTACAGAGATGGAAGAGAAACTGATTCTCACTCTTAGGATGGGGTTTAGAGGGAGGTGAAGATGCAAAGAGAGGAAGAAAGGTGTTTTTCTCCCTTTCTTTCCCCCTCTCCACCTCCTCTTTCCCAGCTCAGAGGTAGCTGTGGTCTGAGAACAGCAGCTCTGGCCACAGGCTCTCTCTGGCCCTCCAGGACATTTCTTTATTGCAGCTCAGCTGTTTCAGAGCTGGCAGCTGCTGTAGGCAGGAAGAAGAGAGTCTGAAGAAAGGAGACAGGGTGCCAGAGTCTTTCTTACCGAAAGCAAGAGCAATACTTCTTCATCCTTACTCTCATTGATTCCTACAACTCTGTAAAGGGCAATACATCCAGTGACAGCATTTGCTTGGCAGGTGTTGGTCCAGAAGATTTGTTACAGGGAACATGAGGGGTATGATCTGTTCTCATTATCACAGAAAGCAGCTTTCTGTTTCAGTCAGGATGAACGAGTCTTTTATTTCCTGTCTTCTTTAATTACTTCACCAATTTATTAAAATCTTTATTTTTATTCTTAATATCCCTGCAATGCTTTGAGTTCTTAGGTCAGTGACTCATACATACAGCTGTACAAGAGCAAAGCACTCTTATATAAATGGCTTAATTTTCAGGCTGACCATGTAATTTTATTGTTCTTCAAATGATCTATGCTTCTCTAGATTAAATGAATGAGTTTCCAAAAGGTAAATGTGTTTGGGCTCAACAGACAAAGCTTTGTGTCAGGTTACGGCCAAAGAAGTCTACGCAATATTGTCTCAATAAAAAATGAGAAAGTAAAAATCAGTTAGTCACAGGTGTATTACAACTTAGATATGCAGAAAAGGCATCACAAAATTCTGACATTGCAAAAGTAGTTCTCTCAATAACAGTTAAGGAAACTTTAATAGAGCTGGTCACACCTAGAGTAAGTATTGCTTTTATGAAAAGAGTTGGTAGTAAAAAAAACCAGTCAGAACTGCATTTCAAAGGTAGGTAAATTTTGATTAATTAAATCAGCCCCTGATGTTTACAGTGCTCCTTCCTGTGTAAATGGTGCTTCATCCCACATATATTTTTCAACACATCTCTCTGTCAGTCTGCCTTTAACTTCAATGCAACAGCACGGAGCCTACTTATGTTCCTGTGCCAGTTCCGCTAAGATGCCTTAAAGGTCTATGAAAGAAGTAAAGGTATATGTACTTTCCCCTCTCCTCCTTTTTTGATTATATGCCTCTTTGATACACACTGGAAGTTGGATTTCAGTAGACAGATGCATTCCAGGTCAGAAAAATGTCATTTGCTTTCTTGTCTTTCTGCATTTTAAGTCCATTTTAATCCCATTTTTTTGCCAGATGATAAATTCTGACCAAATCTGTTTTTCCAATATTTTGTACAAAGCTTTTTCTTGTGAATTTTCTGATGGAGACAGAGATGGACAATTTCAAAACCACTAGATGAAGTTCCCTTTGGTTACAAGCTGATATTTGTGTTGCAATTGTCCTGGTAACTGTGCAGGTGGTCACCAGTTTAGCCTCACCATGCACCTGAGAAGTCAGTCAGCATAATTGCTGTATTACTTGGGAAGATGAGGGGGCAAAGTCCCTGACCCAGCATATCATCCCTGGCTTTGTCCATGGCAGGGGTCTACCTCTCTCTCTGAATCGATAAAATGAATGGAACAGCCATGTTTCCACCTTACGGCGGGCTGTGGTGGCACGTTCAGTAAAAACCAAATGATATCACAATAGTGGAGACCATGTGAGACAAACACCTCTGGGGGCCTGCAGAAGAAGGCATTTGCTAAAAAGAATCAGGACTCATCCTCCTCCTCCTGCATCCTTGTCTCAGGATATGTCCACATACAGCAGATACAGCCCGTTCTTGCAAGTGGTTTACATGGGTGCAACACAGACACCGTGCTTCTAGGTACTGTTCTTCCCCTGACTGTCATGCGGTGCATCAGGTACCGTTCACAAATAGGTCTGGAGAAAGAGTAATTTAATGGTATTTTCTGTAAACAGGTATTGAAAAGAAAAGAGGAGTTTGACAAAAATAGGTTCCTCTCTTCATTTGGATGTAAATCAAATCCCTTGATTTTCTCTTCATTCACTGTTGTTCCAGCAGAGGTCAGCTCTGCCTGTGCTGGGGAAGGGTAAAGCAGTTCCGAGTGCGGGCACCTGCACATCCAGCAACACAAAGTGCTGGCTGGTTTCTTCCTACTCTCCCCTCACAGCTACTAACCAAAGCCCATTTCAGCCCGTCCTCTTAAATGGAGAGAAAAGGTGCTTTGAACCAGGTCATCTCTACCTTCTAGAGTGCCCTAACAAGCTGCTTAGAGAGCCATTCTTGCCGCCGTTGTGTGGCTCCAAGCCTGTTTGAGAACAGCCTGTAACGTGCAGAAGAGCCAGAGAGCATGGTCCTTCATGAGGTCAAAATTGCTGCAAGATGGGAAACCCCCGAAGAGCAAGAAGTTGTGTGCTTTCTAATTACTGAACTGTTAGGGAACCCGAAATACTGCTGTCCTGTTGCAACTATCTTTACTGCCGTATCAAAACTGTTAAAAAATGAAGGTCTCTGTGCTCAGTAATGATATGTCAAAGTTTGTTCTGGCCAAACTCTCTGGGCATATTCACAAATAATTTTACCTCTTTAAATTGTATTGTTTCGGTGGATTATGTTATTTCCCCAGCTCTATCGGTTACAGTTGTTCTTCAACGTTAGCTCTTCAAAACACAAGACAAGAAACATTTTGATGCTGAAGGCAGAATGCATTTTCAAAACTATATAGTTCTACTCTTTGGTTTAGCGACACTCAGTTAATGTTTTTATTCTCCTGTTTTTAAGTGTCAAGGCACATTTCACATTTTCCACTTAAACAAAATTCTCTTACCTAGTCACTGGAGTTTGAGGGCTGCTCTTGTGAGTGACAGCTCCTCCCACTCTTTTTTTTTTTTCCTCCCATCCTCTTTGGCTTCACAACCTAGCCTTTTCCTTATGCCTTCTCCTCTTTTCCAACCAGTGCCCAAGGAGGAAACTGTGTTTAAATATTCAGAAATACTGTTCATGGCAGAATGCTGTATTATATAGACCTGAAAATGTGCAAGGTGCGTTTATGCTCTCTTCTTTTTAAATACTAAGTTATTGCTACATTCAGAATTTTTGGTAGTTGTTGTTAATGAATGACGTGCTTTAGAGACTTTTAAAGTTAGAAATTAATGATTGCTTTTCTGAAATGAAACTTAATGCTTTAGACATGTTTCATGTAACCAGTGATGTGCACCATTGAGACAGCAGCTGTTTATGAAGAATAATGTCTAAAAAATCCAGAGAATCTCACTGTAAATCTAACATCTGATTTCCTCATTTGTATTTTTCACGCTTTTCTGGTACCTTTTTTGAATTTAGCTTCTTAATATTAAAAACAGGTGAGGTTTCAGTCCAGCTATGCACCCCTTTTCTTTCTTCTAGTTCGAAATGACTAAATGTGATCTCCTTATTTCTTATGTGTAGCTACATATAACAAGAAATGAATGGTATTAGCCTAATAAACTGCCAGGAGAGACAATAAATAGCTTCAGTACAAGATCAAGGATGGAGCTAATGAGCAGCAGACTTGACTTGTTACCTACGAATTGCGAAGAAACATAAAGGCACTGGAAAGAGGCAATTAAGGCATACCATCATGGTGAACTTGCACTCCACGCATGGTTGTGTTGGCCCAGCTGCAGCCTTTTGGAGTGTCAGATGAATGTTAATGAAAGCAAGTAAAGCCAGTTTCCATTTTAGCGCTTGTTTCTCCTGATGGCGTTATCTGTTATAGGTCAAGCAGCTACAGATGACAGCTTAATAGTTTTTCTTAAAACCAAGATAGACACCCAGAGCTGTAGCTGCTGATTAAAGATCAGATAACTAAGCACAGATGACACGCTTGGCTTTTAGGTGGCTACAGTAGATCGAGAACTCCAGTGTGAATATCAAATTGTGTCACGATATGATATAAACACAGCTGAGACTGTTCACCAGAGATCGTGCTACTGCTTCACCAAAGATCAAGTCATTTTCTAGAGAACTGTCAGCATCTGGAAAGCTCCCATTCTTTGCTGTTACTTGGGGCCCTGGATTGCCCACTAGCTGCCAGTACAGTCATGAGCAGGCTCCACGCTTAACCCCTCTTTATTTGTCTTGTCTTAGTAGCTGTATCCAAATATAGGTCTTTTCTAGGTCAAATTTTTTCTTTGCAAACAGTTCAAAGCGCTACTGACTTTTGTGCCAAAAACTAATGGAGGCATCCTGGGCTGCTCCTCTTGCTGCTTCATTTTGTCCTCTGTCTGGCGTTAACTGGCTTGCCCTGGACTGAAGAGAGCCTTGTGTGCTTTCCCCAAGGAGAAAACTTAGTGTCACTAGGCCATTGTCAAAATCTGAAATGCAAACAAAAAACTTAAGCCTGAACCAAACATATCTAAGACAAACACAAAAGATGTCTCTATTGCTGAGAGATTCCTGTTCCCTAGCCTAAGTGTAGCTGGTGCCCACAATATCCACGTTAACTCCATTTAGAGCAGCACAAACAGCTGTGCCCACACTGCATGGCACCTAACACAGGTCCCTGTGGCTGAAAGGCATTATTACTATTTTTCAGAGGTTTTATGGTTCCAAATACCTGAATTGGTGTGAGGGCTGACCCAGTGGAATGGTAGTTTGATAGCATAATACCAAGGGGGAGAAAGGTTGCACATCCTTGGACACGGTATGAGGGTATGTGAGCACTTAAGGGCATGAAAGCATGCTGGAAAATACTACGTAGGACAGGAAGATCCCAATCTGGGTATGGTCTCAGCTAGTGTGCTTATTTGAAATGTTCTCCTCAGCAAATCACCTCCACATCCATACCTGGCATTTTGTCTCAGAGGAAACTAGTTGGTTTGCTTCATAACAGGGTCCAAACAAACTAACCTTGATACAGTTTGCATGATCAGGAGATAGGGACTTAACAGCTAATCAGGGAAGTGACAGTGTAGACATACCCCGAGATTTTCATTAATAGAAAACAGTTGTTTATTCTACATATAAACATCCAAAAATATTAATTAAAACCCAAAAAACCCAAACAAAAACCTTCCCCAAACCCACAATTACTCAAGGCTTTTGGTCTAGATGAAAAGAAACACACATTTCATCTTTTACAAAACAGCAGGGCCCCTTTTTGCCACTGGCAACTGTCAGTCTTCAGGTAATTTCATAATAAGACCTGCATTACAGTCCTTGAGAAGAGTGAGGGTTGGCTGGAATAAAAAAAAAAATTAAAAGCCTTCAGTAAAAGGCAGAGTGAGAATGAGCTTAATTTACAATCCTAATGTAAAAATTCTTTGTGCAGAAGAGGTGGTAATGATGACATTATGTTGGGCAAGTCCAATACAGAAGATTGTTTATGTAGATACAAGCATTAGAGAGGACAGAATGGAAGTCGTTTCCCTGGGAAAGAAATCAACAGCCTTAAATGCATCTTTTGCAGAGACAAAAATGCTATTAGACTTCTAAAGTTGGACTTCCCTGTTTTCTTGAGGGGATAATTAAATTATTTGCTTGTTTTGTCTGCTACATTTGGATTTTTTTCTATGTCATTAAACAATGTCAATGTCATTTTGCTCCTGGCTGCTCCCTCGGGTGGCCCCTGGCCCTGGTTCATCCCCCGGGCTGCCGATGGGTCCCATTACAGACTCACAGAACAGTGGGGTTGGAAGGGACCTCTGGAGATCATCTAGTCCAACCCCCCTGCTAGATCAGGATCACCTAGAGCAGGTTGCACAGGATGGTGTCCAGGCGGGTTTTGAATATCTCCAGAGCAGGAGACTCCCCAACCTCTGCATTGCCAGCACTTGGCTCTGCCTGCCGGCACTCGGCTGTGCCCCCTCAGTGAGGCAGTGCCCACACTGGGGTCACCTCGGCTTCTAGCACGTCCCCCCTTGCAGAGCAGCCCTGCTCTGTCCATTCTCCACGTGCCCAGGTTCAGGATGCAGATGGCCATGTACCAGTTTTTGAAAAAGGATCTGCCGGTTACATCATCTGAACATGAATCAGCTTGGTGTAATTGCTGACACGCATTGGGATGCACATCTCTGCCTGGTGATTTCCGCTATTATATTTGCACTCTTGGTTGTTTCTGCCCAAGAGAATCCTTGATACTTGTTCTATTCAGCTACATTTCTTAAAACAACTTTAAATTCTAACTCAATTGTTCAACCCATTTGCATTCCTCCTCAACCGTTTAACACCTGTACACTTGGTAAGTGTACAAGTTATTCCCTCAGCTGAACTGTTAATGAATAAATAAATACTAACTTTTATTAAACTATTAATTAAAACATTACGTGATACCCAGGAGAGTCTCTTGGACAATCACAAATGGTGCAAGCCACTATCTTAACAGTAGTTGTTATAACAGAGTTATTGAAATGTATTTTCTAAGTAAAGTTTTCCCGCCAGTGGTATTTGCTCTTTCTAATATTTTCACCCAAGCCAGATTTATTACTTTGTGTCTGTGCAACATTAGAAGCTTGTCCTGTAGTTACTAGGATTTCTTATAACACCAGCTGGGGGAAAATACTATGACAACTGATTGGGCTACATCTGTAAACAGTACAGATGTTGTCCAAATTTGCCTATATCCCCTAGTAGTTGAGATACCAATAAACCACAGGCCAAAATCTTTCCCAGAGATTATCTTTTGGTAATAGACCTCTCTGTTTCAGTTATCTCTCTCTGTTTCAGAGCACCCCTTCTTGTCAGTGACTCAGTGAACCACCGTCATCGCAGTGAGTTAGGAAACTTGTGCTCTGTGGGCTCCATCACCGCCTACTACAGTGGTTCGTCCAAGCCATGCTGATCTTTTCTAATCTAGCACAAAGTTAAGGATAAGAGAACAAGTACTGATAGCTACTTTTTTTTCCATATTGAATTTCATAGATAATCTTATGCTTAGTACAAATAAACTGAATAGATTTAATGCTATCAAATCAACAGTTCCTTTTCTCCCAGAGGAAGGATCACCCTTCTTCAGCAAATATCTAATTGTGGCCCAAATCTAAGAATCTTGGGTATAATGAATATGGTTATGATACAAAGAAATCATCTGCACTTAAAACTGTAAAATGTTTGGTTTTCATATATTGCAGCAGCCCTACAATAACTGTTATGCACACTGGCTTCTGGACTCGGGGAAAACCAACAGCCACGATGATTATTGCTGCCCACACTGAAAGTTTTTCAGTCAGGGCAGTGTCAGTGCTTTCACGTGACTGCAATCAGTAACAATCCAGGAAGTCAAAAGACCGGGAAACTCAGACAGCTGGGGATGAGGAGAGCGTGGTCTGCCTGAAACCTAGCTGCTGTGAGGTAAGAAAGATGGTGAGCCTGGGAGAAAGAGGGAGAAGAGAAGATGCAATGTGATGCTGAAGTCACGCTATGCTGCTGACCTTAAGAGTGATTCACCGAGTACTGTGTCCTCTGTTAGAGGTAGGAAGCACTAAGCAGAGAACATTTGGCATTCCTGTCCATGAAAAGACCCAAGCCAACTGTTCTCCTCTCCTCATTCAGCTGTTGTAGGACCAGCTACAGATAGCTCCAGGAAGGAAGTGTTACTATGGGGAAAAGGAGTGAAACTTGATTGAAAGAAACTTATTCCCGCTACTGCGAAAAAAGGGGGAAGAGGAATCTGACTGTTGTCTGCCCAAAATTGTTATTGCAGACATGACTACGCAGTTACAGGTGCGGTAGTTAAACATTCATAAATTCCATTTTGAAGGTCAAACATTTCTAAAATTGTCATATTTTTGATTATGACTTACAGCAGCAGAGTTCAGAAGTTCTCCTCAAGTCAGGAGAAGCTGCCAAATGCAACCACATTTGAACAGGTACAAAGCACCCTTTGGGGGAATTCCTGGTTTTGTGTTACCATAAAACATCCATCAAATTCTAATCACCTCTCATTACTGCACAAGCTGTAGCTTTTCTGGGTTAGGGAAGCCAGTTCAGTCCTTCTCACCTAATCTGTCCAAAGTTTACATAATGGATCTGACCTTTCTGTGACTCTCTTAGTTTTCGTTTCGGCTCTCCTTTCCTCTTTCTCCAGCAGGTCACATTCCCAATGTTCCTTCCTAATTCATTGCAACTTTTTGTTTGTTCGTATGGGTTTTATATTTGGCACCCGTGAAATTTGTATGTGTGCTTGTGTACGTATGCATATTAACACACACACATACGTATATACACAAGCAGGTAGCTAGGTCACCTTAGCCCTTCTTTGCACCTCATAGTGAAAGTCTTGAGGGAATAAGCTATCCATGAAATCCAGTATTCGCTGTGGCAGAGAATGACCTAACCATTTAGCACGTATGGCATAACTGCTGTGTTTGCACGTGGGCCAGATGACTTGCTAACACCTTTTTGGATCTTTTTGCCATCAAACCTTTGTATTTTCCATCATCAACAAAAAACCAGTTCAGTCACAGCCTGAAACAGTAATGCTGTCATTGAACACTGTGGAATAATTGTTTCTTATAAAATGCAGTGAATTAGGCCCAAGATGGTGACAGATAATTTCTATGGAATTGAATTTAGGTGGCCGTTTTTTCTCTTTGATAAGCCCTATCTTCAGCTTGGGGCGTATCTGAGTGGTTTTTTTCTTGCCACTCAGAAAAAAACCTTTCCAAATTCAGCTTGCATTTTGACAAGACGAAACACTGTTTAAATATATTCAACAAGGCTAGTTGCTTGTCTACTGAGGTAGTTTTTCTAAAAACTAGCGCTTTATAGAAATCCTCTAATTTTTCAGTGAAGTGAGTGACATGGGAGCCCTTAGATCAGACTTTTTGTGGTGCTGAGCTGCTGAAGCTTCATGATAGAACAAGCCGTGCTTGCTATTTGAAACTAGCTATCCAGCCTTTATTCTCGGGCTCTCTGCCTCTCTCCTGCAGAAAAACTGCAAATGCATCCACAGAGATGCACAGCTGTATGAGTCAAACCCAGTTTCAAAGCTCTTCCATTTCCAAGTAAGCCTCCCAAATTACATTGTGATACACTCCTACTGTAGCCAAAGGAAACTCAAAAGTGTTTAGTCAATTCTTAGGATGTCTGGGTCTGCATAGTTTACCGTAGTCCCATGTGCTTTTCTTCCTCCAGGAACTGAAGGAGAACTGAGAGCATGAAGGGAGCGTGAAGGAAGTGACCGCCCGTTCCCGTCTCTTGTTCCATCACTAATTTGTAAGATGAACCATTGTGAAAGTAACACTTGAAATTCAATACATATAATACACATTCCCAACATTTTCTGAAATGTGCCTGGGTTTTAATTAAAATGTGAAGCACATACACTGAAGGACTTGCTTCTCTGCCAGGAGCAACTGCCTTGTGCAACTTTCCCACCGTGGACATCAAATGTCAGCTGGAAAAAACTACTTTTTGTTCTTGCATTGAAACTTCTCCAACTTTATTACAATCTGAAACATAATGTAGTAATAGAGGGCAACATTATGTCTAATATATATAATTAGTTTGCAAAAAAATATAACCAGGGGACACATTTTTGATAGAATCATTTCTTCACACAATAGTTGCAGAATAATGGATCACATTGACTGATCCTTCTTGCTAAATGCTATGACAAAGTAAATGAGCATTTGTATAAAAATGCCATAACAGTTGAAGCTTGAATTAGAGAGTCTGTAACCTTTGTTTGTGATCATAAATTACAGAGAAACCCTGTAGGCAAGAATGTAACATCAAAAAAAAAAAAAAAAAAAAAAAGGCATCCAAAGCCAAGAGATACAACCCATCAAATACTGAAAATGCATTATATTGTGCACCTTATGTTAATCACTTAAGAATCTATAGTACAAATTGCCTCCAGCAGTTTCTAAAGTTATCTCACAGGTTAAATGGACACCCATAGGTGGAGTATAGTAATTTAAAAGACAAAGGTATAAAAACTGATTTTAAGTACTAAAGCTGTCTTAAAGTCAATTTTTCTTTCATTTTGAAGCTATGCATCCCCCTCAGCTCCCCCCATTTCTGGGTGAAGGGCTAATACTAGAGGTAAGCCACTGAATCTGGCAGTATATGAGGCTTTTTCCAATCAATAACTTAGAACTGGGGCAAGAAGGTGTTACTCTTTCAGATCCAATAACTTCAGTTGTAACTTCTAACAGATATGCATCAGTAAGTTATAGAAGAAATGTGAATTTTAATCACTTATGCCCTTGTAAACACTAAAAGTAGTGGTATGTCATCCTCAGATGTGGAATTGGCATGAAATGCCATGCACCTGAGAGATGTCGTGTGCAGTGTGAGCCTGTTTTGTCTGTAATCCGAGTTCAAGAGGACTCTTAGCATTGAAAAGTCAGGTTCTACAAGCGGTAAGTGACTCCTGAGTATATTCTGTTAGCCCTTTCATTTGCTGCCTAGATGAAAAAACAGGTAACTTGGAGCTTACAGGGGAAGGGAAGGGATGGGATTCTGGGCTTGCATATGTGCAGGTTTCACTGAAGGCAATGAGAGCTGCAGAGGCCAAAACTTCTGGGAAACATAAAACCAACAGAGGCTTGATGAATCTCTTGTTAAGAAAGCAGAATTTCTGACTTACCTAAAAATCTGTTTTATTATTGTATTAAAATTTCATAATGGCTTGGAGTTGATTACCTTTTCCCCCCCACCTTTGACTCTCTAAGCACTTCAGTCTCCACAATCAAAATGAAGAAACTTTCAAATATTTATGACAGGCTTGGCAGAAATCATCTGGACTTGGCAGAAATCATCTGGACTTGGCAGAAATCACACCAAAGAAAGAAGGCGCTGTCATGCCTGTGAATAGTAACTGTGAAGGGGCAGAGGTACCAAGAGTAGCGTGCTTACAGTACCTTAAAACAACCTGATGCAAAGGTCACTGCTGTATCTTTTGCAGTGTTCAGACAGTAATGTTGCCAGTGTTACTAATGCTTCGAGTGGTGTTGCTTAACCACTTAACCACTCATGTGCTATGTGCAGAGAAAAAATGCCCCCTACTTCCATGTTCCCGTTTTACGCAACACTGCAGAAAGTTAGTGAGCAGCGTCAGCACACAGCAGTTTGTATTTGCCTCTTGGGTCAATGGATCTTAATGTTTAGCAGACTAGAAATAAACAACTAATGCATATTCAAACCCATTTTCAATAATAACAAGATAAATGATGGGTGAATATAAGTTCCTGGAAGAGCAATTCAGAGGTGTAATCACAGTGATCAGCAGTTAAGAGCAGCAGCATACGCTAGGCGCTTTGAAGGGAACGTGGGGTCCTGTCTCTCTTCTTTGACTACCCAGACCAGTCTCCAAGCCAAGGTCCCTAAGGTATGTGCCCAAGATTACGTGTCGTAAACCTCCTGCTTCCTTTCCTCACCATTGTAGTCCACTGCAGCTCTAAAACTGGAATCACAAGTCCCGTGCTTGGCCACTGTCAGGTTGGTATGTGTGCTTATGCAGGTGTATATGCACATGTACGTACAGGGAGGTAGACAAATACATTAATGACTTCTCAGAAAAGAAAGAAACAAAATCAATGAAGAGCTAGAGAGTCTACGCTAAGTTTTTCCTGAGTTAAACTTGGAAGTTTAGCTCGTATTTTACAGCAAAGTTGAGGTCAGTCATTTTTACCAGCTATGCAAACGATACTCTCATTTTCTCTTATTCTATGAGAATAAGGGAGTCTTTTCTCCATGTATACACTGATTTTTTTTTTTTTTTTAACTGACCTAATTTTTATTTTCCTCAGGTAATTGTCTGCTGGGTTAATACTCCAAGAAGAAGAATAGCTAATAGTAGAGAGAATATGTATCTATGAAATTATAATATCTAACAAAACAAAGAAATATAATCTCCTAAAGTTGGTTTTCATAATGTGCAGAAAGCCTGGGGTTGCCCAGTCTCATAAAGCACCCAACTAATACAGTGACTGTATAAAATTAATAACCTCTCAAACAAAAGATTACTGGATTAAGAAGCTACACACATTGTGCAAACTGTAAAAAACATAGCATGTTTCATCACTGAAATGGATCATTACAGGGCTGAGAAATGCCACTTGATTTGATTTGGGTGACCTTGTCTTGGCAAGATCCACAAGTTGAATTAGGATGAAAACAGAAGACAGTTCACTTGTTAACATCATAAACTAAAGAGATTCAAAGCCTGCTTGGATTTCCAGATGTGAATGCCAGCATACAAAATCAATCGGCGTACAGGATTGCATGTGTGTAGCATACACGCGCCTATGCCATATTAGATCGCATTGGCAAAAATTAAACTAAGGAAAAGCAAACTCAAAGGGATGCTGCCGCATGAAATCTCATCTACGTTCCGGTTAATAAAACAAGTAAACATATTTGCAAGGCTGGTATGAACTAGGAAGGTTTTCATTCCTCAGTCCAACTTTAGGATAAAGCAGAGAGTCCTGCTCTGTTCGAAACCCCAACATTTCAAGTTCTCTGGCAGCACAAGAGAAGCTAATTAACGAAAACCGAAGGATGACAAAATGAAGCCAGATACGCCATAAATATCTACATATATAAGCACACAGCAAGCAAGATAATAAAAAGTTAGCTAGATTTACCGTTTTAATTATCCAAGTGGGTGGTTTGCTTGGGTTTGGCTTTTTTAGGAAACGTCGGGAGCTGTTTTCACGAGGACTCGTCTACACGCATCCGCACCGCGGCAGGGGCCGGCTCCGGGGCGCGGAGAGCAAAGCGCTTCCCTCCGCAGCCACCGCTCCCCCCGCCAAAAATGAAAAGAAGAAAACGCGACGAGGGGAGGGGAGGGGAGGCACCAGCCGCCCGGGGCAAACTCCGCCGCCTGCGCTCCGCCGCCGCCCCGGCAGCTCCTCTGCCCGGAGAGCTGCGGGCTCCGCGCCTCTCCGCCGCCCCGCAACTTGCGCGCGTCGCGGGAGCCGCCGGGGCGGAGCGGGGCGGAGCGGGGCGGGGCGGGGCGGCCGCCGCCGGGGGAGGGTGCCGGGATGCGGCGCGGCGATGCTCGGCGCGGCGATGCTCCACCCGCGATGCTCCACCCGCGCTGCCCGCGGCTGCCGGACAGCCGTGGGGATGCGCCTACCTGCCGGGTGGTGTCCCGTCCCCCTCCTCGCTCCGGTGCAACGTGCCGTGGGGAGGGACGTCCCCCCGGCCGACCGCGCAGGGAGCAGCAGGGGTCCCCTGCGGCGGCTGCCCTGCGCTTGTGCCACCTTCCCCGCTGCCCGAGCCGGACGCGGGCTGGGAGGAGCCGCGCGAGTCCTCGGGGGGGCCCTGGTGCACCCTAAATCGGGTGGAAAGGCTTCTGCCGAGTCGTCGTCTTTTCAGGCTCTGCCTCGTAGGGGGAAGTAGGGGAAGGAAGGTGTGTGTCAAGCGCCCGACTTCTGTGGGATTTTGGATCCTCAGAAGTGCGTGCTCACGGATGAGACTGTTGGCCTCCTCCAAAATACCATGACCAGGCTCTGAGGAAGAGGTGCCAGGCTGCATGTGATGTAGTGGAGAGGTGGACAAGTATGTGCTCAGTTCTTCTGCAAAGGCAAAAGAGCAGCTGGCAGAGTCATATATTTGATCCAGGAGGTTTTGAAGTTGAGCGATACCTTAGGGATGTGCTTAGACGTACTTGGGAGGCAACTGACCTGCTGTCCCTGGGCTGAGCTCCAGGCTCTTCAGCACCTACTAACAGTTGCACAGCTATTCAGTGCCTTCTCTCTCTTCTAGGCACTCCGCACTGGGCCTCTGAAAGACGTCTCAGTGATTGCTCTAGCCAGTCATCTGAGGAGGCTGAGTACCACGCAGACGACCTATTTGCAAGCAGTGCTTTGAGCTTCTCTTTATGTGCTGTGTGCAGTTCACTTCCCTGATGCATATTTTACTTTGGTACTAAGTAATCCTGGGTACCAGTTAATACTCGTTCCTTTAGCTCATGATGTTTGTTGTTTGCTTGGACCTCTGTTTATACAAGTCTTTAAAGCAAACCAAAACATGCTTCAGTGAAACCAGTCCCTACATATGGTTGCAAACTTTTATTCCTCAAAACCTTAGAAAAGCTGAAAGTGCTAGCAGTTAATTTATACCTTTGGTTATTCAACAAGGCAAAGGAAAATCTTTATAGATAGCAGCTCTAACTACCTGCATCACACAGAGGCAGTCTCCCTGGACCGTTTGGTATCTGCCAGCTTCTGAGGTGGCTGCTTAGGATGTGTCTTCTGCAGGCTTTTTAAGTTCCAGTTTTATATGAGCTGAGCACAGGTTTTTCTTTTGCAGGTTTTGGCACTAGAGAATACAGTCTTCTCCTCCCTCAGCTACCAGTCGCATGTATCTCCTGCTATTGTTTGAATTAATGAATGAAGTTTTAATTATACAAGTGACCTTAGAAATAGCAGAGGTTAAGCAAAACAGTGCTGCTCCAGCCGCTGCTCCTGGTGAGTAAGAGTTGACTGTTTATGATTAACCTGTGTTCGCTCTGTGGTCTGCATCTGGCTTCAGATTGATGGCATTGCACTCGGTCTGATGGGGATGTGGAAGTGCCTCCCTAGAACTGACGATTTAGTATATGATTTTTCTGCAGTGCCTATAAACCTTATAAAAAAATTCTGCTAGGGAAAACTGCTTGAGTGACATTGATGGTGGCAGAAATTCCCAAAACAGTGTGCAAGGGCATTGGATGTCACAGTGTGAGTAAGTAGTCTCTCCAGCTTCTTCTTCAAATATCTCCTTAGGATCTCTTGCTTCCCGTGGTGTTTGCTTTGGGTTTGCTCATTGCTACTCTTTGTTCTTCGTGTGTTCTTACGGTTTCAAACCGTGGCTCAATCTCAGATTGTACTTCATGAGCAAAGCTGCCCCCTACTCAATGTAGTGGCAGCTTTATCAGCTGGCATGCCTTATAGCAATAGCTTTGAAGGTAGCAAGAAGGGGCTTTTCTGTTTTGATTATAACAGGTAGCAATTTAAAGCTTATTTTTCAGAGTAAATTCTTTGTTGTGTTCTTTTACATAGGAGCAGTCATACTGGCTCAGGCAGAAAGTCCTTCTAAGTCCATTATCTTCTCTCAGATGAGAGCTGGCAGTGGGTACTTGGGAAAAGAGTGTAAGACCTGTGCAAATACAGAGAGATCCTTGTCCCGGTACACCCTTTCATCTTGCTGAAGCTTAGGCAATACAAGTTTGAAATGCTAGCTATGCCTTTGAATGTAATCACCTTGAGGGATATTTTTTTATAAGAGTGTCTACAGACACCTTTTAAACAAATTTATACTTTTGGTATCCACTCTATCCCTCCAGCAAGCTGTTCTACAGAACACCTAGCCATTGGGCTTATGAACAAGTATTTCTTGATTGTTTAAAACTTCTATTTAGAAAAAAGCATATGTCAAAGCAACGTTGGGAAAGTTTTACTTAGCTTAAGTGATATTTGCATTAGTTTAGATAAAGCTATTTAATCCCCTGCATTTGAAAAAAAAAAAAAAAAGGTTACCGAACAGGTAATAGCTGTATAAGCTGTATACAGGGTCACTACATTTACTGGAGGAAGAAGGCCCACATCGCTTATGTACTTAGATCTCAAGTTTTTTGAGATTGTTTTTTCACCCTGAGTTTCCACAGCACCTGCTACATTAAAGGCTTGATCCTGGACTCAGGCTCCAAGGCACAGTGACAACACAAATAATAATATTGGACTATTTGAATGATAAATAAAAAGCAAATAAAAAATTGGTGTGGTGGCTGGGCTGTGGATGCAGAACGCTACTGAGTTTTGTGCATGCATTTTAGTCCCTTTCTGAGAGACTTGATGCAGACAGAAGCATTGTCTTAGATGAACAATAACAAAATTGGGTTCCTTGGATTCAAGATTGCATTCCCTATCTTTTGTTTTCAAACAATGCTCATCACCAGCGATGATGCTAGTCCCAACTTCTGCCTTGAGCTGACAGAGTTGGTCGCCAGTATCTCAGAAATTTGTTCAGAGACAATTCTCCAGGTATGTCTGTGGCCAGGAGAATCCCAGGAGGGATTTCTGTCCATTTTAGTATTAACTCTCCACAAACTAAATCAGAAAATCTGGATCTGAAGACGTCAGCAAGGCTACGGAAGATTGGCATGAGTCACGGTCACCCTCCACTTGAACAGACAGCCTTTTTCAGCTCTTTGCATTTATCACCTTGGGGGATGGGGGCATTCAAAGCCTCAGGAAGCATTGCGACTTACGGAGTTACTTATTCCCTGCGTGTGCCAGCTAATGGCCTCCCCAGCATCTCAGCTCTCCCTCCCCAGGGCTGGTGTGGTAGATGATAATGAGCTGGTGTGTAAAGCTGGCGTGGGAGACGAGTGGGGAAGGGAATCCTCAGTTTACGACGGTGTTTGAAATTCCAGTATCCAGCCATGAAGTCCAGGTTGCTTTCCTCTTTGTCTGCAGACTCTGCCTCACATCAGTATCGAGAGAAAGAAGGATTTGAGCTGGTTTGTAAGCCACTGTCCTTTGTAAGCTCTCCTCCCTTCCGGATGCTACAGATTTGGTACATTGGAAAGTCTGGGGGCTTTTTAATCACATTTCAATCCCCCTTGTGCAATAAATCAGATGGATAATTTGTGTTTCCTGTGTGGCATTCCTTTGTTTGCAGGGTCCATTTCTTTCTGGCATGTTTCTTTCCGGGGACTTTAAGAAGTTTAGTTGTTCCCTGCTGCTTCATTCTTTCCCATTCACTAACGTAAATCTGGCGGCTGGGGTTTGCTCACAGCCATCTTTCCTCTCTGCCTGGATCGTATCCACAGGCCTGGAGGTCAATCAGGTGGGGATGCTGGGTTTTTTTTTTTCTTCATATACTTCCTCCTTACCAGGCCTGGATTTGAGAAAAGAAAGGCTTTTGTTCTGGAAAAGCATAATAGCATGCTGGTGAAGAGTGTGGTAAAGCTCATGCTTTTGTGCTGCAGGTGCATTGGGAAGTTAATGGGTAGTTACTATTCCCTTCTCCCTCCTCAGCTCCGGGGTATGCCTGCGCAGACTTACAAAGCCACATCTTTCCAGTAAACAAAGCAGGATCAGAGCAAGGACCTGAGCATGAACATATATTTGCCCATGCTCTTTAGTTTGTACCACGCTCCTGGGTGTGATGGTAGCCTGTGCCAGCTAGCACTCTGAGATGATGCCCAGGCATAATTCAGAGGAGAGCACAGGCCAAGGGCTGTTTCTTATCAGCACTGTAGTTATGGCAAACTGGGGCGGATTTAAAATTAGCTGTATATCGACACAGTCAGTGGCAGCTTTAATGTATTTTAGCTGTGAGGATCTCAGCAGTATATTTTTTCAGTAGGGAGTAGTGTGTGTGCATATAATACATTGGGATCATGAGAAGAGTATTGTACTAGGTAAGAACAATATGTGTTCTTCATTACCAAGATAATGAAGACGAGAGTGTTTAGTTACGTAGCAGAAAGCACCACCACAAAATTAGCCATTCACTTGTGAAGGACTTTTGTAGCTTTCTCCTACATGCACCTTGTCATGCTCTGCCTGAGTTGCCACATTTCCATCCTCTGTGACCTTGGGGATAGCCAGTAAAATCCCCAGTGAGGGAGGGCTAAGGTGCTGGCACCTGAAAGTATAGGAGCTCTGTGAACTGTTTCGCACTGCTGACCACCCCCCACCCCCCCCAGGAAAACCCCACTGTGGAAACTAGTTACGTGTGGTAGCAAGCTGCTACATGTCGTAACGTGGTATTTGCTGCTGCTGTTGGTACCTGATATCTCCCTCTTACCTTGCCTCCGTTGTGTTATCCTGCTGCAGCACATCTGTCTTCAGACAGAGGGACAAAGAAAGGTTTTAGTGAGGTTTTTATAGCTGTGATGGGGATGGGCCCCACCATGCCCTCAGCCAGAGCCACCCCTGGACACAACGCATTGGCTTTCTGCGGGGTGGAGAAGTGGCCCTGACCCCGCTTACCCAGGCATAACCAAAGACACCAAGGACAAGACAAAACAGCTTAAACTGATGTAAGAAATTAATGTGAAGAGATTTCCTCCCACTGGGTTTATGAAAGGTAAAAGTTGCGGTTTAGTCTCTAGGACCACGCTGTCTTGGAGAAGAAGCTCCTCTTTGGCAGAGACATTTATCAAGGCAACATCTCAGCATTGCAGTGGCCTTTTTGATTTTTACTGCTCTGTCCTTAGAAGAGCTCTAGTTGACCATCTTTCCCCTTTTGAAATCCCTCTACTCTTTCTGTCTCCTTTCTGAGCATATCTATCTATTGTACATATCCTGACTAACTGGTATGGTGTGAAGGGAGGCTGAATCAGCGTGACACAGAGATTTGGAGCCGTCTCAGCTTAAGGACAAAACCCCTCCAGAGCAGCGTGAGGGTGCTTAATGGGTGGCTTTGTGGTCAGCAGAGGTGAGAAGGAGCTTGCTGAACCTGCAGTGCAGCTGGCAGCGTTTGGCATCAGAGCCATCTTTAGGAGCTGCTGCTGAGTCCCAGCACGACCGAGGGACTGATGCCTCGCAATTCTTGCCTTTTCTATTTCAGTATAAATATCTACACATTTGGGATAAAATATGATATGCAGATGCCAGGCTAACTTCAGTTAGATGACAGGGGTTATGAAGCTGTTATTTACCTTACGGTGTCTAGAGAGTAGGGAGTGTAGCCTCATCGACTCTGCCTTGCACAGCCGTCCCAGTAATGTGCTGTGCTGTGCCCTTAATGAGGGTCAGTGGAGCAGGTCAGCGGGGGCAGTGACAGACCATCTGTGGTTTGCAATACCAGGTGCTGAGCGTCTCTCAGAATCAGACTATTTGTTTGCATCCTTTAATTAAAACACTCTCAGGTCTCTTAAAGTCTGACTATTAAGTGAGAATGAAGATTGCTGCTTAGGAAAACAGCTAATCATTTTTACTTAATGAAATGTGTGTATCTCATTGCTGTGTATCTAGACAGGAAAAAAGTGAAAATGTTTATCCTCTGTGAATAATACTTACACTCCACATATTCAAACCCGCTCTCATCACAGTGGCCATTGGATTAAGCTCAAGCATGCCTCGCAGCAGAATTAGCATGGTGTATGGGGCAGGTCACGGTGGGTTACTCTTCTCCAAAGAAAAACAGAGAGGCCAAGACTCCCTCTTGGAAAAAAGAAAATGCCACAACTTCTGTGGAGAGAGGGCGGGAAAGGAGATGCACAGCACTGGCTAACTGAAGAACAAGAAAGAGATTGGGACTTTAAAAAAGCATGAATGTTCTCTCATGATGCACAGGAATAGAAGAATACAATGCAAAGTCACTCAGAACAAAACCATGAAATTTACTGTTACCAGAAAAAAAAAAATAAATCATTAGAGTGTTTCCAGAATGTGAAAACTGAATATGACACACAGCTGAGAGGGAAGATGAGGATGTTTATATCCTGTTTTATAACTAGATTATGTCAGGAAGAACTCTAATATCTCTTTCTTAGATTTAGTAACTTCCATTCCAGTTGTCTACTGGGGTTTTAATAGCTTTCTTCAAACCAACATATATCAAGGTATATGTTCATATAGTAAAAAAACCCCAAAAACTACAGAAGCTGGCAAAATCGCTATGCTTTCTTCCTTCCTTCAAAAGTGAGGATGTCCTCCATATTTCATATTTTTGTAAAGCAGAGACCGTGCAATACAATTATTCATCCAAAGTGTTAACTGCTTAAGATCTTAGGTGGATATGTCAGCCCTTGGTAAGTATCAAATCAATTCTTAATCATAACGAAGAAGGTAGGAATCTGAGAGAACCTTCAGATGAGAGCCGCAAGAGAAATCTTGATAATTTTCACTGCTAAATTACTGGGTAATTACATTTAACAGATTACTTCTTTAGGCAGATTGTTGTCTCTGGGAATGCATGTTTTTATTTTCTGGAAATTGTATTTTCCACTTGGCTGGGTGCTGCTGTTCTGTCAGCTGCTGTGATCACACTTGCACACATGCACACAAACACACAGAGGCTGGTATCGGAGCAGTATGCAACTGGAAATGGATGAGTTTGATTAGCAAAAGGAAGAAATGCTAATTACAGGGCAAAATGGTGTACAGTTTGCTTATAGCTACAGGTAATAGTCTCCTTACTCAGCACATCATTAAAATATATCTGCTACCTCAAGCTAAAGGCTTGCTGTAGCATGTAAAACAGTAATATAAACAACAAATTCAGACCTCAGCTCAGTAATGAAAAAAACCCGAATATGTCTTTTTCCCCAAAGAAAAATGTTTTGCATAAATACTGATCATGAGAACTATTGATGTCAGTACTGCTTGCAGAGATGTGTCAATGCTGATAAAAAAATCAGTGGCATGGGGATGACTTCTGAAAATGACAAAAAAAAAAAAAAAAAGCCTGATGTCTACTTAAATACATACCAAAGTGCCAGTAACACAATTCAGCTCTGAAGAGGGAAAGCCAGCATTAAGTTGAGAGAAAATTTATTTCGTTCCACTTCAACAAAATCTGAAGCAATTTTAGTTGAAGAAAAGGTAATGGACTAGTCCCTGCTGTATTCCACTTTATTGTGCTTTTTCCTAATTTCTGCAGGCATTGCCTTTTCTCTAATTTGTTGATATTCTGTTTGTTTATTATGGGGTATTTTCCCTGCAATGTTGTGTCATTTCTGTATTTCTTTGTCTCTGTCCCTTTTGTACATCATCTTTTTATTTGTGTCTATTTGCTTCTATTTTTCCTGTATTTGTGTTAGAATGATTTCTATTACGGTTGCATTTGGAAGCCTTGACCAAAGATGGATTGTCCACTGTGTGAGGACTGCAGACACTATTGGTAGGCAACAAGCTCTTCTTTCCATCTAATTAGATAAAAGAGCAAAAAGGCATAAAAGAGAACAAAAACACTGGCAGGTGAAGTAACTTCTTGACTTTCTTACCTCTTGAAGCTTATTCATATTTACCTAAACAATTTTGCTACTTTTTTTTATAGAGGGAAGGTTCCAAACAATGAAATAACAATAGAGGTAAAATATATAATGCACCATATCAGCTGAGGACAAGAAAGCTGTGGACAATAGAGGAAAGGAAATTTCCACCTACTTAAAATGAAGAAGAACTTCCCTTCCATATTATCAGTACTAAGAAATTGTGCCTTTGCTTTCTCAAATCCACATGCAGACATTTCAAAATCATTGGGAATGAGCACATATAAGCAATGTTAACTGCAAGAGTTAAACTATGTCCCATAACAGGTTCTGATGTTAGAACAGTCTTTCCCTTTCGATATCTTAAGAGAATTTTGTTCAGTCAGACTCCTTCCTAGAAAACCCAGAGCTTCATTCCCTGCTAATAGGCTACTAGAATTATTTTGATAACACGCAACTTTGGTCTCTGCCCCAGGATGTTGTCTCTGTAATGGGCTGATTTTGTTCTCATTCAGATTTGTTGAAGATTTCCTGAAGTCTATGGGGCTCAGTCATTTTCACTGAGAAGAGTTGTCTTTGTCATCTTGGAGATATTTTCAAAACTAATAAGAACTTCATGAAATGAATAACTGCCTCCTCCCTGATGTAGGGGAAAAAAAAAAAAAAGAGCAGGTCTAACAATCTAAATCTTATGAGTAGCTAGATCTGTTTTCTGCAGGAAAGAAAAAGTCATGACATCAGTCATCAGGAAGGCCAGAGGAAGTATCTACATAATCTTACTCAAAATGAACTTAGGATTCATGCTGGAGAAGGAGCAGAAAAAGAGAGCCAAAGGGAAGAGGACCAATAGCTAAAGGAAAGCATGTCTTCCACAGTGGCCGAATCATAGAATCACAGAATCATAGAATGGTTTGGGTTGGAAGGGACCTCAAAGATCACCTAGTTCCAACCCCCCTGCCATGGGCAGGGACACCCTCCACTAGACCACGTTGCCCAAAGCCCCATCCAACCTGGCCTTGAACACTTCCAGGGATGGGGCCTCCACAACCTCTCTGGGCAACCTGTTCCAGTGCCTCACCACTCGAACAGTAAAGAATTTCTTTCTAACACCTAATCTAAATGGACCCTCCTTCAGCTTAAACCCATTACCCCTTGTCCCCCAGAGCTGGACACAGTACTCCAGGTGGGGTCTCACAAGAGCAGAGTAGAGGGGCAGAATCACCTCCCTCGACCTGCTGGTCACACCTCTTTTGATGCAGCCCAGGACATGGTTGGCTTTCTGGGCTGCAAGCGCACACTGCCGGCTCGTGTTGAGCTTCTCTCATCCACCAACACCCCCAAGTCCTTCTCCTTGGGGCTGCTTTCAATCCATTCCTCGCCCAGCCTATAGTTGTGCTTGGGATTGCGCCGACCCACGTGCAGGACCTTGCACTTGGCCTTGTTGAACTTCATGTGGTTTGCACAGGTCCACTTCTCCAGCCTGTCAAGGTCCCTCTGGATGGCATCCATTCCCTCCAGCGTGTTGACCACACCACACAGCTTGGTGTGTTGTCGTCAAACTTGCTGAGGGTGCACTCGATCCCACTGTCCATGTTGCTGACAAAGATGTTGAACAGTGCCGGTCCCAGTGCCAACCCCTGAGGGATGCCACTTCTCACTGTTCTCCACTTGTACGTTGAGCCGTTGACCACAACTCTTTGAGTGTGACCATCCAGCCAATTCCTTATCCACCCCGTGGTCCGTCCATCGAATCCATGTCTCTCCAATTTAGAGACAAGGATGTCGTGCGGGACAGTGTCAAATGCCTTGCACAAGTCCAAGTTGATGACATCAGCTGCCCTTCCCTTATCCACCAATGCTGTAACCCCATCATAGAAGGCCACCAAGTTTGTCAGGCACGATTTGCATGCATTTGTCTCGGTGCTCTCAAGTCCAGCGTCCCTTGCTCTAAGTCTTTTTCTACACTTTTCATGGACATTTGTGCTGATTTTGACTGAATGAGACCAATGTGACTTTTTCCATAGCTAGATCAATATTTGCCACTGCTTGCTTCCACCAAGTGCTAAGACGGCAGACTTCTTGAAAAAAATCCTCCTCCCCTTCCCTTACTTTTCTTAATCCAGAATGATATTGATACATTTCCAACCCACCCTGGCACTAAATAGCTGCTACTGGTTCTTTTAAAGAAATCTTTGTGGGTGGTTCTGACTGACTAAAAAGTAAATAGACCACAGAAGATAGATAACATTTAATTTAAGTTAAAATTATTAGGGTTTGCTCAGACATCTCTGAGTCTTTTTGTTTTCTGCTACTTTGATTCATATTTAGAAAATTCCATTGGAAAATGAAAAGCCCAGGGACATATTTATTGCAAAGATTTTGAATCTTTCATTATTAAACAACTTGACTGATCGCATTGTTCTTAAACAGACTGAGCTCAGGTGAGGATATGGAAGAATAGATGAGACAAATAGTCTAATGGCTTCTAAATAAATGCGTCTTTCAATGACAGCATTTGCTTTTAAAGATCCCACACTCTGAAATAGCTTCTTGCATCATTAATGAATAGTGTTTAGCTGACTGATTGTTCACCTTCTTTTGTGCAAGAGCTTTGTGGATTTGCTTTAAATACAGACTATGGAATGAATGTATTTGAGATTTTAAAAGTCCCTGTTTTCTAAAAAGCAGCTTTGTCATCAAGTTACATTTCTGAAAATATGTAATGTTAACTTCCCCCCCCCCCCCCCCCCCCCAGTTTCTTGGCTTGTAAAAATGTAAATGATATTTTAGGACCCCCACCAATCTATCTGTATGCTTTCCTCTGTGAGTGAATAAGCATACTCTTTCAAAGCTCAGATTAATTTGAAACTGTAAAAAGTTCTGCTAAAAGAGTATAGGAGAAGTTTCTTTTGTGATATTTTTCTAAATAAGTCACTAGATTTATTTTTCAAGAGATGAGATTACTCCTTCATTTTTCAAGAGATGTTTGTAACTTTGTAAGTGATGGTAAGATTGTCATGGGAAAGCACTAGTGGTTAGTGTGTTTTCTTAAAAAAAAAAAATAAAAAAGAAATAAAAGAAACATAGATTTATATTGACCAGCTGCATATTACATGAGATCCTCAAGATCTGAGGCTGGTAAAGTTCGTGGTCATTCACTTCAGTCAGCCTTCCAGTTATTTACAATGGAGGGGAACTTTCTAGTGACAGTTGCCTTTCTCCAAAGACAAGAGGATTGGGGAAGTTACTGGCAATTCTGCTTTTACCCTGAAAAGCTTTAACCACACACCCAAGCATTTCCCAAGCTGTGCATCCAAGCATTTCCCAATAGATAAGCACCTCTCTTAAGTTTTCTGCCTTTCATCGCTCACCCCTGTGCCTTCCCTCTTTTTTGAGAGATGATGGGCTCCCTCTGTCATCATGGAACTTTGAATGTTTTTCTTTCATGCATTTCCCAGAAACATCCACTTTTCTACATATTTTTTCTCTCCCTTCATTTGTGTTTTTCTGACTTCTATCCTGCAAACCCTTGCATACGTTCAAAAGCTTTAGACCTTCACCTGCTCCCTCGTAGAGAAAGACGCCTTCTGAGGCGTCGTCTTCCCTGTAATTCCTGTGCTGTGCATGTGTTTTGCTTTCTCAGGCGCCATTCCACTCCCTCACCTCTGATAAAATCTTTGATCTTAAGATTTAGTAGGGACAATCTTTCAGAATAGTTTTCATACACCTAAGGGCGGCTCTTGCTTCCTACTCCTGTTTTATCTTAGAATAGACTAGAATATTTAGGAGGAATAGTAAAATATGATTAGGAGATCTGTCACATGCATAATCTTAAGATTTATTTGATATAGGAGTGACCAATGGCTCATTAGTTTGTTCCTGGTGTTGTCTGTGTGAAGTTCAGCTACTGCTTTGTTTGAACTTTAACCACTGTCTGCTTGCTGTTACTTTTATGAAACTATCTTTGCAAAAATGAAGAAAGGTGAAAACTAAGATTCCTCCTAAGTGTATTTTGTTGTCTGCAAAAAGACTTGCAGATTGGTTTCCTGAACTTTTACATGCATATAAGAACATGGAAAATTCATTCACCAATCTGTTGGAAGGTTTTTATGAGGGAAATCTTTTGCAGTTAATAATAAAACACACTCAAACCTATAAATATATTATTTTGAGTTTATAAATGTAACAATTGATCTGCTTCGCTGACTAGGAGAAACTCGATGCCAGGGAGCCATCTCATTTGTTTGCTATCAGATCTAGCTGGGAAACAGCAGGTGATTTCTATAAAGGGACAGAAACAAAATAGGTGGGTTTTGCTGTTTGAAGTGGGTGGGGGCTAAAGTGTCTGCAGTGGCTAGGATCTCTGCTTCAGCAATACAGCATGTCCTGAAAAACAAAACCTTAGTAGCAAGTCTTATCCTTCTGGGCAAGGTGTTGGTTTGCTTTGGAGCTCTGCCACTGAAGGTTTAGCTGTTGAACGAGAAGAAGGGACTTTTAGGGTTGGCACCTAAAGTGGCAATGTTCAGGCTCTAGGCAAAAGTTTTGGCCTGTTGGATGCCAGGGAAAAGGCAAGTACAGCTGAGTTCAGCGTGTCTCTCCTCTCATCTGTTGTGCCTAAGTCAAGGTAAGATGGTTCATGGCTGATACATTTACATTGTGCAGAAGAAGGTAGCACCTGGCTCCTGCCTCTGTAGGGACTCTCTTGCAGGGTGTGGGCTCCAGCCTTGCCCAGGGCTGCTGCAGGGGCATCTCAGGTGAACTGTAAGTGCCCCCAGGGTCTTGGCTTTGTTAGTGATCTCTACCTCACTGTTGTGTGATTCTCAGGGCTGTTTTATGAAGCAATGTAAAGATGGTTTTGACGCACGTTGTGAATTCTGTACCTAATGGTGAGGAAATGTCTGATGTGGAGTACCTACTTTCGTTGCTAAGATCCTGTTGTTAGTGGGTGGCGTGGTCTTTAATGGTAATGTCTGTGCCTATGACCTAAAGGGGTTTAGTTCTACTGTTCTGCAAAGTTTAAGCTTCATCAGAGCATGCTTTTGAGAATGTAAAATTATATTTTACCATTAAACTTAAATGTTTGGAATTAAGGTAGTCAAATGTTTCGATGCTCTGAAAATGCTTATCTCTAATTCTTAGCATATGAATTTTTCTTCCCCTTTGTAAAAAGTATTTGCATTAGCCTAAATCAAATCCCATGGGGGGAGGTGGAAATATGAATAGGTTGGATTTATCAAGATTTTTTTTTTTAATGAAATAGCAAAATACTTTATCTAGGACTTTGCTGAGGTGGGAGAGAGGTTGGGCAAGAGTACCTGGTTCCTTTTCTGTATAATCACTTGTACTTAATGAAAACTTTGGAACACTGCTGAAAATGCAAAATTCGCAGTGCTAGTCTATTTTCACATTTATTTTCCTAAGAAAGGCTGTCCTTTTATGATAACTCTTTCCAATATAAGGTTGGAAAAACAAAAGGTTTATCAGAATGGCACCTGAGGTATTATTGAGAGATTGTGCCTGAGACTTCTGAATTCTAAAATGTCTTTTTCGTATCCATCTGACTCTTCCTGATCTTCCAGTATTTAAAGCTGACTTTCCTTTACACTTTCTTGGAGTCCTTGAGTATACTGATCTTTAGGATATGCTGTTTATATTATATTGATGATGATCCAACATGTATTCAAGTAAAGAACAACAATTATTCTTCATAGAATTGTAGAATGGTTTGGGTTGGAAGGGACCTTAAAGATCATCTAGTTCCAACCCCCCTGCCATGGGCAGGGACACCCTCCACTAGACCACGTTGCCCAAAGCCCCATCCAACCTGGCCTTGAACACTTCCAGGGATGGGGCATCCACAGCCTCTCTGGGCAACATGTTCCAATGCCTTCCTTCCAGTGAAGAATTTCTTTCTAACACCTAATCTAAATGGACCCTCCTTCAGCTTAAACCCATTGCCCCTTGTCCTGTCACTACACTCCCTGATAAACAGTCCCTCTCCAGCTTTCCTGTAGGCCCCTTCAGGTACTGGAAGGCTGCCATGAGATCTCCCTGGAGCCTTCTTTTCTCCAGGCTGAACACCCCCAACTCTCTCAGCCTGTCCTCACAGGAGAGGGGCTCCAGCCCTCTGATCAGCTTCATGGCCCTCCTCTGGACTTGCTCCAACAGCTCCATGTCTCTCCTGTACTGGGGCCCCCAGAGCTCGACGCAGTACTCCAGGTGGGGTCTCACAAGAGCAGAGCAGAGGGGCAGAATCGCCTCCCTCGACCTGCTGGTCACACCTCTTTTGATGCAGCCCAGGACATGGTTGGCTTTCTGGGCTGCAAGCGCGCACTGCCGGCTCATGTTGAGCTTCTCTCATCCACCAACACCCCCAAGTCCTTCTCCTTGGGGCTGCTTTCAATCCATTCCTCGCCCAGCCTATAGTTGTGCTTGGGATTGCGCCGACCTACGTGCAGGACCTTGCACTTGGCCTTGTTGAACTTCATGCAGTTCGCACAGGTGCACTTCTCCAGCCTGTCAAGGTCCCTCTGGATGACCTGTCTTCCTTCCAGCATGTCAACTGCACCACACAGCTCTTTATTTTTTTATTTTTGCTGAATATTAAGCTGAAATTCTGGAAGTTCTGCAGAAAAGACCACAAGAAATGTTGCGCAATAATTATTGTAAAACTCACTGAGTAGAAAACTGTTGGATGACTACTTTCTATCCAAAGTTGTATACTTGTGGACTCTGGACAATGAAAGTTGTTATTTGTTAAGGATATACGTAGGGATATGCAAAATATCTTCAGGATTTGTTCTTTTGACTTTGCAAGTTTATATAACAAATACTGAATTTATTATTTTATAATTACAGATTCTCAGACTCTAATAATTTTATCCAAAAAATCCTTGCAGTGTGGATGAAAATATCATGCCTCAAACTACAATTAGAAATAAAAATTAGTTGGGGTAAAAGCCTGTGATTGTTGTAAGCAAAGTTCATAAGAAAATGTCCAGAGATGACCATAATATGCTTATTTACAAACTTATTACCAACATGCTATTGTTTATTAAACCCCTTTTCTTGAAAGGTGGGAAGTGAAGAGAGGTGAAAGCAGAGTGCTCTGTTTTGACTAGATTTAAGTGACTCAGCTGGTTAATGCCTTTACAACAATGATATAATTGCCTGATAATTGTTTGTAATTTTTTTTCTTGACTCATTCAGGATGAAAATTGTGCTTTCCAGGAATGAAACATGCTAGAATGGTGGCTGAAATTCTAATGTTCAAGAGTAGTTTAATTTCAAAAGGGCTATAGGTAAATGGAATGCTGCATGCAATTAATGTACTTATAATTCAATATCTATTTTTGATGCACTAGAAAATGTTTTTTTTTCCCAAAAAAGCTTTCTCTGAAGTCTGGAAATAGAAAAGTGACTTTTTCAGTACAATGGAAGCCTGAACGTACTAACCGTACCTCTATAAAACTTTGGCAATGACTTGTTTTTATAACCCAATAAGATAGAATGCATTTTTTCCAATTTGTTCTGCTTGCATTGTTCGAAATTACTCCAACTTTTCCCCCTTCAATAGAGTTAAAAACAATTCTTTGTAAATGCTTTTCACTGAACAAATGGTTAGATATAAGTTACAACACTTGCTTTAAGCACTTGTCCAAGAATATGCACTGCTAATAGCCCTTTTCTAACAAAAGCTTAATCAATAAACATTAACTGGGGAATTGGAGAGTGCAAGTTATTCATTTTATTGTGTACCACTAAATAACACTTTCAAATTTGATGAACAGCCTACTTTCTAAATTTCAAATTCTGTGTAGCCCGATTTATTATTTTTTTTTCTTCCTCAAAATAGCTCGTGTCAACAATGCTTCTTTTTGGGTTACAAGTAAGAGTCAACACCCTTTTGCTCTAAATCCAGCACTATTATTCCTCCAAGTTCAGGCCAAGACAGGAGTTAGGAGCTGCACAGGGAGTATTTTGGGGTTGATGTGTTGTCAGAAACTGAAGTGAAAAGTGCTGAGACAGTTTCATAGCTGCAGTACGCAGCGTTTCTCTGGAGAAGCCTCTCTGGGAGGCTGCGGTGCCTGACAGGTCCTCTCTGCACAGAATCATCACCCGTGTTCAAGACCTCAGCACGACCTGGCAAATTCTTGAAGTGTTTTTATACTAGTCTCTGAAATATTTATCATTTCTGTCAGCAGCCACCTTGCTTTTTTTTTTTCTCTCTGCAAAATGCGCTCCAGTCAGGACCCCGATCTTACACATTTAGCAGGCTCTTGTTAGGCTTGGTGCCTGGTGAGACGAGTGACTGCCTACCTCCTCGAAAAGCAGCCCAGCTCTTCAGAGTGGCTGTTCTCATCTTCTAGGAGGATTGCTGAAATAGCCAGAGACCACTCTCTGAATATTAGTGCTTACATGAAGATTAACTACCCTAATTTCTCTTGTCCTATGGAAAAGTTGGAAATTGATTTTGAGGGAGGTGCTGCACAACCCCCAAGAAGCTGTTCAGGTGGAGGAATTTATGATGTGATGTGACCTGGAGAAAATGTGAAATGATCACCTGAGCTTGCCTGATTTGTAGAGGAAAGGATTTTTGCTTCAGAAAGCCTTATAGATCTGGAGTTGCTCACAGTTTGGGTAGCGATGGCAGTTTTGGTTCATAGAGTTGATCTTTATGCTAATATTCTCCTGGCGTTCTTGTCCAGAGTAATAACCAGTCATTAAATACAGCTTGTCTTTTTTATTTTTCCCCTCCAGCGTATGTATAATTTTACTTCCAGTTCAGTAACCTTGTTACATCTGGTTTCTCAGACAGCTTTAAGGAAAGGTAAATAAAGCACTAGGCATAGTGCAACTTTGGGACAACAGTTATAATAATTTTGAAGCACTATGGAAGTCTTTTGATGCTGCAAATTCTTTTTTACTTACAGCAGAAACACAATTTTGAAATATGGTTGCTATCTTATTAACTATTTTAATTGCTAGATAGTTAATGCTATGTAAACCAAAGCTAATATCTGGCTTGAAAAAAAAATACACTCTTGGAAGTGTAACCAAATTGAAGCAACTGACACAAATTGTGGGACTTATCTCCACAGCCTGGAGACATCTCTTCCTTTTAGACAACTCTTGTCCCGTGTTGCCTGCTACCGTTAGCTTTCACCTCACTGACCAGTGTGAGACTGTACACGCCTTAAAATGGTCCAAGTTTTCTTTAAGAAATGTGCAACTATGCCTTGGCCATAACTTGATAGTAAATAGCAATAACTGTAAGATACATGATTTGTTTTCCTTTTCAATATCTGAGATAATATTTTGGGAATTCTTGACTTCTGATATTTGAACTTGAAAGAGTTTTCAATAAACAACAGCAAAAACCTTTAAACCATGTCGACAACTGCTATGTGTAATATTTCAATTTTCTAATACAGTAGTCTAAATGAAAATTATTGGTTATTTTTCTTCTTCCAGTAAGAATAAGACATTAATGAACAAGGAATGTTCTCCTAGTTTTGCAGACAGCATATGTAACGCAGTCATACACCAGAGAAATAGAGCGAATCATCATCCCGGATCACAAATATCCTTTCCATGAGAATATAAATGAGGCGAACAAATCATCTTTAGAAGATGACAAGTTCAAGAGAAATTTTCTTCAGGAGGAAAAAAACCCACAAAAACTGGGCAAAATTCCTGCTTAACTCCTGAGTAACCAGCAGCTTGAGATAATAATTCTACCCTCTAAATACTTCACTCAGTGAGAGGCCAAGTTGTACCAGGAAACAGTTTTTCTGGAGACTGCAGTGCCAAGACCTGTCTAGGAGTCTGGATAGGAACAGGGAAAAGGGATTATCAACATGATGCTGCATTTTTCTGCTTAGTTAAATACTCAGACCATGAGGAATTCTTCACCTGTGTTTTCCTTCTCTTCCCCCCCCCCCCCCCCCCCCCCCCCCCCCATTGGATTGGGAAGTTTGGCTTGGATGGCAATGTTCCATGCGTGGCGTGCGTGTTGTATGAAGGAGAGGGAAGTGAAGCGCATGGCTCAGCTGGATGGCACTAGGTACAAAGCCAGGGTTTGGTGTGGTAATGCAGGAGCAGTTAAACCAGTCCTTCTTAAGAGGTAGGACTACTTTTATTTTAGTGGTTGCGTGGTTTTATTTTAGTGGTTTAAGAGCTTGCAGATAAAGCAAAAGGCACTTAGCAGGCAGTGTACCATTTTCCTTTGGATGATAACTGTGCTGTGTTTCCTAGGACAAAAGCCTCAGTGAATCCCGAGCTGTGGTCTCACACGTTGTCTGCTGCCTTAGCACGGTCCCGAGGAGAGGGATTAAAGGATGCTTCTGATCACGTGGGGCAAGGGTGATGCCTTGGGGAAGAGCATTAGCAGGAAAGACTCCTTTGCTTTATTTGTTCCCCTGGCAAAAAAAAGGTGTTATTCTTGGCTGTCTTGTAACTTTCAGTGGAGAGGTATTTTATTCTTTTTTTGTGTGTGCTTGCATGTGAGACCTCATAGTATTTGAGCAATAAAATGCTGGTTTAATCTCTGCTCCTTCACTATGTGTATGGTGGTTCTAGAACTGTGCAGAATCCTGAAACATCAAGGTTGGTATCAGCAGAAATAGCACATTGCTAAAATGCAGTCAGCCTGTATTGCGACCAAAATCCTCGCTTACAAATGTACGCCATCCCTTTAACTTGTGAACTATCCTGCTTGCTGAATAAGCACTTCTGCTTTGTCCCCAGTGTCTCTGTGAATTACAGTTGGCTGCAATTTGATAGTTACCTGGGGAAAAGGAATACATATTGGGATGTTTTTTCTTTCATGTAATAATCACAAAATATGGCTTACAGTACACCACATGTCTGACTGCTTCGGAAGGAGGGAAAATTTCCTTTTTCAGTGAGACAGATGACATTTAGTATACAGATGTTTGTGATAAAGCAGAGAAATACTGTGCTCCAGGGGAATTTGACTTTTTTTTCCTACTTTAGAATATGGATATTTCTAGCAAAAACAACTCTACTTACTGTATGGGAAGGGAAACGATGGCAAGAATTAACTGCTTCCTTCTCTTGACTTTTCAATTGAGGAAGTTTCTTGAGTAAAAAGAGACAAAACAGTAGGGGAAATAGGTAAAATAGATGCTTGTAGAATGGAGAATTGGAGCCTTAAAACGAAAGAATTTGGACTATAAACTTCAGTAACAACAGTGTTGCTGTGCAAGTACCACAGAGGTTGGTGTTAAAGCAGATTTTTCTGCCGTGGATTGGAACAGTTTGTAGATTATTTTTTTTTTTTTTTGCTACTTGTATATCCAAATTGAATTAGTTACAATGCATTTTAGCTTACAGCTGATATCTGCAGCATCCCTTTACAACAAATGGTTGTCACTCCTGTTCTTCACCAAGCATTATTCACCTTCAGTGAAATAGTCTCTTTGTACTCAGTTTCACACACCATAGGTGAGAATATAACAGAGGTATGTCAGCATCATGCAATTTCAATCTGCCTGTTTTATTATTAAAAAGATATCTCATTTGGGTTAGCAGTGGAAGGAAAACAAGAATTGAAAATGTATGAAAGTGTGAGGAGATGGGGAAGCTCATAGTAGTTAAGACGGATTTATCACTTTAATGATATTTTATGGTATGCTCCTGAATATGCATCAACAGGTTGTAAATAATCCAAAGGGAGGATTTGCACAAGCTCTGAAATGCTTTCAGTGTCCCAGCCCAATTTCGAGCTGTGACAAATAAGCGTAAATACTGCAGGCAGCATTTTGCTCATCTCTCTAGCATTCAATCACTTGTAAAACAGACTTAAAAGGAACAATGCTGTGAAACCTGGCTTAACTGACCACTGGGGAGAGTGACAAAAAGCATTATCTAGAATGCTTTATGGAGAATACTTTTTGTTACAAAAGTCACTTCTTGAATAATCCTTACTGTATGGAAAATACCAGTTATGGAAACGATGGCCCAGTTTTCTGCCCGTTGCAAAAACTTAGTAAGCAGCAGTGATATCCCAGTGACCCCTTTCTTTTACTGAGGTCTGCTGGCTATGTGAGGATGTTTCAAAATAGGAGTGACCGTGAGTTTGCAATGGAAATCTCTCTTAGAAAGGTGCCAGTTCAGACAGGACTTAAGAGAAAAAAAGTCTTGTGTTCTGGATAAAGTTTTTAGTCATAATTGGGAAGGGAGAACCACCTGCAATAGGAAATAATTGGTCCCTGTTGTGGTGAGGCTTTGTTAGGGAGTGGTTAAGCTTGTTGCACGTCTTCCTAATATGTATTGGCAAACTCTGCACAAGCACTGAGTGCAGGAAAAGTGGCGCAGTTGAGTTCTTCATCCTCCTTCCTTCAGCTCAGACCTGCATCTACTCCTGTTCAGAATGTCAAATACAAATACTCTAACTGCATCAAATGACATGGGGATTTGACCCTGCTTTCTTTGTAGCCTGTGGAAAACCTCTGACTACTGGTCACTCTGGACAAGTATGTGTTTTAATGGACTTTTGTAGAGGGATTGGTCTTGGTATGCGATTTCCTGAAGTGGCACTTCTACATCCCTTTGAAAGACTCAAATCCAGCTGAGGTGTTTACTGGTAGAAGAGGGGGAGGGTTCTCTGGTGGTCAGTGCTGTGATTTTGGAAGTCTTGGCAGCTGGAACCTCGCAAATATTACTTTCAGATACGTGATCCAAATGAAAAGTATTTAATAAAAAGTTCACTGAGACTTTTAGATATATAATGTAAATATACTAGTGCACATACAATGCCTGAATACCTTACACTATGGTATTGAAAGCTGCAACTCCAGAATGACACAGTAGATTGATGGAGAGCATCCTTCTTGCTGATGACTAGATTGAGCAGTTTGATCAGCTTTGTGCTGTTGAGCTTCAAAGCTTCAGTTGCTATTTTGGGGTAATTAATTACTAGTCAGTCACTGAAAACTTGAAGCATGATGTTTTGGGAGACACCAGGTTTTTCCTATGCTCTGTAACAGAGGGAGCACTGACCATTATGTCGGGCTGTGCGAGTGCTTATGCCTGCTTGCAAGGGAGTGAGGTGATGAAGGAACGACAGCCACCTTCCCCAGTGCTCTGTAAGGAAACTAGGAACGGGGAGAGAGGGATCAGTGCAATGGCCAAGGTAACCAATACGTAAGGAGAGAGAGCGCTCTATAAATGGAGTTTTAAAAGAGCCCATAATGTATGCCAGCAGGTGGAACACTTTTTTTAGTAATTTTTGAATGTTCTTGACAACCATGAAAAACATAATCTCCCAAACTTTTTTCGCCATCAAATGGCTGAACTCGCCATGTCAGTTTTGTTGCTGAACCTCATCACTAGCCATTGTAGTAACGAGCTAATTCTTCTGTGTGCTCTTCGCTTGCATGTTCCTGACTACATCTGGTGTACCACCCTGGTTCCAAAGTGTCTGTGGTACCTTGAATGGACCAGAGAAGGCTTTCTCTTTGTTTCTTAGAGGGGGGTCTGCATGCAGGAATGTACTTTCTGTGAGTTTCCTAAATTCCTTGCAATATGTGTGCATGTGCGTGCATACCCTTTGCATAAGCACACACTCAGCTAAAGATTTAATAAGAAGCTGTTGGTTTAGCTATGAAAAACCTGATCTGTCCAATGTCTTGGATGTCTAGATGTGAAATCTATCATGCAGGGATGTATCTGCTTCTAAACCAGGAATTAAATCGCACTGCCTTCATAAAATCACAGTACAGAGAAGTTTGAGAAAGTGCAATCCATTTTTCAAATCAAGGCACAGTCACTAGGCTACATTCACAGTGGCTGAAAGAGCAGCTGCTGCTTCTTCATGCGTCAGCTGTGAGATGGGCTGGCATCATTAATTCTGTAACCAAATAAATACAGATGTTTGCAAGAGCTTTTGGCATTTCCTCCTTAGAATACCCAAAGATCACACAACTTCTTGAGGGTCAACTCTAGTAATGTTTCTCTTTAAGGATGAAGTTTCATTGTTTGCAGGCAGCGCCCGTGCTGGAGATGGGAATAATCCTGGCATGAAACTGCTCGTTCTTGTTGTGTTATGAAATACTGGTGTTTGTGCTGGGTGATTCAAGAAGCACTGGTACGTCTCACCATTGCACACCGCCCTTTGCAACCATTGTGTTGCTTTTCCTTTGGGTGCAAGCAGGTTTTCAGGAGGAGGAATAGAGATAGATGCTTTTATAAGCTTGCCTAAACTCCACATTTTCAGTGAAATATGAATTTGTAAACTTATGGAAATATAGGTAGGAGGAAGATGTGCCTGAAGGTGTTGATTAAAAATTAAAAAAAAAAAAAAAAATTAAAAATTAAAACAAGCTTCTGGAAGCCAAAGCTGTTCAAGGTCAACAAACAACTCTTTACTCTTTTTCTTTCTTTTTACACTGGAGAATTGTTTCTTCCTGACCTGTAATCTTGAGCTCTCAGCTTCCTCAAAGTTCAGATTGTGACTGAAGCTGTTGAACAGTATGGTTCATATTAATAATATTTATTTCTTGTGCTGATAGAAAATCAGGCTATTTGCTCAGTCTTTCTCACAAAGTGACAATTTTACAAGCTTTAGTTAATGTGAGCTTACCTCAGTATTTTGAGACTGTCATTTACAGCAAGAGGCTGCTGTGAAATCACAGTGTAGCCCCAGATTTGTTCGTTGTAATTCCCATTAAGTTAAAAGATTTATAGTTAGCTGAGAAAGTATGTTGCTTTATATCACCCTTTTATACCCCACCAAGCTTTCCTGTAAAAAAAAAATCAAGCAGATGTTTTCATAAGTATGGGTGATTAGGTTTGCTGAAAATTTTGCTGTTCATCAATTTCTGTGCATGATACAGTAGTTTTAATGGATTTTAGGCTGAATTACAATAGCAGAAGTATTTTTTGGTGGAAATTAAAAAGATGCCAATGGAACACTAACGCTCTTGCATGGATATAGCACGTGCTGAAATATCATTTACGTGAATAAATGAAGCCAGACTTTTAAAACTCTATGGTTCTTTTCTTGATACTGTAAGATTCTAATAAATTGGAAATTTAATGCCTCAGCTGTTTTGGAGACAATTTACTGAAACTGTTTAGACTTTCAATTGCAATATAAATATAGTCATTTTTAGTTGTCTTCTGTCTTCCTATTTGATAGGACCTATTTTGAATGTTTCTTAAAGCTTTTGTCTCTCCATTGGCCCCGTGTGTGGGGGAAATGACGACACTGACAAGTGTTCACTAGTGAGAACCTAGTAATTACTATTTGATGTTGGTAGAGCTGGTTTTCTGGTGGTTGGTGACTGCAGGCTAATTTGCATGAATAAAAATGTTGTTTTCAGGTTCTGTCTAAAATTTGATTTGAGAACATAGATTAAGCATTTTAGTAAGTGTTGATCCTAACCAAAGTTTGGATGAATGGTTTCTGTGTGTTTGCATATCTAGAATAGGTTTTATATATTTTATCGTGAGTTTCCTGTGGTACTGGCATTTAGTGAAAGTCATAACTGTCTTGTCTCCAACTTCTTCCATGTAAGGAATTTTCTTGCTTTTTAAAATCTTTCTGGAATAGTGAACAGAAACTTCTAGCTTTGAGCACAAGGTAACTCTAATCCAAAGATATGAAATGTTGAATATTCTGGTTTTCTTATACCAGGTCCTTTCTCCTCCTTGTCCCACATGTTCCCTTATTCATTTAGGTTTCCCTTTTGATTCTTTCTTCCCTCTTGCCCTCAGTGCTCAGGCAAGAACCCAAAGCCCTTTATTAAAAGACGGGTGAGAGAGGGAGAGAAAGAATTGCAGTTACAATAATGAAAAGACCGTGCAATTCATTATGAATGATAGTATCATTACCAGGAAATGTGATTTATTACAGAGAATTGGCTAGTTACCAAGCCTGTTGGCATAAGTCGCCTCTCCTTCATGAGAAGGACCAAAAGGTAAAATTGTGGCACTGTAGCAGTGGTTATCCATTTTGACTTGGCATTTGCAACAAAATGGTTTGGTTTCTACCTAAGCCAGCTCTGGAACTAACACAAACAATGTTATTTAAGTGATGATGAAGGACTGTTAGCAATGCAATAAAACAAGACAAAGTTATGTCAGACTTTTCGTCATGACAAATGTAAACCTTCATAAAGGGTTTTAAAAGCACTGCATTCACACCTTTTTCAATTTTGCATGTTTGGCACAGAACACACAGAGCAATGCTGCAATAGCATTGGTACAAACCACTTCTGCCTCACTAAGAAACATAAGACTTTTTTTTAATCTAGTTTATTACTACAACACTCCAGTTATAAATTATCTGAATTCTGCAATTTAGGGGAATTTGACCCCTTTTATATGGAGAGGAAGAATTTTTCTTTAGATGAAATATCTTAACCTATGCTCTTTCAGTAATCTCCAAATGTTTAAGTCTCACCTTGGTATGTAGACTACAGCTCTTAGATGGTCAAAAGTCTTTAAAACTTAAAGCTCAGCCTGTAAGTAATTGGCAAGGCCATTATTACCTTGCTGTTTCCCATCTGTTGATTGAGCTCTAAGAGTCCCTTTCTCCTTTGTGAGCTTTCACAACATTCACTGACTCTGACATGTTTAATTTGCTTTGTGAATTGTGTATGACAAGAAACATCTTGCTCGCTGCATAGGGAACAGCCTGTGCTGTGAACTGTGGTGCTTGTCTGCTGCATGTGGTGTTAATCACAGCCACAGATACTCTTAGAAATCTGTGTGGGATTAAAAAAGAAAAAAAAAAGAAAAATGACTGGGGGGTAAATATACCTGAATAATGAAATGGGATCGAAGAAGTTTTCACAAGACAAAGCAAGATAAGATGTTATTTTGTTTTAGTATATTCAGTGGCTAGATTTTACATCTGCAAACCTCATGCCAATACCTCTGCTGTCTCTGAGAGACCAATAAATTATGAGCAGAGCTCCCCAGTGACTCTGGATGCAGTGAAGAAGCTTATGGAGGACTGTCATGATGCATGTATGGCTCAAACACCACAGATCATCAATGTGGCTTAAAACCTCTTTGGGCTTTTCTAAAACAATGCTAGGTATGCTTTTTCTGTCTCTAGACTTGGTGAGAGCCCTAGTGTTCCTGCCCTTACCTGTTTTGGGGCTTTTGAAGTGTGTGTGGGAAATCCTGGTTTTGGTGATGCTAATGTGAATGGCTAGATAATAAAATGGGGTTATGTCAAGTTAAAAGCAGGCTGACATTTAAACCAAATGGTTTCTCCCCTATCTGCTATGGTGACACGCTGCTGCTACAAATCTGAACCTAAGGGGTTTTGGATGGAAACCATTTATGTCTTCAAATTGTGTTTATTGTATGGTAGTTCATGTCAGCACCACTGGCAGGTTATGCATGTTTACCCTCCTCTCATTGCAAATAATGGTAGACAAAACTTTTTTATACTTGAGCGTGTGTCTAAAGGCTCACTAATATGAATCCACTGATACTCTTTTCCACATAACTACATATCCTTTTCTTGTAAAAAGACGTACGAATGTCTGTTCAACATTTTCAGTGTAATATGATAAATGTTGATTAAAAAAAGCCTTTCCAAGGGAATTAAGACTCAGAGTTGGTTTAGTATATTAATTTCATATTTATATTAATAATGGTAGGGAGTAATAACATTCCAAGGATAGAAAGAATAGCTCTTTTTACTTCTTGAAATGTTATTTATGAAGGTTGAATAACATGAATTGTAAGATTGAAGATCAATTTATACCTCTATGGTATACTCCTGCATTTATAATTAGGTTACTAGAAGACCTGAAGGGAATTATGGGTTAACATGGAGGGAGGATGGAGTTCATGAGCAAGGTAAACCTAGATGACATGTTCTGAGATGGAGAACCAGAATCTTCTCTCCATTTGAAGTAGAAGGTTTAAAGTCTTTTCTCTTAAACAAGGTCAGCTGTATCATTAAAATGAAGTAAGTGTATTTGCAATGTTTGGATACTAGTTGCAAAAATAACGTGGACTTGGTGGTCTCTTCCCTCCCCTCCCCCCCCCAATGTTTTCAGGGTTACATTTTTCTTTTTGAGGAGGAATGATGTTTTAAAATTTGTTTCGGGAGACAATTCAATTGGCATTTCTACACCTCAAGCTTTTAAGAAAATGAATACTGCTGAATGACAAGTATTACACATGCTACTCTGTGCATTGTCGGAAGGCTTGGGAAGATGATATGCAAGCTTTGGACTAAAGTGACTGTCAAAATTTGAGCTAGTTAGTAATAAAAGAAAAAGCAAAATGTTTGCTTCAGTGAATTTTACTTCAAGCTAACAGGATTGCCCAGTTTGAAGGACCTTGGAGAGGTTTGGTGATTTTCCAAGAGAAGTTACTACATGTCTGGAACAGGAAATGCTTTGCTTACTGTCAGTTTATTGTGCCACTTTGGAACTTTAACTTTTTTCTAGCTTGTAAAAGTTTCCTACTACAGTGTTCGCTAGTTGGCTTGTATGCAAATGAATTTAGTTCCATCTCAGTGAAGAAAATGAAAAAATTTTCTTTCTCTCCAATCAACCATTTGGAAATTTTTCTAGTTATTGCTTTTCAAAATAATAACAAAGATGGTAAATGTAATTAAACTGCCTTTTTTAACATTGCATTCTGTATGCAATATTTTGCTTGAAACTGTCATGTTTTTCTACATTTATCAACAGCACATGCCTCAATCTGTACTTTTCAGCCTCAAGTTGTCAAATTCATTAGCTTGATTACACTGCATGTCATCAGAATAATAATGCACATCGTTGTCTATATCCGGATTCCAGTGAAGTGAGTGGGAGTTCAGCTATCAATTTCAGTGGAAATAGTTTCATATTTTAGATCAGAGAAAAAATTTTACTTGTAGAACTTTACACTAATGATTAGAAAAATCTGAAGGTTTAAATGATGGGTAAAGAATCCAAAAGTTCAGATACTCATCTCAATATCTACAATATGGAAAACTGTCTGAAAATGTCATTTCTAGAATTTGTAGAAGTCCTGATGTGGGAGCAATAAAAAGCATTTCCACTTACACATTTTTGGCAATTTTCTAGATTCACTTGTAAAATGAAAGAGCAGCATAGTTGTGAAGTTGTAAAAGAAGAAAAAATAATAGATAAAAGCAACTGATGCTTGAACTGCCAAAATAAAAATTCAATTTCTGGTCATTGAGCCTAGTTTTTATATTAAATCTTGCCTGAATTATGATTTTTTTGTCAAGAGATGTTAATACTTCAGTCTGTACACTTGAGTTTATTGATCCAGACTATGATCAATACTCAAGAAGAAATACTGGAATGCATAAATAATGGTAAATGCTTTATTTTGCACAGTTCATCTATCTTTGAAATATGAAACATACTTGTCTTGCAAGGTACTTTGATATTTTCATATGTATGTTAAATATACAGGGTGCAGCTACAGTGCAGAGCTGAATTGCTCTTTCAGTATGACACTGTCCTGTGCTAAGCCTGTTACCTTGTCCGTGATATAGTGTGTGTCTGTAACAGGGGGATTATACATGGGGGAGTGGAAAAATGACTATTAACAGCCTAGTGAAAAAGACAACTGGAGCCTGGTGAAGCCTCTCTAGTATCAGTCTCCTCCACTGAAGAAAGTGTGAGGCTGTGGGGTTTCTGAGGATGTGCTGGTTTCCTGACAAGGGTGAGAACTACTGTCTCCAGACCTTGGGTGTGAATGGATGCCCTCCTAAATGACATGAGTAGCAACCCTGGGTGGAGTATGTGTTGTCCAGTGTCATACTGAAACCCATATTTTTGCAAAGAAAATGATGTCAGAAAAGAGCAGATTCTGCTTTAGTCCTTGTCATTAGTGTGTGACTGGACAGACTTCTCCTTGATGGGGATGAAGTTTGCTATTCTAATCCCATCTCTTCCCCTGAGTAAGTGGGAGACTTCTGCAAAGTGCTCACTTCTTCTGTGTGGATCTTCTGAGATGTCCTGGCAAGCCTTGCAGTTAGACTGGAAAGAGAAAAAGAGGAAAAGCTCTTAAGCTAATGAAAATTGCAAGGCCGTGTAGCAAAAGGAAAAATACTGAAGCAAAGTGTTAAAAGACAGGTCTTGAAAGGCCATATTTTTGTCACAGCAACTTTCTAAGCCTAACTGGTGATGCACTTGTCTCTGGGCTCCAGGTCTCTGCAGGTGCCGTTTTTATTAAGGAAATCTGTACGACTTTACTGAGTCTGTACGACTTTACTGCGGTCACTGAGCAAGGTCCTCATGGAGAATCCTCGTGGTGAATGGCTTTTTGGAAGTAAACATGGAAGAGTGTTGTTCTGCCTTGTCCCACTGCTGGTGTCACAGGCTGGGAGAGCACCACTGTCTCCCAAGGCATTCAACTGAGCTGTTTGCTTAGTACTTTCATTGTGTTGATGGCGATGCTTGCTACTACAAGTAGCTATTTCTTGTTCAGTTTCATTTGTGCAGCTCACAAACACAGGGAATATGGACTTTCTTATTACAAAAGGAGCTGTTATTAAACATGGAAAACTTCCCCTGTATTTCAAATATTTGAAGTTGCTGTGACACTTGAAGGATGAGAAGCGGTAGATGCAGCTTATACAAAGCAAGTGTCTATTTGAATTCAAGTGAACAAGTATCCATCTGTGAACAGCTGTTACATACTTGTCAACTATCAATTTATTAGATGAGATATGGAACTGAACAGACTCTTACATGCCCCTTGCTCCTATTCCTAAGGATGTGCTCTCTGTATGGACTTGTCATGCTTTCAGGGAAAGAGAAAACCAAAGCCTGAAAATGCTACTGGCCAGAAATTCTGTGTGATCACAGAAATGTGTTGCAAGCTGTTGCTCTGATGCAAATGTTAGAGGAGGTGGTATCTTCCCTTTTGCTTAAGCAACCACAGGAACTCTTCTACAGAAGAGAAGGTTGAATTTTTTATATTTTTAATCACTTTCAAATCATCTACCAAGACTCTTCAAAACATGGGCAATTAGAATGGGTTTTCATGACAATTATCTTGCCTTTTACTTGTTAGCTAAGAAACTATCTGGTCATTTAGGGACCTGTGTTTGCTGATTAAAGTGGTGATATAACAGACTTCTGATAGCTTTAATTGGAGAGGTACTTTGGTCCTGCTAGTTTGCTATGTCAAATGCAGTTGACTCTTCGGTGGGGGGGGGGCGGGGGAAGAGGAGCTGGCATGTGGATTTCCTTCCCACACCCATCCAAAAATCCCCTTGTATTAGTATTTCTGGTTATATATCTGGGATACCTTTGTGTTAAAAGACCAAAGTAAGCTGCAATATGTGTAAATGTTCTCACAGAGCACTGTGTGGGAATCCCACTGGATTTATTGGAGACCTTCTCATGCAGGTCTGCGCTTCACTTCCACATATATGTCATGATCTAAGCTGAGATTTCACCAATACTATAAATGTACTGTGCACCAGTGTGACATCTAATGCAGGAAAAGTGTGGTGGCTTGTTCACCTTAACAGTTGAAGTTGTGAAAGCTTTTGTGGTGGTGATGTCAACTACTGCAATTTTGCAGCAGTTGTCCTGGCCTGGTTAATGTCAGCCCCTAAAGGTGCGCTATGGGGCAATGAATGATCCCTTTAATGGGGCAACATGTTTGTCATATGCATTACATCTGTGAGTCATGTCTATATGCAGTATAAATGGGCACATTTCCTGTAAACTGGGTCCAGTAGATGAAGCCACATCTTTGGTGGCTGACGCCTCCATGCCTGTGGAGGAGAATGTGGCTTCCTGGGGCAGGCTCCACCCTACGCACAATCCTCTAACATGTGATAGCATATTTCTAGGAATAACATACATTAAATCATGACCTGCTGCTCCTCCTAGGTATGTCTACCAGCATGGACAGTATAGTCTAATAGTGGTAATTCTGCCAGTATGGACAATACGGTCTGATAGTGGTTGATGCTCTGGTCACCCACCAGCTGCTGGTAGGGTTGGTGGGAGACCTCTTTGTGGATCATCATAGAGAGTGGTGCTGAGTCAGCAGCTGTTTCTCCTTTCTGCTCTCTTGTCGCTACTGGTGCAGCCAAAAGCAAGCCAGGGCTCTGCACTGTCTCCAGTGGTTTCCTCCCGAGACTGCCAAGCAGGCAGCAAATGGCTCTCGCTCTCTAGTGCAGCCAGTTTGATGTACAGGGGAAAAGACTGTATGTGTTAGTCCTCTTTCTCTCCCCTCAGAGAGGGAAGAAGCTGTTCCTGAGATGTGCGTGCTCTGTCAGCCAGCCTGTCCTCTGGCTCGGCACCCAGAGCTGATTAGTGTCTAGGCTGTTTGCCCTGGGACTTAGTACTGCTACAGTTTACCCAACTTTCTGAAAATATTTGTTTGCCTCTATATTAAGTCTGATTTTTTCTTAGTGCAGCTTAACAAGATGATGAGTGGTCGTCTTCTAAATGATCATTCATGCTGTCCCGAGAGAAGTGAGATGGGAAATGCCTGAAGGAGAAAGACCTGTCTTCCTCTGGTGAAGTGTGGGGACCTTCTGGCCAGGTCCTATCCTACAGAACTGGCTTAGGAATTGCCTTGGGACTCTGCCTGGCTCCTAGCTTGTCTTGCGTGGTGGTTGGTTTATGTGTGACTTCTGTGTTGATTTAATGGTACGTAATTTGCATTTGCATCTCTCAAGCTGGAGGCTTATGTGGCACAGCTCAGGCTCCTCTTCGGCACAGAGCATACTGGCTATTGTGTGTAAAATACCCCGTATGTGGGAGGGGTTTTATTGTCAAATTAGCACACTTTACAACATTGCAAAGTACATCTTGGTTCTTAGTAGCAGTTAGAAGATTTATAGGAGAAAAGTGAGTTAACAGTATTTCAGCTGAGCAAAGGAGGAGATGCTAGTTTTCATATTTTAACACCATCCTTCCCCCTGCTCCCTGTGCTGCCCCCCCCCCCCCCCCCCCCCAACTAAAACTTGGGGATTTACTAATCCTGGAAATAAATCTATGATTAATATATTTCAGCTGTAAAGCAAGCTTTCCATCCTATCCAAAAGTCAAAACCAGCTCTTTGCTGCAGGGACCATTTTGCAGCAAGCGGATGTGCTCTGGATAATAAATCACTGAGGGGAGGCAAAACCTCAGCGTGGCTTGTAGAGATTCTACGTTCATAGAACAAGGGCAGAAATGGAGTTTATTGATCCAGATCGTAATTACAGAGCACAGGCTGATAAGTATGCTGCCTTAGGAAGAAAGGCTTAAAACTGCCAACAGGAGTCCATGCTGTATACCATAGAAAAGTTGTATATGCAATAGCAGGAGTTTAGCAGATTATCTATGTGGTGACTGGAGGTATTGTTTCTTTCTCCCCACGTGCAATGAGTCTACATCTCTAGACTGTCTATATAAATCTTGTCTGCAATGAAAAAATGAGCTCATATGTCACTCCGCTAAGAACTGGGGGACTCTTTTTGACTGAATGTTTTGATGTAATCAGCTTTTAAGTGGAAAAACAAGTTCTAAGCACTTCTGTTTAAAACCAGCATGTGGTAGTTTGACCAAAACCCAACACTATGATACCTCAGGGGAGCTGTGCTCTGTATTATCTTTCTTTAAAGACTGGATTGCGGTGTAATTGTATCTCCTGTGATGTGCAACTTGGGAGCTACTGTGGCGCTCTGGTAACCTCAAAGCTACAAGATGACAGAGAAGATGGGTTGTCTGAGGAACTTGTGCAAGGAGGAGAGTGAAAGAACCTGACCTCAACTATAGTTCTGAGGGTACTCTGGTCAGTCATCTATATGGAAGGAAGTACTTTCAGCTTGGGCTAGAAATGCTTTTGACTTGCTCTTTGCTGAATTATGTTTTCTGTTGGTGGCCTATGCTTTTTTCCAGACATTTTTTTTTAATTATTATTTTACCCCCCAATCCCAAAATTCTTGACATTACAGAGTTCTTGAGGAAATAGTATAGTCAGAAATCTTTGATAAAATAGGGTAACTGCTGAAATGCAGCAATCTTGATTTATGATAGCTTTATGAACCCCAACTATTGCACTTTTTAAGAAAATAGAAAGCTTTTACCCTTTGAAGATGAAACATGACTTCCACGTTTTAGTCTATCTGCATAAAGAAAATCTTATCCATGAGTTCATCTTCTGTTTTTAGCATTCATCAGTTTTAGTAACTGTTGTCCTTATATATGTTGCCATGGACAGATACTGTACTGTCACTTAAGTGATCTTTTTTGAGCTGCTTGGTATAGCAATGTATTGCGAACTTATGCTATAACTGTCATTATAGAAAGACACAACTACAAATACGGCTTTCTGACTTTTTTCCCACCTGTGTAACTGGTGACATAGGCCATTATATAAAGATTTCTCCTGAAATGAACCTCTGTAGTCATCAGAGATACTGCAAACTGCTGGGAAGACATGCTTTCAAACTGTGAATTTGAAAAGATTGTAAGGATTAATATAGCTGAACTTGAAAATAATGACATATCAATGATGTTGGGATAAGATATTTTAAAAGTCTGAATATGTCATTATAAGATCGACAGGCTCATTTAATTTTTCATTAGCATTACAGAATAAATATCAATCTTTCCATTATCTCTGTGTTTTGTAGTGCTTTGTCAGACAGTTAATTTAAAGCCAGTCTTCTTTCGATCCCTTTGATGGATGCATAAGGAACTGGAGAATTGCAAGTGGTTTGATTTGTGCTTTTGCAGCACTTGCAGTAGCTTGAAATGTTACTATTTCTTGAATTTCCTAAAGATGTACATTTGTGAAATTTAGATAAATTTTGGCTTTTTATATAGAGCAGGGCTCTCATAAAAGTACGTAATCCTAGCAACGCTCTCTACATCTTCAATTTGCTGTGATATCATTGAGTCAAGGTCATTTTTAGCATCCTTGTATCAGCAAATTATTTTGCTCAGAAGGTTGGTCAGATTGGCTTTTCCTGAAGGGAAGGGTAAGATAGCTTCCTCTGTCCTCTCCCTTCCCTTCTCCCCCCACCCCTAATACTAATTAAAATTAAAAAAAGAAAAGGCAGCTTGTCTTTAATGGTTAATACACTATATTAAGAAGAAAGAAAATATACACAAAGCCTCAATTCCTGACTACCACCTTGGGAGGAAAACAGGCCAGCTAAGAGAGACTTTTCTTGACATATTATTAGCATAAATAGATTAAATGTAGGTGAGGAAATAAAATAAAACTGCCTTTTATACTCTTATGACTGTCTTTGTAAAACTATATGAATAAATGCTTGCATTTTTTTTACATGTAAATGATTTGAGTAGAATACGAGTTAAGGTAGCAGGAAAATAGCACGGTATTCCTTAGCCAAAATAATGGCATTTTCTAACCTCTGATCCCAAGACACAGTAAGTGCCTGTGCTCACCAGCAGTCTGCACTGCAATCCAAGGGTGATGGCACGGGCCCCCATCTCACCTGCATGTTGCAAGTAGTGGAAAGCTTGTAAAGAGGATCAAGAGAATGTCTTCCAGCAACTGCAAGCTATGCTGAAAGTCTTGGGCATGAAAAAATTCAGTACATACTTCAACATCAGGTGTCATGGCAGCAATGTATCACACCTGCTTCATTGCCCTTCCTAGTACAAGTTCCTCACTGTCTATTGTCCTGGATTTCTGGACCAGCCTCTGGAGAGACCTTAAGTAAACTTCTTGTTGATTTTTTTTAAATTTCTACTATATCATTACTTGTATTCACCTTTGTTACACTGAAACAATGTCTACCCTTCAAGTTTTAAAAGCAGTTTTCTCTATTTAAAAAAAAGCATGGGAAAAATGTAACAATTATCTGATAAACAGGTGTGACTTTGATCACATTCCTATGTGATGTTTGCAGTTTCATTGCATGAAGTAAAGCAAGAAGGGAAAGAGCTGAATTGTCCCATGTGAGGGAGGACTCTGGAAGAAAAAAGATTTTCCTTTTCTCTTTTTCTTGTACCGTAAAAAAGACAGAGCTCTAATTGAAGTGGTCCTGGTGAGAGAAGTGACCTTTCAAGATAAAAATGAATAAATTAAATCTTGTTTGAAGTATTAGGACGAGTCATGCAATAAGTATCTAGATCTCTTCAGTGATTGAAGCTTTTAGACTTAGATAACCATTTAAGCTTGCTCTGCTTTTGAACTGAAAATAGCAAAATAGAGATAAGGCAATGTAGTGATAAGACGAGTGTAACACAAAAGATGGGCATGAAAGGGAGGGTGCCCATGAAGCAATGAAAGTTCTAGTTGTTCCTTAAGGTGATAAGCTGTTACTGCTGAAATGGTGAGTCTTCAGCTACCATAACACACATGCTGTAACTTTTACTCTGCTACAGTGGATATTGTTATGCAGCAAAATATCTGAATCATCATGCCATTGGGGAGGCTAATGATTTGGGCTATAGTAGAATGTGTTTCCAGAAACAAAGTCTGGAATCCTTCAGCGGTCTTTGCAGTATTTCCAGCTTGGTGAATAAATACATCCAGAACACACTGTAGCTGATACACTACTTAAGAGTTAAAACTGCCTGTTCTTGAAAAACTCCTGCTACAAAGCCAGGCTTTACTTTGATAAAAGGGAGATGAAGGGAACAGGAAAAACACTCCAAGGTGAAGTGGATAAATATTTTGCTGGCTGAATGTTGTGGTTTAACCCCAGCTGGTACCTAAGCACCAGGGAGCTGCTCGTTCACCCCTCCCCTTTCCAAGGGGATGGGGAGAAGAATGAAAAAACAAAAACAAACAAAAAACCTCATGGGTTGAGACAGACAATTTAATGGGATAACAAAAGAAAATAATAATAGTAATAATAAGAATATATATATATATAAAAAGTGATGTACAAATGCAATTGCTGATCACATGCAGAAGGATAAACAAAAAACAACCCAATGCCCAGTTTGTTTCTGAGCAGCGCATCTGCCTCCCGTCTCGCTTCCCCAGTTACACCCAGAGCATGCCGTTCCATGGCAGGGAATGTCCCTTTGGCCAGCCTGGGCCAGCTGTCCTGGCTGTGCTCTCCCAGCTTCTGGTGCACCTGGCAGGGCGTGAGAAGCTGAAAAGTCCTTGACTTAGTGTAGACAAAACTACCTAGCAACAACTAAAATCATCAGGGTTATCAACATTATTCTCATACTAAATCCAAAACATAGCACTATACCAGCTGCTAGGAAGAAACATTAACTCTCAGCTGAAACCAGGACACTGAAGTACCAAGATGAATAGTTCAATGCTTCCAGCATATCTTGCTGTACCTTCCTGACATCAGGATGTAGATTCCTAAAAGCCATGCAGATGGATGTGGAGTCACAACGCTTGCAACCCTGCAGTGCCTCTGTCCCTGAAATGGGTACCCTGAATGGTCTCATTCTGCAGTCACTCACTTTTGGAAAGACCTATAGCTGTCATTTGCTTATGCAACTCCACTGAAGTATTTTTTAATGTGTTGAAGCTGACATTACAAATTCTACCTTAACTTAATCCAGTCTTCTGAAGAAAACTCAAGATAATGTAGTTTACAGTCACTCAGTGGTCATGCAGCAGATCTGGTAATTGCTGCTGCATCTTGGAGAGTGACACTGCTTGTAGTAATTAGTACAGCATTATCTTTGAAAAAGAAGTGAAGAAAATACTTTGCCTAGTTTGCTTAGTGTCCAGGCTGTGTCAAAAATGAGGGGTCTCATAGATGCTCCGGTATCATTTTTGTCTTCCCTGTTCCTAGCGAAATAGAGATTTGAACTTGGACATGATTGTTCTTAGCATTATGTCACAGCAGGATTTCTATAATAGGATCAAGTAGCACAATAAGCTTGGGAAAGATGAGTTAGCAGTAGGCTTGGATTTGTATGCCATCATGGAAGACACTACAGTGGAGAAATTCCGTGGAACATCCTGTGCTGTATTGGGGGTCAATGATGCAGTCACCAGGGTGGGATCAGTCTCCCTTACCTAGGTCATCTACAAGTTAGATGTCCAGTCTGTCAGATGTCAAGGCTCCTTTTAGAGTCATCAGAGACAGACTGATACCTTTTGGAGATTTGGATATTAATCTCATCGGATAAATCACCCCTAGAGATGTGCACTTTTCTCCTTTGGCTGACTGCAGAGACAGTCTAGTCTGGCAGCCTAGGAGTTGTGTATCCAGCATGAAGTTTAGATAAGGATCTTGCAGCTTACCGTTAATGGGACCATTAAAAACACTGATATAAAGCAGGAGAGGGCTGAGGTTTCCAGTGTATGAACACACCAGATTACCATGCTGTAAATAATTTATTTTCAGGTAAATGTTAGATAATTACCTTTAAATTGGCTATGACTGGAGTTCTTTCTGGCTGAGAAGCATCTTGAGTCTTTTGGAGACAATAAATTTTCTGCTGGTAATCTGAAATGATAGAATAAATTCAAGCTCTCAACTCTAATACTCAAAATCAGACAAGGCAGCCACTACCTATTATTGCTTTACCTTTTGGATTTGATTGCAAAAATGCAAATATTCTTTCAGGATTATGATTTTCAGCTGTTGTGCATAAATAACTGTTACAAGTGAGAATGGTCATTAGGTACAAAATCCAACTTGCAGAAATGCAAAGTGCCATTAAGGAGAGTGTTGGAGTGTTCGGTTTTTTGCAAAAGTTTAGAGCAGTTTGACAAACAATGCAGCTGAAAGTTGATACTACTTTCTCATGATGGCTATTAGTAACTGGTAATGGTTCAAATGAATTTATCTTCCAAACGGGTATGCTATTAATTCTGTTCTTATTTGGGTTTTGGATTTTTACCCATTTTAACAGCAGTATTTTTCTGACTTGACTGGAAAAGAAAGGTATGCTATTGGGGGGGGGGGGGGGAGGAGATTTTATATGCTAGGCAAATTAATTTTGAAGCCCGGCAACTTATGAAGGGCATGGAATTGCATTTTATTTGAGGAGAAATAAGTAGATTTAGCACTGCATAGTTCTTACCTGTTTTCTATTTGGAGACTGGTACAGTTGATTTGGTCTAAGGAAACTTTCAAGCCCATGAGTGGGAACTATATTAAAGGGGCTGTTTGAAGAACAGCCATCCTGTTCTACAGGTCCTCTCTGTCTCTCTAGTGCACCTGTAGCATGTCCCCTGTGAGAATTTCTTCTCTTTTCTTTATCTCTGCTTTGTAATTGAGTGTATACACATCTGTGTCCAGTTATTTTGTGAAAGATGCTGTAGACTTAGAGTGCTTATGTTTGATGCAGTCTTAGATGATGTTAGTTGACTTAGTTGATAGCAGTTCTTGAATAATACAAGCTAGAGTCGAACATTACAATGTGGCTCATTTTATTGTTTTCTTTCTAGTTTGACACCATTTCTAGAATAATTGAGACAGGAAGTGAGCTAATAAATGGTTTCCAAGATTTTTTTTTTTAATTGATCAAGCATAAAAGAAAGATAAAAGCTGATGTTAATGCATGCCACTGTTCATTCTCTTGTGTGGTTAAACTGTCCTGGCTCCTTGTGAAAATTAACTCTATCCTAGCCAGAACCAGGACAGGTTTATTTTCTGCATGCTATAGCAAGAAGGTATTTCACTGAAATCTCTGCTTACAGTTCAATAAATCAGGTCTCTTCAAGCTAGACAGTTCACTCAATGTATTTCAACAGATGTGCCCATTCTGCTATGTTTTTCATGCTTTCCTAACACTGTTCAGGAATCTCATTCTGAAATATATTCTTGGTGCATTTCAGCTGAAATTTAGGCAGTGAGGTCTATTATTTTGACATGGCAAAAGCTGAGCTTATTATTGCTGCAGGCTTTGGACCACTTTTCTAATGTGTCTGTTACATTCTGAATGAATTGTTGAATATTTATATCTGTTTCCCTGATAAATTTCTATAGCTTACAAGATAAACTGAGACCCCCTTGTGTTTTGGGAGGTGTGTGGATTTGGGTTTTCCTGTTCCCATTAGACTCCCAGATAAACATCATTTAACACTGAAGTTTTCTGCTCTTTATTCCATTTGCTATCAACCTGAATTGGGTGTAGCTGTGCTAGGAATACAAACTGGTTTCAGGACATTCAAATCCTTTTTCTCTGTATCTGGATTTAAGGAAGCTATAGCAATATCTTTGTTTTAAAGTGGGATCCCAGCATGGGGAGGAAAAACAAGATTCTATGAAGTATTGTAAGTTTGCTTTTATACATTCTCTATTACAGATGGAGTAATCAGTCACATCCTACTTGCTCTCTCTTGCACCTAAGTATGAGGACAGCTGTCTCTTTTCTATGTACTTCACTGTCTGCCAGTCAGTTTTATTTGATACGGAACAGCTCAACATTACTGCTTTGAGTGGCCTTTGACAATGTGGTTTTTTTTTTTATTTACTATGAATTTGTCTTCTAGTCAGTCTTTCCACAGAAACAACACAAAATTCACTACCTGGATTCTCTGTGTAATATTGTTGTCCTCCTTCACAGCTTCTGACTCTTGATACTTTGGGAGAACCACTGATTTCTCTTGGCGTAGCGAAGAGTTTTGCCCAGTTCTTCATGTTCTGCCCAAGTTTCTGTAATGTCTTCCCTAGTAAAAGAGCTTTCCTGGTAACCAGCTTCACTTAAGCTGGATTTCTACTGGATAGGTGAACTATTGAACTAATCTACCTAGTTGGCACGTTTTTTCCCCCACTGTCTGTCAGATTAGTGCATATGTTAGCAGACCCCAGTAGTAACATCCCTGAGTTAATTTGGTTTTATTATTTTCAGAATTTGGTTTTGGCCTTTCTTTGCAATGGAAACCTACCTCCAACAAGGAGACAAGCAATTAACACCTGGTTTTGTTCAAATTCGAGTAGCTGATGTAACTGCGCTTCCCTCCCAAATGCCCTTTTCACATTATACGTGATAATCTTCTGCTCTAAACCTGGTTGTTTTCTTTATCCTAATCATAGTTTTAGATGCTAGTCATGCTTTTCCTTAGAAGCTGATAGAGAAGTCTCAGCCAGACCACACAAGGTATATTTGGAATAGCTTGTCATTAAGGTGAATAAAGAGAGCAATTGATTTGATCATTAGTATTTTAGATTGCAAGTATTTGAAAGTCAGACTGGGTGCTTTGTGCATAGAGAGTGGCTATAGCTTCATTTATGATATCTGGAATCTGATGTAAGCTCAGTTGCTGAAGAAGCTGGAAAGGCAAGTTGTAGAAGACTTCAGTCTGCTTATAGACTGGAGAGTGTAAATTCAAAAGATTATGTGAAGATGGCTGAAGAATAGCAGTCACCAAATACGACTATTTTTGTATAATCAGGTGTGCTGATACCTGGTGTGTTCTGGCTGTGATTTTTTTTCCTACCAACTCTAAAGAAAAAACAGTGTGGTGTCTAAATATCAAACAAGGTGTTTACCCAGGTATTTCCCAAGCTGTTCTGGTAAACCCTCAAGCAGACATGGGGAATTAGCTATAAGGTTGAGATTTCTCAAGATCCTGCAGTGTCATTATTGTAGAGATAAGCAAGTAGTAATGACTTGGGCTTTAAAACACCACTACATTTTCTGTATTACTGTTTCAGAAAGTCTTATTCATCGTAACTGTAGAGCCTAATAGTGTCAGCTAAAATGCCAGAGGAGGCCTGTGCTTCTGCAGGTAGATACTAGCAGCTCTGATGCAAAAAAACTATTTGAGAAGCAAGTTCTCAGTAATTTACCAGCTAATGCATGCTGGGTGCTCCCAAGACGAGGAAATATCTTCTGACATCTCCATCAGGTTTAATTCTGTTTGCTTCCCAGAAGCTTGGTTTGCTGTCCTTCCCTCACTTTCTACTGGAGTTTGTATTTTTATGTGTGACCAGGGTGCTCAGACTGAAGCTCATTCAAGAACCTGGACCATTGTGTGCTGGTGAGGACGTTTCTTTCACTCCAGCAATTTTGTGTGTTGCTTATTTCTCTGTACATGGTGTTTGTCATGGCATCATTTCTGATGTTTCCTTGCAGCTGTGTAATATTTCAGCTAATTATGTGCCTTTATGATTTGTTTTTCTTTGTACTCTGAATTGCCTTCCAAACTGAAGCTTTTTGGAGAGAGTGGCTAGTGTTTTAGGTGTCCATGGTGCATTTCCAGTAATGATCTTGGAAAGTTTCTGTCACGTGGAAAGAAAAATGAATGATTATGCAGTGAAATGGCTCTCTTGTAAAAGTGCAGGCCTCAGATTTGTGTCCTCCATGGGCAAGTTACTAAGCTACTTGTTGCCTTTGAAAAAAGGAAATAATAGCACAGGCAACCACTGAAAATTAATAGCTGGTATGTCTTGGTACACCATGCTACCAGGTGTTATGCAGCAGGCATCTCTCAGTCTCTTTTCTTTCTGTGCTATTTCATATAAATAAATATTCACTGGGCCAATTCCCTTACAGATTTGTCTGGAGTGCTCATGGATGTCTCCCTGCTGGTTTGAACCCTAATTCTTTAAGAGCAAGTGTATATGCTGGCTAAAGTGTCCAAGGCCCCAGTTTTATCATCATCTGAGATTTACACGCACACACACTCTCTCTCCTTTTTGCTTCTCTAGAATAAGAGTAGCTGTAGGAGAAACAACTGAATCTATCCTGTCTCCTTGCTTTTACCAAACAACTGAATTTCCGTGGAGCCCCGGGGAGAGATTCCACAGCTGTAGAATAGATGCTCTGTGGGTTCATGATCTGGGATTTTACTTCTTCGTAGACATTTGATCTGGCTGCTTATCCTGAGGTGTCTGTTCATTGCTTCTGCTTTAGGGGAAAAGAGGACTTGATCCTTCCTTGAACTGAGAGAAAATGTCCTTCAGCACTGGCCACAAACAGCAATTTGTGGATGTAGAAAACTAGGAGGAAGTGTCAGTACAGATGCTAAACTGGATTAAGAGATGGCTGAAAATATATGAAATTCTGCTCTTCATCTGAGTGATAGTTGTTGCCATGGGAAAACATTACTTTAGATAAACACTTCTCTTGATGTAGTCCAAAGAAATTAAGTAACAACAAACTGTGTAGACCTTATTTATATTTTTTTCTTCCTATATCTTCACCATAAGGGGGGAAGGGGAGTCTGCTTCCAAGCAGCAATCCCACCTCCTGGCGTGCTTCCTCAGTTGTATGTGGAGCATGCCGTTCTATGGCAGGGAATGTCCCTCTGGCCAGCCTGAGCCAGCTGTCCTGGCTGTGCTCCCCCAGCTTCTGGTGCACCTGGCAGAGCACAGTGAGAAGTTGAAAAGTCCTTGACTTAGTGTAAACTAGCAACAGCTAAAACTGTCAATGTGTTATCAACACTATTCTCGTACTAAATCCAAAGCACAGCACTATACTGGCTACTAGAAAGAAACATTAACTCATCTCAGCCAAAACCAGGACACTTGTACATTTCTGAATCCTGGACTTCCCCATCTCATGATAGTCATGTTCAAAGGATATCTTGTTGTCTTTTTGATGTTAAGGTGTTGAAAAAGATTTTCAAACATTTTATGGATCTTTCTATTTCTGAGGCATTTTAAACCTCAGCTGTTTTAAGCAATTGTTCTGGATTTTTTTCATTGTATTTGGACAGTGTCTTTTGTCTTCCGTTTAGAAGAAGCTTCCTTCCTGCCCCCCCATGTTTTCAAATGAACTTCAGTAGAGTTGGAAATATATTTGGCTTCTGCAATCTGCTAGTTGTGCAACCAAAGCATATTCAAAATTCCTCTAAAATAACTCATTTCTATCTCTGCCTGTTTTCTACTGGTTGTTTCTTTTTTGGTGCCTACAATATTTTACAGCTCCCCCACCTTTGCCTTTTAGTGTTCATTTTCAAGCATTTTCATGCAAATTTTTAAATTCCTGAGTCATCTTGTGGAAGTGTTTTCTTGCCTTAGTTCCCATTTTCCTTCTTGCAACACCCTCGCTGTGCTGCTCTTTTACGTAAATTCATGCAGTATGTGCTCTCACACAGTTATTGCTAGATAGGTGGAACATGCTAGTTTGAGAAATGAATTTTGTTGGAGAGATCTATCTTGGATTTGGCCAGGCAGACTTCTTACTGCTGTTTCTGGTCACACTGCCAACTGGTGAAACATTGAGATTACTAAGAAGAGCAACCAGTCTCCAATCATAGGCCACCTTGAGTCATGTGAAATAGTCACCTATTTTAGAGAGCTTCAATGGTTTCTGTGGTACAGTCATCTTCTGGCCACCTATCTCTGCAATTGGGTGCCATTTGGAGATGAGCTAATGGATGCATTGGAAGTTATTGATCAGGAACTGCTCCTCAAAGGGAACTATATCCAGAGACTGAGCTTACAGTAGTAAGTATCAGGAAAGGGACTCTGAGCTTTGTGAAAGAGGTGTAGATATCCTTGGATTTGCATAAGCTATACTTTCTGCCTTCAAACTGAGCTGAGGAACTTTTGAAATCCTTTAGGCTAAAGGGTGCCTCCACGTGTTCCTGGAGGAGCTGCATGAATGTGGTGTTATTAAGAGACTTGAGTTCTGCTGTTCAGTTTTACTTCGTGTCTGCCTTCTGGTCACCATCCTCTGAAAAGTGCCAGAGAAATATGCCAGTGAAGCTAACAGAGGACATGTCCTGAAGGAGTGCAGTAAGCAATAAGAGCAAGATGACTGTTTCAGGCACATGAAAGAAAATACTGCATCCAATTTCAGATAGTGCATGTTTAAGTTAGATTTCTTGAACTCTGGGGCATCCAGTTGGTGCTTAATCCAGACATGCTATACTAAGGAGCCTTGCGGGGACCTAGCAAAATAAGGCAACTGTGTAACACATGGGAGGTCAAATTGAATGTTGGTGTATGCAAGTTAATGTACAACAGAAGGAATAATGTGTGCTGTTTAAATCCTGCTTTGCTAGCTTTGGAATTAACTGCAGTCCACAAATAAAAAATGGTTTGGTATCATTAAGAAACAAAATTGCAAGCAGGTTGTGGAAAGAACGGGGGAAATATTACTTAATGTCAGTCACCCTCACTGTGGTGTGCAGCCACCTGGAAAGCAGTGTGTGCTCTTAGCCTGCTTCTGACAAGACAGTGGAGATGGAGGTGGAAGAAGCAAAAAATAATTAGTGGTATAGAAAAATCCTGCTAAGAGGAGGCGTGCAAAGACTGGGAGCATTCTCCTGGAGACAAAATGAATAGAAAGAACCACTGAAGAAAACTTCAAAATGGATGAAGTTGTATATAAGTTGAATTACCAACAAGAGAAGTATTTAATGCTTCTCTGCTTTCTCATGACTGTAGAATAACCCTTTCAGTTACCTGAACAGTCATCATATATTTATTCAAGAAGCGTTACAGGCAGACATGAGAATCATGGGCAACAGACGAGGACAGTTGGAGGGCGAGCGTGCTCACAGAGTGCAATGTAGAATTTGAACCAGCGGTGTAAGACTAGATCTAGTTACCTTAATGCAGGCAAGAGCTGCAGCAGTGAAGCAGCAGCATTGTGTGTTGGGGACTGGGTTGGCACAATTCTAGTGACTCTGTGAAACATCTGAGAGGTGTACCTGGTGTCTGTGGCTTCCTTGTTTAAACCCCACAACAGCTATGCTCTGCAACTTCTCTGCAAGTACCTCCAGATGCCAACTGGCTGAATGCCGCCTCCTGCTTCTTGGGTCTCCTGACCTGGTGCGGGCTTGGGGAGCTGCATAAACCAGGTTGAAAGCTGCAGGCATTTTGTAACTTACTTTTTCCCTGTTTAACACGTAAATCAAACAACGTTCCTTCTTTGGCTCGTAATGCTACATACAGCTGAGCCTTTTTCCACAGAAAAATATCAAGCTCTAAATTCCTTCCTAATAAAGCAATTTTCAATTTAGAGATGTAAGTAGCATCAAAAATGGTATCTGTGGGAGTTGCTGTTCAGCACGATCAAGGTCATTACAAGGTGATGAAGGATATTCCTACAGATATGTGAGAAGTTATGGGAAAGGTTAGCCCTGAGGTACTTAAAGAATTGCTGAGTTTTAGCTTGGTTTAAAGCCAGAGAAGACTTACATATATTTTCAATGATTTTGTGATATATTTTTTGAGTGATAGGGAGTGATTTTTGGGCAGGTGTAATTTTAGTAGCTAAAGTCAATATTTTATACCAGAGAATATAAGGCCTCTTGAAAACACCTGAATATTGCAACTGCAGCATTTTTTTTTTTGCTCTTGTTTTCTATATATGTAAGAATGATGTTAGTTTACACAATTCTGTTGCATAACAAAACTGGTTTTCCTTGTTTCAAATACTGATTAACAGGATCCTTGCAGCATTTGTCTTTTGGTTTCTAACAGCCATGTTTCCAGTGTACCAAAGAGTTAGTAAACCAAATTACCTAATAGCACATGAAAAATTTCTGTGGCATAACAACAGCCAAATGAAATATCTAATTCTATTAAAGCTTCTCCATGTCCACCGAAAAGAAATAATTTTTAACTTTTTATTTCATGATTCATAACTGCTTAGGAATTGGTATTCTTGGCAATGTAGTGTCTTTTAATCACAGCTGCCTGCTGTTCTGATGTGTACGTAATGTGTGCACGATATTGCAGAAGTTGCTCCAGAGTACTGAGAAAATGAGATAAGGGTACATCATTTGGTGATTAAAATTAACTACCTCTACATTAATAACAATAATATTGTCAGAGCTGCTGTATTAATCCATTTGACCGACTTTTACCTATAAAACCACAATAACAATCTGTAATACTACTACATAAACACACTGGCTTCTCATGATGAACTGTTGCTAACAAAGTTCACTGAAGACGTTTCCTTAGCATAAGCTGTCTTTATATACTGCAGCTTTTGCTGCAGGGCTAAATTTGCTTATCAGTTCTCTTCCTTGCTCCCAGAGAGGCTGGGTGACCATTAAACGGTAGTTTGAGTGGCAGTGGTGACCTCCTTGTGCCTCCTGGTGCTGGGTCCATGCAGTACATGCGCTGGGGAGCTGGGGTGGTCACTGGCCCTGTCTCCTGTGGAGATGGGCAGGGGCTCTGGGCTGTGTTACCCCTTGGGAAAGGGGCAGGGGGTGTTGAGAGCCATTCCTCATGCCAGGATGTCTCCAGCCACAGTCAAAGAGCAATGGTGGGCAGGCAAGGATGGGCTGAGTGCCCTGGTGCACTGGTATTTGCCCTTCTCAGGAAGGGTAATCACCCCAGCATGGCAGAAGTCACTGCTGGGGGCTGGGACAGCTGGTCCGGGGCAAGCACTCTTCTCCAGTTCATTGCAGAGTTCCTTTTAGTGAGTGGTGTTTCTAATTTGTACCCTCCTCCAATGGAAGCAGGATCACTGAAATGTGGGTGAGTATGTGTTTTTACATCTTAAATTTTAAACTATGAAGCAATTAGATATAGAAACTTTTTTAACCTGTTAGAAAGCAGGCTTTTACTTGAGTACTTTTGCTAGATTTTCTAAGCCATAGTAAAGCTGTCTGAGAAGCATGGAAAGTATTTAGTTATACCTTATGCATTTTATGGAATAAATTATATAATATAACTCCTAGAGCCAATGAGCACACTATGCATGTTGTGGCTGAAATAGTTCACTTATGTTGCCTGTAGTAGATGGTTCACAGACTTTTTTTTAATACATGGATATGTTATGCTTTGCCTGTAAAGCACCCAGGTGCTTGACTGAGATGCCAAGACTCCTCACAGGAATACAAACACCACCAAACATTTGTTTGCTTATTTTAGCACGTCCCCCCCACCCCTCTCCCTCAATAACCATGAAAAACAACTTTTCATTTTTAAACCTAAAGCAGAAGAGGTGTCGCTAGCAAATACTTAATGTCTCAGGAAGAAAGCAGCAACACCACAAAACCAAGGAAATTAAATCATGTCTGACATAGTGTTTCCTTTGGATCTAGTGGAGAAGAGTGCTAGAGACATCTCTTACCCTGGCATCATTTCGTGGCAGATATTGCTGTTGAATATGATGTGGCTCTTGCATGCATAATGGTGGTGTTTGCTGTGCTGCCTAGATCTTGACTTGCCTGAGGTGATGAGATTTGGGATGAGGTTGTTGGGGAGGTTAAGTCCAGAAGATCAAGGTTGGAAGTCAAAAGAGAGATACATGGAAGCTTGTGCTTCGAACATTTTTGCAAGGCCCAGAGTCACTCTAGCAGCTGAGTGCACGTGCCTTTAAGAACTGTGAAAACAGATGGTAGTGTTAATGCGTAAATTCAGCATGACAGTATCTACAAAACAGAACTTCAGAAAGAGCCTTTCATCTGAAGGAATAACCTGACTTTTAGAGAAGCATTGAAAACCTCAAGTCCTTCTCATGTTAATGCAAGGCAGGGGAGGTACTTGAGTGGCACTCTGGATGGCTGCACACTAAGCTGTGTGACGCCTTGCCATGGGAAACTATAGAAACCAAAAGCTGAAGGAATTCATAAGAGTGAGGGAGAGGGACTGTCAAGGATTACATGATGCAAAAAACCACCATCACTTGTTCAGAAGATTTTTGCATCAAACATCAGTGATGCCTGTTCTACAGAGGCATGGGAAGAGACATGCCCTGGCTTGGTACTTTCCCTAAGCAATAACAGCTAGTAATGGTGACAGGCTGTGAGGCCAGGGACTCCTTACACTTGATTTTGTGTGTACATCTCACCCATATAAGTGAAAGCAAGCCAAAAGGTTGTATTTCAAAATATCTTGTTTAGCTGATAAACTAATAGTAGTTCTCCAGATGTTTGACTGTTTAATGATTAAAAAAAATTGTTATTGAGATCCCATCATTGCACTGATCTGTTAAGGTCTGTTAACTATTTAACCTCTACCAAATGACTAGATTGCTGTCTTTTCTGACTCTTTGCATTACAAGAATTGAGTTTCATGAACTGAGAGTACTAAACTTGTAAATAGTTCCTGCTGCTTCTTCAGCTACTTGACGTGCATTGGCAGAATTGCACATTCACAAGGCTTTGCTTCAGTTTTGCCTGACTCCAGTGGTTGTGGTACTGGGTTTTTTCATGACAGCAATAAAAACATCTCTTAATTAAACAAAACCAAAATGTTTAATAAATAGTTGTACCAAAAATACTGGTGGGCAATCTGCTCTGTGGCCAATTAAGAGACACTTTCCTCCAAGCTCTTTATAAGAATTTGAAAAGTTGCGGGCCTGACTGACAAATGAGTTTGCATTAGGGTAGCTGTTTGGAGATCGTGGATGCTGTGTAATGTGTCAATGCATATGATCGGGGTTGTCTCCAGTAATTGTGCTGCGTATTGAAATGATTCAGCACTAGGTCTACAAGAGTTTCAGAAATGTCTTGGTACAATAGGAACAATCTGTTATTTTCTTTCTTTTCTCATCTCTCACTTTCCGGGACAGACTGTGCTATACTGCTGTATTTCCACATCGCTGAGCTTGAATCCCTCCTCTTCAAACATTAGGGATGTTTTTCATCTTTGTGACAACTAAAACTGAGTAAGGCTCAATTAGGGGAGTCCAGACTGGACAAGTATAACTGATGGATTTAGCGAGCTCAGGAAAAAGAGAGCAGCAGTAGGAAAAGGGAAGAGGGAAGTATGAAAAATTGGAGAGAATAGGGAAGAAGCAGAGGCTGCATGCTGATATATTCAGCCTGAGCAGCAGAAGACTTCACGTGCTTGTAAATGGTCATTTGAACAAAATTTTCCTGTCCTGTGGACAAGCAGATGACTTGAGGTCTGCTCTGTCCCTGGGTGCTGTGGCCAGTGTCTGCAGTGCAGCAGACCATCCATATGGGGATGACTGTTTTAACATTGGACAAAGTATTATGCTTGTGACACCCCTGCAGTGCCTCCTGCAACTGCTCTGTGCTTGTCCCAGGTCACGCAGACAGCACTCTCGCAGCTCCCTGGCAGTGCCTGTGTGCTCCCACTTCCCCCAGGGACCCCTCCATGTGCCCTTTGTCCTCTTCCCCAAACTGCAGGGTCCTTCTTGGGGGATGGAGCTGTGTCCCACTGCTGCTACTTGTGCGTGGGACCTGGAGCATCCTGCCCAAATTGCACCCTATGGTAGTGCCTTTTTCCTCCCCCGTTTTCACTTCCAACTCCAGCACATCCCATTTCTCATCTGTGCTGTCCCCTGTTTCCTGCCAAACCAGGATCCTTCAGTCTTTGCCTGCCACCTGCGCTTTGATCCTGTTTCCTTGCTGCCTCATCCCCAGGGGTTCATTGTGCCACTGCATTGCTTTCTCCTGCAGAGATCTCCCTCATCCTTCTCCCTCCATCTTACTCCAGCTCTATTTTTTCCTTCTCTTCTCCAAATGCCTGTGTCCCATCTTCTTTCCCACTGCCAGTGTCTGTCTGTTGGAGACAGGACTCCCTTTCTACCTGCTCCCAAACAAAGAAGAGATGTTTGTGCACTGAGATGTGCTGGGAACTTGAGGATGCCAGGAGAATGGTCATGTAGCTACTTTGGAAACCTTAGTATCTGATTTAGAAACTTATCAGTCTGTCAGAACAAGATGGAACAGCAAGTTGAATTTTATCCACTTGGTGAAAACTAGGTAAGGAACAAAGTGCTGTTTTTCTTTTCTGATGATTAATAACCTTTGGTTTTCTTTTTGTGCCATAGCATATGAAAAGAGAAGGCTGTTCGTGGTAACTCTCTTCAGCATCCTGTCATCTTCATTTACCTGAAATATTGTGCAGTTCTTTGTCTTTGTGCACCTACACTGGAATCTAATTATTTCAACCTGCGGTCTCCTGGTTCAACACTGTAGGTTTTTAGAAATAAGACTTCTTTACTAGGTAACACATAGGACAGGGCAATTCAGGATGGGGAAAAACTGTCAAAATTCATAATGGTAATAAGATCGTACTATCTTTTGAGGTAAGTAATGATTGGTGGTCTCATCCCAGGTCAGAACCTTCTGGTTCAACTTCAACAGAAGGTGGGTCCTTGTGTCTCTCTTAGAAGATACAGGTTCATCTTGGAATATAAAAAGGTATGAAAGGAGGAAACTTGCCTCCTGAGAGTTGTGGTCATGATCTCACTTGTGCTGACTTCACAGGTTTTTACCCCAAGTGAAGGCAAACCAAAATGGATTGATTTTTTTTTTATTTTTTTTGTGAGGAAGACAGGCTCGCATGAAGTAACAACCAAGTTTTGGAGCTCTGTGCTCATGCTGACTTTCAGGAGGATGCTGTGCTACCTTGTTTGCCTCTTGCTGGCAGGCTGCCATACGACACAGGAGTTCTCCACATTTTGAAGAGAAAAACATCATGTTTGCTACTGTGTAGTTAAATATAGCACATGAGATTAGCTTACCCACATAGTCCCTCGGCTGAAGGCCCAGATAACAATTGTGTTTATGGCCCTGCTCTCTTCAGAAGGGCTTTACAGATCATCAGTTTTATAAAAGGATGTTGGAAGTAAAGGTAGGAGAACCCTCAAGCTTTCACTTTTGTTTAAGTTCCAGGGAAACTTAATTCTCTTTTGCGCAAAATGCCTTATATCAGGGTTCCATGCTATTGTTTTTTTCTTTTCCTTACAAAATCTATAGCCTTATTTCACGGAGGACTGATTTTTGCACTATTGTAGATCCCTTAGGTTAAAACTGTCATACATAAGTGCAAACAGTTGTACGTTCGAGGTATCGAATATTCTGCAAAGTCATGTTTTAATGTTCTTCTGTGGCATAGAGGGAACCTACAATAAGACTTCATAGAGTGCACAAAATATATGACTAGGAGGATTTCTATATGCTGGAAGTGCATTGTTCTGGTGCAGGGTTTTGCTAGCCTTACTGCAATATCCTTATGATAGGAAAAGGCAGGGGAAACCACCGCTAAGTGCTTTTTAAAGCTAACTTACCAGATGCTTTGAAACGTGTCTGGCATGGCCGCAAACAATTCTGGTTATAGATATGACTTCTGCTAGCGGGAAAAAAGGCTGCCCCAAGGGAAGCAGACCAAGTGCAAAAGGTCCTGGAACACAGGAAAACAAAAAATGCTCCATGTGCCTGACTCCCCTGTAATTTACAGGGCATTGACAGAGGGTGTATCAGTCTCTGCAGCACAAAGCTCAGCAAGTCCTCAGCCCAAAATGTTTCTTCAGGTCACCATCACCACACACAAGTAGCTGGTGTATTTCCAACCCCTCTTCCTAGCCTTCTGGGATGTACTCTCTACCTACAAGGGACTGTAGTCCTTGCAGCGATATCCCATGGTGTGACTATTCACGTCATTTGGTGAGCAAATATCGACCCTACAGGGGCTTCTGTATTTGTCATTCAGTTCAAGCAATGAAGGGGTTTGGAAATTGAATGGTTGAAGTCTGAATTTGACCAGAATACTTAAGGTAACATTGAGTTTGTAACACATCATGATTAAGACATCTGTAATCATGTTTATTCTTGGTAGGAAAAAATAGTGACAGAGAAAGAGACTAATTCTTTTTAGATAAAAGCAACGTCCATGATATTTGAATGCAATCTGTTGAAATTCAAGATAAGATGGTAGTATCTTCAATAGGTAGCCCCACAGAGACACGGTCCTAGCTTTTTGTAAGAATATGCAGTATTCCTAGTTGCAATTGCAAAGCTGAGGGAAATGTATAGAAATTGAAGAAATACAGATTATATTTAACCATAACATGAATTTAAATGTCATTTTAATATCCCTAATAACCTTCAAATACAGTGGTTGGAGCTGATGTGAAGATTGAGTTGCTATTATGAATAGTCTTACTACAATTCTAATGCAAGTGCCCTGGACCATTTCACTCAGTACATGATCAACTCCTCATCTTACTCATCTAAATAATTTCAGAACAGCTGAAATGTTACTCAAAACACTCTTCTAAATTAACTCTAATATTTCTGTGGTCCTTAAAATGAGCTTTCAATTTCAGTAGTAAATCAGAATTCAAACTCCCTTTCACACTTGGTCCTTAGTACAGTACCCAAATCTTGTTGATAAATATTCACCTCTGTATCCTTTATATTAAGTATATCATAGAATGGTTTGGGTTGGAAGAGACCTTAAAGATCATCTAGTTCCAACCCCCCTGCCATGGGCAGGGACACCCTCCACTAGACCAGGTTGCCCAAAGCCCCATCCAACCTGGCCTTGAACACTTCCAAGGATGGCGCATCCACAACTTCTCTGGGCAACCTGTTCCAGTGCCTCACCACCCTCACGGGGAAGAATTTCTTTCTAACATCTAATCTAAATCCTTCCCAGAAGGTTTTGTGTAAATTATGAATATTAATTTAAAAATATGATAATAAAGTAACTTTTAATTCTTCTCATTAGTGAATTCTACTTGCCTGGGTCACCAAGTAAAAAAAGATAATGATGCTACATTAATAAATTATAAGATGTCAAAAATCAATGAAAATGTAAAGAATCTTCAGCAACATGAAAATTTAGGTTTCACAGACTCACAGAAGGTTAGGGGTTGGAAGGGACCTCTACAGATCATCTAGTCCAACCCCCCTGCTAAAGCAGGATCATCTGGAGCAGGTTGCACAGGATCACATCCAGGCAGGTTTTGAACATCTCCAGAGAAGGAGACTCCACAACCTCCCTGGGCAGCCTGTTCCAGTGCTCGGTCACCCTCACAGTGAAGAAGTTTTTCCTCATATTCAGGTGGAACTTCCTGTGTTCCAGTTTGTTCAAGGAACTTCCTAGATTTAGTCCCATGTGTTAAAGTTTTTTTTATTTAAACAAATGAAAAATTACTAAAAATTCTTATAGGCATTAGTCTGGAGTGTGTATAGAGAGTAGGTTTTTATGTTAAGGATTGTTCTGGTTGTATGCAAACCACATTTTTTTCTATGTATTTTTATATATTATGAAGTATCCCATGCATCCCCATAGAACCAATACTGTGTCATACAGAATAGGAAAATCTGCTGAATTCATTAAAGAATGATTTCTTCTAGAAACCAGCCTGTAGGGCTTGGATGTATTCTTGATGATTTCCTAATAAAAGTTCTATCGTTTTTCATTTTAGGATGGAAATATCACAATTGGGGTAAATATCTGTATGGATTTTTTTAATCTCCATAACTTATGTTTTGTTTTTACCTGACATCCTGAACTTCGTAACTACTAAAACTGGACCTGGAGTGCTGGGGTGAAAGGAAAGACCTGGTTGCTCGACTTGCATTCTGTGGCATCAAAAGTCAGCTGAACTCTGTTATATTCCAGCTTGAGAGAATTTGTAGGTGTGAAATGATTTACCAGCGCAAGTTTTGTCCTTGAGCATAAAATTACCTTTCATTCTTGTAAATTTCCCTTTTACATTATATCATATCTCTGTATTGAGCCTTTATCCAACAGATACTGGCTAAAGTGATAAAAATGAACATCTGCTGGGTTCAGCCAATGATTGGGATTTGACTCTGGAAAAAATACCCTTAATGTAACATTGCTCAGAAAATGCATCTGTACAGGCTGCCGTATTAGCTGTGGTGTCAGAGGCTGAAGGGAGGGCCTCCAGAGCATAATGATGAGAGCAGATACATATTTTGACCTTAAGTTGCCCTCGCTGTCATTTTCTAGGAATATAGTGTATGGGTTCATTAAGGGAAGACAGGAAGGTCTGCATTAATCTAATCACTGGATTATTTTTTTTTTAAATATAGTTGTACACAGACTAATTTCCTATGCAAATATTGCATGCTGAGTTGACCTTACTATCCTTACTTGAGTAAACTTTATTTCACTAGCTCAAGTTAAAACCCAAGACATTTAGCTATTATGAAAGCATATAGTTGATATTTCAGAAAACATCAGTTCAGGTTAGGTTGATACATTGGGGAGAGAGAAATGTCACTGATTTGGTAAAAGCACTGTTTCCTCTTCAGATGCCATTTCACACTTCTAATGCCAGGGAAATGCTCTTTTGATTCATGGAAAATAGAAATATCAGAAGTCAGGTTTCATGGTCTGTCAGTCAATGGTACAAAACAATGTTTTTCAGCACCATTTCTGCTTTAAAAGGAGGTCTCCGGATTATTTTTGTTGTTTCAAATCAGACTAAAGATGTGTTCTCTATCAAGATTCTTCCAGCTCTATCAAAAAGATCTTCAGAGTAGTCAGTGGCTTTCTGAACTTCAGTGGCAATCTTCTGGCTGATGTGGGAAGACTGGAGGGAAATGCTTTAGTCCTGTGAAGCCACTGATTCCCTTCTCGTGGAGACTTGTGCGCTGCACCTTCAATTTTGCAAGTGTTTTCATATGGCAATTTCTCCATCTTTCTTTCTTCCTCGGTTATGTTGTCTGCTGTGTGCCTGGTGTTACAGCATTACACAGAAGAGGCATACACCTGCTGGAAATGTCACTCCTCAACTTCTTTTGTGACTGTATTTGGGACAGAGGATATTTGGTATAACAATTACTCTCTTTAGATTAAAATGCCAACTGACTACTGTTATGAAGGTTGCTTTGAAATATTTTAGCTTAAGATTCATATAGGACTGCTCTAAGGAAGAGGTTGTCCCAGTTGATGCCCACATGAGTGGAAATAATATTTTCTGCAAGAGATATATGGAACATCTTTGAACAAGCCACTTCAGGAATTTTTCTCTTAAAAAAAAAATAAAAAAAATTCCTAGGTATTGTGAGGGGGGAAAAAGCAGGGGAAAACTATTACAGAGGCAACTTCCCCTTTTATCCTCACAGAAAATATTTTAAGATAGTGCTTCTTGTTCAGAGAAAAAAGCTTATGGAGAGTTGTCTTCAGCAAAGTAAAAATTGTCAAAGATGGAATATCCGTATTTAACTGGTTCACACTGTGTTCATGTTTCTTGATTCAGCATCATTTAAAGGACACAGTGGTTGCCTCTGATCTGAAATTTTCTTAATTCAACATGTCACTGAAAAGGTGAACACTAAAGCAAGGAATCTGAATTGAACTCAGTGGGAGGCTTTAACTATAGGTATGTTTAAACACATTCTGAAAACTTCTCTTCCCACTTCCTCTGTTCCTTCATTGTAATTCTCATTTAAATAAATTATCTCGAAATGCAACATCATGTGTGTGTTTCATTGCCAGGGTGTCCTGGGACTGTGAACCAAGAGCAGAGGAAGATTTTGCACAACAGGCTGGCTATAAAATACAGAGATGGGAGGTTGTCTTGTTCTGTAACTTATTAAAAGCCTGAACTAAACTCACTTCTGTTCTGAACCAAACTCAGCAGTAGAGGAAGTTGGCCTTGACATAGATTGGTCGTGTCCCTTTACTGTAGTGGGGGTGGTGGCTGGGTTGGAAACCCCTGGACTTGCAAGCTTTGCAGCTGGGTTCCCCAGCAGAGTGTGAGAGGGAAAGGGCATTGCTCAATTTCCTTCCCTTGACCCAAAGATTTTACTTGTTTGATTTTATTTCTCTTATAGTATATTGTGATGGAGGGAATCTTCACAATAACAAAACTGGACAATGACAACCTTTGGTATCACATATGCGACAAATCTGACTCAAAGATATTTGCAGTCCACAAATGGCTATTTCTTTATTATTGCTCATTCTTAGGCTGAGGCACGTGTACAAATTTAGTTAAAATCTATCTAAATTTTGCTGTCTTTGTTCCTGTGACACTGAATCAGGAGGTTAATAAATGTCCATGTCCGTGTGGTGCTGCTTCCTCCTTCTCACCACGCTCAGTCACTCCTGTGAATGAATGTGGCTACATCTTCAATACATGCTGAAAAAAAAAATCTAAATTTGCTTCTCACAAATGTTACTGGACTAGGAAGAAATTCATATGGTTCCTCTGGGGAGAATACTAGTTTTCTCAGGAGAAATAACCTTATAGCTTTGTACTTTTGGAGATACAAATGCATGCTGAGTCCTGTAGCTGAGTCCAGGGAAGCTGGGCAAGGAGGTGTGGGGATGGATGAGACAGCTTATTTGTGCTAACTCTGCATCACTTTTAAGAATGACTTGTTACTGAGTTTTTAGCACAACACTAAGAAAACAGCAATTTTTTTCCCCCCTAAATCCCACATTTGTAATGCTAGCTTCAGCAATGAGATTCTATTTGCATTTTGTGTCAAAATGTTGATGGCACTTCATAATGTTTCAGGACCTGCTACTTTCTTGATCTTCCCAGGCTGTGTATGGGGTAGGGCTTTTTCCAGCAAGCATGTCTTGGAAGTAGAAATTTGGGAAGAATAGGTAACTTCTCATAACTGTTTAATGGTTTCCAGTTAAGATCCTGAGTGCTGGTGCCAGAACAGGCAGGCTGGTGGGGTCACCTGGACCAGGTAGAGTGTTGCAGGGGTGGTGGGGAACAGTGAGCTGATTAAAAACCTCTGAGTGATTAAAATCTCCTGAGGGAGAAGAGGAGACTAAGCAGGGCTTGAAAATTATCTGAGCAGACCAAAACTGAGGCTGGAATCGTAGGTCAGCTTGCAAGGGCACAGTGACCAGGGGGGAGAGCTGTGCAGGAACTCTCTCTTGTACCTGACGTGGTCACTGTGCTCTCTTTGCTAAAAAGAAATCTAGTTTTTTCTTATTTTCTTACCCCCCCCCAAAAAAAACCCAAAACACCCCAAAAAACCACCTGAAGAAACCATATGCCCCCCCCACCCCCCAAAAAAAACCAAACCCAAACCAAAAAAAACAAAACTATTTTTGTGTTTGAAAGTCTCTTTCTTGGTGTTTAGAGATTTCCCTGCAAGGAGGAGGTGGAGACACACTTACCCAAGGCTCTGGGGTCACTGTAAACACCCTGGTGTGTGTCCTGGCATTTTACCTGAGAGTAGATGTATTAGTGAAAGGCCTGGAGAATGAAGAGCAAACTCAATATGAAAATATAATACAGTGACAAGGGGGGAGCAATCAAAAAAAAAAAAAAAATGAGAAGGAGATTCTGTGGATGAAATTAAGTTGGGAGACTGCTTCCAGCAGGTAAGTGGTTTAAATATAAATAGTGCAATTACCCAGGGAAACATTGATTACTTCAATGGAGACTTAAATTTACCGTTCAATAAGCAAATACAACCTAGTAAGACCGTGTTGTCTTAAGTACAGGCCAACCATCAGCACTCAAACAGCTGTCAGTAATAAACTGTATGTCATTACTTCCTTCTTTCCGAGGGGAAAAAAAGGAAGAAAGTGATCTCCCTCATTCTGTGATCCCTGACCACGGACTGAAAGCAGCAAACACTGTTTCTGTTTCTGAGTACCCAATCTCAGAACCTGGATCTTCAGTGACCTGAATCCTGGGGATGGGACTCCATGGGGACGGGTAGTAGAAAATCACTTTATCAAATCAGCAATTAAAAAATAACATAAAGTAGTATGTGCTAGAATTTAATGCAGTTAGAATGATTTTAGTAATAATTTCTTAATGGTTGGAACATGATTTTACTGTTGAGGGGCTTTGTGCTGAGGATAATAAAATTCTGAATCGTTTTGTTTAGCTGAATATGGTAAAGCACTGCATATGCTTTAGGCTCAGTGTTACCCTCGCTGGAGAAGGAGGGAGTTTGGAGCTTTTTTTGGGAGAGAATTAGGTCCTTGCTCAATTAATGTTTTGGATTCAGCCTTTTCTTTCAGAGAAGAGTTTACTTCTTTGTGTTGACAGATCTATTTCTTCCTACTGACCTCCTGAAGATTTATCTTTATGTGGAAAAAGTAACAATGGTCTTTGAATGTCAGCTCACTCTTAAAATACATTTTCTTCAAGAGAAAAATGCAAGTACTTGTAACTACTTTTTAAAGGAGAAGCCCTTTTTTCATCTATAATCTTTTGAGTAACTAGATGTTTTCTTTTTATTTGCTTAAATAAACCATAATCTCCTTCCCTGGGTCCCTTCAAAAATCAATCTATCATGCTAAGAATTGCATCTCAAACCTAGCAAGTTTAAGATCTTTATCTTATTGCAGCCTAGAGCCTTCAGCTTTAAAACTTCAGTTTTTATACAATGATAGGTTTATGAAGTGTATAGAGGCAGCTTCTATTAGAAAATAATTTTCCTGTTTTAGCTTAGTAAACCAAAGATCACTCATCCTATATAAGCAGCACAACATGAAGAAAGATTGGGTTACTGCAGATTTTTGCAAGCTTCCTCCTCGTTAATTGAAATGTAGATTTGTTAAGGAAACTGTGGTGAGATATACTTTCACCACCGATAGGAAGAAGGAGGTGTATATATATGCATTTCACTGGTATAGTTGCTTCAGATTGTGGTGTGCAGACTCTTACATGTATGACTGAAGCATCTCCTGAACTTGAGCCTTAAAAAAAATAATAAGTTTTTATGATTATGGTGATATGGATGTATGCTTAATTCACTACAGCTACCTCATTTAACAAAATTCAGTTAATTAACATCAGTTAATCCTACTGATGCAGCTCTACAGCTTGTGGCGCCTGCTTTAGCTTGGATAGTGCTGCAGTCAAGTGGAATCTGTGGAATGATAGTTGAAGAAAATGTGTGCTTTGTTCTTTCTAAAGGTTCTGAAGTTATTGTGGGTGGCTTTGTCTTGTTTTAGCTTTAGAGTTTAGAGAATTGCTGATCTTGTATATCCCTAACACTACCTATGGGTTTGAAATCTGAAGGTTGTTTACAATCCCTGGTACTTGAACACCTGATTTCCTACTTGTTCTGTCTGGAAGATGAAGGTTGGGTTTTTTTGAGGGCATTTGTATGTTTTTGTTTGTTTTTCCCCTTGATATGTTAATGAAATTGTTGAACTGACTTCCTGTACCTTTTAAGGAAAATGCAGTGGGTTTGTTTCATGTATTCAGTTCAATTTAGAAAGAATTAGTGCAGGATGAAGATTATTCCAAAATGCTGGGTGGCTGTATCTTGCCCTGCGAGTCTTGAAGAATGCTCGTGCTTGAGGCAGATGTTAAATCAAGCCACTTTTGCTCAACATCATGTACTTATGGACTTTAAATCTACCACATGTCTGTCTTCCAGAAACAGCATGCTTTTGAGAGCTGGACGGGGAGCCAGCATCTCTGAAGCTGTATTCCCACCTGTGTCTGGTTTAACAACGCTCTGTCCTTATGTAACACTTTATTTTGCTGTCATCTTTCACTTTTCTTTCTCCTTTCCTCCCCCACAACTAGGCTGTTACTGAATCTCACTAGCAGTACATAATAGGAGCATATTAGTGCTCTGTTGACATCCTACGATCAGTTCAGATCTACACCTTTGTCAGTGCTACCACACTGCTAAAAAGTCACCTTCTAATTCTTCATTTCTTTTTTCTTTTCCCCCCCCCCCCCCCCCCCCCCCCCCCCAATTGGACATTTTGTCTTTTGGTCTGTTGCTAATGCTAATACTTTATATAGCAATTGCTGGGCAAAGTCAGGTGTTTTCTTCTCAGTTATTTATTTTTTTTATAAAATACAAGTTGGATTTTACCAGAGAGCTTGTAGTAAAGTAGAAAAAGGCAGATATTAAGCGACTCATCCAGTATTTTTGCAAAGAACTCACTGGGGAGGATGGGGAGCAGTTAACTGAGAAAATGTCTCATAGCTTACAGAACCAAAAATGCCAGCTGCTTTTGACAGTCTGGTTATGGAACTCCAGTACATGTGGACAGAGATGCTCTAGTTGGCATAGAATGATTGGTTAATGATTTTCATTAGAACCCAAAAAAACTTGGTGCCAAGTCATCTGAGGTTAGAGATAATTACAGAAAGTTCCTGTGGGGTAAAGAGTGTGTGTTCCTTTAGTAGGATATGAGGTAATTTGGGATAGTCTAGTCCTTGGTGAAATAGGGCTATGCTTCCAGTGGTACCTTATTGGTGAGGATCCAGATGTTACCTGAGATGTTTCTGTGCTCTAAACTAAAATTCTAGCTTTATTCCATGATAATCTGATGCAGGTGTGGTGTCTTTAATAATATATATTTTTTTTTTTTTTTTTTTTTAAGAGAAGTAGCTGTAACCTTTGACAGAAATGTTTTGACGGAAGCTTCAGCAGTCTCTTCTTTGGCTGCCATACTTTGAGAGAATAGTCTTTGGGACAAGAATGCTTGAAAAAGACTGAAGTGAATCTTGTCTTTGGAAAACAGAAATAATATTGCTGCATTCAGATGCTTTGGTTATCAGTCCCAAGAATAGGTGATAACATGATATGGAGGAGAAGGCTGTTTGGTTTGTGTGTGTGGTTTTTTGGTTGGTTGTTTTTGTTTGGTTTTTTTTTTTTTTTTTTTTTTAATTCAAGGTCAATATTGAGGATAGAAACATCTGGCTTTTTGTTTCATGCCAAAATCTTCATAACTTTTTCTTTTTTTTTTAAGTGTAGGTATTTCAAACAAATAACATGATTGCCTTCCCGCCTTGAATAAGCTGTATAGACTTGTCAGGTGATTTCTGCAATAGGCTCACCTTCTCCAGGAAGTCTCATGTTGGCTTAAAATTGTTAGTGAAAGCTATGTCCCTAAATCAGATGTCTTCCTAATAAATTATCTTTGCTTTTTAAAGTAAGCATCTTCATTGTAACATGAACTTGTTGCCTTTGGTTTTTAGCCTTTGGAAAGTATATTAAAAAGCCCTTTATTACCAGAATTCTTTCCCTCAGGTAGACAGGCAATGCAATCAAATCTACTGCTTTCATCCATCTTTTGGTTGAACTACATAGGTTGAGCTTTAGTCTCTACTTATTGTCATCTTGCTAATTCAGTTTATGGTGGAATGACACATCTCCTTTCTATTTTGAATCCCAAGGCATAGGCCTAAGAGTTCAGTTTTCTATTCATTATAGAGGATTTATGTTCATTTTCTTTTGCATTTTGTGGTGCATGTTTCAATTGAGGGTAAAACACCAGCATGAAATGCTACAACTGCTGTGAGAATTCAAAGAGTATAATATAATTCAAATTCTCTTACTCATTTTTTTTGTGTGTGTGTGTGATATTGAGGTGTACCTAGATGCCTGGAAGAAGTAAATGTTAGTGTCATGGAAGTTGATAGGTGAGGTATAGGCAAGGCCTCGGGTAGAAGTTGCTGTTCCCATTAGTTATGTCAACAAAGTCAGATAAGATTGGCATTCAGGGAGTACAACTTGTGCAAAAAAATTTCCCAAGTATAAAGATAGAACTCAGAATAGTCTTAGACCTCCAACAGTCCCCTTTCTACAAGCTTGGAAAAAGCAGAGGAGATGTACTGCTCGAGTACGGGAAGACGTGTGTGGCAAAAGCATTTAACTAGAAGACAGGAGATAAGGATTTTCTGAGTTTAACGGCATGATGTCCTCACACTCATGGAATGGAAGGCAGCCTTGCGGTAAGCAAATGAATTTCTTCCTGACCTCAATTAACATTCTTTCTGTTTGTGCCAGGATTGAATTTTGTTCATCAAGCTGGCTAGGTGCATACTAGGTGAACAGCAGACAAATGTAAATGACCTCATTTTATCACTTAAATGGCATGAATACCTCAGAGTCCACCTTTAACTAAATTAAAAGCCTGGAATGAAGAACTATAGCTCTCTGTATGGTCTGTGGAGAGAGCTATAATCCTGGGGTGTCCTGAATTGCCCTCTATGCACTCCACTGATCACATAAGAACATGGAGTTGTAGCTCAGCCCAATGTTAATGTGAATTTGGTCTTTCTATCCACACGCATCTGATCTTAGTACGCACAGCCCTGAATTTATCTGTCTTGTTTTAAAGTGGGGTTTATTATTATTATTATTTTTTATTTCTAGTGTTCTCTCACAGGAGAGAGATTTGCCTTACTGTGAGGCAGCCCAAGAAATTACAGAAATCACAAACTGGATGTCGCTTTGTCCCTCTAATTCACGAGGAGGTGTTGTACCTATAAATCAAAAAATCTGTCAGCTGCAACTGCAGCCAGATAAAACACTGACACAAGGGCAGCTGAGAAGCAGTGAAAGACAGATGAGACTATGACTTTTTGTCAACTGGCTTCACCCTCCTGGAGAATATCTGGTGTCAAGCTGTCAGTCTACTTGACTTCAGGGTGAACAGAGTGAGTTGATAAAACAGTGTAAGTCCTATCACCTCTCCTTCCTTGGTAGTTTAGAGACTGACGTAATTCATGAGGTGTTCTGCCTTCTTGCTCCTCTTCTGCTTCTCCCCTCTCCCCCCATATTGTGTCAGCTTGTAGCCTAAAACTATAATCTCTAGTGGTCTGAAATTCTGGTTAAGTACTATGCCTATGTACCATTTTATGAATAAACTGTTTCTGACAATAAAAAATAATTAATGCAAATGCAGAGAAGGTCTTGCATCAACTCTCAATCTGCTTCTGTCTTGGTAATGCCTCAAACTGTAATACCAAGTGTATCAAAGTATTGCTGAAGAGTAGGCCACCTCTGAAAATTATCACATTGTAACTTAGCTTACTCTGATCTAGCTTCCATAGATATGGAAATGATACTTTTTGTTCCTTACATATAAACATTTAAATCTTGTTGCAAAATATTTAAATACGACAAGGAAATAAGATACAGATAGACCTATTGCTCCACTATGGGAATCCTGTGGCTGCACAAATAACTTTGATTTGCTATCACACTTTATTTCTCAATTATTTTCAACCCTCAGTCATAGTTACATATGCTTTACTCTGTTTATTTAATATGCCATTGAATAGGTGAAGTCATTACAACAAGGTTTCCTTCAACATCAGCCTCACCAAATATCAAAAGCCTTAGCTGAAGGAACACATGCTAGTATATGAAATCACTGATAGCCATGGATTTAGAAGTCCATGAACTTCCATCATTTTATTACTATACATATAATAAAGAGGCAGACAGGAGTCAGTAATGAGGATCTTGTTTACAGATCTTGATTTGTCTTCCAAAACACTTCCTTGCTTCCTGTGCCACTTAAGCTCATGGTGTTAAAGTGCTTTGGTCCCAAGCTTCCATTAAACCATCCTTTAATACCCCTTTCCTTTACCCAAGGTTTACATTTGTTATTATTTGCATTATGGCAAACTTAATTTCACATAAATTTCATTCAGTCCATCCAGACAGATTTAGTTTCATTATGGATCATGGGAAAGGACAAGAAGAGATGCTTTCTGAGTCCCTAATTGCAGAGGTCGCAATTTTGTATCTGCATTTTTATGGGACATGCAGAATATGTATGCATATGTGGAAGCTTTGTGGGAGGGATGAGGAAAGCAGACAGAAGGGAGGGATCTTTACACCAGTCTCTGAAGTAGCTACCCCAGGCTAGTACCATTACCTGCTTCCAAATTGCTTCACAGAAAGAGGTTCACTGTGGAGAAAGTCCTGGTTCCTTTTCCAGCTTTGGAATTTTCCATTAGAAGAACTGAATTTCAGTAAAAGTGTGATAGTTCTTTGAGCATGTTTCAGTAGCTTTGTTAGCAAACTTCAACATTAAACTTTGAGCAGAGATTTTGCTGTGAACTAAGAAACACAAAGTCTAAGGTTGAGCACCTTGTGTTTTAGCAGGCTCAGGGTAGGAATTGGTAAACCTCTTTTAAAGGAAACAGTTTTTGTTTGGTGGGGTTTTTTTTGTTTGTTTGAATTGTTGGGTTTGTTTTCTGTATTTGTTGTGTTTCACTAACAATCTAGTCTGAATTCATACCCGGGTAGAAAACTGTTGACTGGGTTTAGTTTAGTTTTGAGGGTTTTTTTTAAAATAAAATTAAAAAAACTCAGGCTGAAATTTTTTCCTGATGTAGTGAAAGGTTTTAACTTTACTGGGCTTTCAAAGTAAAAGCAATGCACAGACTCCTGAGCCTAAGGTCTGGAGTAGGTACTTCAGATCTGGAGGGCCTCAGCTTCAGGTTGGCTCTGTGCCCTGGTCACCACCCTCCTCCTGAAGGATGCCCTGGGTACCTGGTGTGGTGTGTGGGTGCCTTGATCTCTGCACAGCACTACTGTCTGTTATTTCTGTGGTGCTTTGCAGGGATTGAATTGATTAATACGGAAACTAGTTCAGTTTTGATCTTTCGAAAAGTTGGAAAAAAATGTCACCAAAAGCCAAACCCCAGTAATATTTATAATATTGATAGCAGCACAAAGTATTTGAAGAGTTCTAAGAGATAATGCAAGAGAACCATCCATTTGAAAGAATATTGTCTGGTATACAAGTTAAATAGAGAATGTCAGTTTGTTTTTTTTTTTTTTTTTCAAGTGTGTATATAAAATGGATAACCATTAAACAAAGATACAAGATTGTTTATCTCCCTCTATGAAAGACCACATTCAGAATACTTATAATGACCTTGGTACTCTGCTTAATGAATAAATGGAGTATTCAGCCATATCTGATAATGAAAATGAGGCATGCTTAATTGACTTAGCACCCAACTAATCAGCAGCTAATGCAGTCCTGAAAATTGCTAAGTTATTTCATCTTGGAGGGTCAGAACATGTGTGCAGAGAAGCGACAATTTTGTCTTTATACCTTAAGAATGAAGCAAGTATAAATGGCAAACAGTAATTGATGTGGCCCAGAGGTTTTGGTCAGTTATATGGCCTTGATCCATGTTCTCCTCAGTCATCTGCAAAATGTTTGTAATTCTAGAATGAACATTTTTTAGTTGACATCCTGTAGGCAACAATTGCACTAGAGGATCTTTTAGATTATAAGCAAAACTGCTCTGTCATTGGCAGATCAGCAAGTTAGATTTAGTTCATTTTATAAAAAAGTGTGGTTTTTAGTTGCCATTGTGTGAATTTCCCAGAATAGTCTGCTGGGATTTTATTCAAAGTACATATTGAGTTACAGTGCCTGACTCAACACCTGCAAATGTCTCTGCCCCAATTTTACTTTATTACAGATGGTAATTCAGAACTAAATGACATAATTTCTTCCAAAATCTTCCCCTCTGTCATGGTTTAACCTGTCAGGCAGCTAAAACAACTATGCAGTCGTTCACTCACTCCCCTCCAGTGGGATGGGGGAGAGAATCAAAAAGAAAAAAAAAGCTTAAACTTGTGGTTCGAGATAAAGACAGTTTAATAGGACAGAAAAGGAAGACATAATAATGACAAAATAATATACAAAACAAGTGATGCACAGCACAATTGCTCACCAACCAAAGCTGATGCTCACCTAGTTCTTGAGCTGAACTGCCTCTTGGCCCACCCCCCAGTTATATACGGAGCATGACATTGTATGGAATATCTCTTTGGCCGGTTGGGGTCAGCTGTCCTGGACATGTCCCCTCCCAGGTTCTTGGGTTGGCCCTGGCTTTCTCGTTGGCAGGGCAGTATGAGATGCTGCAAAGTTCTTGACTGCTTGGCAACAACTAAAACATCCGTGTGTTATCCACATTATTCTCATCCTAAATCCAAAACACAGCACTATAGCAGCTGCTAGGAAGAAAATTAACTCTATCCCAGCTGAAACCAAGGCACCCTCTCACCAGGGATTTCTCTGTTGCTCACAGAAATTACTTGGTGTTCAGAGCCAAAACAGTGATGTTTGAGGAAGAAAGAGGCCATCAATTTAGTTCCCTGCACAAGGGCTAATCAATGGAAACCTTGCTTTCACTGTTCGTGTTCAGAAATCCCAGGTTAACAAAGGATTTAGTACAGCAGGAATCGTGTTGTTCCATTTTTTCCATTTCCTGTGAACTGGGATTTTTATTAATTTTTGTCTTAATTTGAAAGTAATAAATGTTTTTTACACAACATCTTGATCAGTAAGTAGCAACTATGAGGATTTATTTTAGGGTTTTTGCATTTATTTAGAAGAGCAGAGTGTTAAACATGTTAAATGACAGAGTAGCTATATGCCTTGAATCGACAGGCACGGCAGCAGCTTCTGGGTGTTGGTTCCGCAGCCTCTGAGTCGCTGCCTTGTCGCTGATTGTAGCAGCAGGTGTCTTTCTGCAGAGGGCACAGGATTTACCATACTTCTCCCTGCTAGAAAACAGCTCTGGGACATTGCAGGTCTCACAGTGAAATGGATGGAAGCGAGGAAGATGAGGCCTCAGCCTCTGTGTTGGGCCTGTGATCCTTTGCAGAGGTATCTGTCATATAAATCCCTGCAGAGCAACGTCCTGCTCTCCTGTTGTTAAATATCTGGACATCTTACGCAGGTTATCAATAAATGAGGGAGCAAGGGTTAAAATGTGGAGGGAGTCTATCTTCAGCTTTTTCTCTTTGTCTCTGTTCACCTGCTTACCGATGCTGTCTGTCCTTGAAAATCAGATACAAAACAATGAAACAGTGATTTTATTTTTTTATTAAGTATGTGCTAGAATACTTCTTTCAGCCTTTCACTTACCTTGGTGCCACGCTTCAGACACTTAATGTTTTGTAAGTTGAGGCTTTACAGACCTACCCTGACTGTATTCTGAAGATATCGCTCAAAATCCAAATCCTTGATCTGGCATCAGCAAACTTCATTTAAATTGGTGTTAAACCTGATCTTTGTACCTCATCTCATGCATCAGCTGTGAGGGATCAGTGTATCAATTGTGAATCTTCACAAACTTCAGGAGCTTTGGAATTTGCTGGTGGAACAGAAAGGGGAGCCTTGCCAAGCCCCTGCTGCGAAGCATCGTGTGGCCTTTCAAATGACAGGTTTTACTTGGCAGTGTTGGATTTCAGTGCAGTCAAGAAGGTACCACGGTGGTATTGACTAAACATTCTGTCCTCTAAGATGAATGTTTATTATATTGATGTCTCTCTTTTTGGTCAGACCAATACTGCAAAGTGTACATAGGCACTAACTGAGCTGTTAGCAGGGTTTGCACAGAATACTAATAGGGTTATCATAACACTGGTGATCTAAGAATAAAAGTGAGGTAAAGGTCATGTGCAGAAGCAGTGTTCTTAGACTTACTGATAACTAAGCTATGTCCCTGTAAAGTTTCTAGAGCAAGGCATTTCTGTCATTAAAAATATTTGGACTCCAGACTAGAGATTTTCTATAAACATCTGTAAATATGAAAGTGGCTTTTGGACACCCTTCAGAAGGAGTCCAGATGTGACCTGTGTTTCAGTCCCTATTCTGCACCCATTCTACTCTTCATGGTTTTAGCCAAGTCTGTTAAATGTGGGAAGTTAGTGCTGGGCACTTAATTCTCTCCATGATATTGCAACTGGGTTAAATAACGTGTTTTTGTGGAGGGAGGCATAGAGGAAAACACTGAATGGCATATTTCTCTTAGAAATATCTAAGTGTTGTTTCTCTTAGCATTCTGTAGTGAGCACTGAGTATTTGCACAGCCTACTAGAGAAAATGATGACCTCTTATCCAGCTGCGATGCTGGCGCTTGCTGTCCTCATTGCTTATATTGTGTGCTTCACTGATGTCTCTCTTATGATTTTCCCCCCCAGTGGGTATTAATATTGATCCTTATTACTGAAATGGATTATAAAGGAGATGTACCTCACCTGTGTGTTGCCTTTTGGTTGTTTATCACTGTGCATAGTCTGGAAATAATATTAATTTGGTATGATATTTGGTCAGAATGTAGGGTTTATGAAAACAGAAGTGCTACCAAGACTGTTATTGGAAAGAAGCAGAACGGAGGACACTGTCTGCCCCTCCACTGCCCCTAACATCCAGCTTTAACAAAACTCAGCTGCATCTTCCTGGAAGTGTCATGGGGCAGGAGAGCACTGGGATGGTCCCAAGCTGCACTTGCACACCCTTGGGAAGGTACTCAGACTTAGCCTATATCGTGCTTTGGTTTCCTTGCCTCCCTATGTGACTTTTAATTGAAACTCCATGCTGGAGGACCAGGCAAAGTAGTGGGGTGAGGGGGGCTGTGCCTCCTGCAGGGGAAAAGAATACGGAAATCAAAATCTTTTGGATGCCTTCAGCATGCTGTGGTTTTCAGCAGGAGTTGATTTGAGATCAGAAGTCAGCTCTTCTACAGATGGACTGATAGTGATGTGAGAATGGTTGTTCTTGTCTCTAGGTGGGCTTCCTCTCTCTGCAGTTCGGGGGAAAAACCCCAAATATGCAGTGATTGCAAGATAGGAAGGAGGAAGGGTGGTTCTCTTTGCATTAGCATGCCAGCAAACCTCAGCTAAGCACCTACTCTTGAATCGAGTTAGCTCGGTGGCTATAGATGTCTGATAAGGATTGAATTATATGGTAACCCTGGGTGTCCTATGTTGGATTTGAGACCAGATATTCTGTCTCAGTGTCCCATATGCTTTGTTCCCCACATGTGGTCTGCTTTCCATGTTTACTTTTTGTGTCTAAACAAGCAAAAGTCTCAGTATTCCAATGCAAAGCGAACCCCCTGAACTCTTTAAAGACAGTACAATTACAGACAGAAAAGTTATTCTCTGTGGATTAGAGATGAAATCTCATTTAGAAAACTCTCCTACACCCAGTGTCACTGATTTAAAAATATACGTACATACATATGTATAAACATATGCACGTACATGTGTGTGTATATATATAGTAGCTGTTTGCATAACATGACTCTTGAACTCTCATGTTCTCATAACACTGTTTTCCTTAATAAAGGGGTGTTTCCTACATGCCTGCACCTTTATGGATTAATTCAAACTGAACATCAATGACTAAAGGGTGACACCAAATTGGAAGGAGCTGTTGATGCCGTCGAGGGTGGAGAGGCCTTGCAGAGAGATCTGGACAGATTGGAGAACTGGGCAATCACCAACCACATGAGGTTTAACAAGAGCAAGTGCTGGATTCTGCACCTGGGAAGGGGCAACCCTGGCTATACCTACAGACTGGGCGATGAGATGCTGGAGACCAGGCATGCTGAAAGGGACTTGGGGGTCTTGGTCGACAGCAAGTTGAACATGAGTCAACAGTGTGCCCAGGCTGCCAGGAAGGTCAACCATATCCTGGGGTGCATCAAGCATGGCATTGCTAGCTGGTCTAGGGAAGGGATTGTCCCACTCTATGCCACGCTGGTCCGGCCTCACCTCGAGTACTGCGTGCAGTTTTGGGTGCCACAGTACAAAAAGGACATAAAACTGTTGGAGAGTGTCCAAAGGAGGGCAACAAAGATGGTGAAGGGTCGAGAGGGGAAGGCATATGAAGAGAGGCTGAAGTCCCTTGGTTTGCTCACCCTAGAGAAGAGGGGACTGAGGGGAGACCTCATCGCAGCCTACAGCTTCCTCACGAGGGGGAGCAAAGGGGCAGGCGCTGATCTCCTCCCTCTGGTGACCAGTGACAGAACCCGAGGGAACGGCATGAAGCTGTGATGGGGGAGGCTTAGGTTGGGTATTAGGAAAAGGCTTTTCACTGAGAGGGTGATCGGGCACTGGAACAGGCTGCCCAGGGAAGTGGTCACAGCACCGAGCTTGACTGAGTTCAAGAAGCGTCTGGGTAACGCCATCAGTCATATGCTCTGATTCGGCTGGTCCTGTTTGGAGCCGGGAGTTGGACTCGATGATCCTTATGGGTCCCTTACAACTCAGGATATTCTATGATACTGTTAAAGATGAGATCTTAGAGTGCTTAATACTGTAGTAAGCAATCCTTCTGATTGCCTGATATATTTCTGAGAGATGCCTTTCCTAGGTCTGGTCACAGCCATCCCATGATTGCACCTCTGTTCTGATCCTTTTCAGTCACTTTCAGCTGATGAGCTCCCAAATTGCAGCCTGAGATTTGCTCTTAGTTTGTAAATGTTGCAGTTATGACTTTGTGTAGGGTATAAGTGGAATTTAGTTGACTGGGGGGTGAAGGGGAGAGGAAGTTCTTCTGTTTAATATTTCTCATTAGCTTGTTGCTGCAAAGAGAAGTTTTTAGCATAACATGCAGGAATTTGCCTACACAATATGTTCTATTAATGTAGAGGAACTAAATATGGAAGAGACTCCCACTTCTATTGTCTCTTTTATTCTGTTCCGTGAATGCCCCAGTTGGACTTGTAATGAAGTATTTCCTCCAGCTGTCAAGAAAGTTTACACTATGATCCTAACTTTCGGTTTCCTAGCAACTCTGCATCCTTCAGCTCATAAAGGAAGGTGGCTTATACTTTTAATGAACACAATTCTAAGCCATGGCCAATGAAAAGCAAATACTATGGAAGAATAAATGTCATTCGTACTTCAAAGACAAAGTAAAAAAGTTCACATTGTAATTGCTTATCAGCTTTAGCATTGCATATAATTTTGAAAAGATGAGCATTTCATTACATGTCCTTGCATTTCAAATTAAATTTCTAGCTGTGACTGGCAATGTGGATGTGACCACCCTCAGCCATTTGGCCTTGGGGACAGGGATAGCTGCTTGTAGAAGTTTTGCTTGGCAACTTCTTATGTTTGAATGTCACCAACATGTTACTTGAAGGAAGGTATTTGGTTTCTATTTATTTTATTTTATTATTATTTTATTTTACTGGATTATCCTGCCCTGCTTTGAACCTGGATTTTCCTACCAGGATGGTTGGTCAGCAGTCTGCTGAATTGGATTATGGTGAGATTGATTACAAGTCCTACATTAAGATTTCAAAGGGACTGCATCCCTGCTCTGTAATAGTTGTGTAAAGCAATCACTGAAATATCTTCCCAGTTCCTTTATTGTGATGTCTTCTTACCATTTTGAAATCAAAGTTTTTTAGCCATACTACAGGCAGAACATGGATGGCAGCTGTGTGGGAATTCTGCTTCCTCTAGACATGTAGGGAGAGTTAAATATCTGATTGGTATCTGGGATTTCCTAAGTGATTAACGGGATGGCATAGAAACAAAGTGAAAGTTAACTAGGGATTTACTGTTTGGTGATAGTTTTTCCACATTTAGACATTTCAGTGTTGCTTTGCATAGGAATTAAAGATATTTCTGGTTTTCAACAAACTATCTTTTCTGTTAAAAAGGTCAAAATTTGTACATGTTTGCTTTCTCACCTCTGAAGTGGCCAGATGGCTTTCATTGCTTGTTGGAAAATAGATCCTCTGAAAGAGCAAACTTCAGTGAAAACACACTGCCGAAAAAGTGATTAACTATAGAACATAGGAGCTGCTATGCTGTTTTACAGTAGTAATACATTTAGCCTGGGATCTTGTCTTCAATAGAGACTTAAAGATGCTAAGAAAAGAGAAAGCTGATTTTTCTTCTGGATTTCAACACTGTAGAAAATGGCTGCTTCTAAAGAATACTTTTTTATCTCAGTCTTCTGCTACTGTAGTAATGTCTTCATTTTATTAATTTTGGACAAGTCTTCCCAAACTTTTGTCAGTCTTTTAGTGCAATCAGTTGCTCTTAATTATGAGGTCACATATTATTTCTCCCAGGTATACTTGCCTCATGCAGAGTTGCAAGATAGATGGAATTAAAGGCAAGTTGATCTTAGTTTAAGATGTTATGCTTTAGAGTGGGCCTCTGTGTTATCCACGTAGTGTCATCCAAATCCTGATCTGATTATAAAGCATTTGTTATAAAACTGTTTTTCTGTGGTGCTTTTTGTTGTGGTATCTTACAAGCTGTGTCATCATTAACACAACTATTCTCAAGGTGCTCTGTGAGGAAAAGTGATGTCTTCCCATTTTACTTAAAAGAAATGGAGACACAGAAATGTTAGGGTCAAAAAATACCCATTTGAAATGCCTAAATGAAGGCACTAAAGACTTGATCTTTCTGTGTCTGCAATACAGAGCACTACATAAATTTAAAGCACACGTCAAGTTCAAAGCTCGGTATCCTTTAGCTACAGCTACTGCAGAGCTCCTACGCAGAAGAATTCTTTTGTTATATGACTCTCTCATCCCTGAGCAGCCCCATCCTGTCCATTGGCCCATCCATCAAAAAAAAAAAAAAAAAAAAAGCAAAAGATTATAAGAAACCCTTCTGATGCCAGTGTCAAGTCATCTTCAGTGAGAATGAATAAAGCTAACTGTTAGCAACCAAAGGCTTTCATTGAGTGAGCAGATCCTCTATTAATTAGGGAGGACATGCACCTTGCCAGTGAGGTTCACCAGTATTTGCTGGTAAGGGAGGAATGGTACAATATAGAAATTGTGGGCTGCAGTTAATGCTGTGGGGAGAAGTATAGGCTTGCTGCCTTCTTGGTGGTAGAATCTGAATGACTCACAACTAACACATTTATCCGTGTGACACCCAGATAAAACAAAGAAATGTTATTATTTCAGCTGTACAGGTAGGGATGTGAGACAGAAATGTAGTTGTTCACAGCTGTGTAAGAAATCTGACAGACAGGTGGTATGAGCTCCAGAACAATACCTTAATTGTAATGACTACAGTGTCTCTTTGTTTCTGGAAGCAATGGCTTTTCCTCTCCTTTCCTTGAAGCCTCATCGTTGTCCTTGCTCCTGTCCTGCTGTCTCAGTCTCTCCACCCTGTGCGCTGGCTCCCAGTGCACTCTGCCTTCCTCCTCCAAATTGCACTGCACTCAACCTTATCCAGGTGCTGCAGTTCCCTGCCTTTAACTCTTTATTGTGGTGTACACTTTGGTTCCAGTGTTCTGTTTTCTTTAGCATGTTTCTGATGTACAGTAGCACTCTCGCTCACCATTAAAATGTTTTATTTAACCTTAACACTTTGTTTCCTGAAGAGACAGAACTATTGAAAGGGAAACTTGGTCTTGTACCTACTATCGTTCTGCATAATTTGTATTACTGCAATTTCATAAGGGGGACAGGGCCATAGAGGGAAGCTCTCTTTCTGCAGTAATATGTGCAGTGCTTACTCACCAGCGCAGCCAAGACATGTACTTGTTGCAACTATAAGTGTTACGCTATAATTTTTGAAGTCAAGAGGATTAACATTTGTCTCCTAGGTATGAAAGTCTTAATGCCTCTGACTATTTTGCTTCAATATTTTTTTTCTTTTCCTCCTTTGGCTGAGTGAAGTTTTAAAACATGACTGCTCATCAGAATGTGTAACAAGGTAATATTGTAGGGGAATGAAGAGGGATAATACCTCTGCATCTGCTGTACTTAACGTGATGAAAGACAAGCTTTTTAAAACCTCTTTAAATAGGTATTTTGTAGGCATTTCTCCTGTCACTTTTGTTCTGCTGTGTGGAAAGTATTGGATATCAATATATCAATCCCCGTCTTTTTTTTTTTTTTTTTACTTGGTGTAATGCATGGGTAAAGAACATACCATGGTTTCTGTAGCTTTTTTAAACTGGGAAACTTATAGGGTAATATTAACTTTACTAATATCCCACCATTTGAGACTTCCCATTCACATAGTCTTTCATAGACATGAAAAGAAAATAATCTGTCCTAGACAAAATTTCTGCATGTTTGTAATTCCTTTCTGTTCTTGAATGGCTTGAAAAACTTGTGCACTAACCAGAAGTAAGGTGGCATGATCCAAAAAGAGCTTTGAAAGCTCCTTCAAAAGCTTTCTCAGAAGCTGGAAGGCAGACAGCATGGAATCAAAGACAAAATGTACTGCCCAAATGCTCCATCCCCATCATCATCTCATCTCAAATTGAGCTGCTGACCTAGAAGTAGGCAGACAGATGGATACATGCCCTTCTGCTTCTTTTTACAGTGACGGAACATCCCAAGTACTTTTGTTACATCTCTGCTATATTTGCTCAGCTTTGTAGCCAGAGTTTGCAAATTACTACTCATTCTCTGGTGTTTTCGTGACTGCTAAACCAAACATACATTTTTGGGGCTGCTGGTTTTTGCCAAAACCATGTGTCCCCTGTTCCTCTCCCATCCCCAAAATCAAGCTGCAGTTTTGGATGCCTAGAAGCTGTGCAACTTCATGGATGATTTCTGGTGCCTCATTACAGGAACACCAGCAACTTCCTGCATGATGTACAGTGCTGCATCCTCTGACAGGGGCTGATACTCCTGCCTGTGAGCTATTAACAAAGTAATTGCTGTTGTCATCCCGCTAGTCCACTCTGAAATATTTTAAAGCCAGGTATTTGATCACTTAAGCTGGCACAGTATTCCACCACTGCAAAAGCTTACAGTTGAACATCAAACAGGGCTAATCAGCTTTCAAGTGCCTAATGCTTGAAATTACAGTTTTTGTGATTTCTTGATTTAAGCTAGAGCTGAGGAAATAGTCGTCTTTACTGAATTCAGTCAGGAGGAGTTGGAGGGGAGAGAAAACTTGCATAGCTTTGATTTCAGCTTGACTTACTGTGCAGAGCAGGATCTATCCCATTATACTTACAGTGAGGTATATACATGACTAGCAGGCAAAAGACATCTTCCTTCAGAATTTTAGAAGAAAACTTGTCCTGTACAAATAGGTATCATTGACTCTCTGGATCTCAGGGACTTGGAAAATGAGACTGTAGTACCCAGTGCTGACATTCATGTTTCACAACATCTTTGCAAGAGCTTTATGATTTTCCTGTCCTTGGGGTTTGCTTTTTGGTTTGGGGTTTTTTTGGGGTTTGGTTTGGGTTTTTTTTAGATGCATTCAGCTATTGTGGAAGAGTGCAAGCAGGTTATTTTTAAACAAGAAAGCTGTAATATCGAACACTCATGTGAAGTCCTGACTGCTGCACATGATTCTTGAGTCAATCTGGCAGTGAAGTCCAACACTTGAAGAGAAATAGCTGCCTTCCTGCGCCTCTAGTTAGAGGTGGTCCATCTGTGATATGTGCCCATATATGCACTATACAGGAAAGAAAGCATGGGGTTAAAATGCTCAATTTCAACAGGCAGCATTCTTTAGTGTGTCTATAGGTACTACTGAATTACACAGTTATGAGTGGAAAGTTCCTTTCTTCATAGTCTAAATCATTAATATTTAAAAAAAAAAAAAAAAAGAAAATCACTGAACCTCCTTCCACCTTTCCCCCTCAAAAAAAGGTTTGTGAAATGTGTAAACCATTTTAGTAATCAGACGATGAAGTAGTGCGTGCAGGTTTATCCTCCTTCCCCACCCCTCTCAGCCCCCATAATGTTTGGAATATGCTCTCTTTCCTCCTCTCCTCCCTTTCTTTTATTCCACCCGTTTATAGACACGGGCTTCTGAAGAGTAGTCTAGGATCTAATATGGGATTTCCCCACTTTGCCAGTACATGAAGTCTTTTCCTAGTAGGTGTCTAACAATCTAAATATAATTTTTCTTTTCCAGCTTCTCAGTCTGGCTACTGAACAGACATATTCATTATCCACATGGTGTTAATCATCTGGACCAGAAGAACAGTGCATGAAGAGCTTTGTGTAAAGAACACAGAGGAAATAGTCATACCTTGTACCGTGCTCCAGTCACAAAGGGCAGGATTCATACCCTTGACCATTATATTTCCACAGCATTGATGTCTTTGAGCTCTTAGCCACTTGAGACACTTAATAGCCAGGGAAGAGGCATAGGTGCTTTTAGGTCATGATTTATGTGACCTGTTTTAGATGTAATAGATGCTAGCATAAGATGACTCATGCCCTATGAATGCCCATTTTTCTCCACTCACTGGAAAAGGAACCCAAGGTGACTCTTGCAGATGGAGATATCAGTATTTGTTCTGATCCTTCCCAATGCGTGTGAATTTAGCAGCATTTTTCTTCAAAAAACGAAACATTGTACATCGAGGAATGTCAGGAAATTAATTTTTGCATCTCTGTAAAAGCACAGACAGGAAGTTGGTTGATATTTGTGATGTTAATAGTAAAATGCAAAAAGAGGGAATAAAACATTGTAATGAAATAAGCAAAAAATGGAACAATTTTCAGCTTTTCATTTCCTGCCTCACTTGAGACATCTTTATAGCATGTCATGCATGCTCGTACCAGAAATGGGACTGCTCTGTATTTTTTTTACTGCATATGATGGAATGTATTTGCTTTAGCCAAAATTAAGTTGAAAAATTCAATAAGTTTTCCACACTTCTCTTTTAGCAATTGAATTCAATGGATCACGTAAAATGGGTAGTTATGGGAGGGAGGAGGGATATGACAGGTTATTGCAGAAATATGTCTTTTATCCTGTTTTATTTTCTTGTCTGTTTACTGTGTACTGAGGAAAATACTTTGAATTTAGTGAGAAATCTGTTGTTGTAGGTGGTATGTGATGAATGTGTGGCTGAATAGGGGATTTTTCCCTTGTCCTAGGAATGGTAAGATAATATCAGAAGCGTTTTAACAATGCCCAAGTAAAATGGGTACCTGAAGAGGATTAATGAATGCAAAGGAGTTTATTCTTAATGGATTTAAACCAAGAGATAGTGCTCTGCAGTGACAAAAATTGTTGATGAGCCTGAAATGAAAAAAATTCTGGGTGGAAGGGAATAATTTGTTGTGAGAACGTTCAATGCCAGCAAAAGTAGCAAATGTTTCATACAAAACATCCTGACCTGCTGCTTAGCCACCCTAATAACATTAGTTATTAATCACCCATCAGTAAGGCAGCTGCCTCCCTTTCTTTCACTTTAAGCATCAAGTTGAGCACAGGTTTTAAAGTTAATTGCTTAATGTGGTTTCAGCTGTGGTTTCTAGGTGTTCCATTGAAGTTTCTCTCTGAAGAGCGAAGAAATAAGAAATTTCTGTTCCTCAAATTCTTTGTGCTGAAAACCATGATTCCTCTTTGTATATGTGAAACTCAAGGTCCCTTGCCAAGGTTGCTGATCTATTCTGCCAGAATTTCTCTAATGTGAGGCAGAAATCCAGAGGGTGATGTTGGGTTGAGTCCCACTGTCAATAGGGAGAGAGTACTTAAAAGGGTTGTTCAAGTTTATCATACTGCTCTGAAATGTCTCAGTAGCATTTCCTCTTGACATTTTATTTTGTGTGTAAATATGCATACTATATAAGTATATTATATATACAAATGCAAGTGTTGCTAATAACACCAGCATACTGTGGTGTGATGCAGAGAGAAGGAAAGTGTCAGAACCATTCTAATAAAATCTCAGGAGCAGCAAAAGAGGAAAAAATTTGAAAATGCTGATTTCCTTGGTACTAAGCTCTTGTTTCATTTATATTTTCTATTGACTCTTGTTTTAGTTCAGTCCAAGCATTATAAAATGTGGCATACCAGATTTGTGCAAATGTATATGTTGTTAAGTATCACATAACATGAAGAGAAAAAATAATGGAGTCTGAACATACGTATGCTGAAAATGATTCATTGATTACAGATCATGGATAAGATGTTAGTGCTTTGATTCACTTCCTGCAAGATGTGATAGGCATCTGATTGAAATGGTGCTGTCATTTCTGGTAAGATAGCATCTCCTCTTGCCTGTTTGAGGGGCAAATGTTGTGTTGTAGATGAAGTCAGACTAGGTAAATGCCCTAGCTATTTTCTTCTAAAATATCTGTGAATGAAATTAATCAGGGTATTTTCCAATGACTGTGTCAGTAACATGTAGAGGTAGAGAGTACTGCTAGTTTTATATCACTGTTTCTGAACAGCCAATTTCTTGTGGCTAGTGATTCATCTGTCCTTGGTTTTACTAGTGCTGAGGAAACGTCTCCTATTCAGACATCTTAAGTTCACCAAAATGTTGCCCACACTAGGTACTCCTAAGTATTTTTTCCATTTCTAAATTGATTACTCTGTTGCATTCATTTTGTGTTTATGGGTATCAAATTATTTCCAGGGAATTTGAAACTGAAGGGATTAATACAAGAAGTGCTCTATGAAAAGTTAGAATTTTATTAAGAAATGGCTTTGTATGTGTAACGGTCCCTTCCAACTCCATCTGAAACTATTTATGTACATCTATTGAGTTCTCAAATGTTTGACCAGTCTGTAGCAGCCCATGGTATGCTAGTAATGGGGTAAAAAGATGATTAAAAAAGGTAACTTTAGTTGCTGACTAGCACTAGAACATGGTTTTCCCTCTAGCTAAGAAAACCCAAGTACTGAATGATGCCCAATGATGTGGCTTTGCTCTTGTGTGGCGTGGATGGCTGCTGCTGCTAGCTGGGTGAGGGAGGACATGAAAATAAATCATAGAATCACAGAATGGTTTGGGTTGGAAGGGACCTCAAAGATCATCTAATTCCAACCCCCCTGCCATGGGCAGGGACACCCTCCACTAGACCACGTTGCCCAAAGCCCCATCCAACCTGGCCTTGAATGCTTCCAGGGATGGGGCCTCCACAGCTTCTCTGGGCAACCTGTTCCAGTGCCTCACCACTCGAACAGTAAAGAATTTCTTCCTAACATCTAATCTAAATCGACCCTCCTTCTGCTTGAACCCATTACCCCTTGTCCTGTCACTACACTCCCTGATAAACAGTCCCTCTCCAGCTTTCCTGTAGGCCCCTTCAGGTACTGGAAGGCCGCAATTAGATCTCCCTGGAGCCTTCTCTTCTCCAGGCTGAACAACCCCAACTCTCTCAGCCTGTCCTCACAGGAGAGGTGCTCCAGCCCTCTGATCAGCTTCATGGCCCTCCTCTGGACTCACTCCAACAGCTCCATGTCTCTCCTGTACTGGGGCCCCCAGAGCTGGATGCAGTACTCCAGGTGGGGTACTGCTCCTCTTGGAGCAGGATGGGGCTTTGACCTTTTCTATCACCTTCACCTTTTCTCCCAGCAGTGTCAGAAGCAGCAAGCTCTCCTGCCTGCAAATGTTTCCTGTTCCTCTTCCCTGAGCTGTGCTGGCTTGGTCAGGTCTCTCCTCTGTCCTTCCCACTTGTGCTGCAGCCTGTGTAGGACAGGGGGTAAGTGTGCAACAGATGCAGGAGATGGGAGTTTGCGGCCCACCAGCTGTTTCACCAAATAGCAGCATGTAGGTATGTTTGTGATACAGTGTTTGGAACTGTGGAAATAGAGAAATGTTCTGGGGAAACAGAACAAAACATGGAGGGGAGGAGGTTTTTTTGGTTTTATGTTTTGTCCTATGTGTTAGGAGAAGAGTAAGCATCGCTTAGGAGCATTTGTAAAAATGTGCTCCTTTCCGTTTATAGTCTGAGGACTCTTCTGGATGACTATACTTTACTCTTACTTACTCTTGCCAACAATTTTGGCAGAGGCATCTGGCTGTGTGCCAAGTTGTGCGGTCTCTCCAGATATTGAAGCCACTGGCTGAAAGGACAGAGGGATGGATGACCCTGCCACCGGGGAATGCCCTGGCTGCTGCGGGTACTGGTCCGTGCTCTCGAAGAGGCAGGAGGCCTTTCACAGGCAATTGGTCTCTGCTTTTATTTTAGCAGACAACTGGTACGGATGGTAGGCTTGATCTCGTTCTCAGTTTTAGTCTTTGTTCTTTTAGGCGGTCGGACTCAGGGGTCAGGCGGAAGGCTGTGGGTGAAAGCATGCTTTCCGTGGCGAGCATAAGCAGGAATGACCCTTCTCAGATGGCAGGGTGGGCAGGATTGCAGCCGGGGGGGTAAATGGGGTGGCCCCCATGGATCTGCATGGCTGCAGCAAGGGTGCACACTGGGCGGCCCAGTGGGGTGGCTGGAAGCCCCCTGTGAGGGGGAAGGGGCTGGACCGGTGTAGGGGCTGCTCATTTAAGTGACTGTGCATGGGGATGGGGAGTTGCTTGTATGCGCACGCTGGAGAAAGAGGAAGCTCTTCTCAGTTCTGTGTGACCCCCATCATACTGCTGTTTTTTTGTTGAGAAAAGCTAATGTTTTTAGTTTGGATTTTCACCAGCTTGATTAATTGGAGTGGTATTTGCAACCGAGCCTTATTCATATCCAGACTTTCTATAATCCTTTATCCTATTACAAATGTGTATTTGATTAGCTTCCTATTTCATAAAACTGCTCGTTAAACTATTTCACAGGCTGGCTTTTGAGGAAAAAATCTGTCAAATCCACAGGATGGCAATTGCATGGAATTACCTAGAAGATCCTGCTGGACTGAGCCCTTCTCTTTCCACTAGGTAGATGATGAATTTTGCAGTCCCTTTTTTTTTTTCTCATTGGACATGCAGACACTTAAACCTTGCCACGTACCTCTGTGAATGGGCATATCGTGATGGGAAAAGCTGGCATGTGGGGGACACAGCTAAGGATCATCCAGGTAGGGGTTTGGTGGGAGCACTTCTATGCTTCTGTTAAAAGAATATGTAGCATGCTTTGCACAAAAGGCTGGATACCACCAGCCCAGTTTATTCTACACCTTGACTTTAAAGATTGTAGCTCATGTTTAAGAGTGAGTGTTACATCTAGGTTAGGAATGTTTCAGGTTTGAGGCTAATCTCAGTTTTGATCTTGAAAAAACTGCAACTAAAGTTTTCTATTGGTTACTGCTCAAAGTTTTTTAAATTGGAAAAGTGAGCTCTTTCCTAATATACATTTTACAAATGTGATAATGTGAATCTGCATACTTCTGAATCTAAATGCTTTTTAAACCAATACTTTGTATTGTTTGTGAAGACCATGTATTCTCTTATAGTCTTAATAATTATAGACTATACATATTTGCATCAGCATTGCTGCTGCTGTTGTGCTTTCTGCTTATTTAAATGAGAATTTAGCAGGAAAAGAAGTAGGAATTTAGTGGGCATCACAGCCAGAAGATTCCTATCTACAGATAGTGGAACTCAAAAGAAGCTATTTCTATTTTTGCACTAAATTAGTGTGGTGGGTTGACCCCAACTAGCAGCCAAGCCCCCACCCAGTAGCTTGCTCATTCCCCACACCAGGATAGGGAAGAGAATTAGAAGAGTAAAAACGAGGAAAATTTGTGGGTCAAGATAAAGATGGTTTAATACGTGAAGCAAAGCTGCGTGTGCAAGCAAAACAAAGCAAAGAATTTGTTCACTGCTTCCCATCAGCAGGCAGATGTCCAGGCGCTTGCTGGCACGCAGAGCCTCAGTGCATGTAATGGCTGCTTGGGAAGACAAACGTCATAACCACGAGCATCCCTCCCTGCTTCCACCTCCTTTCCCTGAGCTTTTATTGCTGAGCACAATGTCGTATTGTATGGGATATCCCTTTGGTCAATTCAAGTCAGCTTTCCTGGTTGTGCTCCCTTCCAAACTCTTGCATACCCCCAGCCTACTCACTGGGTGTGTATGTGTGTGGGCAGAGTGGAGGGGAAAAAAAACTGACCAAAAATCCCCCACCCAAAAACCCTTCATGCTGTGCAAGCACTGCTCAGCAATAGCCAAGACACTGGTGTGTTAGCAGCACTGTTTTAGTTGAAAATCCAAAGCTTGGCATCATACGGGCTGCTATGAGGAAAGTTAGCTCCATCCCAGCCAGATCTAGTACAATTAAGTGGCCTAATTCTGTATTTCTTCTGCTGTCTGTTCATTATGGCTGTACCTGGTAATTTGGCTTTTCTGCACTTCCATGGCATTCAAAGCTCTAACACTGTTTGTCTCTTTGAAAATTACTTGTCTGTTTTCTTGGAATCTGTCACGTAACCTGGAGTTCTCCACGCCAGCTGCTGTTTGTCTGATCAAGCTGCACCCACTAAGAAAAGGGGGGATGTGTCTGATAATTCCAGACAGATGGAGTGGTCTTGCCATAGAGGCTAAGGAGAGTGGCAACTAAACAGATTAAACATGATGAAGTCTTTGACAGACTTGCACAATTAACATACTGATGCATATCTTTCTTGCTTCCATCTGCCAGTATGGCTAATTTATTTCATTACTATGAAATTCACTTGACTTGACATCCCAGGATGATTTTGTACCATAATTCACTTGCCGTGCTACTCGTGCTCTTCTTGACACAAACCCTTTGAATCAAAGCTATTTGAGTAGTATGCTGTGATCCTTTCATCCTTAGAAGAGGTTCTACTGGTCTTACGATTGCAGCAGCAATGAGCTCAGGATTATAGTAACCAGTCACTTAAAGGAGTTTAAGTTCTGTCAAGTATTCATCTTCATAAATGTGAATAATATTCTTCTTAGTAGTTTTAAGATCTTTTATCTGTTAGTTGTGAAACCATACAAGTAATAGCACTATGAGGGCTGATCTTGCCTGTGGAGCATTGGCTGGATGGTTAGCTGCTGCAAGGATCCTCTGACCGGAGTATTGTGAACACTGAATTATGAGCTAAACCTGTAGCAACTTGTTTTTCATATACAAGGTAAATCAGGGTCACTGTTGCTCAGAAGACCTCTCATATGACTTCTGAAGTTATTCCTGTGCTTTGACTGCAGTGAAATCCAAAAGTGCAGTGATACAAAATAAGTTTCTTCCTACAGCAGTTCTTTTATAATGAAAAAAAAATCCAGTTACCAGCTGTGATGGTTTGGGGAATGAAAATGTTAAGGGTTTAACTGTTCCTGTTCTGATGTTGACTGATAAAACATGACCACGTGTGGAATCAGCTGTGGGCTTAGCACCGTGATTTGTTTTGCTTGGATCATGTGCAAAAATGGTTGGCTGAAGCCCTTCTGTTGATAGCGTCCGTATATGAGGTCCTCTGCAAAAGAAACACATTTTATTTGCAAGAGGTGATCTGATGCCTATTGCTGCGCTGCTCATGGTCCTTGTTAGGCTCAGGACCTCATGAAACAGGGCAGAAGCTTTTCCTTTTGCTGTTTGCTTGCAGATGTGCTACATAATTGCATTCTTTTGTGTGGCAAACTGCTGCTCTGGGCCCCCAGGTGTACCGTGTGCCTCTTTCCCCTTTCTCTCCAGCACTGCTGCAGGACTCACTCTTGTAAAAGACAATGTTTTAGGCCTGCTGACTTTCACGTCCAGTGTTAGAAGTCTGGAGCCATAGTACACTTGTAAATTCGGACAAAGTTTTCAGCCACCTTGTGTGACCAGATGCTTTGGGTGCTTTAGTTAATGCTTGTGCCGGCTGCTGACTTGCCTGGAGCCATTATTTCCAGAGATACAAGTGGCATTAAAATAATTGATCCTACTCACTGCAGCACTACAATCTGGACTGCCATAACTCCTTTGTGGTGGTACCGTGTCCATTAACATACAGTGGTATTGTGGGGTTAAAGATGAAAGACAAAGGGATGAAAAATGTGAAGGATAAAATTCTCACACATATTAAAACACACAGCTGGCATAACCTTTTCTTTTTTTTTTGTATGTTACTAAATAAATGAGGGTCAGGATGGATTTCTGTATCTCTATGCAACTGGCAACTAGCTTAGCATTTCTATGTAGAAATTGCTTCCATGATTATGACACCACAAAAGAAAGCTCTTTATGTTCAGTGAATACTTTGGCAATTTCCCTTTTGTCCTTTTTTCTTTTTCATGTTTATGCTTTTTATTTATTTATGTTTATTGAAACCAATGAACCTTCTGCAGACTACTTTCATGGTCTTGGTGCTGTGTCTAAACAAGGCAAAGTAAGAAATCAGCTACTGAGTCTTCTGCAGCCGGGGATAACTTTGCACTACGATGTCTGTGTCTATCCTGAAGTTAGGTCCAACTTTTTTTTTTTAACTCTAGAGGTTCTTGAAAAATGTCACTAAAATGTCTATGAAAATTTATAGCTTCACATTGAGGTGGTTTTGGATGAGAAACTTCTACCTTGAACATATCAGAGTAGATCTTAAAATGTCATGATGAAATAGAAGCATGTGAATAAAAGCTTGTTGAAGTAGTTGGTGTCTCTGTGCATGAGAAAGCTAGGGGTTTGGCTCTGCAGTCTTACAAAAGAAATTGGAACTGTTTAGTCTTGCTATAATGAAAGTATTACTCTGTCTTCAAACAATTCTGCCCCTCCTTCTTTTGCCTCTCAGTGCTGCCTTTACTCTTACGTCGTCTCAGAAACATTTTGAATCAAGGAAGAATATATATATATATAGCTCATACATATATAATTTTATAAAACTTGGACTCACAAGAAAAGAAGTCTTGAGGAGAAAAAGAATGCCAGTATAAATAATTTTTAGATGTTTTTACTTTCTGTGGTCCAGACAGAACATCTAAATAGCTGGTTATGTTGTTACTCAACATGCCAAGCCATACAAAAGCTGCATAAAGCTTTATATAGGAAGGGAAAAAGGACAGAAGACTTAGCACAGATGGTGGACAAATTTGAGTAGTTATCCCAAGACAACAGTATTATGGCTTCCATAATCTTGGTATCTGTTACTTTTTTTCTTTTGATTCACAATCAGGGAACATTCAGGCCAGCCCATGTGTTAGATGCATCTCTAATGAGAAGGAAGAGAGGCATTTGCAGGCTATTGAAGCAATTAGCATTTCACTTTTTCTCCATTGTGTCAAATGATGCTATCTCATTCCCACAGAAATTTTGGCTTTTTGCTTTTCTACTCTGCAAGATAATTCTTAGTTGGATGTCAGGACTCAAAAGTTATCTTTATGAATGCACTATAAATATTCAGATAGTTTCAGGCTAGGTAAGTCCTTCCAAATCTGCATCACAATTAGCAAGCTGCTTTTTACTTTGGTTTGCAGGCCCATAAACCTTCTCACAGATGTTCTGAGATGCTAGGTTGAACTCTGTTCTCACCAAGAGTCTCATGCAGAAAGTCAAGTGCTGACCTTGCCCTGCCTGAATATGGAGACAGCGTGAGTGCTTGTGAGTGGATGCTAACTAGATCTGATTAAAATAAAAATAATTGTATGAGATTAGTAGTTAGAACTGCTTCAGTACTTTTTTCAGTTCTGCTTCTTAACTTTGAGGAAACAACAAAACGTCATAGATGGATCAAGTTAAACATTTAGTTGCCAAGATTTGGGAGTCCTAGTGTTGTTCCAAATCATGAAATGAAAAGACTTCTTCCTCTGTTAGCAGTTCCTGCCTCTTGAAATGGTTTTGGTTTGGTTTTTTTTTTTTTTTTTTTTTTTTTTTTTTTTTTTTTTTTTTTTTAGTGTTAATAGAGTTTGATTAGCTTTCAGACTTTGCTGATATTCTGTCAGGAGACTTAGTTTTGATACCCTCAAGTCCTTAAGGGTGGACTGCATAAGTAGAAGTGAACAAGGAGAATAAAGATGGAATTAAAAGTAAAATCAAGCCTCAGTCTCCCCTTCTCTATCCTGTCCCAAGGATCTGTTTTAATTTTGGATTGTTTTACCTATCTTGATTCCAGCTGAGACGCTAATGTGCCCATATTTATTAGAGGCGATGTGCCTCTGAAGAGGAGAGGCACAGATCTCAGGAGGGATTCAGGCTAACTGAATGTATTCTGTAGCTTTGGAGAAGACTGAATTGGTAGCTACGTTGCAAGTTGCTTTGGTTTTTTGTAAGTATCAGTGGCTTATCTCTGTCTACTATGAGAAGTGAAACTTTGAGCCCTAACCCCACGCTTCCTGCCACTTAATCACAAACCCAGGAAAGGGAAGAAAAGGAAGTATGAATGGAATAAGAAAGTTAGTGACCTGATGGTTTTATTTTTGATCAGTGTAATAAATGTGTGTTGCCCTGTTTCATGTCTTCAGCTGGACTTATGGTACAGATAGATAATAGAATGTCATGTTAGAGACAAAAGACACAAAAGCAGGTGAGGATAGGTTAGGTGTGTTCCTTGCACATTGACTCATCTCACCTGTAGTTTCCTTCTACTAAAGAAAACAGGATATTAAGATGTAAAAGTGCAAAGGATATTCTTGCATGAGAACTGATTGGGAAATACCAGCATATCCTATATCTATCTCTGTAAATGTGGTTGTGGATGCAGATTTCATTTCGGGAGTTCTCAGTATGTATTCTACTTAGACTTGGGAGACATCTTTTGGGTTGTACTGTTTGCATTACATGCCGGCTGTTTGTGTTGTCAAATAAGCAAATTCTCTTCTGCTATTTTGAGATGAAATACTTGCAGATGGTAAGTATGTGTGTTCTTTTACTGAAATGGTTCTCTACTACATTGGAGACCATGTTGTTTGGCTGGAAAATAGAGAGTTCTGAAAATGATTTTATATCAAATTTACTCCAGCCTGAGTCTGTGTTCACAGGTGTTTAGCATAAATCTGGCTCTAAATGTTAAAATTTGGCTAAAAATAAGAAAAAAACCAACACACTTGATATCCCTGACAGAAACTGAGTGTATTAATAATCTCTAAAGACCATATTCTGCCCCTTGACTTACATTGATATCAGTGGAAATAATTTTAGATATATATTGCTCAGTGCAATCAAAGATGGCAAAATCTGGGCATAAATCAGAATTGATTAAACAATGTGAATGAGCTTTGAATTGGTTTATCAAAATAAAATAAATGACAGTATTCAAAAAAGTGAAAACACATAGGAATTTACTGTAGTAGAAAGCAGTCCAGAAACAAGCATGGGCAGGATTATTTTATGTGGGTTTTTGCTCTTCATTCATCAATGGCAATGTTACTATCCCCATAGTAGTAGAAAAAACATGGGTTCAGTGTAAGATGTAACAGAATGAAGAATAAGGTATAGCTTAGGACAAATAAATAGGTGTGCTGTTATGTAAAGAATTACCAAGGGTTCTATTTCTACTTGACATCTGGTTTGTGAACCTTGAAGTGGTACAGTAGGTAGCTCTGATATATTGAAATTATTTTAGTTTACTTACCATGAACATTTTCAGAGTGATGTTTGGGACAGTTCCTCAAGAATAATCATCATCTTTATACAGTGGTATCTCAGGCATTTTTTTGTAAAGATATTATTGTAAAGATACTAAGATATATATGAAAAATTCAGAATTCTAACAATTTATTTGTCATCATTTTATACTATTTCAAAGTGTCACATAAATTGCTCAGCAACATTTTCTAAAACATTTTTAAAAGATAATTGCTATGACTCTTTTCACTTTTTCCCCTCCATGCACTATTATATTGTCAGAGCATACTCCAAGACTGAACCCTTGTTTTATTAATTTTTCACAATTCACATCTCCATTTGACTTAAAAATGAAAGAGGAAAACAAGAAAAAAGGAAATTCCTAGAAATATCTTTGGAATATTTTTAATTAAAAAATAATTACTTTTGCCCTATGAAAAACAGTCAACTGATTATCTAGTATTTCAGAATCACAGCTGTCTGCATGTACCACATAAAAAATGAATGTCATTCAAAATGAGAGGATATTTTTGTAATATAAAGGCATTATATAGCTAATATACAAGGTAAAATCTAGTAATCAGCTTGGCCAATATTGCAAAGTAAAATATCTAGAAAATATTTCTAAACACACGAACCCATATTATCTATTAACACTTAAAATGAAGAAAATCTGAATAAGTCAGTGATAGCTTAGAAGCTTCACAGTCTTCACATTGAAGGATAAACAGATATCATGCATTACAGTTTATTAGATTAGTCTCTGAGAAACAGTCATCTTAATAGAATGAAGACAAAACACAGCTGCTAACACTATTACAAATTTCATTCATCAAAAGCTTTTTTGTGTCCTAATTTTAATGCTTCTTATGAGGTGAATTACTTCTGTGTATCATCCATCTCTGTTCTGAACTAAAAGCTAAAAAACCATTCTAATTTAACAATATTTTTTATAGCTGTTATCCAAAATTAAAAAAGTAGGCTCTTGGTAATATTTACAAGAATGTAGGTGAAGGAGGCATTCATATTTTAAGAGAGGCTTAGGCTAGGGTTCCTACATGCAGTCTTTTTTTGTGGCTTTCTAATAGTCATTTCTCTTGCAATGTTTGAGTTGTTTAAGCAGGACTAGGCATAATGTTCTATAAATATCATGGATCATGTCTTGAATCCTACAGAGCAGCTGTTCATGGCTGTATGAATAATTTACTGATTAATTACACATAGTCCCCTAAACTACTAATTCATATCAGTTTGTTGTAAAGCCTAGAGTCTAATACCACATGGCACTGACTCAAAGATCACAGGACTTCCTGAAAAACTGGGATTGTTTTTCTAGCTAGTGTCTTTTTTTAGGAAAAAGCGACCCAAGGTTTATTTCTAATCTTTCAGAAGCCAAGACACCTGACTGTATGATTTTGTTCCTACCTTTTGTCTCCAGCTGTGACCTACTAAAAATATTGTAACCCAAGAAAGATAAGCTGAGAGAGAACTTCTCGCAGCTATAGTGCAATTATTTTTATTTGTGAAATTTATCCAAGTGGAATTATTCTATCGCTATAAACTTAAGAAATTAGACCTGTCTGAATAACAATACTAGAAAAAAAACCCAACCCTCTTTTAATCACTGTCAGACTAAGTTTAAAGTGAATAGTGTAAAGCTTTTTTCTCATCCCCCTAACACATCCACATAGAATACCACCATGATAGAATTAAAATCTAAGACTTTTCTATAGCTAGGTTATTCTCTCAATTTTCCCCCTCCCTCCTCCTTCCCCCCTCAAGTGAATAACTTACAAGGAAAAATTGTCTTTGGGAAAGTTCAGTCAAAACCAAGAGTCAGATATGTGTTAGTTAGGAGTAGGTAGTTGTCATATTACTCTGGCACTTAACATTGAAATCTGGAGGATTTTTCTGTGATGGGAAAATTGGTTTGTATGGAGATTTGTTGAATTGAAGAGATTTGCTCATGTCTGTCATTACATCACTATTTGAGCCAAGAAAATAATTGTGAAGGAGCATTACCCATGAAGAATACAAAAGTCTGAGAAATCATCTGGGTATGTAACTATCTTTCCAATGGTCCATTTACAATTTCAGTGACATCAGTGTGTGTGAAATAGTATTAGTCTGTACTCATAGAAAAGAGAAATTAGAAAAGATGTCTGTATTACTTTAAGTACCACAGAATGGTACCGTTTCCATCTTACTGTGATGTTCACATCCAAAATGTGAGGGAACAAAATTGGTTGTTGCTTTCTGAGTTTTGGCTTTGAAAGCATGATTTTGAAATGAGACATAAAACAGTTCCAGTTGCTTTTTAAAGCAGAAATACCAAGGTTATTTCCTTGCTGAAACTTTTGCAGGTGCTCAGACTTTCAGCTCGAAGCCCATGGGTTTTTCATTGCTGTGCCAACCGGCAATACCTCCAGTTAATTAAAGTATAATATAATAGCTCCAACAGGTACATGAGGAAATTAGTAGATTTGTTAAATGAGCAAATAACAAAATACTATTATGGGCCATGGCAGTCTTGGACTATCTTTGAATCTGTATGTGTATCTTCTCCCAGTTTGCTTCCATTTACTCATGGCCAATAGTTGTGACAGATCTTGCCTGAAGGCTGTAGCAATAGTCTTTAGAGAACTGCTTCGTATGCATGTTTAGTTTTCTATAATCAGTCACAAGCCCTCTTCATGTTCATCTTCTCCTGCCTTCTGACCCTGTTCCATGCTTTTTGTTTGTTTATTTGTTTCCACAAGGCAGATATTTTGAAGCTGTTCAGTATCTCAATCCAGGAAAAAAAAAAAGCAGCATTCACAATATTTTATAAGCACTGAATCAGTTCTGCAGCAGCTTATTTATTCAAGTCTTATGTGCAGTGTGTCTATTTAGAGCATAGTGAACTAAAAGGCCTGTTTTTTTTGTTTCAGCTGGAAGTTTCAGTACTTCAAATCCTTTAATTCTCAAACTAAAATTAAAATTTTGACCATTGCCCAGGTGGAAATATCAATTGTTTTCTCCTAGCAGAAAAGACAGTAAACTCTGGTTTGCTGAATTTGAATCATGTGGTTTCATGTCACCTTACTTTGCATACAACTTCCTAGTACCTCCTATGCACTGCAGATACTGCATACCGATTGTCTGTTGTTTTATTTTCTCATTCTCTCTTTGTCATATTCTGTATCATTAGCTAGATTAACTTTCCACTGGTAGGCCTTGGTTATATATTTATCCACAGATGCTGATGTTCAGTTTAAAGGGCTACTATGTAAGAATTACCATTTTGTGGAAAATTGCAATTTATATGGAGTTCCTGACTACCCCTGTTGTCTGCCAATGGGTACTATTAGTTATAGATGACTTAATCACACAAGCTTTGTCTTGCAGATGTATCCAAGATGTGTCATTCATATATGTAGTGGTTTAACCTCAGCAAGCAACTAAGCACCATGCAGCTGTTAACTCCTCCTTCCCTGGTGGGATGGAGGAGAGAATTGGAAGGGTAAAAGTGAGAAAACTTGTGGGTTAAGATAAGAACAGTTCAATAATTGAAATAAAATAATAATTAAAAAATTGTAATGAAAAGGAAAATAACAAAGAGAGAAAAATAAAACCCAAGAAAAAGAAGTGATGCAAATGCAAAACAATTGCTCACCACCTGGCAACTGATGTCCAGCCAGTCCATGAGCAGTGATAGCTGCCCTCTGGCCAACTCCCCCCACCAGTTTATATGCTGAGCATGATGTCATATGGTTTGGAATATCCCTTTGGCCAGTTTGGGTCAGCTGTCCTGGCTGTGCCCCCTCCCAACCCCTTGTGCACCTCCAGCCTTGTCGCTGGCAGGGCATGAGAAGCTGAAAAGTCCTTGACTTGGTGTAAGCTCTACTTGGCAACAACCAAAACATCAGCGTGTTATCAACATTATTCTCATCCTAAATCCCAAACACAGCACTATACCAGCAACTAGGAAGAAAATTAACTGTACCCCAGCCAAAATCAGGACAATATATCTAAGTAGATAGCTGGGATTAGTTCACCATTATTCAAAGATGAATACATCATTTTTGACTCAGCAGGAATTTAGAACAAATTGCAGTCGGGGGAACTTCTAAGCCCCAAAATTGCCTCCTCTGAAGGCACAACAGAAATGGGAAAAGGTCCGAAAACCTCATTTCTTTATTATAGTGCAAATCTTTCTAATTTACTGATTCAGCATAATCTATACCAAATCATGGAATGCTTGTGTCATCAAATGTGTAATTCATCACTGAAAAAGTGTCCTGTGATTTTGCTTGGATTTTAATCCACATATTTCTCACTGACTATTTCAGATAAACCCCAAACAAGAGCTTCTTGCTAATCTGAAATTTGAGAACTGAACTTTCCATCTGCCATAAGAGATGGCAATGTTTAGATTGATTAGAGGACAATGTTTATATCGATTATACATTGAGCGATATAAACACAGTAACTCTTGTAAAGCTGTCTTTAAGTAGCATTTTTGAAAGTGAAGAGAACTAGACTATGGTATGATGTGATAACATATGCAGTAAAATAGAAAAAAGAATGCAGCATACTTTAGGCTGAAGGAATGAACTTTGAATTTGAGATGCAATGTAGTCGAAAAAGTGTTATTGTACTAAGACCATTTCAAATCATTACTTCAGATTTTTATCCTTCAAATTTTATAGAATCATAGAATGGTTTGGGTTGGAAGGGACCTCAAAGATCATCTAATTCCAACCCCCCTGCCATGGGCAGGGACACCCTCCACTAGACCACGTTGCCCAAAGCCCCATCCAACCTGGCCTTGAACACTTCCAGGGATGGGGCCTCCACAGCTTCTCTGGGCAACCTGTTCCAGTGCCTCACCACTCGAACAGTAAAGAATTTCTTCCTAACATCTAATCTAAATCGACCCTCCTTCAGCTTAAACCCATTACCCCTTGTCCTGTCACTACACTCCCTGATAAACAGTCCCTCTCCAGCTTTCCTGTAGGCCCCTTCAGGTACTGGAAGGCCGCAATTAGATCTCCCTGGAGCCTTCTCTTCTCCAGGCTGAACAACCCCAACTCTCTCAGCCTGTCCTCACAGGAGAGGTGCTCCAGCCCTCTGATCAGCTTCATGGCCTTACTCTGGGACTCACTCCAACAGGTCCGTGTCCTTCTTATACAGGGGCCCCCAGAGCTGGATGCAGTACTCCAGGTGGGGTCTCACAAGAGCGGAGTAGAGGGGCAGGATCACCTCCCTCGACCTGCTGGTCACACCTCTTTTGATGCAGCCCAGGACATGGTTGGCTTTCTGGGCTGCAAGCGCACACTGCCGGCTCATGTTGAGCTTCTCATCAACCAGCACTCGCTAGCTACTTCTAACACACTGTAGTACTCACTGGTTTTGCTACCAGTTCTTTTTTGATTTGGTATGATTAGGAAGTTTTCTGAGTATTTGCAAACAGACTTCTAAATTTGTTGTGACGGTCCTAATGACTTAACTATTTAGTGCAATTTCTCAATGTAGTCTGATTATTTGGGCTCAAAAAAGAAATTACTTTTGTAAAGAAATTCTTGTGGAGAGATTTTTGTAAAGATACTGATGTGATATTAATGAAATCCAGCTGAAAGATGTTTGGGAACTGAGTATTTCAGTTCAAGCTCAAGGGACTTAGGTTTATAAGATCTTTATCTATTTTTAACCACATGAAAATGGGCTGGAAGTTCTGCATTTTTAATGTCTTCAGATGGTGTCAGGTAACTCTAATAAGGAGTTAATTCTTTAATAAAGAGCTGGGGAAACAGCTGTGTGACAGTAATGAGGAAAATACATTAACTTCAAGCACAAAAATACAGAAGCGCAAAACTGCTGTACATGAAGTGAGACAATTTGAAGGAGCTTGTGTAACTCTAAGATCCGAGGCTGTAAGGAGCTGCATGGATGTAGCACAGAGGTGAAAGAGTTTATAAAGGCTGCTGACTGTGCTGGCAAACATTTTCAGAATGGGATAATGAAGGTTTTGTGGGATACGATTTTTGCTTCCTTAAATAACAAGGTAAGTAGCCTTTAAAAAAGGAACTGCTGAACAGTCCATGTCTACCGGCGTTCAGCTTCGCTGCTTTGAACACCGTCGCTCGCAGGGGCCAGGACTGGAAGTAATCCACTGCACTTTCAGGGGGCCGCATCTTCCAATGTGAAGCTCAAGAATCAATATTGGCACTGTTTTCATTTTTCTAATGGATAGGGAGTAACGAATTCAACTCTTCTGCAAGGAAGCGACCTTCTGAGCCTCAGAATGGTTCTTACAGCTTTGTATTTTAAAGGATTTTTTAATGAATTTAACTTGGTACTTAATTCTTAAACTAAGGGATTAAATATTTCCTAATCTCTCTCAGATAAATGGAGACATAGATTGTCCACCATGTGTCTACTGGGTAGAAACACCAGACAAACATTTATGCATGGTAAAAACTGATGTCATTGGCCTAAATCTGGAGAAATTTGTCCTGGCAGAGAGAGTTTGCTATATATGACATGCTAGATATGAAGTCTCTGAAGTATGATTCTTGAGCTGTCTGGAGTCCTCTGACTCCTTGTTTTCATTTTAAAATGACAGAGAATTGTGTCTGGGAAATTTAAATAGGTACCAAATTATTATTATTAGCTGTTTTTATTGATGAGCATTTACACCACCATATCTATAACAAATACAATTGCAAATAGCAAGCTATACTATGATGCTAATTGAATTATGCTAAACCACTAAAATCATGCACTATTGAGTTAATTTTTCAGATACGTACGCAATATGTCATTTAGCAATATGTAAATAAGATGATTTGAAGTTGGGAGGTGTTAAGAAATGGATTTTTTAAGCTCTAAAATTTCTTGATATTTGGCATTTATATTGTTTCAGACATGGCATGTTGCAAGGAGGGGAAGGGTTTGTGGTTTAGAACATGCTTTTCATATTAGAAAGATAATTAGCTTGAATGTTTATTTAATTTTTGCTGTGCAAACACAGCTCACTACAATAATGTGTGACTGGTCAGAAGGATGATGCTATCAATTATTTAGTAAAGGTTTGAATCTGTGTAATATGTTGCTATGTAACTATTTTGCAGATAACTTAAAATCAGGATATGGGCAGACAGGCAATGGGTAGTCTATCTGCTGGCATCATTTTTAGAGGTCTCACTGTGCCTGGATGCAAAGTCTGAACCAGCCCACCCCTAAGTGTGCAATGACATGCTGGCAGACAGAAACCTGCAAGGTAATGCTTTGCTCCTCACTTCAATCAGTTCCCAAAAAGGTGCCATTTAAATGACTTTGAAAATGGACCATGATGTGTGGTAAGGCTGGTTGTGGTGCAGGTGGAATGTGTCCATGCTGGAGATGGAAGGGTGTTGAGACACATCCAGTAGTGTGTAGTTCTTGTCCAATACCTGTCCTGTGTGTTTCCTGGGCTGGCTCTTTATAAGGTATGGCTGTATTTTCTTGGGATGTTTGAGGGCTTCAAAATGTTTCTGATGTATCTGTAACAGCTAAGCAGCACCTGGCTGAGGTATGTACAGGCCATGTGGGGCTGCACTCTCTTCCTCTCTGCAAGATGCTGAGATTGGAATTCAAGGTGAAAAGGTGGGTGGGAAAGGAGGAGGTGAATGAAGGGAAGAGGGAGATGGAGCAGAGGAAGGAGAGGCTGAGAGATAGCTAGGTTAATGATCCAGGTAGCAGAGTGACCAGTCAATAAACCCCTGCAATGGAAGAAGGCTCAGAGGAGATAGGCAAGGGTGATTGGCTTAGGGAGGAAAGTAGAGAGTGACTGACCAAAACTAAACAAGAACAAAAAAACCCATAACACCCCAAAACAAAAATCAAAACCAAAGAAACAAAACCCCACCCTGAACTTAAAACAAAGGGGACCAGAGGGGTTGTCTTTGTTTTAAATTAACTGGCTGTATCATTTGAGTGGATCAATTGATTGTGCAAAGGTTTTTGCTTAAGTTAATCAAAAGAGTATGAATGTTCTCCTGAGCCACCCACACCAGCATGAGGGCAGTATATACTTGGCTCACCTCAATAATAGCAAATAAAAACTGAGCAATTAACAAAGAATGGAAGTCCAGTGTCATAACGGTGGTCATATAGAGCCTGCTAATGAGAATCACATTTGTATTGTACGTTGCAATTGTTATATTGTGCTTGTATTGTGATTTCAGTATGTTGCTGTATCACTATGCTAAATCAAAATCCTGAGTAACATCAAACACCTGCAAATAAGAACATTTGGTGTTAAACATTAAACTCTCCTCATGCAGAATGTTTAAAAGAACCAGTCAGATGGTATTGGACTTGGGCAGGCATGGAAACTGGTTTATACACAAAGGAAGACAACTGTTCAACTTTTCTGTAGCCACGCATTCCTATAAATCACTTTTGTCTTTTTGAGGATTGTCAGCTCATTGATCAGATTCACTCCATTTGCTCTTGTGTTACCTTAAATTGTATTGATCTTTACTTGATTATTGCTTATCTACATCAAGTCCAAAGCATTTTATATGTTTATGGAGAGCTCTTCTGAAATCTGATGCTGAGCTGGGTTAAGCTACAAGTTAATCCTTCTCTGAAACACACTAATCACTCGTGAAATGTAAATTTTAAACTTGCCAAGTCTGAGCAATCTTTAGGAAATTCCTGAAAATCTTTTATGAGGAACTGATGTTTCTTTTTAAATCCATTTTTAGAGCAAATAGGTGCTCATTTTATATTGAACTCTTCTTGCTTTCTATTCAGCATCTTGCTTTCCCTAAAAGCTTCCTGTATTCTTGGTTTTCATTTTGAATGCAAATCATATAGTAAACAAGTTTTTTTCCCAACTGCTGTGCAAAGTCTAAAGCAGTCTGAAAAGTTTATTCATCGCTCTAGTGATACAGGACAGTGACATACATTAGCCAAATGAAACTCTCTGCTCTGGCTTCTTGCTATGGAAGGGGTTAGTTCTGCAGAGAAGATAGATAGTTACCAACGCTTTTATTCCTCATTTCACTGAGAAAGGAACAGTGGCATGAAGAGGAAGAATCAAATATATTTTCCACTTGGTTCATTCTTCTACATATGACTTCTTTCCAGTACAAGTGGAGAAGCACTATGGAGAGAGAGAGAAAAAGACTCTAAAAATGCTCGTGGATGGTTATCAGAAATTGTGAGCTCAGATGCTAATACGGCTGACAAAACTAGATGGTGTAGCTTAGCTCTGAGTATGAATGACATACAGTTTGAGGTAAATTATGGAATATTTGTTTCTGAAATGTGATGTGAAAATTGATGCCTAATGAAATGAACTGTGTTAACATGACAGTTAAGTCTAAATTAAGTAATCTCTGGCCAGAATGAAACAAGGGTTTACACTTCTATGAAATTAAGATGCTATCATTTACTCCTGTTGGGAAAATGGTGTTTAAAAAATACAGGATCAAGGCAGGCGAGGAATCAAACCTATTTTCCATTTATTTGCTTTTAGGTTTGTAACAATATAATTATAAAAGTTATTGTAAGACTGTTCAGTTTTTTAACAATGTGTATGTAAGCTTAAAAATAATTCAGAATATATGAAATGTTGGTTCTTTTTAAGGTTGTGTCACTCTTCAAATGAACAGTAAATTTCATCAGAGAAGTTTGATTTAACTGTAATGCCATGGTTTCATCTTTACCTCCAATGCCCCCTTTACCTTTGGCATGAAGGCTTTAGGCTCTTAAAGACACAGTTAGATGCTATTGAAAGTCCTGAGAATAAAACTGCATCTTGCCAGCAGACCGTGTCACTGTGTGGAATGGCTTATACACTTGGCTTTATGATGGCCAAGATTTCCCTCTTTCCCAGGTGTTGCTGCTGAGGGGCCTGTGTAAAAATGGGGCTTCCCTGACCATCATGGTTGCTGTGTCTTCCTAGTTGACACTTATCATCAGGGTACTCATCAGGTGACTCTTCATTGATTCTTCAAGTTCTGTATAAAACCATCAGTGTAAATGAGTGCTACAATACAGCTACACCTTCCCAAAGTGTATTTAACTCGCAGCAGATCCAAGAGTCTTATTCTGAGGGAGTGGAGTAATGGTGTGAACAATTAGAAGGCCTTGCATTGTAAAACTAATAGAGTACATGTTGTGCAGATGGTTGTTCTCATCATTAGATGCCCAACTGATTAGCCTACAGTTATTTCCTATTTTTAAACTAGAATAATATTCTCCAGATGAATAGGAGGGAAGGAAAGATTATGCCTGAATATCAAATACCACTGAGGTTCACTTACCAGCCTGTGGCTTGTTCAAAAAGAACCAGGCTGAAAGTAAAAAATGCTGATTCTTAACTTTCGCAAGGTGTTACCTCTATTCTTGTTCTGTTTTGACCTGCCTTGTCCATTTTGTGTCTAACAGAGCAGTCTGTATCATAATAATACAACAGAAGAGTTTTGTGATGAGCCAAGCTGCATGCATCATAACCCTGTATCTACTCTCTAGAGAACAGTCATAGCTGAAGTTGTTGGGACAAGAAAGTAGTACATCTAAATCTCTTCTTTTAAAAGGTTTAACATAATGAAATGAAGCCTGCTGGGTCTGCTCTAAGCCTATTTTCACTGGCAGAACAGAAAGACTTTTTTCACAGAGTCGTTGGAGCAAAGTTATTTTGGGTATTGATCTTCAAAGTCTGAAGCGCAGAGTACTGTCTCAGAATTCAGTGACATTTTACTGCGTAAAGATGTGTTGGAGAGAGTGTGCTGCTAGATTTCATGAGAAGTTGTAGTTTTGCTTCTTAAGCGTGATTAGATCAGAAGATTAGCGAGCACGGGGGTTTTTTTGGTGTTGAATGCTGTTGTGTGTGTGTTTAATGTGCTCTGTGAAGAAGTGTAAGATAAAGGCCTTCTATTCTCTATAACTATTTAAATCTAAAGATAACATGAGTCATGGAATAAATGAGCAGTGAAAGAAAGAGATTGACTGCAAAAAAGGAAAGAGAAGGCTCTGGAAACTTTCTGTGGCACTACGTACCTACTGTCAGCATCATGTGACGTTGCAGGACTGTTGCAAAGCAAACAAGATAAGGAAGCAAGAAAAGTTGAGCAGCTCAAGTGCTGGGATATGGGGATAAGTAGACCTGTGCTCCATTGCCAGTTTGATCACCAATCTTCAGGAGCCTGCTTACCGTGTTGATACTTTGATACCTTTCCAACCTTGACGATTAATAATTGTGAAGAAATTGTACAGGCCGGTATGTAGACCACAGACCTCCTTAAATCACTGAATGCTACTTAGATTGTACTAATTTGTTCTGGAATTGTATATGTCAGAAATAGCAGCTTTTTCCGGTCTTGTACACTATAGTCGCCTTGTGCTGTTTTGAGTATGTGGATAGATACAGACAATTTCTGAATCTAATCTAGAGGAAATGCTGGAACCTTCTGCCTGTCCTAAACACATGCTGTCCTTGGGAAAGGGAATAGGACTTATTGGAGACTGCTCTTTCTACTGACACAGGTTATTCTCTGCCACTGCCTTTCACTGCAGCCATTTCTGCCCTATTTCATAGTGTCTGGAGCCCTAGAATATAAAAGTTCTGCTATTCCCCTTTCCTCAGCATATAAAGAGGATATTTAATACCATGTTTGATCATGTCAGCTGACAGCAGCACAGAAGCACTAGCGGTTCTAAATATGTGGTCTGTTTGCACTGAGAACAAAGCACTGGTTACCTTTAACTGGAGAATAACTATTATGCCATATTTTAAAGCAAACCAAAATTACAGTGCATTCTCAGAAACTTTTTTGGGACATCAGAAGGTGGGGTTTTATACCCAGTATTACTCCTTAGCTTAGCTTCATATATTGTGTGAAACACTCCTGGTACAGGTCCAAATGCAGCAGTAGGATTAATGGATCAGATTATCCTTGCAGCTAGCAAGTGCTTACTCCAACCTCTGAAGGCAAAATCCTGTTTCATCCATGTTGCTTTGGCTTGCCCAATCTTTGAAAATGTATTAGTACAAAATTTCTCTTTATGTATGGATTTCAAATTAGGGTATAATCATGTGGGCAGGTTCGATCCATGTTGGCAGGCTAGAGTTGTTCTTAGCTAAGACCGCTTTGGCCAAGCACGAGCAAGGAACATTTTGCTGAGGTCCTGGGGGAGCTTCACAGAATGCTGTTGGAAATTCAACAGGCATCTAGTTTTTTCTGGATCATTTTAGGGCGAATGAAGCATGTCATTTGTCTGTCTTATGCTTACAGAGAAGCCATTTTTCGAAGGGGCTATAAAATGAGGTCTTCAGTACTTGCAGTTTATCATAGCTATCTTAACACTGTCAACAGAAGTAAGATTTGACTTTAATATAACATCTTTGTAGTTTGAACAGCTGCTTTCTGCCTACCTCTGTTTCCTGTTTGGAAACATTTTACATATTTTTATTTCTTGGGCTAAATGTTGCTTGTAATAACGTTGATATGTTATGTGACTTGCAATAAGCTCATTATTTATTAATTATTAGTACTTCATTGCAATCAAAGCACTTCTCAGAATATAATTAAATTGTTCTCTCTTTTTCTTCACCCCACCCTAAATAACAAATAGCCCATAAGCACAAAGAACAAAAACTGCAGCGAAAGTAAATAATTTTGAAATAGCGAAAGTAAATAATTTTGAAGTAACTAAAGTTAGAGACTCTAGGATTGATGTGTAGTGTATTTTTGTTTCTAATAGTTGCCCTGTCTATTAAATTAAGGTTTGTTTCTCTTGCTTTGTCTGATTTTTTTTCATACATTCCAGTAGTGTTTTGGTGGGTTTTTTGGTGACAGAAAGGCTTGCTCCTTTAAAAAAATTCAGAAACTAAAATTCTATAAGTTTTTAGGGCATACTCTAATAGAATAGTGGCATGATTACTCTGAAGTCAATAAATAGAGGTTTGTATTAACTCTGGAGTTTCTTGGGTCATGCAAGTGTAAGAAATTATGTACTTAGCACAGTATCTTGTTTGGTCCCACAGTGAAAAGGTGCAGTGGAACTTCTCTCTCCTAAAACTGGTTTTGGTACTTTGTTTTCCACTGTAGTTTGATATCATCTTTGGAAATGACTTCTGATGGAGGCTCAATAACTTTCTAAGTAACCCAACAGATATAAGAGCTCTACAACAATGAACTTTCTAGGGCCAGCAAGAAAAAAAGAAGAGAGCACTGGGGAGATAACCTTGTGAAAAGCATAACAAAACAAGATATTTAGTGAGATAAACCTCAGAAGTATGAATAGCTGCTGTAGGACTAAGATTCATTTGGAATTTCCTCTTCTAGAACTTTTTTAATAAACATTATTTCCTAGAACCTCATTTTCATTTGATATATGAAGACTCCCTTTGCATTTAGCTTTTGATTATTTGATTGCTGTTTGAACCAGTGCTCTGTGGAAATAGTCCCAACAAGGGAATATAGTTGTGCTCGGGTTTTGGACTAGTGCCGCAGGGTGGCAGAGTCTGTTTTTTGTAAGTGATTTTACGAAGTTGCCATTTCTCTAGGGAATTCTTAATCTGAAAACAATATATTGCTTGTGTTCCATTCTTATTAACTTTGAAGCTACCACCTGCTTTCTATTGAATTAGTAATGTAATTGCAGATAATGTCTTTATAGAAGGATGGGGTGGAGGATGGCTTACGGTGTTACTATACTGTTGCAGTAATGAGAGGAATAGAGGTGTGCATTGGGAAATACCAATTGATAGTGTTCAGACAGTGTGTCAGTATGCTGTGTTGGAACTCTGTTATCAAATACAAGTCTGAGCACCAAAAATGAGGGAATAGGTAATTGCAGACTCCAAATGATAGGCTTTGGGGAAGGTGTTTCTTTCACCTGGATTCTCTGGTGATTTTTAACATACTAGCTCATATCAGAGCTTTTTTCCTCAGTAGGGAGGGTCTGTATAGGGTCTGCAGGTACTATTTGACTGATCACTTTCATGAAACTCGAATTATGCTTGCCACCTCTACATTTCTTTTGGGACTAGTGGAGATAAACCTGGTGAGAATAAAAGCTGCAGATAAAGATGAAATGACATAAATGTTTAAAGGCAGTATTGATCATATATAGCCCTTATACTTAGGAAAACTGCCTGCAAACAGCGTGTTTAATGAGAGACATTCTTGACACTGATTACTTTGCATTATTTGCATCATTTTTTTTTTCCCTATCATGCTGCTTTATTTTCTGGTGGGAGAGGGTAGGGTTGTGCTTTGGAAGTTCAGGTAAATATCCATTGGAATAAGATATCTCTGCTCTCTCCGCTGTGCTCCTGCTGTTGCCAGGTAAGCAGCAAGCCAACATAGAAGAACATGAGCAGAACAGTGGTGCATGTATGTTGCTTTGTGCTCTTGCTTCTGGACAGACTGCACCTAGACAGCACCATCTCAAAAGAAAGTGGAAATGTAGGGCTGAGCTTGGCTTCTCTCTGAGGCAACTAGCCAATAAATTCCTTCACTGACTAGTGGGCTGGATTTGTGTTGATTTGTTTATCCATACTAGTCCTAGAGGAAATCTGTGTTGCTTGGCAGGAAGTGTATGAGAAATGCTGAAAAGTTTCCACAAGCTGCTTAATGCAAGACAAGCAGCACCCCAGGATATATTTAATTCTGATCAATATGAATTGGTCTCTGATTTTTTTTAATATCAAGGTCATGCTATTTATTAACCCTACTGTGAATATTTTTATTGAAGTGCCTTGATGACGACGACATTTTAAAATTAGTACTTAATTATTGTAAATTATGATGGAACCAGTTGTCTTTTTGAAAGTCTTTTCCCCATGTGGTGTATGTTTTAATTTATAATAAAATCCATAGAAAGCTGTGCTTCTTACTCTTATAATGTGAAAAATATGAAAGCTGAAACAAGCTTTTGAATGGAAAGCCAACTTGTGATATTCTTATTACAAATACTATTGAATCATAAAAATGGAAAGAAGATCCTTCCAAAAATAGCTTTGCATACTTGCTATTCTTTGTGCTTGCCTGGTGTTCTCTAATATTTTTCTACTTTGCCACTGTCCCCCTATAGGTAATGATATTGAGGCTTGACTTTTCTCATGGTTCAAACAACTTGATTCTCCTCATACCAGATGGAAGTAATTTTGTTACACAGCACTGGTTTTTGAAGACATTAAAAACTGTGTGTTGTTCAGAAGGGCTTGCTAGGCAGGGTAATTATTTCCTGCCTCCTATTTAAATCAAAATTGACCATTCAGGACATTCTTCTGGCCCAGAATACAGTCTGCCCAAAGGAAAAAGCAGTTCTAGGGGCCAGGGTGGTAAAGCTACAATCTCATCTCTCGTTTTTTGTTCTGCAAGGTAGGCTAATATATGTGACTATACTATGCCAATGCTAGCTGTGTGGAATTATATGGTGTAACAGGGTCACTTGTGCAATCTGTCTGATCCCATGGGCTCCCTTTGCTATGCCACCCGAATACCTTCTGGGACCCAGGTTTAAGTGAATTTGTTTCAGCTATTTTCCTCAAGTCTGGCTGTTCCTACAGTATCTCCCTTATGCCTTTTAACCCTTACATTCTAATATGGTCAAGATCTCGACCTGATTGTTGTGGAGCTTAAGGGTTTGAATACATTTTTTTTAAGTCTTCAAATATTCATGTCCACTTGTGGGAGGAAAATAAACTGGAAACCACCTTCTTTCTAAGCAAGCATGAACATCTAATTTATCTCTGAGCTGCAGATTTGGCACCTGCTGTTTTAAGGCTATGTTTTTGGTGTGGGTTTTTTTTTTTTTTTTTTTTTGTAAAATACCATTATTGGCTTTAACCATGCAGGCTTTGTATATTGAAAATGATAAAAGATTTCTAGCAAACAACAGCCCAGCTGAGAATATGATATGAACCAAAATTTACAGTAATTGGTAGTAGCTCCAAAAATATCCATGGCTAATCATATCAGCCACCTGAAAGAAGATAATAGTTCTACTCCTGTCTAGTTAACTCTGGATGGCTTAAAACAAATCCCAATACACCCTTCTTCCCTCCTTTTTTCTTTTTTTTTTTTTTTTTAAATCTAGGCCTTTGTTCTATAGGGTGCACAAAGCCCCTACATAACATTATAGAAAGTTAATCCAGAACGGATTTTGGAAGCCAGGACTTTGTGAATGGCTTTAGAAACTTTATATCAACCTTCAAAGAGGAGGAGTTTAACATTTTCTTGCACCTTCTTTATTCCTTGATTGGTCACTACAGAAAATACCAATTTGTAGAGTTAAATGCCAGAATAAGTAGTAGATACTCAAAGAAATGAAACATTGTCTGCTGTCTTAGTGTAAGAATTACTATACAAACACTTCATAAGCATTATTTAAATCCAGAAATAAAATAATCCTTTTGTGAAGAGTATTGGCATTTGTCAATGTATGCAGAAACAACTAATATTACAGTTATTTACTCTGTCTCTTTTGGCAAGAGTTAATTTACAGTATCTTTATGGTGTTTTAAAATACCACTATGCACATTCATCTCTGCTGTTCTATGCACTGAAAGCTTGGAGATTTAAGAGCAATGTCATTCTACTGTAATGTCATCAACTTGAAAGTATCAAGTTGATAAACAGGAAAAATTTCAGGCCCTTTATCCTATTCCCCGTAGTATACACATGCATACTTAACGCACATACATCTTGTTCTCTCAAAAGAGATCCCAGACAATTGCTAGGAAATCCCTTAAAGGCGTTTGGAGCAATGTGTTTTATATCATGAAACTTACTGAATTTCAGAAACTGAGGGTAGGAAATACTTTTTTAATGGTAAGTGAGTCTCTTTAATAACACAGTCCCTGAAAACACCAATTAAAATTTACTATCTTGAATTTGCAGCCTTTCTTTTCAGTTAGAAAAAAATGATGATTATGACTGGAGTTACAGGAGCTGGTCTTTACAAGAGGAAAAAACAGAAGTGTCTCATGAGGGATCTGATTTCAGGTACAATGAATTTGGTTACTAGACCTTTTACATTGCTATGAATAGAGGGACAGACCTTATAAATAGAAAAGTGAAGCCATTGCCTAGAATCATTACTTAGTTGATTTTTTTTCCCCAGTTCTTGTGTCATTATCCTGATAAAAGCAAAAGCATAATCTTGATACTTTTACATGATTTTACAGATATTTCAAATTAACTATTAAAACCAGAGGTTCCCCAAGATAGTTGCTTTGAAAACTTTGACTACTTAAAGACAAGATATGTTTCTAAGGATATTTTTGTCTTTCTACTAGCATTTCTTTGTATGTATGTGTTGGGTGGTATGCTTCATTTCTGTGACCTGTGGCTAAAATGACTTTGTTAGATCACCACACTAAGTAAACTGGCAACCTTTAATGATGACCAGTGAAAGATGCTTACCACAGAAGTGTAAACATACTAAAAGCAAATGTGTTCCATAAAGGAATTTTTGGCCAAATTAACAGCAAATGCTTCAATTGTCCTGATGTCTTTGTACTACTTTTCCTCAACAGAAGTAGAGAGGTGTGTTTGGAAGCTAATTTGTCCTTGATATATCTATCTTATCTCTTTCTCTCAATAATTTAGTGATAATGATTTCCATAAATTAACAAGAAAAGACCCCGGATATATAAGAAAAATATTTTTCTTTATTGGAGATGAATTAAAGCTACTGTACTCTAATGTTACAGCCTTTTTCTGGCTTTGTATTGTGAAGTATGGCAGAGCTCCAATTGATCGCCTTCTCTTAAATGTACTTCTAATGTTTCCAGTCAATTATATCGGAGGGGACTTTTTTATGTGGAAGAAGGAACAAGCTTGCTTGCTAGTAGAAAGAATGCAAGTTTTGTCCAGTTTTTGAGCATTTGAATGTTGCGTGTAATCTCCATTTTTGGAAAGTGACATGATACAAAAAAGATAAAATGCATTAACTGTGTATACAACAGAACTTCAACCAAATTGTTTCATGAACGAATGCACGTAACTTACTGGAGAGTAAGCCTACTCATGGCATTCGTTTTAGTGCCTTCAAAAAATCCCCTGCTGCATTTTTTTAAGCTTCTTCAAAAAGCATTTTAAGTAGCATCACTAATTGTTGCTAAATGGTATAGTATTTCAGGAAAGCTCTGGAAAATTATTCCTCCTCCCTTCCCTTCCAGAAGAGAATGATATCTCTTCCACTTATTCATGGAAGTTTTCATTAATAAGAAGAAATAACCTTCTCAGGTTTTGTAGCTTCTGTTGGCATCTTACTGTGTGACCTCCGTGATCCTATGTCCTTACCTTGTTTGTTAGTCTCTGCTCTGCTTTAAAGTTCTGTCCTAATTGGGTGTCTTCCTTCTACTGACATTTTCTTCTGTAAAATTACCTACTGGTTTGTCATGAGGGGAATATAAATACACTGACAGACTGCCTGTTATTTCACAAATGGACACTTTGAAACATATATCTGCAGTAGTACATTATTCTACTCAGGTCATGGAGATGAAGGGTTTGGGCATGAGGTTATCCAAATATCCTAATGCTACAGGACAGCTATTATGCTGCCACACAAGACAAATGAAGTAGTTAAAAATTCAGTACTCATCCACCAGTAGCCTGCAATGCATTTTTATATTTGTGTGTATAATAATGTCCATATTCAGGTACTTGCACAAAGGTTCATTTGTATTTGTGCTTGTATTTTGTAAGGAACTGCCTGAAATGTACATATGTTTTTAAAATACAGTATTACCTGACCTAATAATTATGATTTTTTCTTTAAGTTTTTGAAATCTTTCTAAGACAAAATCCTATGATAAGGTGAAATGGGGATTACAGACTGTATTAAAATCTATTTTTTTGTTGTTGTTATTCCAACTTTATTGGAACATTTCTTTATGTTCCTTAATATCAAATAAACCAATTGTGTTATTTTCTTATATAGCATCAGAAGACTTAAAGGTATAGGAGGAAAAAAAGATAAGACAAGTTGAAATACAGACACATTTCAAATTAATGCTGCGCCCGCATATGTCCTATTCCTCAGAGATGTGTTTGAAGTCAGTGAAGTTAAACCAGGGCTGAGCTTAGTTTTCTCTGTCTTCTCCAATTTATACTTGCCATCCTGGCATTTAAAATTCATTATCTTATGAATTATATTTGTATTACATTACCTGGGTCCCATTTTTAATCATTTATGCAATGTCTGACTACTTTGTTGAATGTTAGGTCTTTGATTTGGTGGAAGTAGTGAATACAGCTTGCTCTGTTGGAGTCACAGGGTTTTTCCAGTAAGGCAACTTAGTTTCATTTTGCTGAGATAATAATTGAGCTTTCTCTTGCTTAAAATAGTATTACTGCGTAAAGGATACTGTGTAAAAAAGTAAATATATGAAGAGAAGGGGAGAAGGAAAGATTCATGTCATTTCTATGTATGTCTTTTCTGTTAGATTTACTTGGGTATTAAAAGAATTTTATTTCAACTGTACAGTTTT